>NC_047104.1:64370365-65039383 GCF_902500255.1 Thalassophryne amazonica | reverse complement strand
GTATTTCTACCGCAACTGCTTCACACATCACCGGATCAAATGATCCCTCCAAAGGCCATTGCCTGCCCCCATGTGACCTTTTGTGCCACTTTCTCATACATTGGTTGGCCTTAGTGCGTTTTCCTGGATATTTTCTTAGTACTAAGTCTAGCGGGGTACTTTCCCGACCTTGACCTTGAGAGTTACCCATGTAACCCTGACAAACGCTATGTGAGGTGTTTCTATGGTGTTCTGGTAGTCCCTCAGGGGCTGTCCTGATCCAGACCAATAACTTGCTGGCTGTAACACCTGTTTTGTATTTTAAACCCTTAAAAGGATTGAATTTCCAACTGTTATGCCCGTCTTCTTTTTCTTTAACTAAATACGAAAATTTACCTGTTTCCCACCGAACCTTCCTTGGGACCACAGTCAGAGTCAACCTAGGAAACAGTTCTTCACCTGGATCGGCTGGCAGTGTTATTAAATGATTTAATGGTATGCTAAGTTCTTTATTAGGATCAGCACAAAGCAGCTCCAGCCACGGGGTTAAACCCTGATGCCACAGACGTCTTATCAGGAGCTCCCAATTAATTAGAGGGAATTGTTCTTTCTTTTGCTTCAGATTGATTACCTTAGTAATCTGCCATAATTTCTGATTGATCTCTTGTTCGTCCTGCCAATGTTCTGCTCCTACCCTGTCAAAATAGGTCCTTTCCAGCCAAAAATGTGTCCTGATTCCCTGGGTTTCGATGTCTCCGTCAGTCAAGTAATGTTCTGGGAGTATTATTTCATCATCACTTAAGTCTCCCATCAATGACTGTCCCAAGCATTGATCAGTCTGTCAGCTTTTTCACTATAATCTAAGCTTTAACTCTTTTGATTTATAACCAACTTTATTTATTTAATCCTCTTACAACCCTAACACCTCCTAATGTCTTTGCTCCCGACTTTCTATTTTCCTTCTAATTTTTTAACTTTCTGCTTCTCGTCTTTTTCTGCTATGTTTGTTTATTAGTTTTCTCTCTTTGAAATAATATCTACCTTCTCTGTATTTACATAGCACTCTTCTCCTGTCTTTTTCTTCACTGTCTCTGTTTCACACTTTCCTCTCTGCCCGTCATGCACCTCCCAAGTCCTCCTGTTGGGTCTAAATACCTCCCCCTCGTACTCTTTCACATTAATCTTGTATGTCAGCCAACCTGCAAGTTCTCACAGCTTTACACAGATTACTCTCCACTCTCCCACACACCAATCTTCAAAAGCTTTGTACACAAAAATTATTAAAAACAACTTTCTATATATCTCTATCTAGACTTCTGCCACTTTTCACTCCGCGGCTTTAAACAACCTTTTTATTCACTTAACACCAATGTGTTCTGTTTAAGCATGTATCTCTTCTTCACGTTAGACAGCTTCTCCGGCGCTGTCAGCAACTTCATATATTACTTTTTTACAAGCCCTCTTTGAGCGTACAATATTTCATTTACTTCTACGCCTTACCGCGCCTCGCGTGCGTATCCTGTGCTTAATATATTATTTTTCACCAGCTCCTTTCTGAGCATACAATATTTCATTTATTTCTACGCCTTACCGCGCCTCGCGTGCGTATCCTGTGCCTTTCTGCACTTTCTTCTACCTTTTTTTTTTTTTTTTTTTTTTTCACTTACTGAGCTCCTCGTGAGCTTAATGTGCCTTTGCACTGAAAATACTCTCTTTTTCTTTTCTTATAAAAAACTCATATTACTGTGTACTTAATTACTTATTCTTCTCCCACGCCCCACAAGCGTGTATCTGGTGCCTTACTGCACTATTTTCTGCTTCATTAATTCTCATGTATTCTGCACTAACTCTTCATTCATTTTATTTTTTTTTTTATAGTTTTTCTCTTTTCTTAAAAAATGACGTCCTTTATTGAGCTCTTTTACTTACTGTCAGCTGTGCTACTTTGCACTTTCTCTTTAAATCTCTTTATCACGTACGGTATTTCTACTGCGCCCCCTCAGGCGCTTATCTTGTGCTTCCTCTGCACGTATTCTCTGTTAAACTCTTTTTCTCACTTATTTCACTTCAGTCTCTGTTAAACTCTTTAAATAACCTTGTATTACCTTGTATCTATTTGTCAGTATACTCCCCTAAATTAACCCCTACAGCGCATGCTATCAGCCGGCACGTTAGTAACGAATTTCAACACCAATTATTCCCCAAGCATTCCCCAAAAAAACATCCAGGTTAGTTCTCCACACATTCTTTTCCGCACCAGAGTTCATGAACATTCCTGACCTTTCACTCACACAGACATTCTTTTTCCCGGGAACACACACACCTTCTGAGCAATTTATCTACAAGGCCTGATAATTTTCAATCTTATCTTTTTTTAGTCTCTTATCAATTTTCTTAGTCCAGGTTCTTTTGGGTAAGAGGCAATTAAAAATATCACCTGTCAACTTGGGCGGAAATCCCGACTCACTCCTCCAGATCGTGCAGAAATTATAAAAGGTTTCTGCTTACCTTTTAGTCGTGATCACTGTTATTTACGGTCTGGAGGGATGAGCTGGACTGCCCCAGGCTGCCGGAATGCCCCAGGACCCTCCTGAAGCTGGCTCGCCAAGTTCTGTCGCGGCTCGTCTTTAGTCTTCTCGGGATGTCTTCTTTTAGATAACACAAACTAATTGCAAGTGATATGCTAGAAAAAGGACACAACACTTTAGAATAATTCAGCCTTAAGCAAGATAAAATGCACAGAGTTTTTAAGTTTATTTAAGCCTTCGACACAAAGCTTAGACAAACTGAGTCCTCTAGAGAGACTGAATATGACAACCGCGCTCGTCTATTTATTGGAGACCCGCGGGCATCGCTCCTCCTTCAACTTTTTTATTTATTTCATTCCTAAGACATGGTTTTCTATTGGAAGCGTCCTCTAGTGAACCCTAAGCAGGTGTTAGGCCATTATTTCAATGTGACAAACGCTCCCATTAAAACATGAAGGATTTACAACTGATTTTTTTAAAAGACCTTCAGCCACAGGTGCAGCTGGCCTGAGGCCCCCCCGCACGTGGCCTCAGTCACACGTGCAGCTGGCCTGAGGCCCCTGCACGTGGCCTGCGGGAAAGTACCTAAGAGGCCTTGGAAAGCCCCTGACAGACTGAATGACTAATAGAGCCCTTTTTTTGGGTTGAACACCTGCTAGTTCAACCAGAGGACATACAGTTCGGATCAGGACACTTGATAGTTCATCACAGTTCAAATATGGACCTAAAAATTCTTCTACATTTTCATGTGCCTTAACTAAAGCACTCTCTCTGCTGAATCACCTCTAAATTATTTACACATTATTCACTTTGTGTGTTTTTAGGAATCCGCTAGCTTAGCGCAGCTATTAGCTCTTAGCCAGTTTAGCATGGCGGCTTCTCCTGTCTCTCCCGCACTTTTCTGTGCTGGGTGTGAAATGTTTAGTTATTCCTCTGCCTCCTTTAGCACTAACGGTACTTGTAATAAGTGTAGCCTGTTCGTAGCTTTGGAGGCCAGGCTGGGCGAATTGGAGACTTGGCTCCGCACCTTGGAAAATCCTACAACTAGCCAGGCCCCTGTAGTTGGTGCGGACCAACTACAGCTGTAGCTGTCGCCCAGCAGATCCCGAGCAGCCGGGAAAGCAGGCCGGCTGGGTGACTGTGAGGAAGAAGCGTAGTTCTAAACAGAAGCCCCCTGTACACCACCAACCCGTTCACATCTCTAACCATTTTTCCCCACTCGGCGACACACCCGCCGAGGAACAAACTCTGGTTATTGGCGACTCTGTTTTGAGACATGTGAAGTTAGGGACACCAGTAACCGTAGTCAAATGTCTTCCGGGGGCCTGAGCAGGCGACATTGAAGGAAATTTGAAACTGCTGGCTAAGGCTAAGCGTAAATTTGGTAAGATTGTAATTCACGTCGGCAGTAATGACACCCGGTTACGCCAATCAGAGGTCACTAAAACTAATATTGAATCAGTGTGTAACTGCAAAAACAATGTCGGACCTGTAGTTTTCTCTGGGCCCCTCCCCAATTGGACCGGGAGTGACATGTTTAGCCGCATGTTCTCCTTGAATTGCTGGCTGTCTGAGTGGTGTCCAAAAAAATGAGGTGGGCTTCATAGATAATTGGCAAAGCTTCTGGGGAAAACCTGGTCTTGTTAGGAGAGACGTCATCCATCCCACTTTGGATGGAGCAGCTCTCATCTCTAGAAATCTGGCCAATTTTATTAAACCCTCCAAATCGTGACTATCCAGGGTTGGGACCAGGAAGCAGAGTTGTAGTCTTACACACCTCTCTGCAGCTTCTCTCCCCCTGCCATCCCCCCAATACCCCATCTCCATAGAGACAGTGCCTGCTCCCAGACCACCAATAACCAGTAAAAATCTATTTAAGCATAAGAATTCAAAAAGAAAAAATAATATAGCACCTTCACCTGCACCACAGACTAAAACAGTTAAATGTGGTTTATTAAACATTAGGTCTCTCTCTTATAAGTCCCTGTTAGTAAGTGATATAACATATTGATTTATTCTGCCTTACAGAAACCTGGTTACAGCAGGATGAATATGTTAGTTTAAATGAGTCAACACCCCCGAGTCACACTAATTGTCAGAATGCTCGAAGCACGGGTCAAGGAGGAGGATTAGCAGCAATCTTCCACTCCAGCTTATTAATTAATCAAAGACCCAGACAGAGCTTTAATTCATTTGAAAGCTTGACTCTTAGTCTTGTCCATCCAAATTGGAAGTCTCAAAAACCAGTTTTATTTATCTATCGTCCACCTGGTCATTACTGTGAGTTTCTTTGTGATTTTTCAGACCTTTTGTCTGACTTAGTGCTTAGCTCAGATAAGATAATTATAGTGGATGATTTTAACATCCACATAGATGCTGAGAATGACAGCCTCAGCACTGCATTTAATCTATTATTAGACTCAGTTGGCTTCGCTCAAAATGTAAATTGGCCCACCCACCACTTTAACCACACTTTAGATCTTGTTCTGACATATGGCATAGAAATTGAAGACTTGACAGTATTCCCTGAAAACCCCTTTTTGTCTGATCATTTCTTAATAACATTTACTTTAATGGACTACCCAGCAGTGGGGAATAAGTTTCATTACAGTAGAAGTCTTTCTGAAAGCGCTGTAACTAGGTTTAAGGATATGATTCCTTCTTTATGTTCTTTAATGCCATATACCAACACAGTGCAGAGTAGCTACCTAAACTCTGTGAGTGAGATAGATTATCTCGTCAATAGCTTTACATCCTCATTGAGCACAACTTTGGATGCTGTAGCTCTGAAAAAGAGAGCCTTAAATCAGAAGTGCCTGACTCCGTGGTATAACCCACAAACTCGCAGCTTAAAGCAGATAACCTGTAAGCTGGAGAGGAAATGGCATCTCACTAATTTAGAAGATCTTCATTTAGCTTTGAAAAAGTCTGTTGCTCTATTAAAAAGCCCTCCGTAAAGCTAGGACATCTTACTATTCATCACTAATTGAAGAAAATAAGAACAACCCCAGGTTTCTTTTCAGCACTGTAGCCAGCCTGACAGAGTCAGAGCTCTATTGAGCCGAGTATTCTTTTAACTTTAACTAGTAATGACTTCATGACTTTCTTTGCAAATAAAATTTTAACTATTAGAGAAAAAATTATTCATAACCATCCCAAAGACATATCTTTATGTTTGGCTGCTTTCAGTAATGCTGGTATTTGGTTAGACTCTTCCTCTCCGATTGTTCTGTCTGAGTTATTTTCATTAGTTATTTCCTCCAAACCATCAACATGTCTATTAGACCCCATTCCTACTAGGCTGCTCAAGGAAGCCCTACCATTAATTAATGCTTCGATCTTAAATATGATCAATCTATCTTTATTAGTTGGCTATGTACCACGGGCTTTTAAGGTGGCAGTAATTAAAAAGCCATCACTTGACCCAGCTATCTTAGCTAATTATAGGCCAATCTCCAACCTTCCTTTTCTCTCAAAAATTCTTGAAAGGGTAGTTGTAAAACAGCTAACTGATCATCTGCAGAGGAATGGTCTATTTGAAGAGTTTCAGTCAGGTTTCAGAATTCATCATAGTACAGAAACAGCATTAGTGAAGGTTACAAATGATCTTCTTATGGCCTCAGACAGTGGACTCATCTCTGTGCTTGTCCTGTTAGACCTCAGTGCAGCTTTTGTTACTGTTGACCATAAAATTTTATTACAGAGATTAGAGCATGCCATAGGTATTAAAGACAGTGAGAGTGTTTCTTTTTATTCACCTCATTTTGCTCTGTATGCACCACTCTGCATTTATTCATTAGTGATTGATCTCTGCTCTCTTCCACAGCATTTCTTTTTCCTGATTCTCTCCTCTCAGCCCCAACCAGTCCCAGCAGAAGACTGCCCCTCCCTGAGCTTGGTTCTGCTGGAGGTTTCTTCCTGTTAAAAGGGAGTTTTTCCTTCCCACTGTCGCCAAGTCCTTGCTAATAAGGGGTTGTTTGGACCGTTGGGGTTTTTCTGTAATTATTGTATGGCTTTTGCCTTACAATATAAAGCACCTTGGGGCAACTTTTTGTTGTGATTTGGCGCTATATAAATAAAATTGAATTGATTTACTTTGATATATAAGGTTGTTGTTCCACTAAACACGGCAGTGAAACTGTAAACTTAATAAGTGAGTGATCAGAGACCACTAATATAAGAGGCATGATGTCAATATTCGTGACAGCAATACCACGTGCGAGAACCACATCCAGGTTATTTCCACTAATGTGCTTTGGGTCCCGAATGCATTGCCGAAATCCTAATGCATCCACAATTTCCATAAATGATTTGCAGAGGGGATCAGAAGGCTTATTTATATGAACGTTAAAGTCACTAATAATCAGAATGTTATCTGCACTCGTTGACAAGTTAAAGATGAATGCACCAAATTCATCTAAAAATTCAGAATATGGGCCAGGAGGCCTATATACAGTGACAGAGTAATATGGCTGATTTTTATTCTTCTGACCTTGGCAATGTGTAATATCCTGAGTAGAGCAGAGAATCAGATGCTCAAAAGAGTTATATTTGTGATCCCCAACATCTAATAAGCTAAACCTAGATTTCTAAATAAGAGCAACACCCCATTAATAAGAGCAACACCCGCATTACAAGGGACATGACTACATGTATACGCTGGTGGGTAGGCCTCATTTAAGGGGACAGCTGTAGGTTTAAGACAGGTTTCACATAATCCAATCAAGTGATGATAAATAATTGGATCATTAATCAACAATGATTTTGATGATAGTGATCTTATGTTAATGAGACCTAGACTGAGGTCCTCAGTGGGGTTGACAGTTGAACTGTTTGGGTTTAGGGGTGGTTCCAGAGTAGCATATATAAGATACCTAGAAGTAGGTTTACGTTTTGAGACATTCCACACGCATTGTAGGTAGCAGACACAAAATCTTTGCTATTGCTGGAACAACCATTGTGCCATCCTCAATTTCAACATCATTCAATCTAGTAATGGGGATTAAGTTTGCAAAGCATATCCCTCTATGATTTTTACTGACACGTCTATGGAAGCAGGCCAAAGTTTCAACTTGTTGAATTTCCCTCCCTAGCAAATAAACTGCACTATCACCATAGTGGATTTTCTACACTATTTTCCCCGCTAAGCTGATGGATTCTACACCCACATTTGTCACAAGCCTTGCAGGGTCTCTAATCACCTGCTCCGTGGCCTTCTGTAGATTCCTAATGTTACCCTCCCTGTTGAGCTCTATCTATGTTCGCAGACAAGATGGCGGCGCCTTCCCCAGTAGGGTGGAGGCCATCCGGCATCAGCAAGCCACAGCAGCCCCAGAACAAAGGCCAGTTATCAATAAAGCTAAAGCCTTGCTGTCTACAAAATTGCACCAGCCACCTATTTAACGATGTCAGCCTGCTAAATGCCTCATCATTACCCCGGTGGGGGAGGGGACCAGAGACTATTAATCGATGCCGACACGTCTTTCTGGCAAGGTCACAAGTCCTCTCTATGCCCATTTTCGTGACCTCTGAGTGTTTCATCCTGATATCATTGGTGCCGGCGTGAATAACTGACTATATCTCATGTCATGTTCCTTAGTCTGTCTTCCCTTCTGCAGTGCCAGCACCCTAAGATGGCATGCATTGTTGGGAGCTCTGGCCCCAGGAATACATTTAATGTCAGCCGGCGTCTGTAATCTGAATTTGCGGGTGATAGAATCCCCTATCACTAAAGTCCGGTGTTTCTGCCTGGAGACGGGAGTGGAAGTCACTCATGGGCTCGGAGAATTCACATCAGGCAATTCCAAGGGGGAGAACCGATTCACACTTCGCAGTGGCGAGTGTGCCTGGGGTACTACAACCGGGCACCAAGGCCTACGGGGTTTCCTCCGCCTAGCCATGGCCCAAAAGCCATCCTCCACAGCCGGTGTTTCTAGGCTGATGCTAATAGGCTCACTAGCCAGCCCAACACTAACCTCATCTGGAGTGCCTGTAACATCTCCACTGCACTAAGAAGCTGCTCTAACTTATGGACTCGGCTCTCTAAGAGAGCCACCCTGTCTTCCAACATCACGCAGGATTTACGGAGGTTGTAAAGTTTGTGCACTAAGAAATTCAAGAGTATATCCAAACAGGCACGAGCTAGCCAATAATGGATAAGCTAACCACTCCTAAGGCTCACACAGGATTCACACAGACGCAAATATGTGAATTAAAATTCACAGCAGTTACAGTGAAAAAATAGCAGCAGTATTAGACTTGTAGGAACAGTAAAGCTGAATCTCAATTCTATCTTTTGGCCCTTCCCCTTACCCCTTCCCCTCCGTTTTACGTGGGCACGAGAGACAGAGGGGTGTCTCAGTTCTCTTTTTGGAGCGAGGTGGAGGGATACGCGAAGGGCTTCAAATCCCTCCAAACGGAGTGAATCTGGATGCACACTCTGTTTGGAGGGGTAGGAGGACCTTACTGCTGTCTCCAAAGAAACAAACACGGCGCCGAAAGACCCGCACAAATGAAATGGCTTTCATTACAAATTACACAGTTTAGAAAGTTATAACTTGCCAAAAAACTTTACAGGCGGTTGCCTATGACAGCAACGTGTATGCTGCTGGATGCTTGTTGCTTATATTGTCGTTATGAAGAATATCGTAACTTCGCTCATGTGCTGAGGCGTTATAACGCATATACACATGAACGCTACGATAAGACACTTTTATATCTCACAATGGAGAAAATGGTGTCGAACTAGCTAACGCAAGGTAACCGCTAGCGAAAATGCTAGCCGCGCCTAAGATTTACACAGGAGTAAAATAATTACCTAAAATTCACAGCTGTTACACTGAAAAACGAACAGAAGTATTAAACAGCTAAAAAAGAAACGGCTATGAAAGTATCGAAGAGGGAGGGGAGGAGTCGACCTAGTTAGCGAATGCTAACCACTAGAGATTCACAACAGGACTGTAGTTACATAACATTCAGAGTAGATACACTTAATAATCAGAAGAGTGCTAAACAGAAATAAAAGAAACGTATACAACTGTTTAAAGTTCAGAATAGCGTCACAACAAACAATCCGTCGGAAGCGAGTTGCCAGATCTGTTGCCAGATCACCATTGCAAACAAGAAAGGACTCAGAGATGATCCTTGGTGTAATCCCACCTCCACTTTGAATGATTCTGTCATTCCTACTGTGCCTCTCACTGCTGTTCCACTGTCCTTGTACATGTCCTTTACTACTCTCACATACTTCTGTGCCACTCCGGACATCCTCATACACTATCACCACTCTTCTCTTGGCACCCTGTCATAAGTTTTTTTCTAGATGCACAAACACACAATGTAACTTCTTCTGGCCTTCTCTAATTCTCCATCAGTATTCTCAGGGCAAATGTTGCATCGTAGTGCTTTTTCTTTGCATGAAACCATATTGCTCCTCACAGATCTTCACCTGTTTTTTGGTTTTTTTTTAAGCCTAGCTTCTGCTGCTCTTTCCCATAACCTCATGTTGTCGCTGATCAACTTTGTCTCTAGTTATTGCAGGTCTGCACATCACCCTTGTTGTTGAAAATGGGAACCAGCACAGCTCGTCTCCACTTCTCAGGCGTTCTCTCACTTTCCAAGATTTTATGAAACGGTCTGGTTAGAAACCCCACTACCATCTACTAGCCATCTGGACCGACTGCCTTTCCAGTCTTCATCCTCTTCATAACTGCCCCCATTTCATCCTTACTAATCTCATGCACTTCCACATTTACTCTCTCCACATCATCCAACATTTTCTCTCTCTCATTTTCTTCATTCATCAGCTCCTCACAATATTCCCTCCACCTACTCAACACACACTCCACGCTTGTCGGCACATTACCATCTACATCTTTTACCACCCTAACCTGCTGCACATCCTTTCTAGCTCTGTCCCATTATTTTGCCAATCCTTTTCTTGTTCCTTACTATTAAACTTCTTGTACAGCTCGCTAAATTCCTTTTCATTAGCTTTTGCCACTGCTCTTTTCACATTACAGTGGTCCCTTGTTTATCACGGAGTTACGTTCTAAAAATAACTCACAATAGGCGAAATCCGTGAAGTAGTCAACGTTATTTTTTTACAATTATTATAGATGTTTTAAGGCTGTAAAACCCCTCACTACACACTTTATACAATTTTCTCAAACAGGCATTAACATTTTCTCACTTTTCTCTCCTGTGTAAACACTCTCTTTTTTTCTTCTGGGCAAGAAGATTATAAACAGACACATGCAGAACACAATGCATGTGCTCTCCTTTCGCTCACTGCCTCCGGTGTTAACGTTGCGGGGTACGGATGCGGGACCCGCAAAGAATCCAAAGCAAGGCCACGGAGCTCTGTGGCCGCGGTGACCGAGACCATGCAACGGTCACTGTGGATTTTTCCACAAGAAGTCTATTCTTGTGGGCTGCCGGAGTGCTCCCCATCAAAACAGGGAGCGTAGTTTCTGCACCTGTTGCCAGAGTTGTCCGTAGCTCCACACAGCAGACAGGGGGGCGGTGTTAGTGGCCCGCTGCAGCGCTTACCGAGCCTGCAGACTCAGTAAGTGCATCGGGGCAGTGAGAGCAATCGCGGTGATGCTGACCGGTGCCGCGACCGGCCTGCGTGATAAGGACGCAGAACACAATGCCCTGTTAATAATAATAATAATAAAAAAAAAGCATGCAAAATTGCACTTAAAAAAAAAAAAATCTGCGAAACTGTGAGGCCGCGAAAGGTGAACCTCGTTATAGCGAGGGACCACTGTACACTGCATCTCTTTGTACTACTGTCTGCTTTCATCTCTCCAACTATCTACAGTGAGGAAAATAACACCCTGCGATTTTGCAAGTTCTCCCACTTAGAAATCATGGAGGGGTCTGAAATTTTCATCTTAGGTGCATGTCCACTGTGAGAGACATAATCTAAAAAAAAAAAAAAAAATCCGGAAATCACAATGTATGATTTCTGATGTTTTGATGTTAATATTTGGTACAGTAGCCTTTGTTTGCAATTACAGAGGTCAAACGTTTCCTGTAGTTTTTCACCAGGTTTGCACACACTGCAGCAGGGATTTTGGTCCACTCCTCCATACAGATCTTCTCCAAATCTTTAATGTTTGGAGTTTCAGGTCCCTCCAAAGATTTTCTATTGAGTTCCAGTCTGGAGACTGGCCAGGCCACTTCAGGAGCTTGAAATCCTTCTTACGGAGCCCCTCCTTAGTTGCCCTGGCTGTGTGTTTGGGGTCATTGTCATGCTGGAAGACCCAGCCACGACCCATCTTCAGTGCTCTTACTGAGGGAAGGAGGTTGTTTGCCAAAATCTGGCAATACATGACCCCATCCATCCTCCCTTCAGTTCGCTGCAGTCATCCTGTCCCCTTTGCAGAAGAGCACCCCCAGAGTATGATGTTTCCACCCCCATGCTTCACGGTTGGGATGGTTTTCTTGGGTTTGTTCTCATCCTCTAAACATGGTAATTGGAGTGATTCCAAAAAGCTCTATTCTGGTCTCATCTGACCAAATGACATTCTCCCATGCCTCCTCTGGATCATCCAGATGGTCACTGGTGAACTTCAAACAGGCCTGGACATGTGCTGGTTTGAGCACGGGGACCTTGCTGCCCTGCAGGATTTTAAACCATGACAACATCATGTGTTACTAATGTAATCTTTGTGAATGTGGTGCCAGCTCTCTTCAGGTCATTGACCAGGTCCTCCTGTGTAGTTCTGAGCTTTCTCAGAATCATCCTTACCCCAAAAAGTGAGATCTTGCCTAGAATCCCAGTCCGAGGGAGATTGACAGTCATCTTGTGTTTCTTCCACTTTCTAATAAATAATCATAACAGTTGTTGTCTTCTACCAAGCTGCTTGCCTGTTGTCCTGTAGTCCATCCCAGCCTTGTGCAGGTCTACAGTTTTGTCCCTGTTGTCCTTAGACAGCTCTTTGGTCTTGGCTATGATGGACAGGTTGGAGTGTGATTGAGTGTGTGAACAGGTGTCTTTTATACAGGTAACAAGTTCAAACAGGTGCAATTAATACAGGTAAAGTGTGTAGAATAAGAGGGCTTCTTAAAGAAAAATTAACAGGTCTGTGTGAGCCAGAATTCTTGCTGGTTGGTAGGTGTTCAAATACTTATTTGCAGCAGTAACTTACAAATAAATTATTAAAAAAATCATACATTGTGATTTCCGTTTTTTTTTTTTTTTTTGATTGTCTCTCACAGTGGACATGCACCTGAGATGAAAATTTCACACCCTTCCATTATTTTTAAGTGGGAGAACTTGCAAAATCACAGGGTGTTCAAATAGTTATTTTCCTCACTGTAAATTCTTTTTTGCCAACCTCCTCTTATATTTTCCTTGATATTTTCATTTCACCACCACGTCTCCTTATCTTCCTTCCGCTGTCCAGATGTCACACCCAGTACCTTCCTAGTTGTCTCTGTCACCACATCTGCAGTTCTGTTCCAGGTATCCAGAATTGCTTCCCCTCCATCCATTGCCTCTCTCACCTGCTCCCTGAATTTCACACAACACTCTTCCTCCTTCAGCTTCCACCATCTGATCCTTTGCTGAGCTCTGACTCTCTTCTTCTTTTTCACCTCTAAAGTCATCTTACAGACCACCATCCTGTGCTGTCTAGCTAGACTCTCTCCTGCCATCACCTTAGTATCCAATTTATTTTAGCTTGCATCTCCTACACAGAATGTACTCCACCTGTGTGCACCGTTCTCCACTCTTACATGTCGCCCTGTGCTCCTCCCGTTTCTTGAAGTACATGTTCACCACAGCCATTTCCATCCTTTTTGCAAAATCAACTGCCATCTGTCCTTTCACATTCCAGTCCTTGATACCATATCTAACCATCACTTCCTCATCACTTCTGTTCCCTTTGCCAACATCCCCATTGAAGTCCGCTCGTATCACCACTCTTTCATGCTTGGGCACACTCTCCACCACCTCATCTAACTCACTCCAGAAAGTTTCTTTCTCCTTCATCTCACAGCTGACCAGTGGGGCATATGTAATGATGATATTCATCATCGCCACCTCGATTTCCAACTTCACACTCCTCACCCTGCTAGACACTCGCTTAACTTCCAACACACTCTTCACATACTTGTTCTGCCCTCAATATTAAAGTTGCTTATTGATTAGAGTTGTTGTTTTAGTAGGTTTAGACCACCTGTTGTTTGTAATATACAGTGGTGCCTCGCTATATCGCAGTTCACCTTTCGCGGCCTCGTAGTTTCGCAGATTTTTTTAAGTGCAATTTTGCTGCTTCTTTTTTTTTTTTTTTTAAACAGCGCATTGTGTTCTGCTTCCTCATCAGGCAGGCCGGTCGGCATCACCGCGATTGCTCTCACTGCCTCCGATACGCTTACCAAGTCTGCGGGCCACTCACACTGTCCCACTGTCTGCTGTGCGGAGTTGTGGCCAAAATCTGGCAACAGCTCCAGAGACTATGCTCGCTGTTTTGATGCAGAGCGCGCCAGCAGCCCGCAAGGATAGAATTCTTGCGGAAAAATCCGCAGCGCTGCATGGTCTCGGTAACCGCAGCCGCAGAGCTCCGTGGCCACTGAGAGAAGTTTGTATCTTTTTAATGACTTGGATTCTTTGCGGGTCCCGCATCCGTCCCGCAACGGTAACACCGGAGGCAGTGAGCGAAGAAAGAGAGCATGCGCATTGTGTTCTGCGTGTCTGTTTATAATCTTCTCGTCCAGAAGAAAAAAGAGCGCCAACAACTACCCATAACTGTGTTCTTCACTCGGAAAAAGACACCTGCACCGAGGTGTCACTCAGTGGAAAAACACGCTGCGGAGCGGTGCCAGGACGCAGAGGCGCGATCAGAGGAACTGTGAAATACTGGTCAGTCACTATTAATAATTTCTTATGTGTCCAACCTCATAGGTTGATCGTTAAAATTAAATTAGTTAGTTCTAAAAGCCATCATAATTATTTATAGGAAAACATTCTATTTTTATTTCTCAAACAAATGTTTGGGCCTGAAAACAGGTTTTGATGTTAATGCTTGTTTGAGAAAAGTGTATAAAGTGTGTAGTGAGGGGTTTTACAGCCTTAAAACATCTATAATAATTGTAAAAAATAACGCTGACTACTTCGCGGGATTTCGCCTTACGCGGGTTATTTTTAGAACGTAACTGTCGCGATAAACAAGGGACCACTGTATTTTACATTGTTTATTTTTTATCTTCATCATTGCGCCTTTATTTTGACATAGGAAGTGACACTATGGAAGTAAGATTGAATGTATGCTGGTAGAAAAACACCTTGTGCGTTATGCTCAGCCAAGTTTTCATATGTTCAGCCATCAGAAGGCAATAACTGTAAGTGGTGTGTTGGTCTTAAATGGCAATAATAACTTATGGGTGAAGGTTTTAGCATACGTGCTAACTTTTGGTATACGTGCTTACACGAACAACGTGTTTGTGATAATTACATGTGCTAGCTGTAGCCACATTCACCTGCATACTTGATACAGGTTCGCTTCTGTGCTATTTATCCAGTCCGTTCTTAATGGCGTTTTGCATGATTGATGTTTACTTGCATAACTGAGAGAGTATTTTCTCTCCTTTTTTTATAGTTTCACTCTGTTTGACTGTCAGTGATTGTCTGCAGATAGACATTAAAGGAGCAAGGCTGCTCATTTTCCTGGCTCTCAAGAGTTTGGCTGGTTGTTTAATCTGTTAACACTGCAGCAGTACAACACATAGAGAGAGCAGTACAATACTCTTCCTTGAAACACAGTATGTCTACCTTTGTTCTCTCCATCATAGCCATTTCTCTCCCTTTACCAGTCATACTGCCAACATTCAAAGTTCTGTCTCTCACGTCCACCCTTCTAGTTTTCCTCTGCTCCAGTTGTCCTCTTTTTCTTCGCCCAGCAGTGGTTTAATTTCCGCTGGCACCCTGTTGGGCAACAGCACCGGTGGCAGTTGTTGTTGTTGTTGTTGTTAACCCAGGCCTTGACCAATCCGGTACGGAAATTTGATTTGTACTCTGGATCTTTAAGTTTTTGTTACATTTTACACCGGATGTTCTTTCTGATGCAACCCTCCTCATTTTTCTGGGCTTGGGACTGGCCCTCAGAATGTACCAGCTGCACACACCATACGGCTGAGTAGCAGAAAAACCTGTGCCAAATTAACATGCAGATCCACCTCAGATCTGCTGTGTTGACCTTGAGTAAAAACAAGGGATAAGCCGAAAGAACTTTTGGCGCTTTCCTTGTCTGTTGATGTCTCACTGACATAATGAGCTCTGTTGTTCTACTGATGTCCTAGTGTTGGCAACTCCTCAGTAAGAAAAGTAGCTGTTGGCTGTCTTAAAAGTTGCCAGAGGTCGCTAAATGACGCCATCTGCTAATTTGCATATTATGACACCATACCAGATGTAGGGGGGAAAAAAAATGTGGGAGAGGTAATTGAATAACTTATCAACCTTTTAATATTGTTTGGTAAATTCCATATTCATAAATGAAGAGCACTGAAAAGGAATTTACACCGACTTCTGGCTGAATTTGAACAATATATAAGCAGTATTAACCTTATAGATTCTCCCAAATGTCATAACTGTCACGCTGTATAAGGAATTGTTTTTAAAGAGAATTAATGTAAAAGAAATCCTTTACTTTTGTTATTGTACAATTTATTTTATTTTTTCTATTTATAATGATAATACTGTGATTGGTATTGTGGCCTTGTCTAGCAGCTATCAAATATTTTTTGAATCGAGTATTCTATTGATTATTTTATCGATTAATCGAGTAATTGGATAAAAAGTACTTTTGTGTTTTTAAACTATCAGTAGTGGCAGGGCTCTCCCTAAGCAATGGCACGTCACTGTGTCATCATACAGATTTTTAGTTTATGGTGTTCCCTCTCGCTCTCTGTTTTCCCAGGTAATTATTTTTTGCAGTTCAAACCAAAGTCAAATTCCTTGTTTTCTGTGGATACTTGGCGAATAACAAAGCCTTTGAAAAATGGCTGTGGAGTTCAGTGTTTCCACAACAGCTGCACTGATAAATTAACTGTACAGCCTGTTGATTAAAAAACTCTTATCAAATCTGAATAAGGCTTTTTTTTTTCTTTCAATAGTTAAACATGATTCATTTAAAGTGCGCGTCCTTTTGCTTCATCTGCAGAGGTGGAGAATGGCTGGAGCAAACCGTGATTTTAAAAAAAATATATAAACACACTTTAAATGCATAATAAGTCCGTTCAGATGGATTAATCATTTTCTCTGCAAATTGGCCACTGAAAACGGCTCTAATCGCTTCCTGAATCACAGAGGAGCACTGCAGCCGGAGCCGTTCGATGGCGTGCGTGCCTAACTAGCTGAAGAAAGCATTTGGAGCCATCTAAAAAGGTAATTATTTGTCATGTTTACATTGTTATGGCTTGGTAAAACAGTTGTGTGTTCTTTCTTTCTTGTGTGCAGCTGTTAAAGTATGGCCTGTTTGTGGATGGCTGTGGAGGATCTTTCACACTTTTTAAAACTAGTCAGTCTGTACAGTGAGCAGGTTTTAAAGCCTTGCAAACTACCTTCCACTCAAGTGCAGCATTTGTCCTCCCAAGATGTTATTTTGTTTGTTGCTCGCTTCCTCTACCTTGACTCCCACACACACACGGCTGACAGAAGCGGAGAAAGCACCTTGCTTATTTCTCTAGAATGATGACATTTAAGAAAACAAAAAATGCCGAATGTTTTCAGGGGGCATAATGCTTGATGTTAAAAACCAAGAGAGGAGAAACTTTGCTAGCCAAACAAAAACACATGCATGGGGGATTGCCATCCAGGACACAGACTGGTTCCATGGTCTGGTGGATGCAGTGACGTGCAGTACTTGTGCATGCTCACAAACATGACAATATATATTTCCTAATATAACTATTCATGTTTTAATCCATATTGGTATACGTAATTTGAAGATGCACCTTAAGAAAGAATGAAGTCCTCATGCACTGACCACACGCATCCCCCAGTAGGGTGATGCGCTGATGTAGCAGATGTTTGAATCCCAGGCTCTAAGCGTGTCATTTGGCTTTGTGTCATGGCTGAGGTGTGTCGCAGCCACGCTGCGGTGTTAAAATACTGTGGGCTGATCATAGTGTTTAAATCATTACTCACACTGTCAATTTCTCACACCAGTGATTATTTTTAATGCTTCTCTGGCAACCTTGAATTTGGGTTGGTCTTTAGGGGAACACAAATTACTGCTGAATTGTGGTTCTTAACTGTACGGCTAATGTAGTTGAATAGACGTTCACCAGAGATGATATTTCAATTTTCAGTTTAATTAGCTTATAATGCGCCAAATCACAGCAAAGCCGCCTCAAGGCGCCTTACATGAAACAATTCAACATAAAATTTAAATAATTAAAAATTAATTAAAAAAAATTTAAATACATGATTAAAAACAGAAGTAAAAAAATAAAACATAAAAAAATAAAAACTATTCATAAGAAAGAGAATAAAAATAGGTTTTCAGTCTTGACCTAAAAATGTCCACAGACCCTGACTGCCTCATGGTTGCAGGAAGACTGTTCCACAGGGTGGGTGCACGATGCGAAAAGGCTCTTTGACCTACTGACTTCTTCTTCACCCTGGGAACCCAGAGAAGTCCCGCATCCTGCGACCGCAAAGCCCGGACCGGCACATAAAGTTCTGCCAGATAAGATGGCGCCAGTCCATGAACAACTTTATAAGTCAATAACAAAACTTTAAAATCTGCTCTCACAGAGACAGGAAGCCAGTGCAAAGATGCCAAAATGGGTTGTGATATGTTCAGACCTTCTGCTACATGTCAGAAGTCTAGCGGCAGCGTTCTGAACCAGCGGAAGACCCCTGATGCTGGACTGCAGTAACCCTGAAAATAGAACATTACAATAAGTCTAGAAGAAACAAAAGCATGAATCAGTGTCTCAGCATCAGCCATAGACAGGATGGGGCGGATCCTCACTATATTTCGCAGATAATAAAAAGCAGTCCTAGTTACATCCCTGATGTGGAGGTCAAAAGACAACATGGGATCCAAAATTACCCCAAGGTTCCTCATTTGTCCGTATAATGTATGACACACGAACCCAGGCTGAGCGCCAGCTGGTTAAACTGATGCCGATGTCTCGCTGGACCAAGAACCATCATTTCAGTCTTACCAAAGTTTAAAAGTCGGACGTTACTAGACATCCAACTTCTCACTGATAGAAGACAGTCCTCCAGGGATTTTATGGGAGTGAGATTTCCCGCAGTTATCGACATATACAACTGAGTATCATCAGCGTAGTAATGAAAGGCAATCCCAAAACTCTGCAATATACGCCCAAGGGGTGCCACGTACAAGGAGAAAAGCAAGGGGACTAAAACGGATTCCTGTGGAAGCCCAAATCTCATATCACCAAGGTCAGAGGTAGTGCCATTATACAAGACACATTGAGAACGACTGGACAGATATGACCTCAACCAAGCAAGGGCACTTCCAGTAATCACAAAAAAATTCTCCAACCTATCGAGCAAAATATGATGATCCACGGTACCAAATTTTGGTTGTAGATGTTCCAGTGTCCTGGCTGTTTTTGATATTTTTATTATTATTTTTGTTTGTTTGTTTTAGCAATGCAAACCTGCAGACTGTTGTGATTTTACCGATTTGGTTTCTATTTGACCCTCCCTAGTACGCCGTTTTGCACAAAGTCCTAAAACCACACTGCTGCAAATGGCTCAAATGCGTTCTGGTCATCGGATGCTCTAGTTGTCAGAAAAATTAAAGTTTAATTCGGTTGCATATTGATGTTATTTTTCCTCAGTCACATTGCCCGCCTTTCTGTTTTTAATGATTAATCAAATAGTGTTTATTTCTACTCACTTCATGTTCATTAATTTATTAGCACTCTGGGGATAGATATGCATTGTGTTTGTGCGAGCATTTCAAAGACCTCTTGGTGCAATGTAACTGTATCCCACCTCAGGCTTTTCATTTAATATGTGAATTTATTTACAATGCTCAGAGAGATGCTAACATGAATTTGAATTCAGAGTAGATTTTTAATGTGTATGAACAGTGATGCACAAATCTTATATCACAAAAGCTGAAGCCTGAATATCAAATTTCTGGAGGTGCTGATTCATTGTTTTCCTTAGATGTAAGCAGCTGCATGTCAACACAAGAGCTGTAGCACACGAATGCTTGATTATAGTGAATATATTTACTGAGACAGTTTTAAAAGTATTTTCTCAAACAAAAATGTTAGGTTGACAGAATGCACAATTGCAGCATGATTAAATCAAATTTTACCTTAAAGTGCCCTTCCTGTTATCAGTTACTTTATTTGGAATTTTGTTGTATCTGTTGCATAATGATGCGTTACATGTATACCTCACATATGATCATCTGTTCATTGACTTAAGGAAGCAGTTTAGTTGCAGTTTGCACTTTGAACAAAATTGTTATTTAGCGCTTAGACCCTGATTGCTAAAGCAGCGTTTATGTTATGAATACATAAATAATGCACCAACTCACATATAATCATTTAGATGTACAGTGGCTTGGAAACAGTTTACTGCATTTTGTGCCTCAATATGAATTAGCTTGTTATCTGTGCTCCTTAACCTTCTAAATAAATGAGGCCACAGTAAATTAATTTGGTCTGTTCTTGCATGAAGTGATAAATGTGGTTTATACACTTTTTTTTCTCTTTCTCTCTTCAAGAAGCATTTTAGGACAGGTATTACTTGTACTCCGGCATATATGGTACTATGCAGAATGTTTTTTGTTTTTTTTTTTGTTTGTTTTTTTTCGGGTGGGATGGGGGGGTGTTTTTTTTTTTTTAGAATAGTTTTACCAGTCCCACTTGTGGTGCTTTCAGATTAAAGGAGTAATTTATAGTTAACAAAAAAACAAAAACAACAAAAAAAAAAAAAAACTGATGGGAAACACATTTTGATGTCTCAGAGCTCCTGATTGATTCTTCTGTCTTGTCCGAAGGTGTGGCAAAGCATGTGGGAGATGCTCTGAAAGAGCACTCTTCAAGATCATCAAAGAAAATTTGCACTATTGGGATTGCTCCTTGGGGAGTCATTGAGAACAGGAATGACCTCATTGGGAGAGATGTGAGTTAAAACACTTTTTCTTATTTTTTCCACAGTCTTCCTGCTTATGCAGTGTTGAGTTCTTTCCTTTAGTCATTGCTTAAATTGTTTGGACTTGGAAATAAATTATTCTAGCAACTCTTTATCCACCCTTTTCACCCAGTTTCTTACTGTTATGGCCTCTGCCTTTCTACACAACAGATTACCGCTCCATATCAGACGCTTCTGAATCCACTCAGCAAGCTAAATGTTCTTAACAGTCTCCATTCCCATTTCCTCCTGGTGGATGATGGAACAGTGGGCAAGTATGGTGCCGAAGTTAAACTGCGCCGGGACCTGGAGAAGCACATCAACCTTCAGAGAATACATGCACGTAAGGAAATTATTGTCAGATTATTCACCAATACAGTGGTCCCTCATTTATCGCGGGAGTTGTGTTCTAAAACTAACCCGCGATAAGCGAAATCCGCAAAGTAGTCAGCACCTTTTTTTGCAATTATTATAGATGTTTTAAGGCTGTAAAACCCCTCACTACACACTTTATACACTTTTCTCAAACAGGCATTAACTTTTTCTCACTTTCCTCTCCTGTGTAAACACACTCTTTTTTCTTCTGTGTGAGAAGATTATAAACAGACACACGCAGAACACAATGCGCGTACTCTCCCTTCACTCACTGCCTCTGGAGGTACGGATGCGGGACCCACAAAGAATCCAAGTCCTCTCTCGGTGCCATGGAGGTCTGCGGCTGCGGTCAACATCCGCATCAAAACAGCGAGCGTAGTCTCTGGACCTGTTGCCAGATTTGGCGCAGTTCCGCACAGCAGAGGGCAGTGTGAGTGGCCCGCTGCTGCGTTTACTGAGCCCGCAGAAAGCGCATCGCCGGCAGTGAGAGCAATCGCGGTGATGCCGACCGGTGCCACGACCGGCCTGCCTGATAAGGACGCAGAACACAATGTGCTGTAAAGAAAAAAAGCATGCAAAATTGCTCTAAAAAAATCAGCGAAACTGCGAGGCCGCAAAAGGTGAACCGCGTTATAGCGAGGGACCACTGTAATGTAATGTAATGTAATTTAGCATATGCTGTTGATAAAATTCCAAATTGACAAAGAGTCCTACCAAAAATTGCTGACGATTTCTTTGCCAGAGGTGCATGTTGTTCACTTGCATATGCGAGAACATATTTTCTCTGGTGAAGTCATTATTGCATTGTTTGCATTTGCTTGGTGGAAATGGCCATTATCTCAACCTCTTACCAACTGTTGATTGGGTGGAGTTTTTGTTTTCTATAAGTGGCTGTGTACATATGAGTAAACTAGTTCATTGTGTTCTTACTTTAGGTATTGGTCAGGGTGTTCCTGTCGTGGCTCTGATCTTTGAGGGGGGACCCAATGTGATTCTGACTGTACTGGAATACCTTCAGGAGAGCCCTCCTGTCCCAGTAGTTGTGTGTGAGGGCACTGGCCGTGCCGCTGACATACTGGCCTATGTGCACAAGCAGACCGAGGAGGGCGGGTAGGACACGCACAAAGACACACATGTAATAAGGGTGAGCAGGGAGGTGACATCAACTGCTGTGGTTGGCGTATCAAGGCGAATGCAGTCCAGACTTAATGGAGGAAGCATAATAATGTTCATCAATGAACTTTGTGTACTGTACGAGGTTGAGATGAGTTTTGCAGAATTAAGGTTTGAATAAATGTAAAAAATGAGTTGTACAGTTGAAAGTGCAGTGTGGTGTTGTTTACTGTAGCATATTCAGAGTTTTGTATAGTTGCTTATATTTTTTATGCATTTATTATCAGATTCATTTCTGTCCCAGATTAAATGGATCAAATGGCTGCTCTGGTGACAGTGCAGTTCAATAAAACCTGTTGACAGGCTAAATCGATCAGAGAGTCTTGTACAGACTGATGTTTTGAGGCATTTATTTCAGTAGTGACACTAAAATTAAATTTTTCCATAGTCTTTGAATGATGTTTTTTTTTCCCCAGAGGAAGCATTTTCTCCAAATAATTGCAGTCTATTCAAACTGAATTATGATTAAGAGTCTGAGTAAGCATTAGATGCCAGTGTACAATAGCTGCTGTTTTTTGAGGTCCTCAGACACAACTCTGTTAGGTGTTCAAAAAGTGTTGGCCCTGAATTCCCACCCTATGCACAAAGGTGCATAATTGGTGAGCTGGTGGCCTCGAGGTTGGAGAAGTGGGCCTGTGACTGAAGGATCCTCTGATAATTTAATCCCTGCTCAGACAGGAATGTCAAACAGTTTGTCTTGAGCAAGGCTTTAAACCCTGGTCACAACCAAATAATGAATGATGAATAATGAGCAATGCAGCATGTTTTTGCTGCGAGAGGGTTTATTCAACTATAGTGGGAGAATGGTGGCTGTTAGAGGCATTATCTTCAGTTAACGAGGCTCATCTCTGACCGTGATGCTAATTTCAAGATGTTCATAATTTAGCAACAACCGCATTGGGCAGTTTGTGTATGAGGTTTTAGAGGCATGTGCGTGGTGCGGACGAGGCTGCTAAAAGCCCATTATCCGTGTGCCTGGCAGCTACGCAGGACCTGAGGCTATTTTTGGAGCGGCTGCCCTCTTGCGCACACAATTTCACCTGCTCTGTGCTCTGGACGCTGTATATAAAATAATTTTGTAGCAGATTAATCAAATTCTGCCAAACCTTGGATGCTGAAAGCACCTCTAATCGCTTTTGGAATCACAGAGGACTGTTTCATCTGGATGCTTTTTTCCACTCTTTTCTGCCCCATGAGGAAGGCTTTTTGGAACAGCTTAAGGTAACTATTTGTAATGTTTTTATAGCTTAAAGGGGATAGAGAATCAAAATCATCTTTTTCATGTTTTTGGTGTTAGTTCAGTGTCTCCCCGCTGTGGGGAATACACACAAAGTGCCAGCAAGTTTCAGAACCTCTATTTCAAGTATTTCTCCTTTTTTGAATTACCCCTAGAAAACAGGCCAATCTGTTTTGAGAGAAACGTTACGTCACATTTTCACCAATAACCCCCCCACACACACACCCACACCCACCCCCTTTCACACACGCCCTTCGAAATTAATTATTCATAAGGTTGTGCCCACCCATTCCTACCACTGGAAGAGGAGCAATGGCGAGCTACAGGTATGCCTTCCCAGGCTGTCATAGCGGACTACGATCTTTACATATTCTTCCCACGGAAAGCAATGTATGCGATCAATGGCTTTTATTCATTTTTAACCGCATCCCCAGGACATACAATCGCCGACTATTTCTTTGCTCTGCGCATTTCATGGAGGACTGTTTCACCAACCTTGCTCAATTTCGAGCTGGCTTCAGTCAGCATTTAATACTCAGTAGAGGGTCAGTTCCGACTTTGCGACAAAATCAACCCCAGCAATCAGTACAGCCTGTAAGTATCACATTTTCTTTTGTTTTAAATTTGTTTTTAAATTTATTTCGGATCGCTTTTTTTTTTTTTTATTATCATTATTATTTTGTGACTGGACTTTATGTCACAGTCAGCCTCTGGCTGACTTCATGTTGGTGGGCGAGGAACAAGATTTATCACTCAACAGCAATGTTGAAACATGATCTGTTAAATAAGTTAGTGAAGATTACTGTCGTCTCGTTTTCGCTACAACGCGCTCAACTTTTGTTCAGAATCAGCTTATCACTGGTAATGACGCGGATTTCCTCTCACTCAAACCCGCAGCTTCACAGTGCTTTAAACCGTCATCCACAGACTTCAATAGCGACACAAGTGCAGCAAAACGAGACGAGTCATTGGATAAATGCTGGGCTTTGTCCCGCCCATCGGAGGCTCTGCGTGTCTGGTGGTCTATGGGGCAGTGGGCTGGCCTTGGCTGGCCCGGACACCCAGCTTCTGCATGATGATTGGATGATCTGTCTGAGGCTGAATCCATTTTTGATTGACAGCGAAATGAGCGAATCAGCGATCATTTTCATTCTGTTCTGAGTTGAACCGGAGACTTTCCTAATCCTCTTAGCGGCATTTTCAGTGAGAGCAAGGGCAGCCAATCAAACAACGGCAACCGATCAGCGCCAACACCTACGTGCATTTCATACTGAGGTTGCCAAATAAACTCCGAAACGACGCCATTAAAAGCAAACGAGGCATTCTAAACCCAGCATAGTAACATAGCTGTTTCAGAGAGCCTTTTAGGAAGGTTCTGAGCCATTACAGACCCAACCAATTTTTTTTTGGGGCTACATATCACATCACAGAACAAGGATTAATGCCCCATTCAACCCCTCTCTATCACCTCTAATAAAACAGTTGCATGTTCATTCGTAACTGTAAAAGTATGTCTACGGTTGATTTAATATCTTGTTAATGGATCACATGAGCTCCGCTGTGTGTGCGTGCTGCACACTGAGGCAGTGACTCATCATGCTCCAAACGAGCATTTAGGCAGAATGTCAGCTCACAAAAGAGTGATTTTTTTTTTTTTCTTTTTTTTTTTCCAGTCAATAATGGACGAACACAAAGGTAAAATGTGGATGACTGTGTAAAAGTGGCTGTGTGTTTACAGCCGCGGAAGAAATAACGCCAGTGAAGCCGCGAGAAACAGCGCAGAGCTGTCCAGCAACACAGAATGAGAGCGCGCTAAAGACCGATTTTGAAGACATACCACAAAGTTAAAGGGGGGAGGTGATGGTCTAGTGGTTAAGGTGTTGGGCTTGAGACCAGAAGATCCTCGGTTCAAATCCCCGCCTGACTGGAAAATCACTAAGGGCCCTTGGGCCAGATCCTTAATCCCTTAAGGATCTGGTGTGGTGTGTAGTGAGCGCCTTGTATGGCAGCACCCTGACATCGGTGTGAATGTGAGATATTATTGTAAAGCGCTTTGAGTGTCTGATGCAGATGGAAAAGCGCTATATAAATGCAGTCCATTTATTTAAGTTGTATCACGGTGACTTGTAAGCCGCGGAAGAAATAAAGATTTTTTTTTTTTTTTTTGAAGTGATCCGCATGAGTTGTGGCAGGTGTATGTAATTAAAGCGGCCACCTCATTGTGTATGCAGAACGGCAGCGCGTGCACGCAAAAGAGCGATTTTGCAGACATAAACGGACAAGCACAAAGTTAAAATTGGGATCATGGAGTGAAAATAACTGTGTTTAAAGCCGCAGAAGAAATCAAGCCAGCGAGCCACAGATGGAAAGGAAGCCAGCGATGAGCAGAGAGGCGGCTGTCAAGGAACCCGTTGTTCGGTTCCAGCTGGTCTTGTGAATTACAGGTGGACAGCAGCCTGGCACGCGGCACACACCTGCGAGACTGTACTGGAGCATCTATTTTTGGACTGCGTTTAAAAAATGTGACATCTTAAATGCTGCTGTGAATTGAAAACTCACACTTTAAAGGGACCAAGTGTGGGAGGGCTGGACCAAACCCATGCCTAAATGTGCGCCAACGTCACGTTATCATGACGCTACATGGATCATATGCGGTGACACGAGCCACTCGAGGCTGGAAGGGGCTCAAATGACAGGTCCGTCGTGGCTCACTAGAGGCTGATACCTGCGACATGCGAGGTACAGAGAGGCACATAGAGGCACCTTAGTAGTTAATATGCGATGGTTTAAATTATTCTTCAAGTAATAGCTGACACACTCATGCATGGCTTATTATTCATAGTTTATTATATGGTGGGACCCAGACTTTAATCTCCAAGTTGCTCCCTGCATGTACAGTAGTTGGGCACTTTGTACGGTAGCATGGTGACATTGGTGTGTGTGAATTTGAGGCATCATTGTAAAGGTTACATCTTACTATGTCTGTGTATTTTTTGAATTGCAAGTATAAAATGTATAAAATAACATTTTTCATGCACCTGTGGGGAGAAATAATAATAAAAATAACCTGTACTATTTTGTGGATGGAATATACGTAGACTTGAATGAAATCACATAAATCAAAGCGGTCTGACAAGAGAGACGTCATCTGTAGAATTAAACCAAACATTCACACTTGTAGACTGTACAAATTATTCTGCATGTTTTGTACAACTACAAAGCTTTTTTAATATACATGCTTGATGAATGTACCATGCAGAAGAAGTGGGACTGATTGATTTCCTTCCCCTCCCTCCACCCACTCTCTCAGACATCTTCCAGATGGAGTGGAAGCTGACATTGTTGCAACTATCAAGAAAAACCTTCAACTTCAGCCAAAGTGATGCCATCCATCTCTTCAGACTTGGATGGAGTGTATGAAAAATAAGAATTGGTAAATTCATGCCTGTTCATTTTTTCTTTTAAATGTCAGTGATTCTTATTGGAAGTTGTTTTTGTTTGTAGCGTGACTTGAGAAAAAGGAGATAACCCAATTAAACTTGTTCAGTTATCACAAACGCTCTCTCACACATCTGTGGGAATTGTTTCTCCTGTTCAACAGATCACTGTGTTTCACATCAGCTCAGAGAACACCAGGACATCGATGTCGCCATTCTTAGAGCTTTGCTTCAAGGTTAGTGGAGGAATCATTTCCCCAAAATGTATTAATAACGCATCACAGCTATGAGAACAGAAGTCCAGGTCACACTGATTCACGCTGTTCCTGTGGTTCATTGTTTATGACGTGGGAAGTTGTTGGCATCTCTATATTAATATTTTGTGAGTCTGTAATGTTTTGATAGGCTTTGAAAAAAGCTTTCTCTCTCTCTCTTGTGGACCATCTTTGTGTTCATGCAGAGATCATATTTCTAACTTCCACAAGGCCCCGTCCAGCAGTGAGCTCCATGGTTTGGTCTACTTCTGTGTCTCTGCACTATAAGAGAGAAGTAAAAGTATTAAAAGAGAGCAAGCAAGCAAGCAATACAGAAGATTAATATACCCTCTTGTATACCCTCATCTTCAATCTGTTTGTTTGTTTCTCCTTTGCACATTTTTTGTACAAAAGTTTTTTTACTTAATTAAGCTGTTTTTTTAATTTGTGAATTGTTTAGTGTTTATTTGTACGTTTGTTATAAGTGGTGATCCTTAATAGAACGTGACAGCATTCGCAGTGGTTAATGTGATGGTTCTTGGAGCCCAAACTGTCACGTGTTGTTACGAATTGACACGGAAACTGTCAGGTGTTGACATGAATTATAACGCGGTGTGACATTTCACTGTGCGCCACTACGAATTATTTCTCTCACGTGAGCATAATTAAACACTGCTGCACCACGTTCAGTTTCATTGCTGCAGTATCCCGAATAGGAATAGTCACGCCAAGACAGGCAAGTGTCATTCCACACTTCCCGCTGATGCTCCTCAGGACGCTCCTGCAGGTGTTCCACATGCTATTGTGCCTGATGTTTGGGAGAACGAGTCTGAGCCAGCGGAGACCCAAGTACAGCCAGACATCTGGCTCTCCCCATCTCCTCCTCCTCCTTTCTGCCCAACTCCAGTGGCACAGAGCCCAACTAAGCATGCAATCACAAGTTCTTCTTTTGCTGTGGATTCACGGATGTTGAGGGGCAATCTGGAGCGATGTGAACTGTTCAGCAGCTGACAGTAGGATGAATATGGGGGTGTGTAGAGAGAATTCGCCTGATTCACAACATTCCTGACAGATGATGATGAATCCTGACAGACAATAATGCGCTGTTGCAGTAGTGGGCAACAGCGCGGAACATTATTATTGGCGGTGTGTAATGGTTCCTGATAATTCGCTAGCGGTACGTGCCATTAATACTAACACGTGGTAACAGGTTGCAACAGTTCCTGAGGACTCCTGACGCCTCTGCCCCGAATCACCACATTCGTGATCGACGGCCAAGAATGGATACTTCGTGGCATTCATGACTTGTCATTATGTGTAAACGTAGCATAGGTTTCAAAGAAAGCTTTTACTTTATTCAATTTCAACACAGCTGTGATGCTTGATATAATTTTTTCAGACAAGTTAACATTTTTCATATTTTTGGACATATGTCACTTAAAAACTCAATGAAACACTCATATTTGAACAGTTTTGATACTTTTAGCTGAAATATACCATTTATGGCATGACAAATACCCATGGTTGTGTTCAAAAGTTTATTTTCCTTTCCACCAGATCTCCTCCACACACACACGTCCTCTAAATGTGACTTAAACTTTAAAGCTTGTCAGAAGCATACCATTGACATGTGCCTCTTTTCTTCAGAAGGCTTTTTCAAAGTACAGTTCAGTGATGATGACCTTTGACCTTTTGGGGTCAGCATGCCTAATGCACATTCCAAAGTTTGGTGACAGTCAGGTTTTTAGGAAAGAAGCTATTATACTCACAGTATTTTTACAAAGTCTGCTAAAGTGATTTTGGCCTTTTGATCTCAGAGTTAATCGGCTTCTTGGGGTCAATATTCCAAACCCAACATTTCTCAACATTGCAGCCATTGAGTCAAAACTCACACATTCTCAAGGAATGTTGGTTTCTCTGAATACAAAAGATAGAGAACCATGCCCTACTTTTTGTAGGTCAGGCTCAGAACTTCTCAGTCGCCCCTCGTAATACAAGTCCAACGGCCATAGATTTTTTTTGTTTGATTGATGTTGAGAAATTGCTTACACAGTGGTGATCAATTCAGTGTATGCTTAATAGGGTTGATTTGATTTAAATTGCCTTTAAAGGGCAATAAAGCAGATTACTTAAGCTGACAAAAGGGCATTTACGTATGTTGTTGTTTTTGCGTGTAACTGAATTGTTTTACTGGTCCTTCTCTACTAACCCCATGTCATCCTGTCAAATAACTAACAGAAGATATACTGTTGCCTGAGAATGACAGTTACTGTACCTGTCTATTTCAGGCACAAACATGCCTGCCTTCGATCAGCTTGTCCTGACTCTGGCCTGGGACCGTGTAGACATTGCCAAGAATCATGTATTTGTATACGGACAGCAGCTCCTGGTATGTTTTTGTGTGTGTGTGTGTGTGTGTGTGCGTGTGTGTGAGAGAGAGAGAGATTTCAGGAATTTTGCTTAGCTCAGCATTAACTCACTATCTTTGGACAAAATGACCCCTGGATCTTTGTACAAAATCTGCAGTTCTAAAAGCTGCAGGTTTGGGTGTTGGCAGGCTGCCATGACCTGTTTGCAGTTTTCCATCACTACAGTGAAGAGGGGGGATGAAGACACTGTCAAGTCATTCTCAAGTTATCAATCTGCAAGTCTCAAGTCAGCTGTCAAACACTTGGTGGTCATTATGACTTGAGACCTGACTTGGGACTTGCGGATTCATGACTTGAGTGACTTGATGGTGACTAAAGCCTGGTTCACACGGCAAGATAATTAGGTTGATATCAGACCTGATCTTCCTCTTCCAACAATCTTAAGGACGCCCCAACAATCGTTATGACGCTGAAGATAATCTTATCAGAAGCCAGATCAGATTGTCTTGGCCGGATTTTGCAGCATGTGTTGTGTCCCCCGACCATAAACGAGCACGCAGCCTACTGAATGTGACACGTACAGCCAATTGGAAAGCGAGGTGACGGACGCACAGAGCGGGAAAAAAAATAAAACAGCTGTTCTGACTTACCAGAAAGTCCGGTGGTCGCGCTGTGAACGCATTTTCTTTTTCTTTTTGTATTGTTTTTTTTTTCCCCTTCTATTTTAAATAGTCCGCAAACTGTCTCCGTCTGTTTACTCTGAAGTCACGTTTAATCTCAAGAGATTTTGCGAGATTTCCTGTCTGACCTGGGAATGTTTGTGTGTGAAATCTTTTTGTGTGGTGTGTTGACTTCACCGTGTGGCTGAACACCACACAATGTACGACCAAACCTGTTAGATCTATGACTTATCTCCACATGTGTGGTCTCCCAGGTTTTGGAAACCTACAGATAATTTTAAAATCCTGCCATGTGAACCAGGCATTACTCCCACTTCTGCTATAACAGATTTCCGTCATTTGGGCTGCCAAAAGGCAAGGTTTGCGCTGACGCCACCATAACGCACAATCAAGGCTGGACAAAAGATATAGAAATTACCGCATTCAAAACATTCAAAAATCAATTTTTAGAATAACATCTCTGTTTTGGTTTTGTTTTTTCTCCTGGCAGCGAGTCCCTGTGTCTTGTCTCTGCAGGAGGAGGAGAGTGCAGTGCATTTGAGTATCTAATAGCGCGTGAGCAAAGGGCAGTTTTAAAAACATAGTTTTAAACTTTTTCTTTCAAAGTCTACTCTGAGTGTCTCTGTGAGTGTTTTTGCTGTGGTTAAACTGAAAACACAGCTGCAGACTCGCAACGCATTAACAACAAACACTAACACTTTTTTCTCCCAAAGTACTAAAATCTCTGAGTATGGCATGACATACGAGGTCTGTCAATAAAGTATAGGTCCTTTTTATTTTTTTCAAAAACTATATGGATTTCATTCATATGTTTTTACGTCAGACATGCTTGAACCCTCGTGCGCATGCGTGAGTTTTTCCACGCCTGTCGGTGACGTCATTCGCCTCTGAGCACTCCTTGTGGGAGGAGTCGTCCAGCCCCTCGTCGGAATTCCTTTGTCTGAGAAGTTGCTGAGAGACTGGCGCTTTGTTTGATCAAAATTTTTTCTAAACCTGTGAGACACATCGAAGTGGAGACGGTTCGAAAAATTAAGCTGGTTTTCAGTGAAAATTTTAACGGCTGATGAGAGATTTTGAGGTCCCGATGCGCGGACCCGTCCGCACGTCTTTCATTAAAAAAATCTCCTTTAACAGTGGAATATCCTGATAAAATGCTGAAACCGACTTCTTCTGAAACTTCTCTGTTCTCTCACGACGTCCTGGATCAATAGAGCCTGAAATGTGGAGGTTTTCAGCTTGAAACCGACTGACGACGGTGCCTGAGAGCGCTGCGCGACGTCTCGCACCGTGGGAAGTCCTTAAAGCGACAGTATCACCTCAAAATCTCTCATCAGCCGTTAAAATTTTCACTGAAAACCAGCTTAATTTTTCGAACCGTGTCCACTTCGATGTGTCACACAGGTTTACAAAAAATTTTGATCAAACAAAGCGCCAGTCTTTCAGCAACTTCTCAGACAAAGGAATTCCGACGAGGGGCTGGACGACTCCTCCCACAAGGAGTGCTCACAGGCGAATGACGTCACCGACAGGCGTGGAAAAACTCACGCATGCACATGAGGGTTCAAGCATGTCTGATGTAAAAACATATGAATGATATCCATATAGTTTTTGAAAAAAATAAAAAGGACCTATACTTTATTGACAGCCCTCGTAAAATGTGCTCATAAAACCTTGTTATCGCTTGATCAGGTTGTGCTTTCCACATAAATACACAACTTCTTGATTGTTCCTGCTCAGAGACTGCAAACTAGGGGCGAATAGAGACGATAAGCGGGTGTTGTGGGGAGAGGTGCCCTCCACAACAAGGTCCACTTTCATCATTTCATTTCAGATCCTGGCTACAGGCCTGAGATTTTAATGAATGAAGTACAAGCTGTAGAAAAACTGTCCCCTTAAAATGTGTTTATCCTGAAGTATTTAAATAATGCGTAGGTTAAAGTCATTCTATAGTATGATGCTGCATTAGAAACGAGCAGCAATGTTTAGTGAAGTAAAATAGAATCTTGTTCAACAGGAGAACAATTTGCAATTTCCTTTGCTGTTTCCACCTTGTTTCACCTTAAACCCTAGAACGTGATCGCAAAAGGGTTTCAATAACAGGTAGATGGGAACACCTTATGATTTGAGTGAGAAAATTTTTTTCCCAGTCCATATATATATATACTTTAATCCCTGTTTTTGTAGTCTTCATTTGCTGACCTCATTGGTTATTTATTTTTAATCAAATCCTTGGTGCTTGTGTGAATGGGAGGACGGATAGTATTTGTCAATATATTGCTTGATGTTCATACAGTGGGGCAAATAAGTATTTGATCGGCTGTCAATTTTTGCAAGTTTTCCCACCTACAAAGAATGGAGAGGTCTGTAATTTTTATCATGGGTACACTTCAACTGTGAGAGACAGAATCTTTTTTTTTTTTTTCAGAAACCCACATTGTATGATTTACTTATTTTTTAATTTAATTCATTTGCATTTTATGTTATGAAATAAGTTTTTGATCACCTACCAACCAGCAAGAATTTTGGCTCTGACAGACCTCTTAGTTCTTCTTTAAGAAGCCCTCCTATTCCGCACTCTTTACCTGTATTAATGCACCTTTTTGAACTCACTACATCTTTAAAAGACACCTGTCCACACACTCAGTCAATCAATCATAGAAGGCAACAGCTATCAGCGTAATTATTAAAAAATGGAAGGAACACAAGATAGCTGTCAGTCTTCATCGGTATGGGACTCCATGCACGATCTCACCTCATGGGGTAAGGATGACTCTGAGAAAGCCCAGAACTACATGGGAGGACCTGGTCAATGACCTGAAGAGAACTGGGACCACAGTCGCAAAGATTACATTAGTAACACACTACATCATCATGGTTTAAAATCCTGCAGGGCAGCAAGGTCCCCTTGCTGAAGCCAGCACATGTCCAGGCCTGTTTGAAGTTCACCAGTGACCATCTGGATGATCCAGGGGAGGCATGGGAGAAGGTCATGTGGTCAGATGAGACCAAAATAGAGCTTTTTGTATCAACTCCATTCACTGTGTTTGGAGGATGAGAACAACCCCAAGAACACCGTCCCAGGTTGGGACGGTGGGAGTGGAAACATCATTTTTCGGGGTGCTTTTCTGCAAAGGGGGCAGGACAACTGCACCATTATTGAAGGGAGAATGGATGGGGTCATGTATCGCGAGATTTTGGCAAAAAACCTCCTTCCCTCAGTAAGAGCATTGAATATGGGTCAACCTGAAACTCAAAACCTGAAAGATCTGGAGAAGATCTGTATGGAGGAGTGGAGCAAAATCCCTGCTGCAGTATGCAAACTTGGTCAAGAACTACAGGAAACGTCTAACCTCTGTAATTGCAAACATTTCTGTACTAAATATTAAGGTCTATTGTATCAAATACTTATTTAATGCAATCAAATGCAAATTATTTAAAAATCATACAATGTGATTTTCTGATTTTTTTTTTTTTTTTTTTTTAAGATGCTTTCTGACAGTTGAAGTGTACCTACAATAAAAATTACAGACCTCTCCATTCTTTGTAGGTGGAAAATCGACAGTAGATCAAGTACTTATTTGCCTCACTGTGTGTGTGTGTGTGTGTGTGTGTGTGTGTGTGTGTGTGTGTGTGTGTGTGTGTGTGTGTGTGTGTGTGTGTGTGTGTGTGAGTGTGAGTGATATTTGAGAAGTGAGATTAAGTTAATAAGATTTACTGAAAGTGTGCAATAATTCTTTAAAATTAGGCAGGTGCTTAAATTTGGGCACCCCAACAGAAAAAATACATCAATATTTAGTAGATCCTCCTTTTGCAGAAAGCCTCTAAATGCTTCCTATAGCTTTCAATGAGAGTCTGGATTCTGGTTGAAGGTATTTTGGACCATTCTTCATGACAAAATATCTCATGTTTCTTTGTTTCCGAGCATGGACAGCCCGCTTAAAATCACACCACAGATTTTCAACAATATTCAGGTCTGGGGACTGAGATGGCCATTCCAGAACGTTGTACTTGTTCCTCTGCATGAATGCCTTAGTAGATTTTGAGCAGTGTTTAGGGTCGTTGTCTTGTTGAAAGATCCAGCCCCGGCGCAACTTCAACTTTATCACTGATTGATGAATATGGTTCTTAAGAATCGGCTGATAGTGACTGGAATCCATGTGACCCTCAACTTTAACAAGATTCCCAGTACCTGCACTGGCCACACAGCCCCAGAGCATGATGGAACCACCTCCAAATTTTGCTGTAGGTAGCAAGTGTTTTTCTTGGAATGCTGTGTTCTTTTTCAGCCATGCATACCGCCCCTTATGTCCAAGTAACTCGGTTTTAGTTTCATCAGTCCACAGCACCTTATTCCAAAATGAAGCTAGCTTGTCCAAATGTGCTTTAGCATACCTCAAGCAACTCTGTTTGTGGCATGTACGCAGTAAAGGCTTCCTCTGCATTACAGCATCTCCTTGTGCAAAGTTTGCTGTATAGTTGAATGATGCACAGAGACACTATCTGCAGCAAGATCATGTTGTAGGTCTTTGGAGCAGGTCTGTGGGTTGACTATGACTGTTCTCACCGTCCTTCTCTTCAGCTTATCTGAGATTTTTCTTGGCCTGCCACTTTGGGCCTTAACTAGTAGTGTGCCTGCGGTCTTCCATTTCCTCACTGTGTTCCTCACAGTGGAAACTGACAGCTGAAATCTCTGAGATAGCTTTTGTATCCTTCCCCTTAACCAACCATGATGTTGAACAGTCTTTATCAGGTAATTTGAGAGGTGTTTAGAGGCTCCCATGTTGCCACTCATTAGAGATTCAAAGAGGAGAAAAAATTGCAAATGGCCACCTTAAATGCCCTTTTTCATTGGATTCACCTGTGTAAGGAGGTCAAGGGTCAGTGAATTTACTAAACCAATTTGTGTTCCAATAATTAGTGCTAAATGTATTCAAATCAGTAAGACGACAAGGGTGCCCAAATTTATGCACCTGGCCAATTTTGTTCAAATAATTATTGCACACTTCCTGTAAATACTAGAAACTTCATTTCACTTCTCAAATATCAGTGTGTTTGTCTGCTATATGATATATTTAACTGAAGTTTCTGATGTAGACAACTAATGATTTATAAAGGAAAAACCTTGACAATTATGAGGGGTTGCCCAAACGTTTGCATACAAGTATACAGGGTTCAAGCTAGCGCAGACTTGCGTTATGGCAGTTACGCTATAATTTTGGACCATTACACTTATTTTTAACACCGGGTCTGTAATCAACCATTTCTGCAGCGCGAGTTTGAAGCGTGAATCACTGAAGCAATGCTTTGATTTAATGGCTCGTGGCTCTTTGATTTGCTGCTCTTCAGAAGCGGTAAGTCTGCTTCTTAACCCCTCTCAAAGCCATTAAAATATCATGAGTCACTTTTGTGTGTATTAAAGTCACTAACTGGAACTCTTGTCTTGTGGCAGTCAACAAATGAGAATTGTCCTCCGTTCCGTTGGCACAGCTCCAAACGCTGCCGGCTCTCTAATAGAGACAAGAAACTATGACTAAAATGTTTTTTCCTCCCAAAATGAGACGTCCTGCATTCTTTATGAACCTGACGTGCAGCGCAGCGAGCTTTAAGAGCTCAGCTCAGATGTATGGAAAGACATTCATGCCAATAATAATGTCTGAAAGGAGATGCTTTTGACAAAAAGTAACAGATTTTATTTCTCTTTGTCCAGAGATCAAGGATCCACCATGTAGAGGTTATTATGTCCAGAGTTTAAGGATCCAGTAACCAATTTCATATTTATTTACTTTAAGACTCAATAAAATGTTGTTCATTTTCGATTTAATCAGCTTATAAAGCGCCAAATTACAACAAAAGCCGTCTCAAGGTGCCTCACACAGAACAGTTCAACATAAAAAAAATTAAATTAAATAAATTAAAATAAAAAATTCAAATACCTAATTAAAAACAGAAGTAAAAGAATAAAACATAAAATAAAAACTACTCATAAGAAAGAGAATAAAAATAGGTTTTAAGTCTTGACTTAAAAATGTCTACGGACTCCAACTGCCTCACTGAGGGCCATGTACTGGCTAACCCAGAATGAGATTGCCCACTCAACAAACTTCCCCAGCCTTCTGGACATGATGAAGGGACTTGGGCTGTCATACCTGGCTTTTCCCCTTTGGGTACCTCTAGAATGGCCAATTTTTAGCTTAAATTTTCAAAACCTATGCCTATCTCGGCTTTCAGTGCTTAACAGTTGAGTGAGTATAGGAGAAATTGTGGAGAGCTGGGCATGTCCGAACTTGTCCTCTAACACTCCAAAACGGAGGTGTTCTTTGTCTCGCTTCATCAGCGAATTGGTCGTGATGCGCGAAGCCTCCGCGCGGCTTTCCATGACAAAATCTCTTGTTAAAAGTGAAATCTACCGGAAAATGGCTGATGTCCAGCTCTTGTGATAACCAGAGAAATTGCACACGATGGCCCCAGCTCCACACAGCCATCCGTTTAGAAATGATGTGGTGGTTTCTGCCTCTCGATGCCGTGCGCCATTGTGGGCCATCCTTAAAGCTGTAGTAACACTCCTTATTCTCTGTGAAGCCCGTAAAAGTTTCACCGAAAGCCAGATAAATTTTTCGAATGGTTTCCAGCTGCCTGTCTCTAACAGTTTCTGAAAAAATTCTGATGGAAAAAAAGCCCAAATCATTCCGCCATTTCCTCTCAATGAAACGACGACGAGAGGGGTGGAGCAGTGCTCATTCAAAGCCTGCCCACAGGCCAATGACGCAACCGACAGGCGTGGAAAAACCCACGCATGCGCACGAAGGTTCAAGCTTGGCTGACGTAAAAACATATGAATCAAATCCATATAGTTTTTGAAAAAAATAAAAAGGTACGATACTTTTCTAACAGACCTCGTGTGTGCGTGTGTGTGTATATATAATATATAAAGTCCCTTCGGCTGCTCCCTTGTTTGCACTCGGGGTCGCCACAGCAAATCCAAGGTGGATCTGCATGTTGAATTGGCACAAGTTTTACGCCGGATGACCTTCCTGATGCAATTCCACATTACATGGAGAAATGTGGCAGGGGTGGGATTTGAACCCAGAACCTTCTGAACTGAAACCAAGGGCAGGGTTCTCGCTAGTATAAAATTTTAGTGTAGTGGTAATGTCTAGGAAGTGTAGCGACTGACGGGGTGGGGGGGGGGGCATGTTTTTATATTCTTTCTGTAGATTCAACATAGTGCTCAGAACATTCTTTGACAGTTTTGGCCCACATTAGGGATAGGACAACTTGTCGTAATAGCTGACTATGTCTCGCAGAAAAATAAAATAAAAATACTTGAAACATTTTAGTTTACATACACACTTAGTCTAGAATATATAACACTTTCACTTTCTAAAATACCTTCCAAAAAATACTGGTTTTCCACAGTACTGAAATTGTTTTCAGTGAATCTGTATGGTAAAATGCCATAACGATAAGTCTGCATATCTCCCATTTGTAACAAACTCATTTAGCTGTTTCTTAGTTGCTCTCATGGTTGACAGCTAAAGTTGCCCTCTGAAGTTATGGGGGAAATGTTTTTGGCCTTCTTTTTGCGTGGCTGTTCTGAAAATTTCTCCTCTTCATTTTCTGTTTCACCTTTTTCCAGCATGGCAAAACATAGCAACACACATTTATGTACATCATAACACTGTTTTGTTTATATGTGGGTGCAGGTGAGCTCTCTGGAGCAAGCAATGCTAGATGCTCTCGTGATGGACAGGGTAGATTTTGTCAAGTTGCTTATAGAAAACGGCGTGAGCATGCATCGTTTCCTGACAGTCAGTCGGCTCGAGGAGCTCTACAACACGGTAATGCTTGTTCCACATTCACCTTCCAGTGAATATGTAGATTAAACCATGTACTTTACTGAATTGCAGGAGTGTATGGAGGTATGTTTAGGTATGATAATAAAAAAAAAAAAAAACTGAAATGTGAACAAAATAATTTGTGAAGCACATAAAATAAATCCTGGATTACATTATGACACAAACACACACACACACACACACACACACACACACACACACACACACACACACACACACACACACACACACACACACACACACACACACACAGAGAGAAATAGAAATCTATATCTCTTTTTTGTACACAAAAAGGAAGTACAGGTGGTTTTAGTTAAATTACCATTCCTCTTGTTTCTATTTTAGAAACAACCTCCAAACAATCACACTCTCCTCCACCTGGTTAGAGATGTGAAACAGGTAAAGTAAGTCAATCTCATTTTCATCACTGGATGTTAACCAAAGCCTGCAAATTTTCAGTCAGTCTTCTTTTTTGGTGTCTTCTTGCAGGGCCACCTGCCCCTGAACTATAAAATTACTTTGATTGATGTGGGCCTGGTTATTGAGTACCTGATGGGTGGGACTTACAGGTGCAACTACACCAGGAAGCGCTTCAGAATAATTTACAACAATCTCCATGGCAACAGTCGGGTGAGTGAAATGTTGCGAAGGCCTTATTGCAAGGGCTAAAGTTCTCCGTCACCACAACGGATTTCCGTCATTTGGAAAATTTAACCACGCGTGCGCACGTGGTGTCGTGTGTTTTGGGGCCGAAATATGATACTCTCACTGTCAAAGCAACATCCCATTCTGCGCTAATCAAAGCAGCAGCAATGTCAGCGTGGACTGCGGAGGAAGGGACTGTGTGAATTTTCCTTCCTCTCCGCTCTGTTTACTGCTTGCCATGAGCCACAGTCTTTCTCCTCTCTGTCTTCGTGGGAACATTGGCAGACACTCCCCAAGTAGTGCGAGACATGGCTTTGCTTTGAACCAATGAAGCAATGGTCCGACTCTGCTTCGATGGTTTGTCGCTTTATCTTAATTTCCCCCCGCTAAAACCCTAAAGAGCATATGTCTGTGAGTAATATTTACCTTTTTTATATTAAACCGACCTGTTATGGTCTTCTAAAACAGTTGACAGATGTGTTTTATAACTTGAAAACGGGACCGATGCTAATGCGTTAGCATGTCTATGGCGTTTTCAGTGTTAAAGTTAGCATTAAGCTGTTCACATCTCAGCACAGTTTGTGTGCATGTTTTCTGTATAATAAATTACTGCCTTAGTGTTTCTTGTCGTAACAGAGTCAAATGTTTTACAAATTGTAATTTATTATTTTTATTTATATAATAATAATCAGAACAATCAGAATCGCCTTTATTGTCATTGTAATTTGCATTACGAGATTTGAGTGCAACTCCAAAAAGGTGCTTTCCGTGGTGTGAGTAATTTTTAGCCAAATAAAAGATAGTGAAATTTAATGGTAAATTATTCAGAGTATATGCACAACTAATATAAACATAAGATTAAATTAAATGTGGACTAAGTAATGTAAAACGAGAATTACGAGGTCTATTAGAAAAGTATCCGACCTTATTATTTTTGTCAAAAACCATATGGATTTGAATCACGTGTGATTACATCAGACATGCTTGAACCCTTGTGGGCCTGCGAGAGTTTCACGCCTGTCGGTTACGTCCTTCGCCTGTGGGCAGTCTTTGAGTGTGGAGTGGCCCACCCTCTCGTCGTTTTTTTCATTGTTTAGGAATGGCTCAGAGACTGCTGCTGTGTTTGATCAAAATTTTTTCAAAACTGTAAGGCACAACTGAGTGGACACCATTCGATAAATTCAGCTGGTTTTCGGTAAAAATTTTAACGGCTGATGAGAGATTTTGGTCTTGTAGTGTCGCCGTAAGGACGGCCCATGGTGCCTGACGGCGATCTGCGCATCGAGGCGGCAGCGTCTCGCCATTTCAAGTTGAAAACGTCCACATTTCAGGCTCTGTTGACCCAGGAAGTCATCAGAGAACAGAGAACTTTCAGAAGAAGTTGGCATGAGGAGTTTATTCGGACATTCCATTGTTAACGGACATTTTGTAATGAAAGAACGTGCGGGCAGAGTCACATGTCGGGCCGGACCCGACCACGGGGGGTCGCGACAGGAAAAACACCTCCGTTGGAAACCTTAACGGGCAAGTTGGAACATGCCCAAGCTGTTAAACAATTTCTCAGTTACTCACTTGTTGAAAGCCATCAAAAGCCGCCTGAATTTTACAAATGGTTTTCAACACGGAGGTGTTTTTCCTGTCGCGGCGCACACAGATTTGCCGAGTCGTCACGGAAATGACTCGGCGAATTTGCGCGCACGTCTTGTGGAATGTCCACATAAAGTCCTCATGCCGGCCTCTTCTGAATCTTCTCTGTTCTCTCACGACATCCTGGGTGAATTAAGCCTTAAATTAGGATGTTTTCGGGTCGAAACAGGCCGACGACGGCCCCTGGAAGCGCTGCACGACGTCCTGCTCTGTGGGAAGTCCTTACACCGATAGAAACACCCCATAATCTCTCATCAGCCGTTAAACTTTTCACCGAAAACCAGCTTAATTTCTCAAATAGTGTCCACTCGGATATTCCCCACAGGTCCAGAAAAAATTTTGATAAAGCAACGCGCGCCGTCTCGAGCAGCGTGTGAAACAAAGGAATTCAGCCGAGAGGGCGGGACCACATCTCACTCAAGGCCTGCCCACAGGGAAATGACGTCACGTGAAAAAACTCACGCATGCGCACGAGGGTTCAAGCATGATTGGTGGAATCGCACGTCATTCAAACCCATATAGTTAAAAAAAAAAAAATAAAAGGGTCGGTTTATTATCTAATAGACCACGTATGTAGAACTGTTTAAGTTTAATGACAATTTGTTTCGGTCAAACCACATCTAAGCTGTGTTTTTACACAAGACAAAAAATAAAATGCAGTAAACTGCACATTTGTGTCTTTTTTCATGAAAATAACTTATTAAAGATCACGTATTACACTTTAGTCAGGCCTTTAAAATACTTTTGTGGACTCTTGCTGTAATATGTTGTCAGTGGTTGAGATAGTTGCTGTAGGCATCTAAAAATCAATCAATCAATCAATTTTTTTTATATAGCGCCAAATCACAACAAGCAGTTGCCCCAAGGCGCTTTATATTGTAAGGCAAGGCCATACAATAATTATGTAAAACCCCAACAGTCAAAAACGACCCCCTGTGAGCAAGCACTTGGCTACAGTGGGAAGGAAAAACTCCCTTTTAACAGGAAGAAACCTCCAGCAGAACCAGGCTCAGGGAGGGGCAGTCTTCTGCTGGGACTGGTTGGGGCTGAGGGAGAGAACCAGGAAAAAGACATGCTGTGGAGGGGAGCAGAGATCAATCACTAATGATTAAATGCAGAGTGGTGCATACAGAGCAAAAAGAGAAAGAAACAGTGCATCATGGGAACCCCCCAGCAGTCTACGTCTGTAGCAGCTTAACTAAGGGATGGTTCAGGGTCACCTGATCCAGCCCTAACTATAAGCTTTAGCAAAAAGGAAAGTTTTAAGCCTAATCTTAAAAGTAGAGAGGGTGTCTGTCTCCCTGATCTGAATTGGGAGCTGGTTCCACAGGAGAGGAGCCTGAAAGCTGAAGGCTCTGCCTCCCATTCTACTCTTACAAACCCTTGGAACTACAAGTAAGCCTGCAGTCTGAGAGCGAAGCGCTCTATTGGGGTGATATGGTACTACGAGGTCCCTAAGATAAGATGGGACCTGATTATTCAAAACCTTATAAGTAAGAAGAAGAATTTTAAATTCTATTCTAGAATTAACAGGAAGCCAATGAAGAGAGGCCAATATGGGTGAGATATGCTCTCTCCTTCTAGTCCCCGTCAGTACTCTAGCTGCAGCATTTTGAATTAACTGAAGGCTTTTCAGGGAACTTTTAGGACAACCTGATAATAATGAATTACAATAGTCCAGCCTAGAGGAAATAAATGCATGAATTAGTTTTTCAGCATCACTCTGAGACAAGACCTTTCTGATTTTAGAGATATTGCGTAAATGCAAAAAAGCAGTCCTACATATTTGTTTAATATGCGCTTTGAATGGAATATCCTGATCAAAAATGACTCCAAGATTTCTCACAGTATTACTAGAGGTCAGGGTAATGCCATCCACAGTAAGGATCTGGTTAGACACCATGTTTCTAAGATTTGTGGGGCCAAGTACAATAATTTCAGTTTTATCTGAGTTTAAAAGCAGGAAATTAGAGGTCATCCATGTCTTTATGTCTGTAAGACAATCCTGCAGTTTAGCTAATTGGTGTGTGTCCTCTGGCTTCATGGATAGATAAAGCTGGGTATCATCTGCGTAACAATGAAAGTTTAAGCAATACCGTCTAATAATACTGCCTAAGGGAAGCATGTATAAAGTGAATAAAATTGGTCCTAGCACAGAACCTTGTGGAACTCCATAATTAACTTTAGTCTGTGAAGAAGATTCCCCATTTACATGAACAAATTGTAATCAGTTAGACAAATATGATTCAAACCACCGCAGCACAGTGCCTTTAATACCTATGGCATGCTCTAATCTCTGTAATAAAATGTTATGGTCAACAGTATCAAAAGCAGCACTGAGGTCTAACAGAACAAGCACAGAGATGAGTCCACTGTCCGAGGCCATAAGAAGATCATTTGTAACCTTCACTAATGCTGTTTCTGTACTATGATGAATTCTAAAACCTGACTGAAACTCTTCAAATAGACCATTCCTCTGCAGATGATCAGTTAGCTGTTTTACAACTACCCTTTCAAGAATTTTTGAGAGAAAAGGAAGGTTGGAGATTGGCCTATAATTAGCTAAGATAGCTGGGTCAAGTGATGGCTTTTTAAGTAATGGTTTAATTACTGCCACCTTAAAAGCCTGTGGTACATAGCCAACTAACAAAGATAGATTGATCATATTTAAGATCGAAGCATTAAATAATGGTAGGGCTTCCTTGAGCAGCCTGGTAGGAATGGGGTCTAATAAACATGTTGATGGTTTGGATGAAGTAACTAATGAAAATAACTCAGACAGAACAATCGGAGAGAAAGAGTCTAACCAAATACCGGCATCACTGAAAGCAGCCAAAGATAACGATACGTCTTTGGGATGGTTATGAGTAATTTTTCTCTAATAGTTAAAATTTTGTTAGCAAAGAAAGTCATGAAGTCATTACTAGTTAAAGTTAATGGAATACTCAGCTCAATAGAGCTCTGACTCTTTGTCAGCCTGGCTACAGTGCTGAAAAGAAACCTGGGGTTGTTCTTATTTTCTTCAATTAGTGATGAGTAGAAAGATGTCCTAGCTTTACGGAGGGCTTTTTTATAGAGCAACAGACTCTTTTTCCAGGCTAAGTGAAGATCTTCTAAATTAGTGAGACGCCATTTCCTCTCCAACTTATGGGTTATCTGCTTTAAGCTACGAGTTTGTGAGTTATACCACGGAGTCAGACACTTCTGATTTAAAGCTCTCTTTTTCAGAGGAGCTACAGCATCCAAAGTTGTCTTCAATGAGGATGTAAAACTATTGACGAGATACTCTATCTCACTTACAGAGTTTAGGTAGCTACTCTGCACTGTGTTGGTATATGCCATTAGAGAACATAAAGAAGGAATCATATCCTTAAACCTAGTTACAGCGCTTTCTGAAAGACTTCTAGTGTAATGAAACTTATTCCCCACTGCTGGGTAGTCCATCAGAGTAAATGTAAATGTTATAAGAAATGATCAGACAGAAGGGAGTTTTCAGGGAATACTGTTAAGTCTTCTATTTCCATACCATAAGTCAGAACAAGATCTAAGATATGATTAAAGTGGTGGGTGGACTCATTTACTTTTTGAGCAAAGCCAATAGAGTCTAATAATAGATTAAATGCAGTGTTGAGGCTGTCATTCTCAGCATCTGTGTGGATGTTAAAATCGCCCACTATAATTATCTTATCTGAGCTAAGCACTAAGTCAGACCAAAGGTCTGAAAATTCACAGAGAAACTCACAGTAACGACCAGGTGGACGATAGATAATAACAAATAAAACTGGTTTTTGGGACTTTCAATTTGGATGGACAAGACTAAGAGTCAAGCTTTCAAATGAATTAAAGCTCTGTCTGGGTTTTTGATTAATTAATAAGCTGGAATGGAAGATTGCTGCTAATCCTCCGCCCCGGCCCGTGCTACGAGCATTCTGACAGTTAGTATGACTCGGGGGTGTTGACTCATTTAAACTAACATATTCATCCTGCTGTAACCAGGTTTCTGTAAGGCAGAATAAATCAATATGTTGATCAATTATTATATCATTTACCAACAGGGACTTAGAAGAGAGAGACCTAATGTTTAATAGACCACATTTAACTGTTTTAGTCTGTGGTGCAGTTGAAGGTGCTATATTATTTTTTCTTTTTGAATTTTTATGCTTAAATAGATTTTTGCTGGTTATTGGTGGTCTGGGAGCAGGCACCGTCTCTACGGGGATGGGGTAATGAGGGGATGGCAGGGGGAGAGAAGCTGCAGAGAGGTGTGTAAGACTACAACTCTGCTTCCTGGTCCCAACCCTGGATAGTCACGGTTTGGAGGATTTAAGAAAATTGGCCAGATTTCTAGAAATGAGAGCTGCTCCATCCAAAGTGGGATGGATGCCGTCTCTCCTAACAAGACCAGGTTTTCCCCAGAAGCTTTGCCAATTATCTAATTATGCTCATAATCGGATGAAACCTGATGGAAATCTCTCTGTGGTGTGTCGGTGATGTATGTATGTGTAAAATAAAACAAAACATTACTTGAGGTATGTTTTTGACGAGAATATAACATCATAACTTTATTACAAGCTCAAACGTTAATGTTGCGTCATAAAGGCCTTTTCATAATAACTCACTTGAATAAATAATGGCAAAACTCACATGTAAGTCAAAAACAAACAAACAACAACAAAAAAATGATTAATGGATTACTAAAATAATTGTTAGTTGCAGCCCAAGTTTGTTTTACCCCTGAGAGCATTTTACAGATTAAATGTGAATAAGCCAGTTTTGAGTTTCTCAATGTGCGTGCGTTTTCAAACTGGTGACAGTTTCTGTGTAGGCTCTGTTGTCCAGGTGGTTTCCATAGTAGAGAAGCTTGAATCTTCGACTGGACTGGGTTACTTGACGCGAGGAAGTTTTGCTTCAAATCGCAGAAGCTTCCTCAGCTAAAATTTTTGCTCTGGTGGTCTGACTTCTGTCTTTTGTCGAGAAGAATCATCCGAAGTCACAAAAGCTGGAGTTTTAAACCTAACCAGACCCCTCCTACCGAGGGGCAGACTGCTAAGGCTAGTGACTAAACAATCAATCAATCAATCAATTTTTTTATATAGCGCCAAATCACAACAAACAGTTGCCCCAAGGCGCTTTATATTGTAAGGCAAGGCCATACAATAATTATGTAAAACCCCAACGGTCAAAACGACCCCCTGTGAGCAAGCACAAAGAATGCCTCCTTGACCCCTCTCTCAAACCATTTCTTTTCTCTGGCTAAGATTTTAACTTCCTTGTCCTCAAACGTGTGGTTAGTGTCTTTCAGGTGGAGATGAACTGCAGACTGAGGTCCACTGGCGCCCTCTCTCGCAGAGAGAAACATTGTGAAACGTTTGAAACCCAGCCTTAACCGGGGAGGGGGTCTGAGACACGCTTTATCCCCTGTTTACAATGGGGTACTCGGGTCAAAGCAGGTTCAGTCTTTTGTTCATGGTAATGAGTCATTCACGTCATCAGCAGAGTCGTCAAGGGAGCCACAGCTGCCCTGACATTAGGAGGGTGCCAACTAGAGCACAATATGTTCTAAATTAGAGCTATTGTTTAGTCACTAGCCTTAGCAGTCTGCCTCTCGGTAGGAGGGGTCTGGTTAGGTTTAAAACTCCAGCTTTTGTGACTTCGGATCATTCTTCTCGACAAGAGTCAAGACAGAAGTCAGACCACCAGAGCAAGAATTTTAGCTGAGGAAGCTTCTGCGATTTGAAGCAAAACGTCCTCGCGTCAAGCAACCCAGTCCAGTCGAAGATTCAAGCTTCTCTACACTGGTGACAGTGTTACTTTGCACAGCAGAACAACGTTGTCACACAGCATGGGTGTCGACACAGCACCCATTTGGTGCAGTCACTGGATTAGAACAGATCAGAATACTACAGAAGACAAAGAATTTTTACTTGACAGTTTGAAGTGAGTTTTCTTTGTTTCAGAGGACTTCATACCCATTAAAATTCACCAGAATATACTAAATTGACTTGCTCTTTTAAAAAAATTTCTGTGGGATATCGCCCAGACCCCCATAGTTTGAAGTGAGTTTTCTTTGTTTCAGAGGGCTTCATACCCATTAAAATTCACCAGAATATACAAAATTTGACTTGTTTTTTTTTTTTTTTATTCTGGGGGAGATCCCCCAAACCCCCCATAATCAATACTGTGTTTTTACTTAACACTTTGAAGTAAGTTTTCTTTGTTTCAGAGGGCTTCATACCCATTAAAATTCACCAGAATATACAAAATTGGACTTGCTCTTTAAAAAAAAAATAAAATAAATTCTGTGGGAGATCACCCAGACCCCCATAGTTTGAAGTGAGTTTTCTTTGTTTCAGAGGACTTCATACCCATTAAAATTGACCAGAACATACAAAATTTAACTTGCTCTTTTAAAAAATTTGTGGGGAGAACCCCTGACCCCCCATAATCAATACTGTGTTTTTATGTCACAGATTGAAGTGAGTTTTATTTGTTTCAGAGGGCTTCATACCCATTACAATTCACCATAATACACAAAATTTGACTTGGTCTTTAAAAAATGTTCTGGTGGAGCACCCCCAGACCCCCCAGAATCAAGACTACACCCCACCCCCACCACCCTTTTATGTACCTTTATGTTCAAGTTTTGCATTCTTTTTATGCTTTGTCTGTCTCCTTAGAGGCTATTTAGAATAGATTTATATGCTGTATAATGTGTTTATTGTATTTATTGAGGAAAAAAGAGTGTGTTCCCCCACTATATAATTATAAGTGAATAGTATATTGATGTGTATGTCTGTGTGTCGACATGTAGTAGTGAATTTGTATTTATGTAAATATGACTGATTAGAATTGATGGACTTGTACTAGCAGGGGTGGGCGCTAATAAGCTTTGCTTCAGCCCACACCCTTTCGGACTCACTAGTTTTGTTTATGCGTTTGTGGAATTGTTCATTTTTTCCATTTGAATATTTTGTGTGCCAAATAAAACTTTGTCACTTTCACATAGTCAGTCTGTGAAATAAATAAAACTACGCCACATTTTAGGGAATTGCTGGCATTGATTTTTGCCAGGAAAAAATTTCAGTCAGATGAAAATTTATTGCTTTAACCCATGCCTTATTGTGATGTTCAAATTCATCCTTGAAGTGATAGTTTGAAAAATTTTGTTTTAATGGAGCACAAAACAGTAATGCTCATGTAGTTACACTAAAGTCACGCCTTCAAGCTTTTAAACTATTAGTGACAGTTTTTGCACACATGACCCTTGTAAATATAATGTAAATGTACAAATACAAAGTCTGACATTTATGTAATGGACCTGAACTCTGTGCTCAGGCCTGAAAAACAACCCTCTTGCAAGTTAAGAAAAATTTTGCTTGAATTTCCTGGCTGTGCACAACAAAATTTATCTAATTTTGTTGTGCACAATTTTATTTAAAATAGTATGACTCATGCCTAACTTGGTTTTCAGTGTCTTTGAGTCTGAGTCATGGATCATTACCTAATTGTTGTAAATATTGCTATTTGTATTAGTTCACCTGGGCCGAAGGTCCAGTGAGCTTATGCCATAGGTTGTCTGTCCATCTGCGTATGTAAACATCTTCTTCACCTAAACCACTGGATCAATGAGGCTGAAACAGCAAGCTCAAAAAAAAAAGCTATCCCAAGAGTTTTGCGAAATTTTCAATTTTGACCTTGATATGACCCCTGGACTGTGGTCAGGTCCACTTTTCCAGTTGTCAGTTTAAATGTCATCTTCTCAGAGACCACTGAACCAATGAAGCTGAAACTTGGTGTGCATGTTCCTACCCATGAGGACTCAAAGTTTGTTTGAGGCATTGCGATGGAATTTCAAATATGGCTGCCGTGGCAGCCATATGGAAAATGCCACCTAGCGCCATTGGTCAACAGTTTTTAAAGATATTGAGATGAAATTTGGTACAAGGGTAGTTAGTAGGTAGCTCCAAAACATATGTAATGGATTTTCACGATTTTTTTTTTTTTTTTTTTTTTACCTTCCTACCTACAGTCTTTGGGGTTTGGCCATGCCCACTTTTGTGGCTGAAAATGTGATGTCTTATATCATCCAGGTGATACAAGATATAATGCTCGTGCACTATTTTTTTTTTGTGTAGTAGTAGTACTAGAAATGGTGATGTCTGAAGGGTAAAAGTGGTGGTTTTAAGACCAGAGACTTCTCAGTTCAAATCTCCTTCAGACTAGGAAATCACAGAGGGCCCTTAAGCAAGGTCCATAATCTCAGCATTACTCGCGCCAGTGTGCATGATTGGTTGAATGTGAGGCATCATTGTAGAGCACTTTGTGCGTCTTTTTCAGGTGTGTTTATAGAAATGCAGCCCATTTACCATTTTATGAACAAACTTTCAAATGCCTATTTTTTTAAAGCCACCTATGCAGCACTAGGTCCCACCACCTATCCTGACTGACCCTGCAACTTGCTGTTTGCTCTATGCAACTGTTTTGTCTTATTTGAGAAATGTTTGGGAGATAAATATTGAAATCTCTTCAGTCATTGAGTTGAATCTAAGTAATATTTAATAACTTGCCAAATGGCTACAATGGGCCACTTTCTATACTCAGCATCCAAAAGTACTGAATATATTGTAAAACATTCAGTAGGTGGCAGACAAATGGGACAAAAACTTAAAATATTTCCATATCCTGCAGAGGTCAGGGCGCCATGCAGCTGGACCTGGTTCTCATTTGAGGAAAAGTCACGAGTCTTTTAGTATGAATACTGACAAGAAGGAGAAGACCAGGCACAACCACTTCATCAAGACTGCACAGCCGTACAAACCCAAGGTAAGGTCCTGCTGTTCTATAAAAGGAACAAAACTTGCTCATCCCGCCATGTTAACCTCTTTTTTGTTGTACACAGTATGTAGAGCAGGTTGGTACATTAGAATATGTTGCCAGAATTGCTTTTACTGGTCAAACCTACTGGCAGTTAAAGGTGAGCTTTATTCTAAGCTCAGACAAAATGGGCTGGATTGAAGATCATTTGGGTTGCTGCATTCAGAGTGTTCTGTTCCTCAGCTGGAGTCTTCCACCGAGCAGAATAAAAAAAGGAGCAAGGAAGAGATTGTGGACATCGATGACCCAGAGACGCGGAGGTTTCCATACCCGTTTAATGAGTTGCTGGTGTGGGCTGTGCTGATGAAGAGGCAGAAAATGTCACTGTTCTTCTGGCAACATGGTGAGGAGAACATGGCAAAAGCACTGGTGGCCTGTCAGCTTTGCCGCTCTATGAGCTACGAGGCCAAGAAAAGCGACGTAGTGGACGACACGTCAGAAAAGCTGAAGGAGTATTCAAAGCAAGTATTTCCATCTCTGAGATAAGCATTTGTTGGGATCATTTAGCACTTGATAAGTTTCCTCTTTTTTATTATGCAAATATACTGTACATTTATTGAACTGTGCTTATGTTTGTAGTGAGTTTGGGACCTTAGCTGTGGACCTGCTGGAACAGTCATTCAGGCAAGATGAGACTATGGCCATGAAGCTACTGACCTATGAACTGAAAAACTGGAGTAACTCCACATGTTTGAAGTTGGCTGTGTCATCCCACCTGCGGCCTTTTGTGGCTCATACATGCACCCAATTGCTGCTGTCAGACATGTGGATGGGGCGGCTGAACATGCGCAAGAACTCCTGGTATAAGGTTCATAGACTTTCTAGATTTTTTTGTGGCAAGGAGCTGTGGTTATTTCAGTGAGGGAACCAGGGCTTTATTTTCAAAGATTATCAACTTTTAACTGGCTTTAAAAGTGTTGTTTTTTTTTTTTTTTGTGGTAGGCACAGCGTAGTATTTAGGATATAGTATTCGTTCATTGTGGGGTTTGTTTTTAACTCGCAGTGTACCTAGAAAATTTTGAAGTACAGGGTAGTAGGTTGCAGTTTAATTTTGGGAGCTAAACGATTGTGTCCTCAGGCTGGGAGATCTGGCTTAGTGACCAGTTGTAGGCTTGATCCCTGAAATAGATGCATAAATATCAGTAAGGAAGCTGAAACATCTCTTGTTTAATCATCATTACTGCTACTGACATTCTCAGTGTTGTTGATCTGTAAATTACTCCTGGTGTGCAGGTATTATTATGGCTATATTGGCACTTTTACATACTGCAGATTTTGCCAATTTATATTTCTTTGCTTTGGGTGACAGTGATATCAGAAGAAAAATGAACTGAAAAATTTTACACCAGGGAATGATTTATATTTTATTGTATTGTTCATGGACATTATCAGGGAAGAAAACACATTAAGGCTGGCAATGTGCTCCATTATCACCATAATTGTCTTTTCCAAATTAAAACCTCAGACAGTTCTTTCATTTGTGTATCTATTAAAAAGATTTATTTTGTGCACTGAGAGCCACCGATCATTTGAGTGTTTCCGTTTTCGGCCCACAGGTGATCCTTAGTATCTTGGTGCCTCCTGCCATCCTACTTTTGGAGTACAAGTCCAAGGCTGAGATGGCCCACATCCCTCAGAGCCAAGATGACCACCAGATGACTATGGAGGACAGTGAAAACAACTTCCCAAACACGGCTGATGGCATACAAATGGTTTGATCTGCTCAATCCTTTTATCCTGTCACTAATTTTTTTTTTTAACAAACATTAACTGGCACATTTGCATTTGTGCTCACTCATTGCTGTAGTCATCCTAAATATGTCAAGAAAATGTAGGTGGCAATGGGGGTTATGAGTAGAAATGAAGAGAAATTCAAAAGTTGTCATCAACTTGGTTGTGCTTAATTGCTGTTTTGTATTAATGGTTGGAAATTAGACTTTTTTCTTTCTTTTTTTTAATCAGTAAAGTTTGTAGATGTGTAAGCTGCAGTTTGTTAGTTTGGTCCTTACATTCTGTTATGCTCTTGTCTTAGATTTTCTGTTTCCCCTATAATTGCAGTATGTTACACTCTTTTCTTTCCTTATTTACCACATTTACACTCAATATAATATAATCAGAAACACTGATTGAGAGGTTTGAGATGCTTCTGTTAATATTTGGTGACTAAAATTTCTCAATTTGATCAGAACATCAGTCACAATGACAAAGCAAGTTTGATTGTAATGAGCAGTACATAAAAGACTGATATTTTTTATTATCACTGTCATAATTTGCAATGATGTAATTATGACTGTGATTCAGTTCCAACTCTGTTCCCTTCTGATTAAAACCCTTCATGTACAGTAGTGTTCAGAATAATAGTAGTGCTAGGTAACTAAAAAGATTAATCCAGGTTTTGAGTATATTTCTTATTGTTACATGGGAAACAAGGTACCAGTAGATTCAGTAGATTCTCACAAATCTAACAAGAACAAGCATTCATGATATGCATGCACACTCTTAAGGCTATGAAATTGGGCTATTAGTAAAAAAAAAAGTAGAAAAGGGGGTGTTCACAATAATAGTAGTGTGGCATTCAGTCAGTGAGTTCATCAATTTTGTGGAACAAACAGGTGTGAATCGGGTGTCCCCTATGTAACGATGAAGCCAGCACCTGTTGAACATGCTTTTCTCTTTGAAAGCCTGAGGAAAATGGGACGTACAAGACATTGATCAGAAGAACAGCGTAGTTTGATTAAAAAGTTGATTGGAGAGGGGAAAACATATGCAGGTGCAAAAAATTATAGGGTGTTCATCTACAGTGGTCTCCAATGCTTTAAAATGGACAAAAACAACAGACGCATGGAAGAAAACGGAAATCGATAGAAGAATAATCAGAATGGCAAAGGCTCACCCATTGATCAGCTCCAGGATGATCAAAGACAGTCTGGAGTTACCTGTAAGTGCTGTGACAGTTAGAAGACGCCTGTGTGAAGCCAATTTATTTGCAAGAATCCCCGCAAAGTCCCTCTGTTAAATAATAGACGTGCAGAAGAGGTTACAATTTGCCAAAGAACACATCAACTGGCCTAAAGAGAAATGGAGGAATATTTTGTGGACTGATAAGAGTAAAATTGTTGTTTTTGGAGCGAGACGTCGTGCAGCACTCCCAGGCGCCGTCGTCAGCCTGTTTTCAAGCTGAAAACCTCCACATTTCAGGCTCTATTGATCCAGGACATCGTGAGAGAACAGAAGTTTCAGAAGAAGTCGGTTTCCCGACCCGTCCGCACGTCTTTCATTAAAAAAATCTCCTTTAACAGTGGAATATCTGGATAAAATGCTGAAACCGACTTCTTCTGAAACTTCTCTGTTCTCTCACGACGTCCTGGATCAATAGAGCCTGAAATGTGGAGGTTTTCAGCTTGAAACCGGCTGACGACAGCGTCTGAGAGCACTGCGCGACATCTCACACCGTGGGAAGTCCTTAAAGCGACAGTATCACCTCAAAATCTCACATCAGCCGTTGAAATTTTCACCGAAAACCATCTTAATTTTTTGAACCATGTCCACTTCGATGTGTCTCACAGGTTTAGAAAAAATTTTGATCAAACAAAGAGCCAGTCTCTCAGCAACTTCTCAGACAAAGGAATTCCGACGAGGGGCTGGACTACTCCTCCCATAAGGAGTGCTCACAGGCGAATGACGTCACCGACAGGCGTGGAAAAACTCACGCATGCGCACGAGGGTTCAAGCATGTCTGACGTAAAAACATATGAATGAAATCCATATAGTTTTTGAAAAAAATAAAAAGGACCTATACTTTATTGACAGCCCTCGTATACTCAAAACCTGGATTAATCTTTTTAGTCACATAGCACTACTATTATTCTGAACACTACTGTACATATTGATGTTGGAACTCGGTCTTGTCTAATTTGGCCCTTTAACTGTCTATAGGATGTGTTCAAGGAGCCCAGATCCCAAGACCATGTGGAGGTGAAAAATGATATTGAGATCCATGTTCGTTCCAGGAAGCTGCCTTTAACCAGGAAGATTTATGCCTTCTATCATGCTCCCATTGTCAAGTTCTGGTCAAACACGGTATGCAAAAGATGGCTGTGAAGAATGCTCGTTTGTGATCTACATAGCCCAGTAGTTGAATCACATGTTTGAGTCGATTATTAACTGCGTATATATCACTCATTCATGAATGTTGAAAATAAATGAATGACTGTGTACATATTTTTTATTGATTCTAGTTTATGCAGAGTAGATGGGTCAGTGGCATAAGAGTTGGACTACAAATTCTTCTTACTTATAAGGTTTTGAATTTCTTCTTACTTACAAGGTTTTGAATAATCAGGTCCCATCTTATCTTAGGGACCTCATAGTACCATATCACCCCAATAGAGCGCTTCGCTCTCAGACTGCAGGCTTACTTGTAGTTCCTAGGGTTTGTAAGAGTAGAATGGGAGGCAGAGCCTTCAGCTTTCAGGCTCCTCTCCTGTGGAACCAGCTCCCAATTCGGATTAGGGAGACAGACACCCTCTCTACTTTTAAGATTAAGCTTAAAACTTTCCTTTTTGAAAAAGCTTGTAGTTAGGGCTGGATCAGGTGACCCTGAACCATCCCTTAGTTATGCTGGTATAGATTTAGACTGCTGGGGGGTTTCCCATGATGCACCCAGTGTTTCTTTTTATTCACCTCTTTTTGCTCCACTCTGCTTTTAATCATTGGTGATTGATCTCTGCTCTCTTCCACAGCATGTCTTTTTCCTGATTCTCTCCCCTCAGCCCCAACCAGTCCCAGCAGAAGACTGCCCATCCCTGAGCCTGGTTCTGCTGGAGGGTTTTTCCTGTTAAAAGGGAGTTTTCCTTCCCACTGTCGCCAAGTGCTTGCTCATAGGGGGTCGTTTTGACCGTTGGGGTTTTTCTGTAATTATTGTATGGCTTTGGCCTTACAATATAAAGCGCCTTGGGGCAACTGTTTGTTGTGATTTGGCGCTATATAAATAAAATTGATTTGATTTGAAATGCGTAGACCTGGGTTTGATTTCCAGTCACACTAACTACCTGTGTCATTGGACAGCATACTTCATCTGCATGGTCTTAGTTCACCCACTTCCTACTGGGTACTAGCATTGCCTGGGGAAGTAATCTGCAATGGACTGGCATCCTGTCTAGTTGTGGATTCTTACCTGTTTCAGTCTATGGTAGTTGGGGACAAGCGCCAGCAGCATTGGGCCTCAGGACCTATAAGGACTTAGTTTTCCACTTCTTCTTTATCCATCAAAATGTCAAAGCATTATCTGGCACCAACTTTTTCAATGAGGGTTTATTTCTTTTCTTTTTATATAATTGTAAACCTGTATTTTTGGGGGTTTTGGACTTTTGTAAAGACCATTGAAAATACAGCTTCTGGGTAATTGTGATGTTGTATAGAATAATCACTTGTTTAATATTTTAAATTGTTGTTATTAAAATAACCCGCGATAAGCGAAATCCGTTAAGTAGTCAGCACTATTTTTTGCAATTATTATAGATGTTTTAAGGCTGTAAAACCCCTCACTACACATTTTATACACTTCTCAAACAGGCATTAACATTTTCTCACTTTTCTCTCCTGTGTAAACACTCTCTTTTTTCTTCTGTGCGAGAAGGTTATAAACAGACACGCAGAACTCTCCCTTCGCTCACTGCCTCCGGAGGTACGGATGCTGGACCCGCAAATAATCCAAGTCCTCTCTTGGTGGCCACGGAGCTCTGCGGCTGCGGTCAACATCCGCATCAAAACAGCGAGCGTAGTCTCTGGACCTGTTGCCAGATTTGGCGCAGCTCCGCACAGCAGACAGGGGGGCGGCGTGAATGGCCCGCTGCTGCGCTTACTGAGTCTGCGGGCTCGGAGGCAGTGAGAGCAATCGCGGTGATGCCGACCGGTGCCACGACCGGTCCGCCTGATAAGGATGCAGAACACAGTGCGCTGTTTAAAAAAAAAAAGCATGTAAAATTGCCCTAAAAAAAATTCAGAAACTGCGAGGCCGCGAAAGGTGAACCACGTTATAGCGAGGGACCACTGTATTTGAATTGGTTCCAGGGTCATAACATCATTCTTTCTTGGCATCATGGCTTAACATTTGCTTCCTTAAAGACTGGTCATGTGTGTGTTCTCTGGAGAAGTGCAATATAAATTTCTTTGTTTGGTTCATTTGTCATGTGGCTATAGATGATGTTTCAAAGCTACACGTTTTTGGGTCAGACTTGCTTTAGTCCACTCACTGTCTCTAGTAACACAGCCAGATAAGGCTGTCTGATATCTTGTGCAAGTGATTATCCCTCCTGAGGTTCATACCCCACAATGCGTCCATCCATTATCTAAACCTGCTTTTTCCAGTTAAGGTCACGGGCATGGTGGAGACTATCACAGGGCTGACACACACAAACAGATGAATACGTTCGGCCAATTTGAAAAGCTATCCATGTAGAAGCTCGCCCCCACCAGTGTTGCCAAAGTAACTTTGAAAACGTACTACAGTTATTTCATTACCAGTTTCAGACAACTTGTTGGCAGTTGCTGAATGTAATGAATAAAGTAACTCATAATCTAACTTGGTTATTTTTAAGATTTAGTACTCAGAAAAGTAGCTATTAGTTACTTTGCTGATTGCTCAGTCTTAAACTAGTTACCTTATTAGTTACATTACTTATTAGTTGCAAGTTTGCGGCAGCTTCTAATAAGGTAATTGCATAAAGCTGCTAATGAAGTAACTGTATAAAGCAACTAAAACAGTAACTAAAAAAGTAACTTTTCAAAGTTACTTTGACAACACTGGCCCCCACTGGCTTAACAGACAGAAAGAGAGACGTGGTTTGGACTAGGCAGATTCTTATAGTATGTCCACAACACCACAGCCATAGCTGTCGGACCAGTGGTGGGCACAGTTCCGATAATCCGATAACAGATAATTATCGAAGATAATGTTTTCATTATTGGATTATCTTTTTAGATAACTTTAAAAACCATTATCGGACTAATTATCGTCCGATAACTTTTAGATCGATAACATAGTAAACAAAGATGAACAGTGACAACACTTTTAAACTTAAAATCAGTTGAGCACGTACCTGTTAAAAGTTTCCTAACAGATGCATAGTTCTACTCTCTGCAAACACAAGAGAGCTGCTTCCATAAGAAACCACTTTATCCTCTGCAGGCAAAAGAGAACTGGTCTCACACAAAAAAAATCATTTCCTTTAACACCATACTGATACGCTGGCAATATCACCCAAGTCATCCAGAGGCATACATTTTTAACGTATGGTTCAAATTTTAACCAAACTAATTTTGGACAAGTTATTTAAAATTACTGTCATGTCTGACATTTTATAAAGTGGAAAATATCAGATATATGTTTTAGTTTTAAAGTAATGTGCTAATTTTAAGGTTTTAGTGAGCACATGCTGTGCCCAGCAGTGCATTATGGGTAGGATAGTCTAATCCCAGTATGGTCACAACAGGAAAAATGCATTTCAGACACTGTTCAGGCTCCACAGACAGCAGCATTAAACTCTAGTGCCTAAAACTCTGGTGAATATATTCTCTGGGTTATAGACGTTATTGTATTTGCGTTTGTTAAATTCCACGCATCTTAAATGTAGCAGACACGGATTATCTGGGATTTTTTTTTTTGGCAAGTTTTTCAGGCCTCTACTGCCATCTACTGGCCAGTAGTGTTCATGGCAGTATTCACCCTAAGTACTAAGCATCTGGGTACCAGTAGATAGCAGTGTTCTATTTATTTTGACCCTGGTTATATCAGATGGTTGTCAAATTAACTTTTTGGCTTTGCAAATGGCTTTTTTTTTTTTTTTTTTTTTACAAATTAAGTTTAAAAACAAAACAACAAAAACAAATAACATTTCAAGACAGCTCTGTGGTGTTTGCACAGGCACAGTGCGAGCGGTTGGACGCTTGTAGCTCTGCAGCAGCAGGATACAGAATAATATCAAACAGGTTTGATTTTCATTCGACCATACGATTGCCGATCAGGAGGTGGTCGTGAGATGTTAAACACAGCTTGTTACTCTATGTACACTACACGATGCAGGACGCGAGATTAACCTGAAACTCGGCCCAAAAAATTCTCGCACGAATGAAAAATCATCTGAAAAACGGCCAAAACTCGCACAGTGTAAAGCCAGCATGTATGTGTCAAGACAATATTGATTGCACATTTTACAACATCATCAAACGTGTGCATGGCACTAATAAAATGAGCACACATTCTCTCCACATGCAAAAAATTTTGCGATGACACTTCCAGGGCTCCATAAAAATGCCTGTTTTTACAAATAAAAAATGGAATATTTTACAAAAGCACATTTATCTGTAAACACCAACACACGTCACATTAACGTGTTGGTTTACATAATGAATGACTGAACCAATCAGTGTTTAGCAGAGGCACTTTTACCCAGAATCCTTTGCGATCTGTCTGTGTTTGTTACAAAACCTCAGAATTATGCTGCGTTCACACCGGGCGCGATCAGATGCTACAAATTCGCGTGGGTCGCCAGGTGACGGACGCACCTCCTTTGCCCGGTGTGTCGCTCTGCTTTTGCTGCGAAAATTCGCCCCGGTGCATCATTAAATAGGAGGAGCTTCCATTCCGCTCGCCGGCTCCGGTTTTCAGTCAAGTTAACATGACGGACCTTGATCACACGGAGCGAGTTGTTGTTGTTGTGGAAAGCTCCCAATACAGGGAGTATTTGCTGCAGGAGCTGCGTCTGGATGACGGCTGCTTTCAGCGGTCTTTCCTCCTCTGTGGGACCCATGCAGCTTGAGGACCTCCTGTCCCGTTCACGCGCGCACATGTAAACAATTTAAAAGAAAAAAAGAAACTCTGCTGCCTGCTGTGGACTGCAGCTTGCTCTTCCCCCCAAAAAACTCAGTCATAATTGTATTTAGAAACCAGTCTGTTTATTTATTTCATTTGTTTTATTATACATCTGTGTAGTTAATACAACCCCTGGCAAAAATTATGGAATCACCGGCCTCGGAGGATGTTCATTCTGTTGTTTAATTTTGTAGAAAAAAAGCAGATCACAGACATGACACAAAACTAAAGTCATTTCAAATGGCAACTTTCTGGCTTTAAGAAACACTATAAGAAATCAAGAAAAAAAGATTGTGGCAGTCAGTAACGGTTACTTTTTTAGACCAAGCAGAGGAAAAAAATATGGACTCACTCAATTCTGAGGAATAAATTATGGAATCACCCTGTAAATTTCCATCCCCAAAACTAACACCTGCATCAAATCACATCTGCTCGTTGACATTGACCCTATGTCATGAAATTGACCCTATGTGTCTTTTTGCAAGGAATGTTTTCACAGTTTTTGCTCTATGGCAAGATGCATTATCTTCTTGAAAAATGATTTCATCATCCTTAAACATCAGAAAAGTGTCCAAAATATCAACGTAAACTTGTGCATTTATTGATGATGTAATGACAGCCATCTCCCCAGTGCCTTTACATGACATGCAGCCCCATGTCATCAATGACTGTGGAAATTTACATGTTCTCTTCAGGCAGTCATCTTTATAAATCTCATTGGAACGGCACCAAACAAAAGTTCCAGCATCATCACCTTGCCCAATGCAGATTCGAGATTCATCACTGAATATGACTTTCATCCAGTCATCCACAGTCCATGATTGCTTGTCTTTAGCCCATTGTAACCTTGTTTTTTCTGTTTAGGTGTTAATGGTGGCTTTCGTTTAGCTTTTCTGTATGTAAATCCCATTTCCTTTAGGCGGTTTCTTACAGTTCGGTCACAGACGTTGACTCCAATTTCCTCCCATTCATTCCTCATTTGTTTTGTTGTGCATTTTCGATTTTTGAGACATATTGCTTTAAGTTTTCTGTCTTGACGCTTTGATGTCTTCCTTGGTCTACCAGTATGTTTGCCTTTAACAACCTTCCCATGTTGTTTGTATTGGTCCAGAGCTTAGACACAGCTGACTGTGAACAACCAACATCTTTTGCAACATTGCGTGATGATTTACCATCTTTTAAGAGTTTGATAATCCTCTCCTTTGTTTCAATTGACATCTCTCGTGTTGGAGCCATGATTCATGTCAGTCCACTTGGTGCAACAAGGTGTGATCACTCCTTTTTAGATGCAGACTAACAAGCAGATGTGATTTGATGCAGGTGTTAGTTTTGGGGATGGAACTTTACAGGGTGATTCCATAATTTATTCCTCAGAATTGAGTGAGTCCATATTTTTTTCCTCTGATTGGTCTAAAAAAAAAAGTAACCATTACTGACTGCCACAATCTTTTTTTCTTGATTTCTTATAGTGTTTCTTAAAGCCAGAAAGTTGCCATTTGAAATGACTTTAGTTTTGTGTCATGTCTGTGATCTGCTTTTTTTCTACAAAATTAAACAACTGAATGAACATCCTCCGAGGCCGGTGATTCCATAATTTTTGCCAGGGGTTGTAAGTAAAATAATCTCCACAGACGATTCACTCACGCGCGCATGTAAAAAAAAAAAAAATGAAACGCCGGTGCTTGCTGCAGCTGGCTCTACCCCCCAAAAAACTCTGTCATAATTGTATTTAGAAACCAGTCACCATTTATTTCATCTCCACGGATGATTCACTCGCGCGCGCACGTTAAAAATAAAAAGAAACTCCGCTCCCGCTGCTGCTCGCTCCAAAAACTCTGTCATGATTGTGAAATAAAGGACAAAAGAGACATAAGTCCTACTCACAGGCTGCTACCAGATACAGGACATGTTCACATCCTCAGTCAAACTCCAGACATCTCCACGTCACTACATATTCAGTCCCTGATTGTCATCACGGCGCGACGAGACGAAAAAGTTCAGATTTTTCAGCTTGGGGAGGAGGGCAACATGACGCGACGCAGTATCGCGTCACAAACGCGCAAAACTCTCAAAATCGCTTCACTCGCGTCGCGCTGCGCGATTTGGTGCCAAAATGTGTCCTTACATAGGGATTACATGGCAACCAGTGGCTGCAGTCGCTTGCATTGCGCCCGGTGTGAACGCGGCATTAGTGCATTATTCAACATTAAAAGATATGTTATATTTTAACTTTATACAAATGACAGATTTGACATTGAGTTATTCTATCGGTATTTATGTTATTTATAAATCAAAACCATAAGTCAGCATGACTTTATTTTCCAAGACCTCCTCCTGACCGGAGCATTGTAATTGATAGAGAGCTGGGCTTTATGGCTGCTCTCAGGGTGCCTCTGTGCTGGAACCTGTGTAGTAAACAGGAGCTTCCAGCAGGGGCAGGATGTTCAGAGATAAAACTGAGGTCTCATTGTTTATCGGTTATCTGTAACTTCCGATACATTTTTGGGTGGTTTATCATTTTATCTTTATCAAAGATAACTTTTCAGTTATCTGATTATCTGTTATCGAAGTTAATTTTTTTATGTCTACCCACCACTGTGTCGGACACACTAAAGTAGTTTTGATAGTGGCCAGTTGCTGCTACTTGGGATGGTTATTGATAAGATTTTATCTATCGATACCATTACCGATCCGATTCCTTATCGATTCCTCTTATGAATTTTCTCTGTACTCAAAGTAGGTTTTACAGGTTTTCTATGTCATCAACGTTTTATTGAGTCTTAAACGAAATGAAAATGAAATTGGTCACTGGATCCTTAAACTCTGGACATAATAAACTCTACATGGTGGATCTTTGATCTCTGGACATGAATAGAAATAAACAAAATCTGTAGTTTTTTCTACTGCATTTCCTTTGACATTATTGGCATGAATGTCTTTCCATACATCTGAGCTGAGCTCTTATAGCCGGCTGCGCTGCATGTCAGGATGTAATTAATAAAGAACACAGGACGTCTCATTTTGGGAGGAAAAAAATGATTTAGTCACTTGTAGTTTCTTGTCTGTATTACGTTTGGAAAGAGGTGTCACTTCATTTAAAGTGGAAATTCGTTTTGAAGTTATTAATTCCGATCGGACTCTGTCTCGGCAGAGAGCCGCACAGCGTTTGTAGCTGTGCCAACGGAACGGAGGACGATCGTTTCTTGACTGTCCCAGTTATTGACTTTAATCTGCACGAAAGTGACTCACGATTGACATAATTTAATGGCTTTGAGAGGGGTTAAGAAGCGGATTTGCCGCTTCTGAAGAGCAGCGAATCAAAGAACCAATGAGCCAGCGGATCGAAGCATTGCTTCATTGGTTCACGCTTCAAAGTGGAGTCGTGCTGCAGAAGCAGTTGATTAGAGCTGCTGCAGGGTCTGTAATCAACGTAGACAAATGATAATTTTCCCGACAAACACCCTCAAAAACAATGGCCGCTCTGAAGGACTGATAAGGGAATCGTTAAGCAAAAAGATTAATCGGTGGAAGTAAAAATGTGCTTATTAGTACCTTCAGAATAGAAATGGAGAAAATGCATTATAGAATGTCAGTAGTCTAGGTTACTTTACAAATGAATCACTTTAGCTGTTGTTTCATTTGTGGGCCCTACTTAAAAACAGAAAACTATTCATGCACGCTGAATCCTCCCCATATTGTGACTTGTCTTTACTTTCTTGCTCTTGTTTATTTATAATCACAAGCCCGATCCTTATCAACTCAGATGTTCCTGGAGTCAGCTTCCGACTAGGTAGTGACTTTTGGTTGTTTTGCAGGCCATGAACGTTGCTGATATAATCATTGAAACTGCTCATATACATGTGTTTGCCTGTGTCGGGGCTTATCTACATCTGTTTCACCTGCTTTCATCCTGATACCAGCATGTCAAAGCAACACTCCGCATTTACTCACCATTAGAGACCAGCGTTAATGCCTGAATTTCCAACACTTCACACCCTGCAGGTCAGGGGTCAGCCGTTTTTAAAACGGTCAACCTTGTCCAAGTTGTTCCAAGAAAATGGGTTGCATATTGTGTGTTTATGTATGTGTGCAACTAGCCTGTCTGTGGACATTTTTAAACTTTCCCACAGTTGGCAGCTCAGAGCCTTTGGCCAAATGTCCAGAATGGGTTATTTCATGCTTGAAAGATGGTTTGTTTTGCTTGGAATGTAACCGCATTGGTTGTACTTCTTTTGTATAAGAAAATAATGGACTATGTTGCAATGAACTTAACTAGTTAATTTTTGCAGGGGGCACCATCAGCACAGTAAATTTAAAGATGTTGAAATTGATGAATGGCGCATTAATTTCATCATGACTACTCAATGGCAGAATAATTCCAAAACAACCTAACAAATGCAGCCCAGTCATGACCTGCTTATAACTAACAGCAAAATGAACTGCTATACAAGTGTAGTATAATATAATCCTTCAGGGGATCAATAAGGTTTCTTATCACATTATACAGAAATAACTCAACTGATAGAGATATAGCAATTAATTGATCTCTCAACATATTTACATCTATATTGGTTGAATTTTTTTGAATTAATTGCTGAAGTCTTGGCATCACAAATTTCTGGAGGGCCTCATTATTGATTTGTCATATAGGTAACATATACACAAAGTAAGCAAACAGCAGGGCGTAATTGTCTACCTAGTAAATGCAAGCCTGATAATCATTGACCACCACAAAGCTGGAGCTCAGTTACCTCTAAGGAGTAATATCTTGGTTTAGTGGTTTAGTGTGAGGTATTGAGCTTTCACTCATGATTAAGGTTCTTGAAAGTTTATTTATTTAGAAACTAACTGTGCTTGCTGACTGAACATAGTGATGGGACTGACCTGTACAGTAAACATTCTCGCTCAAAAGTCTGTTGATAGAGAGCAAAAACATGGAAAAAAAAATTAATTCTCTGTAGAACTGAAGAGCAGGGTATTGATTTTATTTGGGTTGTTACTGTGAACATAATTATTCCATCTAAATTCAGAAAAAATGGTTAATCCAGATTGTTTCTTTTTAGGAAAGAAAAAAAAAACCCTTCTTATTCCAACTGCATGTATTAAGCCCTGAGCTCCTCCACATGAGAGTAGCCTGTTGGGAACTCTCGCTCTGGAGACACTGAAGATTTAATTTCTTATATGTTTATTTGACATGGGACAGTGCATACAGTAGTGTTCAGAATAATAGTAGTGCTATGTGACTAAAAAGATTAATCCAGGTTTTGAGTATATTTCTTATTGTTACATGGGGAAACAAGGTACCAGCAGATTCTTACAAATCCAACAAGACCAAGCATTCATGATATGCACACTCATAAGGCTATGAAATTGGGCTATTAGTAAAAAAAAAAAAAAGTAGAAAAGGGGGTGTTCACAATAATAGTAGTGTGGCATTCAGTCAGTGAGACTGATGAGAGTAAAATTGTTCTTTTTGGGTCCAGGGGCTGCAGACAGTTTGTGAGACGACCCCCAAACTCTGAATTCACGCAACAGTTCACAGTGAGGACAGTGAAGCATGGTGGTGCAAGCATCATGATATGGGCATGTTTCTCCTACTATGGTGTTGGGCCTATATATCGCATACCAGGTATCATGGATCAGTTTGGATATGTCAGAATACTTGAAGAGGTCATGTTGCCTTATGCTGAAGAGGACATGCCCTTGAAATGGGTGTTCCAACAAGACAATGACCCCAACACACTAGTATTTGGGCAAAATCTTGGTTCCAAACCAACAAAATTAATGCCTCGCAGATGTGAAGAAATCATGAAAAACTGGTTATACAACTAAATACTAGTTTAGTGATTCACAGGATTGCTGAAAAAGCAGTTTGAACTATTATGTTCAATCAGTTTGAACATAATAGTTTTGAGTTTGTAGCATCAACAGCCGATGCTACCATTATTGTGAACACCCCCTTTTCCCATGTAACAATCAGAAATATACTCAAAACCTGGATTAATCTTTTTAGTCACATAGCACTACTATTATTCTGAACACTATTGTATTAATGAACATTGTTACATGTAAATATGCCGGATTATAGCAGAATTCTAATTTCCATCCGTAGTCCCAGTAACATAGAAACAGACTAAGACCACACAACATACCAAAATAAATTAATCATGACAAAAAACAATTAAAACAGAATATGCATACAAATATTTAAAATCCAAAGTAGCAATAATTGATGGTTAATAAGTTGCCGACAGGTGGAGGAACCAAAAGAGTTTCATGATGGGTGTTAAGGTGCAAAAGTACTGCATTAAAGTGCTAAGTGCAAAAGTGCTTCAGTGCCTGGTTGTAAATGCACATTACAGTACTAGGTTGTATTGCACGTTGCCCAATACACTCATTTGCACATACACAAGTGTAAATATTGCACAGGGTGTCATACACAAGTTTATTGTGTAAGGACTACTAAACCATGTAATAAAATAAAATGAACAAGGGTATTGTGTACGTATAACTAAAAAGAAACTTGAGTGGTGCCTCCACAGTTGAATTGTTTTATAGGCTACAGATGGTTGCATGTCTGATTTGCCAGTAACCACGTTTTCAGTTGTCCTTTGAAAGCACTGAAAGTGATGAAACCTCTCTCACCAAGCTGATATCGGCACAGCTCACCACCAGCTGAGCGCAGAGGGCTCACAAGCCCACTGAAAATGACTGGTCACTTGGCCCCAATAAGGCCATAGTTTCTGCATCTTGGCAGGCCTCACCTGACCTCGCCTCAAAATAATCTAGAGTAAAACCTTTCTGGAACTGTTCACAAGCTCTTCACCAGTGTAGAATATCTTCAAGTAATCTGAAATGGATACATTAGGTTTTAATTATGATCAAAGTTTGCTTTTTATATTATGTAGTATTATTTAATACAAGAGCACTTTTCATCTGAGTTTTGAGGGAGCAAACTTTGGATTTAGTTGAGAACTCATAACAAATGACACATCTTCATTACAAATACTTTTCCACTTTGAGGTCTAGTGTCTTGGTTGAAGCTGAGTGTTGTCTCCTCTGTGGTCAGCTCTTCTACCTGGGCTTCTTGATGTTCTACTCCTACGTGATCCTGGTGAGAATGCCTGAATGGCCTTCTCCTCAAGAATGGGTGGTCATCCTTTACATCTTCACTCATGCGATTGAGAAAATTCGAGAGGTACGAGGGTCTAGTGTGCTTTTTGTTTTTCAGGGGGGGAAAAAAATCATGCTTTTAGATTTATTATGATGCTGTACTTTATATTATCTTCAGATTTACAGATTTTATTTAGCTAAGCATGTCTGCCATCTTGGAATTATATTGCAGCATGAAACAGAAATACTTGGATGCAGTCTTACTGTGAGATATTCTGCAATCATTTCCTACTAAATTAAGACTAATCTTTTTCTTTTTAATTTCTCTTTTCTCAGATGTTTATGTCAGAAGCGGGCAAAATCAGTCAGAAGATAAAGGTGTGGTTCAGTGACTATTTCAATGCGTCTGACTTTTTTGCCATTATGACCTTCTTTTTTGCCTTTGGCCTGAGGTTGGGTGGCGAAGACACCTTTGTCGTTGGAAGGACACTTTATTGTCTCATTATAATCTTCTGGTATGTGCGACTCTTGGACATCCTGGCTGTTAACCAGCAAGCAGGACCATATGTTATGATGATTGGTAAAATGGTAAGTTCTTTCTCATTTAAATAATCTCTTACATTAACAAGGCAATTGTATTTTCTACACTCTCAGATGGCAGTCTGTGCAACAGGCTGCTTTTTCAGTTCTTAAACTGTGGCTTTTCTCTCTGAAATGGCACATAAATAAGTCTCATTTAGCATTAATACAGCATTAATGACTTTACTTTGGTTCTTCAGAATAGAAGACAAAAACCTACATATGAAGGTTTAAGTTTTTTATTTACAGTTCTTGCCATTATGAAGACCAAAGATTTTCACACACAGTCAAACTTGTACAGTGAGACAAATAAGTATTTGAAAGAATGGAGAGGTCTGTAATTTTTTTGCACACTACAGCAGGGATTTTGAGCCACTCCTCCATGTAGATCTTCTCCAGATCTTTCAGGTTTTGAGTTTCAAAGATTTTCTATTGAGTTCAGGTCTGGAGACTGTCTAGGCCGCTCCAGGACCTTGAAATGCTTCTTACAGAGCCACTCCTGCCCTGGCTTGTGTATTTGGGGTCATTGTCATGTTGGAAGACCCAGCCACCACCCATATTCAGTTATCTTACTGAGAGAACCCCTTTGCAGAAAAGCACCCCCAAAAATGATGTTTCCACCCCCATGCTTCACAGTTAGGATGGTGTTCTTGGTGTTCTCATCCTCCAAACATGGCGAGTTGAGTTGATACCAAAAAGCTCTATTTTGGTCTCATCTGACCGCATAATCTTCTCCCATGCCTCCTCTGGATCATCCAGATGGTCACTGGTGAACTTCAAACTGGCCTGGACATGTGCTGGCTTGAGCAGGGGGACCTTGCCTACCCTGCAGGATTTTAAACCATGACTGCGTAGTGTGTTACTAATGTAATCTTTGTGACTGTGGTGCCAGCCCTCTTCAGGTCATTGACCAGGTCCTCCAGTGTAGTTCTGGACTTTCTCAGAGTCATCCTTACCCCACGTGGTGAGATCTTGTAGACCGAGGAAGATTGACAGTCATCTTTTGTTTCTTCCATTTTCTAATAATTATGCCAGCAGTTGTTGCCTTCTCACCAAGCTGCTTACCCATTGTCTTGTAGCCCATCCCAGCCTTGTGCAAGTCTACAGTTTTGACCCTGGTGTCCTTAGACAGCTCTTTGGTCTTTGCCATGGTGGATAGGTTGGAGTGTGATTGATTGAGTGTGTGGACAGGTGTCTTTCATCCAGGTAACCAGTTCAAACAGGTGCACTTAATACAAGTAAAGAGTGCAGAATAGGACGACTTCTTAAAGAAAAATTAACAGGTCTGTGAGAGCCAGAATTCTTGCTGGTTGGTAGGTGATCAAATACTTATTTCATGCAGTAAAATGCCAATTAATTATTTAAAAATCATACTATGTGATTTTCTGATTTTTCTTTTTTTAAGATTCTGTCTCTCACAGTTGAAAGGTACCTACGATAAAAATTCTTTGTAGGTGGGAGAACTTGCAAAATCAACAGTGGATTAAATACTTATTTGCCTCACTGTAATTTCCTGTAGTGTAATTGTCTGAAAGCAGTTGCATACTTGCACGATGCAAAGAAATAAAACTGACTGAAATTCAGTATTGTAGTAACAATGTGCAATAAGATTAATCAGGAGTTGCACTCTAATTGTATTATAAATGGAGAATTACAGATATCAGTTTTATTAAATTTTAAGAAAAGAAAAAAATGGTAAAAAATATTCTACTGGTTGAAAATAGTTGCAAATCACAATATTTTATTGGATTAGTGAACCTTATTTGTTGAGAGATTGGGGGTGTATTGTTGTCTAGGCTTTTTGGGGGGGGATATTTTCCTTAATATAACGCCTGAATAGATCCATGTCATTTGATTGATGGTTTGTATGTCATGTGATGGATTATTCATCACATTTACCATTGTGTTGACCGTGCAATTTTGGTTCTATACATTTTATGCTATTGCACGCCGCTACCACTGCATGTGCTCACACTAGTGGTGATGGCACTTAGCTTAAAAACAAACATGGCGGGTTTGTTTTTGCACAGCATCAGCTACAGACTACATCATCAGGATTGTTTTTGAACTATCTGACTGTTTTTGCAAGTTGACTGAGAACAATTTTGGATTGGATTGGACTACTATTTAAAGTTCATGTTGGACTGTTTGGAACCTCTTGGCATCAAAGGACCAGTGACACTTAATTGATGTCAGACTCTCTTGATGTCTGACACCAAAATGTAAGTCTTTCTTCTCTTGTTTATAAATTAATAAAATATCAAATGACAAGGATCTATTTTTGACATTATATAAAACAATGATTTTTTTTTTTTCATTTGTGTAATGGCAAGAATATTTTCATTCTGTGAACATTCCATCTTTCACCTTATTAAATATTCTTACCATTGCACTCGTAAATATTCATTATTTGTATAATATGCAGTTATTTTGTTTAACTTCATAATTTAAATCTTTGCTCATTAATATGTTTTTCATTAATTTGAACATTTACGGTGTGACAGCTTTAATCATCTACATGCTGTTAACAGGTATTGTAACCTACCTACTGTATTATCTTGAGCAGTCACAAGTTTTAGAACTGTTCAAAGTTCCACTCATCTTGCTCTTGTGTTCCCTGTACTGTGTGCTCCCATGTCATGGTTTAAACAAAATATTTGAAGTCATGGCTTACTTTCAACAGAATTTTTATGAAATGCTAAGCATAACGTGTTTAAGTTAACTTTCCATCATGTACACCTTCATAGTCAGTATTAGTCAATCCTCAAACCATTTCTGACCTGGTGATCTCCATCCCAGCCATTTGAATTTGTAAATTAATTCAACAGTTGCAGCTGAAAGGGCTGGAAATTTACTAAATTAATGAATCAAAGAAAATTGCCTTGTTTTTAAAATTTTTGTCATTTTGAAATGTTGATTAATAGAAAATGTGAATGGCATCTGAAATGTTTTCCCTCCACCCCAAAGAAAAAGCAAGAGTCGTGTTGACATGGAGTCCCCAGATCAGATGTGTAAAGCCTAAAACTATGCAATATGCTTCGTAGGTCAAATGTGATGTTATTATCACATACCAATTGTTGTGTGACATCTCTTCCAGGTGGCAAACATGTTTTATATTGTGGTAATAATGGCCATAGTTCTGCTGAGCTATGGTGTCCCCAGGAAAGCCATTCTTTATCCACATGAAGAGCCTAGCTGGACATTAGCCAAAGACGTGGTCTTTCAGCCATACTGGATGATGTATGGAGAAGTGTATGCCTATGAAATAGATGGTAAGGATGACACGGATGGGAGGGGACATTATGAGGGTAAGGACCATTTTATTCAAAGCTTCTTTGAAAGTTTTCTCAGCTTTCTTCAAAGTATGTTGGTTGACTAGTCTAACAGCCTAAACATTGTTCTTCTTGCAGCATCTTTGGGGAGGGTCATTGTCGTTATATATCACTCTAGTATAAGTGTCAGCTGGCTCATCCTGTTTAAAAATACAGCAGCAATTTACTGATCCCATTTTCCTCCATAAATTGAGGTTAACACACCATGAGACGAACTTTGACGGTGACAAATGACAACAAAAGTAGTGTCTGAAACAACAACATTCATTCAGTCTTATTATACCCTGCTTACATCAATTAAGTGTCACCAGGGGCTGGAGCCTATCCCAGTAATCATAGGTAGAGAGGTAGGATGCACCCTGGACAGGATGCAAGTCTTATCGCAGGGCCACATATAGACAAACACATTCACACCCGTACACACACCTACAGACCAGTTTTTACAGTGTTAACTTCATCTAGCCTGTGTGTCACCCATGCAGACATGGAGAGAACATGCAAACCACCCAGAAAGGACCAGGTGGGAAGCGAGCCCACAACCTTCTTGCTGCAAGGCAATATTGCTAACCACTAAGTCACTGTGCCGCCCAAAGCAGTAACACTGACAGCACAAAATGTGGACATACAAAGTGAAAATGGGAAGATGATGATGTTTGATTAGAGTGGTGCTCATGATAACAGCAGCAAAAATAAGTGTTTAGCATTTTGCATGTACGGAGTACAAGTATATTGAGTAAACGCACATTACATGAATGCTTGCATGTAGGAAAGGGCACAGCAGGAGGAGACATGCATAGTGATAGGCATGATATTAATGTCCCCTCCCCCCCCACCCCCGATCTGCTCCTGCAACTCCCCAGCCCAACATTATACAGGGTCAGAGAGCTTACAAGGAGAGTGGGCCAATGCACCCATGAACCAGGACCCTCCAGGCCCCATCTAATGCCCCCACCACATTATGTGTGTGAGTGTAGTAACGTTTGATATATGGACCATGGAATCAGCAGAGTACATGTAGGGCGGGGAACAGCAAACACAGCACCTCCCCGTGCTCACCAGTGAAAGGAGGCGTGTGAGTACATGTATATGGAGTGTATGCCAAGATTGCAGCAGTTAAAATTACAATGCAGGTGGGGCATTGGAATTTCTTTGCTTTACCACAGCATGGACTGTTTCAGCTTCTGTACAAGCAGTCTGGATCATAAGCCCCATTTACACATAGATGGTAAGAGCTCCCGGAGGCGTCTCGGAAGACTTTTTGGCTGTCTTAAGGATCACACACTGTTGTTAATGCCGGCACTAGGGGGCGTGGCTTAATTCCGGGACTGGGAATCGTCGAAAAAATTATTCAACATTTTTTTTAAGCCAAAATAATTCTGAGCGCCTGATTTAAATGTTTTAGGTTTATCAAAATCTCCTACAGCTGCTTGAGCCGTTGTCACAGGCCTCCATTTTGAAACACATTTGTTGCAGTAGAAATGCGCTTTCAGGCTTCTGTCCGTGGTGCATTCATTGTGCGTCGGAAAAAAAAATCGATGCAAGCATGCAGCGTCCGATCCATTGCGATTTCATCAGTCAACTGAATCGATGTATACTGAATGAATCGATACACTCGCATCACGCACGTTTGTATCTAGATACTGATTCGTATCGATTAATCTCCACATCCCTAGTAGGCATGCACTGTGAAACAGAACAACACGCAGAAACGTTTATATACAAGTGTTCCCGTTAAAGGTTTTGTGTGTGTATGCTAATGAGTTGATTCCCTTCACAGTGTGTGCCAATAACAGCGAACAATCCGTGCGATCTCTGTGTGCGCCAGGAGTAGGGCTGACTCCTATGCTACAAGCAGTCTACCTCTTTGTACAGTATATACTGATGGTCAACCTCCTCATCGCCTTTTTCAAGTAAGAAGCGAGTAAAATGTCCCAGGTGTGGGTTGTGCATTTTAAAATGAGGTTAATGTTTAGTAATAGTCATCTGTGTAATGGCATGAAAACACAGGTTATGGGACGGGGCATTGCAGAGTTTGTGCCGTTTTAAAAGCAGTATAGTTGGGAAATATGGTACAAGATAAATGACTAATTATAAATCTCAGTGTTAAAATACCTTCAGACTACAGGTCATATGTGGCTCAAATCAAATTAATTGTATGTATTTTGTGACCTTATGAACAAGTCATGTGAAATCTCAGGACACGACCCCCCGCCAAATAAATAAATAAAAAATCAGATTTGGGTCACTTCCATATGTGGTGCTTAATTGCATAAAAGTCTGAATCTTCACCCAAATGTGACCTCAGTCTTGAATGGTCATATCAGAATTCATGCAGCTTTGACGTCACTCTTGATCAGTGTTTGTCACAAATCTGCACAAGTGGCAGTCACTGTGTAAATACAGACATGCTGTGAGTGGGTCCGTTATAAAAGTGGAGCAAGACTGAGCAAGAGATAAGGTCACGCTCCAGGTGTGTGTGTATATGTGTATTTTATAGTCTCTGATGACGTCCTTGTTTTTAGCGCATACGGGTCAGTTTCGGACTGTGAACACTTAACACTAGAACAGGCAAATAAAAAAATAAAAAAAATTGAGGTCTGAGCATTACATTAGATTTGAGCATGAAGACCTGCTGTGTGAATGTTGTATTAGTTCCCACTTCAGGGTTAAAGTAATTCATTATTCATTTATTTATTTTTTTATAACACGTTTGTGCTTACCTCCTATGTGTTGCAAGGATAAATATGTGAAATCCTCAAGCTTATTTGAGCTTTCTGCTTTCCAGTAATGTGTACCTGCAAGTGAAGTCTGTCTCTAATTTGGTGTGGAAGTACCATCGTTACCATTTTGTCATGGCATACCATGAGAAGCCTGTCCTCCCTCCTCCCTTCATCTTTCTGTGCCACATCTATTCTCTGTTCTGTATGTGCAAGAAGAAGAAGAAAGAAAACACCTACGGACCAAGTAAGATTACGACGGCTAATGTTTAACTAAAAATCTCACGTCCTAGATATAGACATCCGTCTTATTAGTCATCTGTGATAAAAATGGTTTCTTTATTTTTGAACAGACAATCTGTCTGTTTCATGAATATAAATGGTTTGTGAGTGTTGTAGAGGTAATATGTGCAGTAAAACTTGGATATAATGGATTCAGGCGGACCAGCGAATTTTGTCCGTTATAATCAAAGTTCGTTATCTGTATAAAATGGACAAATCCGTTATGTGTATGTAATGGATTAGTTACAGTCAGCACCAAATGATCTATGGGGAATAACCAGCACCAATTAGGCTTGCGTATTTCCTTGATTAAAAGCCTGACCTTGAATTGGGACCTGCCTCATTTAATGACCTGGTCAAAACTTTGTCTGGGGAAAAAAAAAAACCCTGCCTTAAAGTGTACCTGTAGTGCATTTTAAAAAATAGCTACTTAAATAATCACGAGTTGCGCTGGTAATGAATCCTCGTCAAGTAAGCTCGAGGCATTATGTGCATTAAAAAGGATTACATTTAGTCGATTCACTCATTTTTCCAAGTCCGCTGCGGAGTGATACCTTAAAATACTAAAGCCAGATTTATGCTTCTGCAGGTCTGTAACTCTGTGCCCATGCAGTGATGTCAACGTGCGCATCACCCTTTTAAAATTCTCTGTTGTGTTGGTGGGCGTCCAAATGCAATTTATTGCAGAAACAGTGGCTTTTTCTGGATCAATTTGTCCCTTAATGAGCTCCACTTCTTTATACAGTCATCAACCTCCAAACCAACACTACGAGGTCTGTCAATAAAGTAACGGTCCTTTTTATTTTTTTTCAAAAACTATATGGATTTGAATCACGTGCGATTACATCAGCCAACCTTGAACCCTCGTGCGCATGCGTGAGTTTTTCCACACCTGTCGGTTGTGTCATTCGCCTGTGGGCAGGCTTTGAGTGAGCACTGGTCCACCCCTCTCGTCTTTTTTTTCATTGTTCAGGAATGGCTCAGAGACTGCCGCTTTGCTTGATCAAAATTTTTTCAAAAACTGTGAGGCACATCCGAGTGGACACCATTCGAGAAATTCAGCTGGTTTTCGGTGAAAATTTTAACGGCTGATGAGCGATTATTGAGTGTTACTGTCGCTTTAAGGACTTCCCACGGAGCCGCAGGGCGTGCCGCGCCCCGAGCCGCCGTCATCTGCCTGTTTCGAGCTGAAAACTTTCAAATTTAAGCCTCTGTTGACCCAGGACGTCGTGAGAGAACAGAAGTTTCATAAGAGCTCGGGATCAGTAGTTTATCCGGACATTCCACTGTTAAAGGAGATTTTGTAATGAAAGGCATGCGGACGGATTCGCGCGTCGGCACCCAACCGCTCATCGCGCGGCACCACAGCAAATTTCCCTAATGTAAATCGTTCCTCATTTGTTTTGTTATGCATTTTCGATTTTTGAGACATATTGCTTTAAGTTTTCTGTCTTGACTCTTTGATGTCTTCCTTGGTCTACCAGTATGTTTGCCTTTAACAACCTTCCCATGTTGTTTGTATTTGGTCCAGAGTTTAGACACAGCTGACTGTGAACAACCAACATCTTTTGCAACATTGCATGATGATTTACCCTCTTTTAAGAGTTTGATAATCCTCTCCTTTGTTTCAATTGACATCTCTCGTGTTGGAACCATGATTCATGTCAGTCCACTTGGTACAACAGCTCTCCAAGGTGTGATCACTCCTTCTTAGATGCAGACTAACGAGCAGATCTGATTTGAGGCAGGTGTTAGTTTTGGGGATGAAAATTTACAGAGTGATTCCATAATTTATTCCTCAGAATTGAGTGAGTCCATATTTTTTTCCCGCTGCTTGCTCTAAAAAAGTAACTGTTACTGACTGCCACAACTTTTTTTCCTGATTTCTTATAGTGTTTCTTAAAGCCAGAAAGTTGCCATTTGAAATGACTAGTTTTGTGTCATGTCTGTGATCTGCTTTTTTTCTACAAAATTAAACAACTGAATGAACATCCTCCAAGGCCAGTGATTCCATAATTATTGCCAGGGGTTGTATTAACCACTTACCATTATTTTACACAAGCAGTTCTGTTCCGGAACATAAAAAATAAGTTTCTGGTTTCGTTTTCATTCCACAAACTGGTTCAAAGCCTTGATAAACACAGTAAACCCATTTCATGGCGGCAACACTGGTTAACCATTATTCTGAAACGAACTACTAAATATTGACTTGTAGAAGACAAATGTCAATGTATTTTATTAGGACATTGTCTGAGAAATACTTGATTTTAAAAATGAGCAACAATTGCAGCTGTGCTTGCTGAACAAATGTGAAACACTAACAAGTCTCTCCTATTGATCAGTTTCTTATAAATGAATTGTTTCCTTCTTTCAGAGTTGTTCCTCACAGAGGAAGACCAAAAGAAACTTCATGATTTTGAAGAGCAGTGTGTGGAAACTTACTTTCATGAAAAGGATGATCAGTTTCACTCTGGGAGTGAAGAGCGCGTACGCCTGACCTCAGAAAGGTGAGACTGTCATGTTCATTACACAGCATGTAAAGCTTTGAAAAATAAATGTTGAGATTCAGGACTTTACTCAAATGAGTAGATGTTAATTCTTTATCAGTTTTAGATGATCATAAATGAGAAACTGAGCTGACTACACATTTTAAAATTTTTTTTTTTTTTTTTTTTAAAGAGTTGAGACAATGTGCATGCAGCTGAAGGAGGTTGGGAACAAGGTCACCTTTATAAAGCGATCTTTGCACTCACTGGACTCCCAGATTGGCCATCTCCAGGACCTCTCTGCTTTGACTGTAGACATTTTGAAGACCCTAACTGCTCAGAGAGCATCTGAGGCCTGCAAGGTCCACAATCAGATCACCCGGGAACTCAGTCTGTCTAAGAATGTGGTCCCCAGCCTTGGCCCTGTGGCTACAGACACTGGCCCCCATTCCATATCATCTGTGATAGGCAAGCGCAGCGTGGCACCTTACTTTGGTTCTTCTTTTCCTCAGCCAGGAGGCAACATTGCAGATTCTCTGTTTGGGATTAGTGCAGGGGCAGCACCAGAAAGCGGCCGAGAGGTCTGTCTGGGTTCTGCAGCAGGACTGGGGCTGGACCCTAACCCGAATTCAAAATTTAGTCCAGAAAAGAAGAGGTTATTGTTGGGTCATGGGCACCATGCTGCAGAGGCTGGCTCCTCAGGCAGTGCCGGCTCCAGTGCCTTTGTCCAAAGTGCTGTGGCCGTTTCTCCTCCAGGGCTGCATTTGCAAAGCCACTCTTTCACCCAGGATAAACTGACCCGTCCACAAGAGCCGGGCTTTTCCGACTCCCCATCCAGCCTGCCTAATGTACCCTCCCCTAGTGCTCGGTTCCACATCAGCAGCACTGCTTCCCAGACCAGTGGTTCCAGCCGCCCTGAACTCACTTTGGCTGGGCTTTGGCAACACCCCGTCCACCCAGAGAGCACCAATGTAGACTTTGGGGCATTTGTAGGTAAGTGTGACAGTCAGGCTCAGCCTGTTGAAGAGATTGAAAATGAGAATGGAAACTCTGTGTCTGTTTATCCTACTGTTGTCATTGTTTCCAAGACTTTGAACTCTGCTCAGCCTGCCTGCTTGCCTGCTTGCTCTGCAAAGTCTGATTATACAGTTGTGCTAGAAAGAGTGGATAGAGGTGGGGAAGTCACTTGGGGGTATGTGAACGAGGCATTCTGTGATGATGAGGGTAGGTCAGGCTGTTCGAGTAGGCAGGGTATAGACACTGAAGTTCTCCCAGCTGCTGAAGCAGAGGATGAGGTGACGTCACAGCCAGTGGTTGAAACCTACAGCAGCAGCCACACGTCACATCCTCTCGCACCCATCGTAACAGCCAAAACACATCGCAGGCAGACGAATGGGGAATGGTGCGTGACAGGACGACCAGCCCAGCCAGTGACCTGCTATGAGAATCTGTCAGCGGTCTCCTCAAACAAGAAGAACACGGCAGCCAAGCCAAAAACGAGAGGTTTGAATATCAGTCTGGGCTTAAAGCCCCTTTCACACCGGGCCCACTTCCAGTTGCTTCCTGTTGTGTCGTGACGATGCAGGAATATCTGTGTCAGGTGCGCGCAGCAGGGGGCAGAGAGGAGGTGAGAATGCATCCTGCAGGTTCTCTGCACAGAGAAGTCAGAGTGCACAGTTTGGCTGCAGCGTGTGCACTCTGATTCCTCTTCTAGTTAATATTTGTTCTTGTGCTAAGCTGCAGGTCTGTGCTCTGAGTTCTGTTATAGTTTATCTTTCCTCCTTTGACCACGAGGTGCGCACACGGACAAACCGTCCGTGAGCAAATGTGGAGATGTCAGGAGTTCTACTTGATGTGGACATGTCCTAAGTGGCTCTACTCTACTCTTTTCTACTCTCCTATTTTACTCGTCCTTTTTAGATATTTAGATATACCTTTGTATACTGGCATAGTTCCACCTAAGAATTGGAATATAATATATAAGACATACCGTACTGAATTTTCATGTCCTGTCTCTGACAATCAGTCTGTGAGCAGGACTTTTATGGATTTTATTTAAGCACATTTGTGAGAGAAGAAGCTGCAGCTGCTTCACAGTGCCTCTCTTCACCAGACACCTCCACACAGAGGAGCAGCAGCTGCAGTCAGCATTTTTTTTTTTTCTGTGCTCTTTTTTGAGCGTGTAGTTTTACTGCATTGAGTACACGGTATAAAAACAATCCTGCGTGATTTATACTGCGGGAACAATGGAACTCAGCGAGAATCATAAATTGCTGTCGGGTAACATCTTGTGAGTGTGTGGCCAGTCACGCTGAGTACCGTCCTGTTGCTCTGACTTGCGCTGAAACCACTTAATTCTGCGTCAAGCAGAGGACGCAAACAAAAATTAAACATGTTTAATTTTTGGCGTTCGATTTGCTTCATCCCTTGCGTCCCTCGCGCTGTTGTGGTGCCGAGCTGCATCGTCTTGGCACTGAGTTGCTTCCACGTGGTGTTGTCATGACGACACACGACACAACTGGGAGCAGCCCCGGTGTGAAAGGCGCTTAAGTTCAGGGCTGCAAATGCTGGGTGCTTGTGGTTGTATGTTTCTCAGATCACGATCTAAACAGTTCTTTAAGTGGGGCCTTTTTGCCTTTTGCTCTGCTCTGCTCTGCTTGGACCTCTGGCTCTCTGTTACTGGCTGGTTCTCAACTTTTTAGGTCTAGTCAGATCCAGTCAAGATGTGCTTGTCATGCAGACTTTTAGCTTTTATTCAAGTGGTTTAAAAAAACTATCACATTAACCATTTAGGAATTCCGGCCATTTGTATACATAGTCCTTCTACTTTTAGAGCTCATACAGGTACAGACATTAAGCATTTTCAGGAACTTCTCCTACAGGCAGTGGTGGGCACAGTTCCGATAATCCGATAACCGGTAATTATCGAAGATAATGTTTTCATTATCAGACTATCTTTTCAGATAACTTTAAAAACCATTATCGGACTAATTATCTTCCGATAAATTTTTGTCCGATAATTTTTAGACTGTTAACGTGGTAAACAAAGCTGAACAGCTACTAACATTTATAAAATTTAAAATCAGTTGAGCACCCACCTGTTAAATGTTTCATAGCACGTGTAGTTCTGTCCTCTGCAAACAGAGGAGAGCAGCTTCTAGAAGAAACCGCTCTATCCTCTGCAGGCAAGGGAGAACTGGTCACAAAAAAAACTAATTTCTTTTAACCCCATACTGATACGCAGGCAATATCACCCAAGTCATCCAGAGGCATACATTTTTAAATTATGGTTCAAATTTTAACCAAACTAATTTCGAACAAGTTATTTAAATTAACGTCACGTCTGAAGTTTTATAAAGTGAAAATATCAAATATATGTTTTAGTTTTAAAGTAATGCGCTAATTTTTAAGGGTTTAGTGCGGACATGCTGTGCCAAGTGCATTATGGGTACGATAGGGTAATCTCAGTACATTCACAACAGGAGAAATGCATTTCAGACACTCTGATCAGGCTCCACAAACAACAGCATTAAACTCTAGTGCCTAAAACTCTCCTGAATGTATTCTCTGGGTTTATAGCCCTTATTGTTTGCATTTATTAAATTCCACGAATCTTAAATGTAGCAGACACGGATTATCTGGAATTTTGTTTTGGCAAGTTTCCAAGGTCTCCACTGCTATCTACTGGCCAGTAGTGTTCGTGGCAGTATTGACCCTGAAGCTGGGCAGACACTGTATGATATTTTCAATCACTGTACTCGGTTCCAGCTCATACTGGACGACAGAACTGCACAGGAGGTGGTCATGAGATGTTAAACGCAGCTTGTTACTTCATGTATACTAAACGATGCAGGATGCACGATGAACCTGAAACTTGGTGCAATCCAAAAAAATTCTCACACGAATGAAAATTCAGCTGAAAAATGGGCAAAACTCGCACAGTGACACCAGTAGATCATGGCAGTGTTATATTTTTGACACCGATTATATCAGACGGTTATCTAATTAAAACTGGGGGTTTTTTTTGTTTTGTTTTTTGAAAATGCCTTTTTTTTTTAAACAAATAAAAAAATTGAATATTTTACAAAAGCACATTTATCTGTAAACACCAACACACGACACGCCTCACATTAACATGTTAGTTTACATAGAATGAATGAGTCAACCAATCAGTGTTAGCGGAGGCACATTTTACCCAGAATCCTTTGCAATCTGTATGTTTGTTACAAAACTTCTGAATTAGTGCATTATTCAGCATTAAAAGATATATTTTAACTTTGTACAAATGACAGAATTGACATTAATGGAGTTATTCTATCAGTATTCATTTTATTTATACACCAAACCATAACTCAGCACTGCTTTATTTTCCAAGACCGCCTGACGGCAGCGTTGTGATTGAGTAGAGAGTTGAGCTTTGTGGCTCCTGTCAGCTTGCTTCTGTGCTGGAAGCCATGTAGTAAACAGAAGCTTCCAGCAGGGGGCAGGACGCTCAAAGACAGAAGTGCTGACTCATTGTTTGGGTCTGTTGCCGCTTTTGATACTACCAGAAGCGATCGTGGTGTTAAAACTCAAAATCAGCTTGTTAGTAGTTGCAAATGTACCAGAGACAATACTGGAATTTATCGGTTATCTGTAACTTCCGATACGTTTTTTTGGTGGTTTATCGGTTTAGCTTTAGAAAAGTTAACTTTTCAGTTATCTGATTATCCAGTTATCTGTTATCGAAGTTAATTTTTTGGTTATCTGTGCCCACCACTGCTTACAGGACAGGTAGAATGAGAGACACACTTATTCTGTTGTTATCCTAACATGTCCCATGTCAGCGGGTTTGGCAACATGGTGCAACCGAGTCGAAAGAGTGCCAACGTAGCAAAAGGATCAGTTCGAGTAGGATTTCCCTTCTATATGTATCTTTAATAGTCGTTTTTTAAATAAAATAAGACATTATGTAGTGTTTGAAGCACCTGGATTTTAGGAAAAAATTCTTTATTCTTAAATATTACAAGTAGTGAGTTGATGATGATATATTGTAATAGCCAAGTGGCCTGTGTGTGCATGTGTATGGCTTTGATCATGCAAAAACTGGGGAGAGCTGACATTTGTAGTTTGGTATGGTTATGTATTTTGGGTCAAGGATGAATGCTGCGAAAACAGAAAGTTGATAGGACTAATATTTTTGGCGAAATTATCAATTTTAGCTAACCAATATCTTGTGCTGCAATGCACCGTGGCAGTTTGGGGTTTTAGGGTTTTAAATGTTGTTAATGTGGTTCATGTTAGTTTAACAGTAGTTGTTAGTGTCATTGATTTGTGTTTTTGTAGTTCACTTGGTTTAGTCAGTCAGATAAGTGTTATGTTGCCGTTACCTTGAATGACTTAAGTCTCATGTTGCTGGTACCATGACTAAAATGTGTATTCTGTTTGATGTCTTCTTCCACCCTGTTGGTGTCCAAAATTAGAAGCACCAGCTGTGTGTGCGGGCGTTCAATTTCCATCATGGATAAACAGAGCACAGCTGGCATTTGCTGTTTGGTATGCTTATGTATTTTGGGTCAAGGATTTATTTATTTATTTATTAGGATCCCCATTAGCTGCAGCAGAGCTGCAGCTGCTCTTCCTGGGGTCCACACAGATTTACAAACACAATGAACATAAATCACAAAATGCATTCAAAAGTATAAAAGTAAAAAAATAAAAGAAAAAAGTAAAAGAAAAAAATCCAGTCACATTAATCATCATACATGGTCAAGTCTGCACACATATGAAAAAACAAATAGTCTATATATGTATAAAGGTACACCAATAGATACAACCTATCCATGTATAGATAAAATTAAACCCATGAGTCGTTATGTTAATAATGCCAGTTTTAGAAGTTTTTTTTTTTTTTTTTTTTTTTAAGTGAGTTTGATATAATCAGGTAATAAATTCCATTCATTCATACCCCTAAAGATGACAGTGTTCTTAATGGCATTAGTTCTAGCTGCAGGTAGTGTAAAGTTTCCCACCACAACATGTCTGGTTATTCATCTATGATTTTCTGAACTAAAAGAAAAATTCCAAAGCAAAATACAAGGTGACTTAGTGACAATAATCTTTCTAGTAAAAATGACCAGTGAATATAAAAGTCTATTTGACTAACAGCCAGTTTACATTTTTATGCATTGTAATGATATTTGGCCTATAACTGCACTTAAGTGCTATACAAGCAGCCCTATTTTGAATAATCTGTAATTTATCATTTCTCCAGTGGCATTTGACCAAACTGCTGGGCAGTAGTCCAGGTATACTAATATTAATGCTTTAATAGCATGATTTGTTGTAGTACAACTTAAAAACCTTGCATGTCTTCTCATAATCGATACACCCCTGCCCATTTTTACAAAAATGTTTTTTCCATGATAATTTTTAGTCTACCGTTACACCCAGTATCCTAATCTTGTGAACTTGATTTATTATCATATTATTAATTTTAATGTTTAATACAGGGTTTTTCCTAATAACACAACTGGAGCTGATAATCATACAATTAGTCTTTACTGTATTTAACACTAGCTTGTTAGATGAAGAGACAAAATGCAATGCTGGTAGGACAAATATTTTTGGAGAAGCTATGGATATTAGCTATTGTTGCTAATTACATTTTGGACTCACATTCATTCCAACAGGGGGCAGCAAATCATCTTTATATTAAAAGCGTGAGTGCATGATTTTGTTTAGTAAGTTCAATGTCAGTGCATATAATTGTGAATATGTGAAAAATACATGTATGACACAAGAAAGTGAAAACACTTACTTCCATTGTGGTCCATTTAAAAATCAAATGATGAAATAGAAGTAACAATGATCATCATAATGATAATAGTGTATATGATAACAACAACCTAAACAATTTATAAATACATTAAGACAATAAATTAACATTCAAAAATTACATAATTAACAGGAAATAAAGGGGATGAGTTCCTCTTCTAAAAATTGTTGGTCTAAGGTTCTTAAACCATTCTGGACTCACACACCATTCCAAGTCATTACTTACTTTATTATCACCCTTGAAAAATGTCAGCTACCTATTTTATAAACACTACCCAATCTAGAGCCTGTGGATTCCCACAGGCAACATGGTAGTTAAATATGATCTTTTTTTGAAAAAGTATTAGAATCTGGTTATTATTATTATTACTACTACTACTATTATTATTATTACTACTATGTGCAAAAAATATTTAAAATAGTTTCATAAGTGGACATTGAAGGGGTTTGGAGGGGAGCTTTCCCACCCCTCACCCCTCTCCACAGGGGTGAGGGGTGGGAAAGAAGGAGGGGTTTGCTGGCTGTTCTTTTTGACTTTGCACTATGAAACCGTGAGACAGACCTGCACTGTTTATGCTTTTTGCTTTAAAAGGCTTGTTGTATTTTTAAAGCAAAGCTGTGTGTTTTTAAAAAGCACACAGCTTGGTGTGTTTATTCCCTGACTGCTCACTCCACCTTCCAAAGAAAGTGAGAGGATGCGAGCACTTTTTTAAGTGAATCAATTTTAACTGAGTAATCATAAATTGCCCCTATCAGTTTCATTATCAGATTCAATCAGACTTTTCATCTATTTGTCAACAGGGTGCACAGCAGATTTATCAATGCGGAAAAGCTGCACGCCACAACCCCACACTAGGCTGTTTTTCCACAGGCTGCGTTCACATAATTTGACCACTTTAGAAAGAAAAATTGGACTTGTCTGATTTGGGCAGTGTTATAGGGGATCTGTGTTATGTGATCACATTTTTTTTTTCCTTATCCCGGACAGTCTGACAACCGTTAATGTCATTAATTGGATAAAGTAAATTAATACAAATCATCACTTTCACAGCTAGTTTTCTTTAAACAACTCGGGCTGGATTCTTTAGCATTTTCAAGTCACTGAATATGTCTTTGACATCATTTCCTTCAGTTATTAAGAAATACAAGCAGTATGGTGCTGTGGCGGAATTTTCCTGCCACATTCTCACTCGGTTTTGGCAAACACGGTTTGCCCATCCTCTGAATCATTGTCTAGTCCATGTGAAGTTCTGCTTCATGCAGTACTGCCCCTTTTGGATGACTTCAGCTATGCTGAATGACCACACTGACTGCTCTCCAAGACTTCATTTCAAACCCATAAAACCATTTGTTTTTCCAAACTACAGGTTCTCCATCCAAACTCCAGCTCCATGTGCGTGCATCTAAGATAAGATAAGATAAACTTTATTGATCTCACAGAGGAGAAATTCACGTTACGTCAGCTCTTAAAAAACACTCAAGATGGGTGCAAGTAGAGGAAAATGTTCATCAAACAGCATGTGCAACAATAAGCAATAATAGTAATACTTGTGACAGTACAAGACATAAGAAAATGAGGTAGAAATAGAATATATATATATATATATATATATATGAGGTCTGTTAGAAAAGTAAGGGACCTTTTTATTTTTTGCAAAAACTATATGGATTTGAATTACATCTGATTGAATCCGCCAAGCTTGAACCTCCGTGCGCATGCGTGAGTTTTTTCACGCCTGTCGGTTGCGTCATTCGCCTGTGAGCATGCCTTGTGGGAGGAGTGGTCCAGCCCCCTCGTCGGATTTTCATTGTCAGGAAATTGGCTGATCGACTGCCTCTTGCTTCATCAAAATTTTTTCAGAAAAGTGTGAGAGACAGCCAAATGGAAACCATTTGAAAAATTCAGATGGCTCCGTCTCGACGCGCGAATTTCTCCGCACGTCTTTTTATGCCGAAAAAGTGCTGATGTCAAACTCTTCTGCCATTTCTGTGGTAGTCAGACGACAAACAAAGCATTTATTTTGTAAATGAATGGCACACTCCACTGTTACAGGAGTTTTTTGTCATGAAAAGACATGCGGAGAAATTTGCGTGTCGGGACAGAGGCGCAGGGCACAGAACAAAAAGCAAAGCTGTGATGAAGCCTCACAGGACATGTTGTGGCATGTCCAGCTCGTCCACAATTTCTCGGATAGTCACACGACTGAAAAGCCACCGAAAGCCGTCTGAATCTTTCGAATGGTGCAAGAGCTGGGCATGTTAGGGCTTGTCCTGTGAGACCAACACGGAGGTGCTTTCGTCCCATGCCATGAGCGGCTCCGTGGCGAATTTCTCCGCTCCTCTTTCCACTACAAAAACTCCTGTAACAGTGGAATGTGCCGAAAAAGTGCTATGTCCAGCTGTCTTGCCATTTCTCTGGTAGTCAAACGACGTCCCGGATCAATGATCTGGTCGTTTGAGCCTGTCGATCGCCACTCGGTGCGCGGCGCGCCATCCGCCGCTATGGGCCGTCTTTAATCCAGTTGTAATTGTCCTTAATCTGTGTGATCCCCATAAGATCTTCACCGAAAGCCATCTGAATTTTCCAAATGGTTTCCACTTGGCTGTCTCTCACACTTTCTGAAAAAATTTTGATGAAGCAAAGCGGCAGTCGATCAGCCAATTTCCTGACAATGAAAATCCGACGAGGGGGCTGGACCACTCCTCCCACAAGGTGTGCTCACAGGCGAATGACGCAACCGACAGGCGTGAAAAAAACTCACGCATGCGCACGAAGGTTCAAGCTTGGCTGATGCAATCACACGTGATTCAAATCCATATAGTTTTTGCAAAAAATAAAAAGGTCCCTTACTTTTCTAACAGACCTCGTATATATGATTGGGATTGCAAAAAGAGATAGGAGCATCTTATTTACAATGTGAAGTGGAATTAGATGTGGTAAGGTGACATTAGTGCAGGGATTTGTAAATGAATTGTTATTGCACGTGATTGTGGACATATTACTGCATATGGTTATTTCAGTGTTATTGTACAGTCTGACAGCAGCAGGGAGGAACGACCTGCGGTATCGTTCCTTCTTGCTCTGAGGGTGCCTCAGCCTGTCACTGAATGAACTGCTCAGCTCCACTACAGTCTGGTGCAGAGGGTGAGAGGAGTTGTCCATGATGGATTTGAACTTGGCTAACACCCTCCTCTCAGCCACCTCCTCCAGAGAGTCCAGAGGACAGCCCAGGACAGAGCTGGACTTCCTGACCAGCTTATTCAGTCTCTTTCTCTCCCGCTCTGTGCTGCCCGGGGCCCAACAGACGACAGCATAGAGGAGAGCAGAGGCTACAACAGAGTCGTAGAAGGTCTTAAGCAGAAGCCTGCTCACTCCAAAGGATCTCAGTCTCCTCAGGAGGTGGAGGCGACTCTGGCCTTTTTTGTACAGGGCTTCAGTGTTGTGAGTCCAGTCCAGTTTGTTGTTGAGGTGAACACCTCGGTATTTGAAACTGTCCACAGTCTTTATGTCCTCCCCCTGGATGTTCACTTGTGGGTGAGGTGGTGGTTTCCTCCTTAAGTCGATCACCATCTCCTTCGTCTTACTGGTGTTGAGACACAAGTGGTTGTGCGCACACCAGTCCACAGTCTGTGATGACCGACCGGTACTCCAGCTCGTTCTCCACAGACACGCGACCCACAATGGCGGAGTCATCAGAGAACCTCTGGAGGTGGCAGCTGTCTGTGTTGTAGGTGAAGTCCGAGGTGTAGAGGGTGAAGAGGAAAGGTGAGAGGATGGTGTCCTGGGGGGCCCCAGTGCTGCACCTTACCACCTCAGACTGACAGCCGCGCAGCCGCACGTACTGTGGGCGGTCAGTGAGGTAGTCGATGGTCCAGGCGGCGAGGTGTCCATCCACACCTGTGTCCTCCAGCTTCCCCTGAAAGTGCTGGAGAAATCAAACATGACTCTCACAGCTCTCCCACCGGTCTCCAGGTGGGTGAGCACTCGCTGCAGTAGATAGATGACAGCGTCATCTACCCTGATGTTGGCCCTGTAGGCGAACTGCAGTGGGTCCAGGATGTCGCTCACCACAATGCGACGGTGAGACAGGACGAGCCATTCCATGGTCTTCGTGTGGTGGGAGGTCAGGGCAACTGGTCTGTAGTGGGGTAGTTGCTTGGCGTGTGGTGTTTTGTCTCTACTTTTAAGATTAGGCTTAAAAATTTCCTTTTTGCTAAAGCTTATAGTTAGGGCTGGATCAGGTGACCCTGAACCATCCCTTAGTTATGCTGCTATAGACTTAGACTGCTGGGGGGTTCCCATGATGCACTGAGTGTTCTTTCTCTTTTTGCTCTGTATGCACCACTCTGCATTTAATCATTAGTGATTGATCTCTGCTCCCCTCCACAGCATGTCTTTTTCCTGGTTCTCTCCCTCAGCCCCAACCAGTCCCAGCAGAAGACTGCCCCTCCCTGAGCCTGGTTCTGCTGGAGGTTTCTTCCTGTTAAAAGGGAGTTTTTCCTTCCCACTGTCGCCAAGTGCTTGCTCACAGGGGGTCGTTTTGACTGTTGGGGTTTTTACGTAATTATTGTATGGCCTTGCCTTACAATATAAAGCGCCTTGGGGCAACTGTTTGTTGTGATTTGGCGCCATATAAATAAAATTGATTGATTGATTGATTGATTTTGGTAAGCGGGACCACACAGGAGGTCTTCCACAGGGTGGGGACCACCCCAGGCTGAGGCTCTTGTTGAAGATGTGGCTGAGGACCTCACAGAGGTCATCTGCACAGGTCCTCAGCAGTCTCGGGGAGATCCCATCAGGTCCTGCTGCTTTCCTCTGCTTCAGTCGCAGGAGCTGGCCTCTCACCTCGGTTGGAGTTACAGTGAGGGGGGAGGGAGAGGGAAGCTGAGGTGTGAGCTGAGGTGGGCTGGTGCTGAATACAGTCCCGGGGGAGGAGGGACGAGGTCCGGGGTGCAGTGGAGGTGACCGGGGGGTAGAAGGTGGGGGGTCAGAGGGACTGGAAGGCTGGCTGCTGGAGACGTGTGGAGAGCCAGGAGCAGGCAGGGGTGCAGGCGTGGAGGAGCCAAGACGGTTAAAGCAGCTGTTTAGCTCCTCTGCGAACTGAGAATCTCCATCTGCAGTCCTGCTGGCACCCTGCCCAAATCCGGAGGCGGTCTTGAGGCATCTCCACACGTCTCTGACGTTGTTCCGGGCCAGCTGCTCCTCCATCTTCCTTCTATACTCCTTCTTGGCTGCACGGATCTTCCACTGGAGCTCTTGTTGGACTCTACTCTGCTCCTCTCTGTCTCCCGAGTTGTAAGCCCTCTTCTTCTGGTTCATCAGGACCTTCAGCTTGGGGGTCACCCAGGGGTGGTTGTTGGGAAAGCACCGTACCCTCCGGGTGGGCACAGTGCTCTCCACACAGAAGTTCATGTAGTCAGTGACACACTGGGTCAGGCCGTTGATGTCTTCACCATAAGAGTTTTGAAACATGCTCCAGTCTGTGGTTCTGAAACAGTCCCTCAGCCTTTGTGGCCTCTTCAGTCCAGAGCTTCACTGACCTTTTCTGTATTGGTTCTCTTTTCACCCTGGGGGAGCAGATAGACGAAATTGTGATCCGAGCGTCCCAGCGGGGGGAGGGGGGTGGAGGTGTAAGTGTCCTCCACATTGGCGTAGAAAAGGTCTAGCTTCATATGTAACCTTGGGGAGGGAGTTAGCCTGGCAGCGACTTGCCATTCACATGAGTAAAAATCAGCGTGGCTCATTCCAACCAGGGTTCTAGCTAGGACCATTTTAGTGCCAGGTAAATTATGTGATCACGACCAAGGATCCAAGAGTCCGCTTAAGTCCTTGGTGGGAAACATATGTAACTCCCCGCCAGGGGTTGAGAGGGTGGAGACCCTGAAGCTATAGGATTTTATTCCTCTAAAATGTTATTGTCAAGCCCTAATTTAACTAATTTTGAATGGTTTTAGATGCATTGAAAGATTGTAGAAACTGTAAATACATCGTGTACCAGTCATCAGCATCAGTCACTGCTTCATGATGGAGTGCTACAGAGAAGGTTTTTCAGTAAACAAATTTAAGGTCGGGGTGGAGGTGTCTAATCAAGGCTTGAGTCACCCATGCACCTTCCAGCATACTGCAGCTGAAGTTTTTTTTTTGTTTGTTTTTTGTAAAGACGGTTTTTCTCTGTTTTACTCCCCCATGAAGCGCTGTAACTGGTGATGCAACAGACAAAATTTGCACTACTGTATGTGCAGTTCTTCTGATTACAGCCTATACTTCCTTCAGAGCTGTCGTGGCTGTCTTGGTGGCTTCCCTCGCTAGTCTTCTTGCGCAGTTGCTCAGTTTTTGAGAACTGCCTTCTCCAGACTGATTTACCATATAGTGCCATACTGTTTGTATTTCTTAATGATTAATATAAATGAAGTCTAAGACATAATCACTAACTTGGAAATGTTCATGTATCTTATCACTTGACTTGTGTGTAGAAACCCGGCCATATATCTAGTTTAAACTGTTATGTATGGCCTCTAAACATATAGGGTGTGTAGAAAAAAAAAATAGCTGTAATCTCTTAAGTGGTTACCGTGATCATTTTGAATCAAAGCGGAGTCTACGCTACAAGCACAAATTAATTTTCATTTCACTTCTGTTGTGGTGGTGTGCAGAGTCAAAAACTCACTGTCCAATTGCTCGTGGATCTAACTGTATGATTGTGACTGGAGCATGGTTGATTTGGTGACTGGATGAGGTTTTCAGCAATTAACTTGTATAGGTTTCAGATTTGTTTGAGGTGAAGGGAGCAGAGTCTCTTAACAATCACTTGTCTGAATTACAATTGTTTTATCATTTTGTTGATGTCACTGAAGTGGGCTTTTCATTCACTTTCATTTTCTTTTTGAATGACAGTTTCTTTCTTAATGTCTGAGTATAAGCAGCTAAATATCTGGCAAGCATTTACTGCTAGCAATTCTCTGTACTTGTTTAAAGTATGAGACAGACTAATTTCCAACTGACTGAAAATGTTCCTTGCTGAGAGTCTACGATCTTGATGTTCCTTCATTCTTCACATCTTCTAGAGAAAACAAAACACTAAACATTATTGCAGAAAATAGAAATCACAGGAATCAGTGCATGATAAAGGTGTAGATAAAATCTTTCTCCTCACATGTCCTTTATTCTAAAACAAAATGTGCATTTCATGGTAAAAAAATAAATCAATAAATAATAATAATAAAAAAAAAAGAAAGCAAAATCTGGCCATCCTCCCTCAAGTGACCTTTGTACTCTTTCTTTTATAGTGTGTCAGAGCCTGACAAGGTTTTCTTGATTTTCCAGGATATAAAGACAGTTGGGAAGCCAAGGACTCCCCTCCCAGAGATGTCTTTACTTCCAACAAAAAGAAAAGTCCGACCACACAGACCAGACAGCACCAGGTGTGTTTTTGTGTGCGTCACTACGTGCTTGTGTTCTCAACTTTTTATACATAATGTTAAATTTGTCATGTGTGCCTCTGTGTTTGGGTTTATGGCGACAGGGTCATCCTGAAGCTCACGGCCATATCAGAACAGTCAGCTCTTATGCTGGCTTTACTGAGTTTGGTCAGAATCTGGCCTTCCTTCATCCAGGATCCAGTAAGTTCACAAAACCAGTTATAAGAAAATATGTGATTCGGCCCCTTAAAATCTGCTAAAAACAAAACAAACAACAAAATGTCTCATCAATGAGTGAGTCCTCCATGAACCACCAACTGTATCTGACGTAATCCCACATGAGGGCGGGTGATTTCTTTTTAACACTGTTTCAACAGCTCTGACTAAAAAAGACAGGAGCAGAGTGTCAGCTGAAGATATCCGCCTCTATGAGGACCCCAGAGCTGCTGTGTTGGTGAGAATTGTTTGTTTTGTCACATGTACGACATAGAAAAAGACATCTTGGTGCAGTTTATCTCTTCATCATGGCTAATCCTATGTTCTGTCATTGTTTAACAACTTTTCATCTTTCCAACAGGAAAGAGTCCAAGTCAAATCGGCACAAGCAAGCAGCCTGTAAGTGTCATTTACTGGCCAGTGAACTGAGTACACAGTGTTTCATGGATTTATAGGGTCTCTCATAGAAACTACTGATAGTTTGTCAGTTTTAAGGTTGTTTCCACTTCATGAAAACCTTCAGACAAAAGTCTCTTTTTCACATCGACCCGTTTGCAGGGATTAAAGTTCTCTGTGGCTAAGAAGGATTTCCATTAATTTGGCTGCCAAAAAGCAGCCTCCCTGATGCAAAATCATCAATCCTTGGACGTGAGATATAAAATTTACCACCATGCAACATTCGTGGGACACATGCGCACCACATTCAAAATGTTCAGAAATCTGTTTTTAGGTTAACGTCTCCATTTTTAGTTTTCTCTTTTCCTCCACCCTGTCTGTTCTTCTGTCCTGTTTGCACTCTGGAGAGGGAGGGAGCGGTGTGTTAAGCCACCTTGATACTTGCACGACTTTGATCCGCGCACTTGCACACACTTTGTTGTGACAATCCCACCCGCTGTGTTCCCAGCTGGATGCTGTGCTTTGTTCCATTGGACGCTGCGCTGGACGCTGTATATCTAAAATAATTATTTAGTAACGGATTCATCATTGGCTGTTGAAAACGCCTCTAATTGCTTCCACAATCACAGAGGACCATGTCATCTATCTATCTGTCTGTCTGTCTAGCTCTATCGCTGCCTGTCTAGCTCTATATATCTCTATCTATCTCTATATATCTCTATCTCGTGCACTTAATGATGTGGAGAATGCATTGGAAGAGTCTAAAAGGTAATTATTTGTAATGGTTATATTGTATTGGCTTAGTAAAACAGTTGTATGTTCTTTGCTTCTCATGAGTAGCTGTAAAAGTATGTTTATGATAGATTTAACATCTCATTATAATTGTTCAGATGAACTGCGATGTGCTAATGCAATCACTCGCACTCACGCAGTGGTTTTTAATTGCGCATTGTTCACGTAATTAATGCGTGATTGGCGATTTTGAACATTTCAAAATTTCCTTTGCACACATGCATGAAGCCGCGCACAGATTAGAACATTTACGAGTATACTCTCCTGCACGGCAGAGTGTGTGCAAGTGCCCAGATTAAAGTGTCAGGGCACCTTAACAGAATAAATAACTTGTGGTCTTGCAGCCTCTGGAGGGTGCATGTGCGCAGCTCCAACTACGAAGGTTGTGAGGCTCTGGCAAGACGTGATCCTTCTGCTCTCTATGGGAGAGATGAGAAAAGGACTGAATGCCGGGTGACGTACTCTCATATACTGTCGCTGACATCACCCAAGTCACGCCCACTAACGTGACCTTGCTAGTATAAGACTCGACCTCTGTGCATGCGCACATGGAATAATTCAGGTGCTAATCACCGCACTCTGGTGGCCAGGAGGGATGAAATAGAACTGTAAAGGCCACATACGTATTAACTTTTCTTACAAGCTACATGGATGCTTATTCGCCGTCTTTGGACTCTCGCCGTCTAAAAGAACTAGCAAAACATTAATTTTTATTTCCTCAAATCCATACATGTCAACCTATACGGTTTGTCCATAAATTATACGGATTTTTCCGAGTTTCAGAGTTGTACGGATGTACGAATAAAGTCTTACGGATATTCAGGGTTTGGTCTGCAGCGGCTCTGTAATCAACCGTTTCTGCAGCACGACGCCACTTTGATGCGTGAGCCATTGAAGCAATGCTTCGAACCACTGGCTCGTGGTTCTTTGATTCGCTGCTCTTCAGAAGCGGTAAGTCCACTTCTTAACTCCTCTCAAAGCCATTAAAATATCGTGAGTCGCTTTTGTGTGGATTAAAGTCACTAACTGGGACTCTTGTCATGTTGTAGTCAAGAAACGAGAATCGACCTCCATTCCGTTGACACAAAATTGCCGCTTTAAATAAAATGTCACCTCTTTCCAAACGCTGTAATACAGAAAATAAACTACAATCGACTAAAACCCCCACCCACCATTTTAACCGCACTTGAGATCTTGTTCTGACATATGGCATAGAAATTGAAGACTTAACAGTATTCCCTGAAAACCCCCTGTTGTCTGATCATTTCTTAATAACATTTACATTTACTTTAATGAACTACCCAGCAGTGTGGAATAAGTTTCATTACAGTAGAAGTCTTTCTGAAAGCGCTGTAACTAGGTTTAAGGATATGATTCCTTCTTTGTTCTTCAATGCCATATACCAACACAGTGCAGAGTAGCTACCTAAGCTCTGTGAGTGAGATAGATTATCTCGTCAATAGCTTTACATCCTCATTGAGCACAACTTTGGATGCTGTAGCTCCTCTGAAAAAAAGAGCCTTAAATCAGAAATGCTTGATTCCGTGGTATAACCCACAAACTCGCAGCTTAAAGCAGATAACCCATAAGCTGGAGAGGAAATGGCGTCTCACTAATTTAGAAGATCTTCATTTAGCCTGGAAAAAGAGTCTGTTGCTCTATAAAAAAGCCCTCCGTAAAGCTAGGACATCTTTCTACTCATCACTAATTGAAGAAAATAAGAACAACCCCAGGTTTCTTTTCAGCACTGTAGCCAGGCTGACAGAGTCAGAGCTCTATTGAGCTGAGTATTCCTTTAACTTTAACTAGTAATGACTTCATGACTTTCTTTGCAAATAAAATTTTAACTATTAGAGAAAAAATTATTCATAACCATCCCAAAGATATATCTTTATGTTTGGCTGCCTTCAGTAATGCTGGTATTTGGCTACACTCTTTCTCTCCGATTGTTCTGTCTGAGTTATTTTCATTAGTTACTTCGTCCAAACCATCAACATGTCTATTAGACCCCATTCCTACCAGGCTGCTCAAGGAAGCCCTACCATTAGTTAATGCTTCGATCTTAAATATGATCAGTCTAGCTTTATTAGTTGGCTATGTACCACAGGCTTTTAAGGTGGCAGTAATTAAACCATTACTTAAAAAGCCATCACTTGACCCAGCTATCTTAGCTAATTATAGGCCAATCTCCAACCTTCCTTTTCTCTCAAAAATTCTTGAAAGGGTAGTTGTAAAACAGCTAACTGATCACCTGCAGAGGAATGGTCTATTTGAAGAGTTTGTCAGGTTTCAGAATTCATCATAGTACAGAAACAGCATTAGTGAAGGTTAAAAATGATCTTCTTATGGCCACAGACAGTGGACTCATCTCTGTGCTTGTCCTGTAAGACCTCAGTGCAGCTTTTGATACTGTTGACCATAAAATTTTATTACAGAGATTAGAGCATGCCATAGGTATTAAAGGCACTGCGCTGCAGTGGTTTGAATCATATTTATCTAATAGATTACAATTTGTTCATGTAAATGGGGAGTCTTCTTCACAGACTAAGGTTAATTATGGCGTTCCACAAGGTTCTGTGCTAGGACCAATTTTATTCACTTTTTTACATGCTTCCCTTAGGCAGTGTTATTAGAAAGCATTGCTTAAATTTTCATTAAGCAGATGATACCCAGCTTTATCTATCCATGAAGCCAGAGGACACACACCAATTAGTTAAACTGCAGGAATGTCTTACAGACATAAAGACATGGATGACCTCTAATTTCCTGCTTTTAAATTCAGATAAAACTGAAGTTATTGTACTTGGCCCCACAAATTTTAGAAACATGGTGTCTAACCAGATCCTTACTTTGGATGGCATTACCCTGACTTCCAGTAATACTGTGAGAAATCTTGGAGTCATTTTTGATCAGGATATGTCCTTCAATGCGCATATTAAGCAAATATGTAGGACTGCTTTTTTGCATTTGCGCAATATCTCTAAAATTAGAAAGGTCTTGTCTCAGAGTGATGCTGAAAAGCTAATTCATGCATTTATTTCTTCTAGGCTGGACTACTGTAATTCATTATTATCAGGTTGTCCTAAAAGTTCCCTGAAAAGCCTTCAGTTAATTCAAAATGCCGCAGCTAGAGTACTGACGGGGACTAGAAGGAGAGAGCATATTTCACTCATATTGGCCTCTCTTCATTGGCTCCCTGTTAATTCCAGAATAGAATTTAATATTCTTCTTCTTACTTATAAGGTTTTGAATAATCAGGTCCCATCTTATCTTTGGGACCTCATAGTACCATATCACCCCAATAGAGCGCTTCGCTCTCAGACTGCAGGCTTACTTGTAGTTCCTAGGGTTTGTAAGAGTAGAATGGGAGGCAGAGCCTTCAGCTTTCAGGCTCCTCTCCTGTGGAACCAGCTCCCAATTCGGATTAGGGAGACAGACACCCTCTCTACTTTTAAGATTAATCTTAAAACTTTCCTTTTTGAAAAAGCTTATAGTTAGGGCTGGATCAGGTGACCCTGAACCATCCCTTGTTATGCTGCTATAGACTTAGACTGCTGGGGGGTTTCCCCATGATGCACCCAGTGTTTCTTTTTATTCACCTCTTTTTGCTCTGTATGCACCACTCTGCTTTTAATCATTGGTGATTGATCTCTGCTCTCTTCCACAGCATGTCTTTTTCCTGATTCTCTCCACTCAGCCCCAACCAGTCCCAGCAGAAGACTGCCCCTCCCTGAGCCTGGTTCTGCTGGAGGTTTCTTCCTGTTAAAAGGGAGTTTTTCCTTCCCACTGTCGCCAAGTGCTTGCTCATAGGGGGTCGTTTTGACCGTTGGGGTTTTTCTGTAATTATTGTATGGCTTTTGCCTTACAATATAAAGCTCCTTGCGGCAACTGTTGTGATTTGGTGCTACAACCCCTGGCAAAAATTATGGAATCACCGGCCTCGGAGGATGTTCATTCAGTTATTTAATTTTGTAGAAAAAAAGCAGATCACAGACATGACACAAAACTAAAGTCATTTCAAATGGCAAAAAATCAGGAAAAAAATTGTGGCAGTCAGTAACTGTTACTTTTTTAGACCAAGCAGAGGGAAAAAAAATATGGAATCACTCAATTCTGAGGAAAAAAATTATGGAATCATGAAAAACAAAAGAATGCTCCAACACATCACTAGTATTTTGTTGCACCACCTCTGGTTTTTATAACAGCTTGCAGTCTCTGAGGCCTGGACTTAATGAGTGACAAACTACTCTTCATCAATCTGGCTCCAACTTTCTCTGATTGCTGTTGCCAGATCAGCTTTGCAGGTTGGAGCCTTGTCATGGACCATTTTCTTCAACTTCCACCAAAGATTTTCAATTGGATTAAGATCCGGACTATTTGCAGGCCATGACATTGACCCTATGTGTCTTTTTGTAAGGAATGTTTTCACAGTTTTTGCTCTATGGCAAAATGCATTATCATCTTGAGAAATTATTTCATCATCCCCAAACATCCTTTCAATTGATGGGATAAGAAAAGTGTCCAAAATATCAACGTAAACTTGTGCATTTATTGATGATGTAATGACAGCCATCTCTCCAGTGCCTTTACCTGACATGCAGCCCCATATCATCAATGACTGTGGAAATTTACATTCATTTCATACATTCATATATTTACGTTCAGGCAGTCATCTTTATAAATCTCATTGGAACGGCACCAAACAAAAGTTCCAGCATCATCACCTTGCCCAATGCAGATTCGAGATTCATCACTGAATATGACTTTCATCCAGTCATCCACAGTCCACGATTGCTTTTCCTTAGCCCATTGTAACCTTGTTTTTTTCTGTTTAGGTGTTAATGATGGCTTTCGTTTAGCTTTTCTGTATGTAAATCGCATTTCCTTTAGGCGGTTTCTTACAGTTCGGTCACAGACGTTGACTCCAGTTTCCTCCCATTCGTTCCTCATTTGTTTTGTTGTGCATTTTTGATTTTTGAGACATATTGCTTTAAGTTTTCTGTCTTGACTCTTTGATGTCTTCCTTGGTCTACCAGTATGTTTGCCTTTAACAACCTTCCCATGTTGTTTGTATTTGGTCCAGAGATTAGACACAGCTGACTGTGAACAACCATCTTTTGCAACACTGCGTGATGATTTACCCTCTTTTAAGAGTTTGATAATCCTCTCCTTTGTTTCAATTGACATCTCTCGTGTTGGAGCCATGATTCATGTCAGTCCACTTGGTGCAACAGCTCTCCAAGGTGTGATCACTCCTTTTTAGATGCAGACTAACGAGCAGATCTGATTTGATGCAGGTGTTAGTTTTGGGGATGAAAATTTACAGGGTAATTCCTTAATTTATTCCTCAGAATTGAGTCCATATTTTTTTCCCTCTGCTTGGTCTAAAAAAGTAACCGTTACTGACTGCCACAATTATTTTTCCTGATTTCTTATAGTGTTTCTTAAAGCCAGAAAGTTACCATTTGAAATGACTTTAGTTTTGTGTCATGTCTGTGATCTGCTTTTTTTCTACAAAATTAAACAACTGAATGAACATCCTCTGAGGCCGTTGATTCCATAATTATTGCCAGGGGTTGTATATAAATAAAATTGATTTGATTTAAAATGTTTTTTTTTCTTCCCAAAATGAGACATCCTGTGTTCTTTATGAATTAACATACAGCATAGCCAGCTGTAAGAGCTCAGCTCAGATATATGGAAAGACATTCATGCCAAAATGTCTGAAAGGAAATGCTTTTGACAAAAACTACAGATTTTGTTTATTTCTATTTATATCCAGAGATCAAGGATCCACCATGTACAGTTTATGTCCAAAGTTTAAGGATCCAGTGACAAATTTCATATTTATTTACTTTAAGACTCAATAAAATGTTGTTCAATTCCATTTCAATTTAATCGGCTTATAAAGCGCCAAATCACAACAAAAGCCATCTCAAGGCACCTCACATAGAACAGTTCAACATAAAAAATTAAAATAAATAAAAATTTAAAAAATTCAAATATATAATTAAAAACAGAAGTAAAAGAATAAAACAGATAAAAAATAAAAACTATTCATAAGAAAGAGAATAAAAATAGGCTTTAAGGCTTGACGCGAATAGTTGCTGTCTTTTAATTTACCAAGACTTTGGATTGCTGTCTTTTTTTTCATCCTAAGCATCCATGCAGCTAGGAACCTAAAGCCAACACGTACTGAACCGCATTTAATGACTGTGCATTTAAGAAGACAACGTCACATTAAATTACATGTAGCTCGAGTCAAAAAATCAATAAATAATAAATGTGCTGCTCAGTATATTCATCCAACATTGATGACAAGCTTAATGAAAAGAAGAGTTCACATTTACACTCTGTGTCATGGTGTTATAGTGTCCGATGCAGCTCTGTAAACGACAGCAAATAAAAGCTCGTAAAAAGTCTCGCAAAAGGTTTCTATGATTTACTCTAATAGATTTGAATCGGTAGTAAAAGCTCTAGAAAAGCTGTCCCCTTATAATGTTTTTATCTTGAAGTATTTACTTGTGCCTTTCTGTAATATGATGGCTGCATTACAAAAAGCAGCAATGGTTAGTGAGTGAAATTTAATGTTCATTAGAACAATTTGCTGTTTTCTTAGCTGTCTTGTTTCACCTTAAATCCTGTTACCCCATTACAAAAGTGTTTCTACAAAAATTAATGATTTTGTGGTTTAATAAAAAAATGTCAGCTTTTTTTTCTCTCTCTCTTTAATCCCTGCATTTGCGGGAAACACTCTGCCAAGATAAGCATTCCTAGAAGATTGCATTCACATGGAATTGTGTATTGGTTTGCTCCAGCATATTTCAAGTCCACAGTCTCAGGAGTTGACTGGTTGTCACAGTTGTCTGCTTGAGATTTAATAGGTTTCAAGAAACAGGTTTTAGATCTGGGGTATGTGCCATACATTGCTGCATCTGCCACATCACAGCTGTGTTTCCTGAAAGGCAACCACCCAGGTATACAAGAGGTCCATCCCCACCTCTCGAAAATAACCATCCATCTGATGTAGCCAGCTGAAATGTGGGCGTGCATCCCCTTGGCCTTTTTTAGCCACTGTGGTCTTCAGCAGGGAGGCAGGCACTTGTGTGCTGGATCATACCCAAAGGAACGTGCCACATGGCTAAACTGTCACAGCTGATGTTCCCTCATAATGTAAGGGATACTGTTCATCTCAGTCTCCCTATGTAACCATTCATTTGACACAAAGTTAGTTCAGTGGTACTCAAGGATCCTCCAAAGAGATCTAGTTTCAAAGACATTGAGTCTTCACCGTAGGTCACTGGTTAGCCTCAGTTTCACAACCATACAGCAAGATGGGCAGCACCAGGACCTTATAGACTGGGATCTTTGTTCACCTGCAAAAATATCGGCATCACAAATACCTCTGTCTAGCGAGCTCATGACTCCATAAGGTCTACACAGGTGTACCTCCATCTCAAAGGCTGAGGACCCAGAGACATATACTTTACTGCAGAGATGCATGAATGCCTCAAATGTTTTAGCACTTTTTTCCTCAGATACACATCTGATGCCTGAGTCCAGGAACTCATTGAAAGCCTGGATCTTAGTCTTGAGTCAGTACAGTATGTGCCTAGTACAATAACAAACCATGATCCTCAGAGTCCTGCTTCACTGACATTCTGATGTGCTGCAATCTGGGTATCCAATTATTCTGCAAAAATCCCACCATGTCCATGAAGTCAAGGTCATTATACCTTTCCTAGCCAGCAAAGGCAGCTAAGCCATAGGTGCCCTTGTATAAAGCATCCTGACACTGGAAATAACGTCTTCAGGTCAACATTAATCTTACATAAATGGGACTTTCATAATATGAAACTAACATGGCGATAATTAGATCTGATCAAAAATGCTGTAATCCAGAATCAGAAATGTTAATAGCTGTTCCTTTTTTGTTTGTTTTATGGTTACTTTCGTGTTTGGGTTTCTTCACTCTTTTCTACGTGATGTGAGCCATGTACACAGAGTCCTCATGTGCCAAACAGCTTGGTAGGGATCTGTCAGATGGCATATCCATTTGTAATTAGGAGCCAGTGAGACTGCACAACACTGCTGCAGTTTGTTGTAATCAGTACACACAATGGTACAGGTTAGTAAAGTTTTGACCTGTCTCAGAGGACTTTTGTGATAGTCAGATGAGAAATGTCCATTTACAGGTTTAAAAAAATCAAGGGTGCGGGACAGAACAGAGCAGCTTGTACTCAAATTCCCCCCAACCAAAATACTTCCACAGTGTCACTGTGTGTGACGTTACTCTGTTACAGTTAAGGTTAAAACATTAGGAGAGTATATACAGTTTTTAGTGCAAGGGGAGAAATGGTTTGCAACACATGTACACCACCACATGAACTGTAAATTTATTGTAGTTTATCTTTATTTGGACTGATACAGAAGTAATCTTTTCTGCTTGTTAATGTTGTTTTTCTGTCTTTCCCTCTTACAGACAAACCTCAGGAGACAGTGCACTCAGTGGTAAGAACTGGAATTTCACTGTGGGTTAATCAGCCTCACAGTTTAATTGGTTGGACTTGTTTCCAGACCAGCTGGTCGCACATGTGCCCATGTCTCTCTCAGATACACTCACGCTCCTGAGAGAGATGTCATTCTACGTCAGATTATCTAAAATTTTACTGTCAGATTTGGATTAAATTTCAGCAAATGTTCGACAGTTATGTTAATGGACAAATCCAAAATTTCACCATTGTGCTCCAAATAGTTTCCAACACAGGACCAATATATTGTACATGGTATGTGTCAAATGTTACCTAGCTAGGTAATTCAGATATTAATTTAAATATCAATGGTTAGTGATCATGAAAATTGTCCAGATGCACTTGAAATTCCCCAAGTCTCCAATTCTGTTTACTGAACCCCCATACAGGAGGCTGTTCATTCACAGGCATATATGCAAAAAATAAAATAAAATACTGATCACTGTATTGATACTGCTTTGTTTTGGTTGAGCCTCATTTGATTCCAAGTGACTGGACTTGAGCAACATCATTATTAACCCATTTTGCCCCACTGCCAACACTTGTTGCCGAAGTGTATCTCTGTCATTTTCTATTCACAATAAAAAATCTCAAAGGTACTAATGCAACTTTTTCCACTTATAACAAAAAAATCTGGGTATAAACGGGTTTAACACATTGTAGGACACAATGTCACAAAAAGAGCTTCCGACATCCTTGAGAATACTGATGTTCCAGATATTTAAAATGGGAAATAGAATAAATATTCTCAGATTACTCAAGGAACAGTGAGTAAATGAGGTATAGTCACTTAAGTTGACTGATTTGCAGTGGTGGGCACAGCTAACCGAAAAGTTAGCTTCAATAACCATTAAACTGCTAACTGAAAAGTTAACTTTTATAACACTAAATCGCAAAAAAAATTAGCAGCAGTTACCACTATCTTTTAGTATTGACTCGGTACGCTGTCGGCTACTGATAAGCCAGTTTCGAGTTTAAGCACCGCGGGAGCTGCTTGGTAAATTCAAAGGTGATCACAAACACAAAACGAACACACGAAAAATAGATAAATAAAAAATAAAATCCAAAACACGGTCATCGTCTTTATAAGGAGCAGTAAATCACAGTATTAATAGTCACAGTTTATCTCTCTATTTATAAACACGGGAATGGCTCACCCGTGTTGCGTTCAGTGCGACTGATAAAATCCACCTTAACAGTCGCATTGAGCTTCCCCACCGAAGGAAACCCATGAAGTTTTGTCTTTACATAAAAATACAGCAATAAGTGTCTTTTCACTTTAAAAAAGTAAAGATTTGCATGTACACGCTGTCTTTAAAGCAGACATACTGTCAATTTGCGGCACGGGAGCTCATCTCGACAGAACACCGGTGTCGCAGACCAAACATTAACGCCCCTAAAAAATTGGTCCGCCCTGCCTTAACTGCGCATGCGTTATTTCGAAGCTCAGCCTGTCCTCTGAGACAGTCTCTTCACCCAAAGCCATCATATGGATTAATGGGATTATTAACCATCAGATGACAAACTAAAACCTCTTAAATTTAAAGTCAGTTTTAAGCAGAAACAAGGGATTAATCAGTGACACTTTGAAATGACGGACGTACACTGAACGCAGCAGCTAGCTGCTCCTGTAGCTGTGGCGCTCTGATCACTTCCTCCGTCTTTTACGATGAAATAATGTTGAATTTATGTGAAAATGATTGTTGTATAAAAGCATCAGATATCTGTCGCTGAGATAGATGATGACTGGAGTGCAGTTTTAAGCAGAAACGAGGTGATAATCTGCGAAAATTGCTGCTGATGCTCCAAAAAAATTTTTTTAGCGGAACAAAATTTATCGGAAGCTATTTAGTCCGTTGATGGTTTTCAAAGTTAGCTGAAAAGCTAATCTGCTAACGAAAAAGTTAGCTTCACTAATTAGTGGTTAGCAGATTAGCAGAACTGTGCCCACCAATGCTGATTTTTAAGATTTGACATTTATGGCAAACCAACGAATGTAACTGTACATCAGCACCTGAATGCATAATGCTCAGGTTCATTTATTTTGAATGTAATTATTCTTCTTTTGGTTTTACAGCTGCGGGTTCTATATACATGCCACGACATGCACCTCTTGGTGCCAGAAAGGACTGTGAGTATCTCATACTGTGTGACTAAACAGCACCAGTGATTAAAGGTCATCAAGCTCTTATTTTAAACAAAGTTTGTAAATACCCCTCCTCCACAAACAAAAATTTGTTCACTAGACTTGTAAGTGCAACTTTTCCCAAATAGTTTGGTACATTTCAGTGAAACTTATAATGCAAGCACACCATGCCTGAAAAAGGGGTGGGGGGAATTCACCCAAAGTTCAAAGGGAGACAGCTGTATTTTTTTTTTTTTTTGTTATTCACATTTTATTGTTTTTTCGATTGTATACAAATAAAACAGAACACGAACACAGTGGGGTTTAGTACAAATCAGACAGTCAGGTCTAATTACTATTACAAAGGATAGCCATTTTTTCCAAAATTCTTCAAAAACATCCATCTGGAGTTTCACCTTAAATGTCAACCGTTCCATAGTGAAAATCTGATGTATAATGTTAATCCACTCATTAATAGTTGGTATTTCTTTCTGAAGCCAGTGCCTGGTTATACATTTTTCCCTGCTACCAATAACACTTTCATCAAATAGAGTTCTGCTTTCATAAGTTTTAATTCTAACAAATCTCCAAGATATAGTATTTCAAATTTTCTATGAATTTTCTTTTTAAAAACTGTTTCCAAAACAATATGCATTTCATCCCAAAACGGAGTAACAGAAGAACAATTCCAGAATATATGAAAATGGTCTGCCAACGTTTGACCACATTGCCTCCAGCATTCGATCTGGTCTGAATATTTCGACTGTTGGGCTGGTGTACGGAAATAACGAATTGCATTTTTCCAAGAAAATTCTCTCCATGAAGGGGCACTGGTAACGGACCATTGTTGCTGACATATTCTCTCCCAACTGTCCAACGTTAAAGAAAAATTGCCCTCTTTTTCCCCACCTATCTTTTAAATGTGTGGAGTCGTTACCTTGTAAATTTTGAATCACCATATACAATTTGCAGATAATTTTTTGGATTGGGGCATGGTTATATGCACTCGACAGGATATCAAAAATGTCCCCTTTCTCAAAAATTGGTTATGAATGATTTTTTTTTTTAATAAAGTCCCTAATTTGTAAATACCTGAAGTGGTCTTGATTTATTAGTCCGAACTTTTCTTTTAGATCCTGGAAGCTCATTATCACACCTTTCTCGAACAAAGTATAATATGTAGTAAGGCCCTTACTGCACCAGGTTTTAAATCCTGAATCTACTTTCCCTGGTATGAAGTCTGAATCGTAAGCAAACCATTTAAAAAAAATTCTAATTTCTCATAAATGTCGTATTTTTTGATTATGTCCCTCCATACCTTCAGTGAACTGTTAAAAATTGGGTTATTTATATCTAATACTACATTTTTCATCAAGGGATCTCCAATAAGTGTACTAATTGGACGTTGTGCCATTAAACCCTGATCTATCTCCTTCCATTTTGAATTGTAACTTGGGTTACACCAGCAGACTTATGGTCGCAGTTGTGCTGCTTTATAATAATCAATGAGGCAAGGTAAAGCAAGCCCCCCTTGCTCTTTAGACAGTTGCAGTGTTTTAAACTTTAGTCTGGGTTTTTTACCAGCCCAAACAAATCTAGAAATAATTTTGTCCCATTCTATAAAGTATACTTCTGGTCTTGTAATTGGAATTGACTGAAATAAATATAACATTCTCGGAAGGATGTTCATTTTTACAGTATCCACTCTTGAAGTAATATTCAAATATGGTATCAAATTCCATCTCGCAACTTCCTGAATAATTTCTTTTTTTAAGGATCAGAATTTAATTCTTCAGGGTTAGACAAATCAGTCGGTAAATTGATACCTAAATATTTAATAAATTTTTTGTTCCAGTCAAATTTAAATGCTTGACTCGTATGGACGGAAGGGCAATAATTAAAACACAAGACTTGAGATTTTTGTTCATTCAGTTTGTATCCAGAATAACTCCCATAATCTCTCAGGGTTGCAATTAATTCTGGAAAAGTCTCTGTGGGATTTGATAGATAAACCATGACATCATCTGCAAACAGAGCCAATTTTTGTTCTCCTGCTGTCATTTGAATACCTTTTATTTTTTATTTTCTCTTATAGCACCATTTATTTTTAATCTTGCAACGGGTTTGCTATATAATGCTTTTAATGTCCTAATAATCACTTCATCGAATTTGAATGTTTCCATAACTTTAAACAGGAAATGCCACCTCACTGAGTCGAAAGCTTTCTCCGCATCTAAGCTCAATAAAATTGCCTGTGTTTTGTTTAAATTTATATGTCTTATGATTTGTAAAGATCTCCTCACATTGTCATGAGTTTGCCGTGCCTTAACAAACCCAGTTTGATCAAAATGTATTATTCTGGGCAAGATCCTTTCCATCCTTCTGGCTAAAATAGATGTGAATATTTTATAGAAAACATGATTTTCTTCACAATTTGGTGTATGTGCTTGGCTGAGGAGCCAATAGGTGCGAAGCTGCCGTCTGTGGGATTATGACTGCGCACCTCTCTCTGACACCTCTCACTTTCATTGCACCATGCTTTGTGCTACCCCTCGACTCGCACGCGCGACCTTGACACTTGCAGAAATTTGATCTTCGCACTGGCAACGCAATTACGCGTCAATGAGTAAACTCACCGTAAACTGTGCATAAACAGCACAGCTGCATGCCAGTGTTCAATGAAAATTTTGAAATGTTCAAAACGTCTGGCACACATTAATTTCAGGAACTAGTCATGAACATTGCACAACATGGAGAATCAGTGTGTGGCTGGGTGATAGTCCAATGAGATGCTGAGGTGAGGGATTGAGCCAAGGTGCTGATGGATGTTTTTTATCATATTACAAACACAAAATCCTTGAGTGAAATTATTTCAGGAAATAAACTGTTGAAATAATTGTGTGTGAGTGCTGTTGTAATGAATGAAGACAGTGACATCTACTGGTTTATGTTGTAATAAAGGGCTTTTAGTTTGAGTTTTACTTTTATAATGTACATGTGTGATTGCAGCTGATATATGCTGTTAACTCTATGAAAAGTAAATCAGAAATGTTAATGGTCCGTATTTTTCTCTGTAGCTATTGGCTCACCTTTCAAACCCATGGAAAGCTACCAGTATTCAGGTAAGACAGACTTTACCTCCCTTTTCTCTTCTTGCCTTTTGGCTCCACCTTCAGCATTTTTCTCCATATATACCCCACCTCTGTACTCTGCACATGCCCAAACCTTCTCAGCATTTCCTTTCACTTTGACTCTGGGCTGTCCTACTTCCTCTGTTATCTCACTCCTAATCTTGTTCTTACTCGATGACATAAAGACAGACAGGCCAAATTGCTTGTGAAGCCTTGTTTGTACTCACGGGGGCCACAGTTGCTTGTGGACTGGAAGAGTAATCCTGGGCTATTGAGTGGCTAGTGGTCCTTTTTTAATAGCCTGAGGTAAAATTAAAATGTGTGTGTGTGAGGGTGGGGGGGGTACTTACGTGACAGACTTGTTAGGTATGCGATGTTTACAGAAGGAGGTATGTCTGGGAGCACATTTAGAGAAGGCCGTAGCTACGGGTACGGACCAGTATCTACAGAGACTGTTCTAAAGACATGGAGGGTGACCAATCAGAATGCGCAAATATGTCCGTACCCGTACCATATGCGGCTAGAGGTGCGGTGTCACGTACAATTCTTTCCGCCGTACAATTCTTTCCGCCTCGCTTAGAAAACAGCGCTTGGAACTTGAGGTGGATGGATGATGAAAGAAGCAAAACACCTTCGCAATTTATGTCTATATTTTGATGAATTTCTTCATTTACATTTGATGAATTTCTTAATTTACAGCAGTGTCATTAAACAAATGTACTCGAATGATTATCAGCACAATGGCGAGCTTACAGGCTAACCTCCACTAACACTAGAAGACAGTTGCCAGTTATGGCTTCTGAAACAAGGGAGAAAAAAGAAACAGCACAGTACAGCTGAAGCATTAGTGGATGTAAAGTGGACATCTGTGTCTGTTAAGAGGTTCACCTCTTGTTTCCCACCGGTGTCACATACGTCCACTCAGTGAACCTCGGCCCGTACCTTTAGCAGTCCCGCAGAAGATATGGATGTACGTACCCGTAGCCACTTCGTTTAGAGAATTATGGTGCCTTGGAGAAGAAAGTAAGTCTCTTTGGCTTCTTCCTTGTTTTTCACTGTGGGTCGTCGCAGCAGAATGTTGATTTGGCACAGGTTTTACACCGGATGCCCTTCCTGACGCAACTCCATTGTACCGGTTGTTAAGTGAGATGTAACGTATCGTGATTTTCAACTTCCGGGTCCAAACAAAAAAGGCACGCTGTCATAACATTGAGAACTACACTGAGACGCTCTGACCAGGCTGCACTTAAACCGTTGCACACGGAAAACAGCATTAACATTGCAACATAAAACTTTGTATATTGTGCCTAAAACTCTCCTGGATATATTAACTGGGTTTTTAGATGTTGTTGTTGCATTTGTTTTATGTAAAAATGCCAGAAGCTCAGGTCGTTTCTCTGTTATTTTCAATGGGAGTTGCTGTGAGCTGCAATTGTTTCCTGTTCATGTCGTTCGGGGGGGAAAGTTTGCACTTTAACGTCCTGTTTATAGTAATAAATATTTAAAAAACATCCATCCATCCATTTTCTTCCGCTTTATCCGGAGTCGGGTCGCGGGGGCAGCAGCTCAAGCAAAGCCGCCCAGACCTCCCGATCCACACACACCTCCCCCAGCTCCTCCGGGGGAACCCCAAGGCGTTCCCAAGCCAGCCGAGAGATGTAGTCCCTCCAGCGTGTCCTGGGTCTTCCCTGGGGCCGCCTCCCAATTTATTTAACAAACAGACATGTATATTTTACCTGTGCATATTAAAAGAAATAAGTTTTATTGAATGTTCTTACCTTAGAAACAGACGAATGTGGTTAACAGAGGTGGAGGCGGAGAAGGGAGGGACGGAGGTTTGGCACACTAAACACAAACTAAACTTAAACTGTAGATCCTTAAAAGGATCATACGGAAGTAACTTTAATTGTAAACTTGCAGGTCTTTGGACCCAGAAACAGTTTTTTCACGTGATACGTTACGTCAGAGCTTAACAACCGGATATGGAGAATTGGCAGGGGTGGATTTGCACTGGGAACCTTCTGCAGTATAAAGAAGCACACTCAACTACTTGGTCACCACTCCTGCCAAGAATTTATATGAACTACGTTAATTTTGAAACCTGCTCCTTGAAAGTTAAATCTGGTGTCGCCAACTGAATGGTCCCCCCTGATGACACAGTTCATGTGATTAAAACCTTTTTTGTGCTTAAAACTGCACTCCAGTCATCATCTATCTCAGTGACAGATATCTGAAGCTTTTGTACAACACTCATTTCCACATAAATTCAGCATTATTTCATCATAAAAGGCAGTGGAAGCAATCAGAGCGCCGCGGCTAAACGAGCTGCTAGCTGATGCTTTCACTGCGCATCGGTGATTTCAAAGCTTCGCGGAAGTTCGCAGAGTTTCTGCTTAAAACTGACTTTAGAATGATTTAAGAGGTTTTACCATTATCATCTGATGGTTAGTAATCACATTAATCCTTTTGATCACTTTGAGTGAAGAGAGTCCATCTCAGATGTGCTGCTGTGGTCCGAAATGACTCATGCGCAGATGCAAAAGGCAGATCAATTTTTAGAGGCGGACCGTTCGGTCTGCTACACTGGTGTCGCTGACCGAACAGTCCCCAGTAAAAAATTTGCCCCCCTCTTGCATCTGCACATGCGTCATTAGCCATGGTTCGTGGCTTAAAACCTAATTTCTGCTTAAAACTGGACTCCAATCATCACCTATCTCAGCGACAGATATCTGAAACTTTTGTACAACAATCATTTCCAATCCATCAGAGCACCGCGGCTAAACGAGCTGCTAGGTGATGCGTTCACTGTTCGTCAGTCATTTCAATGCGTCACTGAATTTTGCCTCATTTCTGCTTAAAACGGCTTCATTTCTGCTTCAAACTGACTTTAGAATGATTTAAGAGGTTTTACCTTTATCATCTGATGGTTAATAATCCCATTAATCCATTTAATCGCTTTCGGTGAAGAGATATGCTGCTGTGGTCCGAAATGATGCATGCGCAGATGCAAAAGGCGGACCGATTTTTAAGGGCGGACAGTTCGGTCTGCAACACCGGAATCAACAAACTGCAGAGTTAATTGAATTAAAACTGTTAATTTTATCAACTTTGAAATGACTAACTTGGCAAGGGAGTGGTGTGGAGGTTACACCGGCTGTCTTGTGTACACAGAATTCTTCTTTTAGTTCCCCATTAGACAGCAAAATCATCAAAGGGCTCTTGAGGAAGGTCCTCAAACCTGAATTCCTGTGCAGCTGAGCGCTTTGCATGGCAGCATGCTGACGTGTGTGTGTGTGTGTGTGTGTGTGTGTGTGTGTGTGTGTGTGTGTGTGTGTGTGTGTGTGTGTGTGTGTGTGTGTGTGTGTGTGTGTGTGTGTGTGTGTGTGTGTGTGTGTGTGTGTGTGTGTGTGCGTTTAATACTCTAACAGCACACAGTGGGCCTCATGTATCAATGTTGCGTACGGCGATATTTGAGCGTATATGGTGTGTACGCCAAAACGGCTGCGCTACTTGGCATTTATCAATGTGGTCGTTGGCGTAAATTAGAGAGGTGGCGTAAATTATACACCAAAATGAACCAGCGCTGGAATCCACATAAAAATGAAGATCAACATGATAAACAGTGCCATTATACAAATCAATGCATATGTTACATAAATAACACTTTCCTGATTATACTACATAATAATCAATACAAATACCGCCTTTGCGGGATTGTTATGGAGCACGATCCATGGCCACAGCGCTGACTGCAAAGAAAGCGCTGCTCGCCTTTTTCTCCAGACTTCGAGCCTGGAGCCAGAGCAGTGCTGAGCTTAACTTTATGTGGTGTGATCGTTTTAGACTATGAAATTGATAATAACTGTAGTTTCATCATTCCCTTAATTCGCCCGTGCTGCAACCAGGTTTTGTCGTCTCCATTCGGTTGTCACAATAAAATAAATACAGAAATACATTTAAAAAATAAAGAAATCTGACAAATTAGGCGTGTCTTATTAATTGAGTGAGCAAATATCCACGTGAAGAATTATTGACATGTGAAAAGAGAATACAGTGGTCCCTCACTATAACGCTGTTCACCTGTCGTGGCCTCGGAGTCTCGCGGAGTATTTAGTCCAATTTTGCATGCCTTTTTTTTTTTTTACAGTGTTCTGCGTATCTGTTTATAAGAATCTTGTTGCCCAGAAGAGAAAAGAGCGCCAACAACTCCTCATAACTGTGTTTGTCACACGGAAACAAACACCTGCTGCAGCCAGGTGTGAGTGGGAGAAGGCGCAGCGCCAGGACGCAGAGGCCCGATCTGTGAAATACTGGTGAGTCACTATTAATAATTTCTTATGTGTCCGACCTCGTTCGTTGATCGTTAAAATTAATTCGTTAGTTCTAAATGCCATCAGAATTATTTATAGGAAAACGTTCTATTTTTATTTCTCAAACAAATGTTTGGGCCTGAAAACAGTTTGGTATTATTTTCCTACTAAGGTTTGAACTTTGAGAGTGTTTACACACGAGAGAAAAGTGAGAAAATGTTCATGCCTGATTGAGAACGTGTATAAACTGTGTAGTGAGGGGTTTTACAGCTTTGAAACGTCTATAATAATTGTAAAAAATAACGCTGACTACGTCACGGTTTCGCGTATTACGGGCTATTTTTTAGAACGTAACTCCAGCGATTAATGAGGGACCACTGTAACACTTTATTGATTATATACTACAAAACAATTGATACGACAGCCGCTTTTGACGCTCTATTGGCACGCGTCGTGATTGGTGGAGTTCTTTTTCATTGCCGTCTTCCCGGCTTCCATGTCGTAAAATGAGGGTGTGTCTGAAGCGGAGTCTGAATATTTATGGGCGTGTTTATTATAATTACGATCGTTTCCACCCGCCGCATTTATCAAGATCACGTCAGGCGTACGCCAGAAATGGGCAGGTGCACACTGCTTGATGCATGTCATGGCGACTTTGGTGTATTTCAAGTTTACGTCGTAAATTTACGCCACAAGTGCGCAACATTGATACATGAGGCCCAGTGTGTGGCTTCACTGTCACATTTTCATTACAGTGGAAACAAGAAACAACATTAAACTGCCTTTTTTGTTTGAAATAAATGAGAGGTGGAAACTTCCAAACTTCCTAATTACTTTAAGCATGTGTTTAGAACAGCTGAGTCACACAAACCATTTGTTATACAAGCAATCATGATGGTGTTACTGTTTTGAGCTTTTCCTCATGTCAGGCTCCAGAGATGAAATACAATTAACAGGACGCTTTGCTGTTTAATTTTTTTTTTTTATTATTATTATTATTTATTTATTTTATTTATTTGCTTGAAATAAGATGATATGACTACAAAGTCGATCATCGACTTCCGGCTCAGGGTGTCCTGGTGCCACGTGCACTTATGGACACCCTTATGGACACCCTTGTGCTGGAACATGGTGTTCGTGATGGACAAACTGTGACTAGCACAGAAGTCCAACAACTGAACACCAGTCGGGTTCAGATCGGAGAGGCCGTGCTTCCCGATCGCCCCCCTCCAGGTCTCACTGTCGCCGCCCACGTGGGCGTTGAATTCCCCTAGGAGAACAATGGAGTCCCCAGTCGGAGCGCTATCTAGTACCCCTCCCAGGGACTTCAGGAAGGTTGGGTACTCTGCACTGCTGCTCAGCCTGTAGGCCGAGACAACGGTGCGAGACCTGTCCCCGACCCGAAGGCGTAGGGACGTGACCCTCTCGTTCACCGGAGTGAACTCCAACACATGGCGACTGAGCTGGGGAGCAATAAGCAATGCGACCCCAGCTCTCCGCCTCTCCCCGTGGGCAACGCCAGAAAAATGAAGCATCCAGCCCCTCTCCAGGAGTTGGGTACCAGAGCCCAAGCTGTGCGTGGAGGTGAGCCCGACTATCTCTAGTCGGTATCTCTCAACCTCCCGCACAAGCTCAGGCTCCTTCCCCCCTAGTGAGGTGACATTCCACATCCCAACAGCCAGGGGCTGTGAGCATGGACCGGGCCGCCGGGCCACCCGCCCTCGACCGCCACCCAGTCCTCTCTGCACCCGACCCCCATGGCCCCCTCTGCAGGTGGTGAACCCACAGGAGGGCGGGCCCACGTCGCTCTTTTGGGCTGAGCCCGGCCGGGCCCCATGGGCTAAGGCCCGACCACCAGGCGCTCGTGCGTGAGCCCCAACCCCAGGCCTGGCTCCAGGGTGGGGCCCCGGCTCTGCCATACCGGGCGACGTCTCAGTCCTTGATTTTTTACTGGTCATGGAGGTTCTGAACTGCCCTTAGTCTGACCCGTCACCTAGGACCTGTTTGCTTTGGGAGACCCTACAGGGAGCACAAAGCCCCCGACAACATAGCTCCTAGGATCATCCGGGTACGCAAACTCCCCCACCACGATAAGGTAGCAGCTAGAGGGGGAGTCTCCCAGTTCCTGCCACTGAAAAACATCCCCACAGCATGATGCTGCCACCACCATGCTTCACTGTAGGGATGGTGCCTGGTTTCCTCCTAACATGACACCTGGCATTCACGCCCAAGAGTTCAATCTTCGTCTCATCAGACCATAAAATTTTGTTTCTCATGATCTGAGAATCCTTCAGGTGCCTTTTTGACAAACTCTAGTTGGGCTCCATCTGGTCACTCTACCATACATGCCTGATTGGTGGATTGCTGCAGAGATGGTTGTCCTTCTGGAAGGTTCACCTCTCTCCACGAAGGAATGCTGGAGCTCTGACAGAGTGACCTTTGGGTTCTTGGTCTCCTTGCTGACTGAGGCCCTTCTCCTCAATCGCTCAGTTTAGACGGGCCGGCCAGCTGTAGGAAGAGTCCTGGTGGATCTGAACTTCATCCATTTATTGATGATGCCTGTGTTCTTTGGGACCTTCAGAGCAGAAGAATTGTTTCTGTACCCTTCTTCAGATTTGTGCTTCGAGACAATCCTGTCTCAGAGGTCTACAAACAATTCCTCTGACTTCATGCTTGGGTTGTGCTCTGACATGCACTGTCAACTGTGGGACCTTATATGTAGACAGGGGTGTGACTTTCCAAATCGTGTCCAATCAACTGAATTTGCCCCAGGTGGACTCCAGTTAAGCTGTAGAAACATCTCAAGGATGATCAGTGGAAACTGGATGCAACTGAGCTCCATTTTGAGCTTCATGGCAAACTGAAGCTTCTGCTGTGGTACATGCCAGTGTATAAAGCACATGCACTCTTATGTCTTCATATTAATTAACAAACCTACGAGTAGACATATATTATGTATCATTATACCCATTGCGTCATTTATAATTGAGATTTTTTTTTTCCTTTTGGTTAAATACATATACCATTTTTCCCATCTCTTTTCACATTGCTCTTTTTGAAGCCATATGTAAGTCATCTTTTCCTTAAGGTGTAACTATTTCACAGTGTTTACAAAGAAGTCATAAGTAGGGCGGCCTTTCTGAAGCCAGTGCTTTGTGATAGCCTTTTTTTTCTGGCAACTAAGAAGATCTTTAAGAGGTAAAAATCCTTTCTGTTGAGTCCATCAGGATTAAGTCCGATGTACAACAATGTAAAAGATGCACTGATACTAAAGCCAAAACTTTAGAGACAATATTTTCCATTTCCTTCCAGAAAGGCTTTATAACGGCATAATGATCAACCGTTATGTGTCCACAGTCCCTCCAGCAGCAGAGCTGGGTGCGACTATACTTAGATTTCTGTTAGGGGTAATAAAGTAACGGATCAAGTTTTTCCAGCAAAAGTTTCTCCACATCCATGAAATTGTTGAGGAAGCCTGGGTTTAGACATAATCTAAAAAAAAAAAAAAAACTAAAAAAAAAACATAAATCACAATGTATGATTTTTTAATAACTGCTGCAGATAAGTATTTGACACCTGTGAAAATCATTGTTAATATTTGGTACAGTAGCCTTTGTTTGCAATTACAGAGGTCAAACGTTTCCTGTTGCTTTTCACCAGGTTTGCACACACTGCAGCAGGGATTTTGGTCCTCTCCTCCATTCAGATCTTCTGTAGATCTTTCAGGTTTGGAGTTTCAGCTCTCTCCAAAGCTTTTCTATTGAGTTCAAGTCTGGAGACTGGCCAGGCCACACCAGGACCTTGACATGCGTCTTACGGAGCCCCTCCTTAGTTGCCCTGGCTGTGTTTTTGGGGTCATTGTCATGCTGGAAGACCCAGCCATGACCCATCTTCACTGCTCTTACTGAGGGAAGGAGGTTGTTTGCCAAAATCTGGCAATACATGACCCCATCCATCCTCCCTTCAATACGGTGCAGTCGTCCTGTCCCCTTTGCAGAAGAGCACCCCCAGAGTATGATGTTTCCACCCCCATGCTTCACAGTTGGGATGGTTTTCTTAGGGTTGTTCTCATCCTCTAAACATGGTAAGTGGAGTTGATTCCTAAAAGCTGTATTCTGGTCTCATCTGACCACATGACCTTCTCCCATGCCTCCTCTTGGTCATCCAGATGGTCACTGGTGAACTTCAAACAGGCCTGGACATGTACTGGCTTGAGCAGGGGGACCTTGCTGCCCTGCAGGAATTAAATCATGACAGCATCATGTGTTACTAATGTAATCTTTGTGACTGTGGTCCCAGCTCTCTTCAGGTCATTGACCAGGTCCTCCTGTGTAGTTCTGAGCTTTCTCAGAATCATCCTTACCCCACAAAGTGAGATCTTGCATGGAATCCCAGACTGAGGGAGCTTGACAGTCATCTTGTGTTTCTTCCACTTTCTAATAAATAATTATAACAGTTGTTGTCTTCTACCAAGCTGCTTGCCTGTTGTCCTGTAGTCCATCCCAGCCTTGTGCAGGTCTACAGTTTTGTCACTGTTGTCCTTAGACAGCTCTTTGGTCTTGGCTATGGTGGACAGGTTGGAGTGTGATTGATTGAGTGTGTGAACAGGTGTCTTTTATACAGGTAATAAGTTCAAACAGGTGCAGTTAATACAGGTAAAGAGTGCCGAATAAGAGGGTTTCTTAAAGAAAAATTAACAGGTCTGTGTGAGCCAGAATTCTTGCTGGTTGGTAGGGGTTCAAATACTTATTTGCAGCAGTAACATACAAATAAATTATTTAAAAAAATCATACATTGTGATTTCCGATTTTTATTATTATTATTATTATGTCTCTCACAGTGGTCATGCACCTAAGATGAAAATTTCAGATCCCTCCATGATTTCTAAGTGGGAGAACTTGCAAAATTGCAGGGTGTTCAAATACTTATTTTCCTCACTGTAGCTTCAAAACTATTTAACAATCTTACACATGGAAGTACTGAAATACATGGTGGGTTAGTGGTTAGCACCGTTGTCTCACAGCAAGAAGGTCATGGGTTAAATTCCAACCCCTGGAGTTTGCATGTTCTCCCCGTTTTTGTGAGCTTCGGGTGCTCCGGTTTCGTCACATTTATAGACATGCAGGTTAGCTGAATTGGAAACTTGTCCAGGTCTCCCTTGCAAAAAAAGATCTCGATCTCAGTGGGACTAACCTGGTTAAATAAAGTTTAAATTAAAAATACCTTTTTCAACCCACCGTCTGTTTCTGGTATCATGATGTGATGGTATGACATCAGAGTCATGCAGGCAATCTAAGCAGTTTGACCTCTCTTTTGATTTGGTGTTGTTTGGTCATTTGTACCCATGTTTTCAGGGAGTAATTTACACATTTACTTGATGTCTGTAACAGTCCCTTCTCTTTGTCAATATATCCAAGGACAGACTGTATCAGTCTATCCGTCAGACTGAGTTCCATTCTCGTCCACTTGCTTACATAGAATGAATCACACCAGTATACAAGGGGTCTCAACTGTGCTGATGTATAATAATCCCTTAGCGATGTAACCCCTGGCATGTACCACAGCTTCAGTTTCAGTTTGCCATAAAGCTCAAAATGGAGCTCAGGTGCATCCAGTTTCCACTGATCATCATTGAGATGTTTCTATAGCTTAATTGTAATGAAACAGAATTTCACTCATTTTTTTTTTTTGTTTTTGTTGTTGTCCCAACTTAATCGTGAAATATGTTTGTTCCATTCCCTAAACTGTCTTTGAGGTATTCCACAGGAAGTGATAAAAAAGATATAATAATCTTGGAAGGATATTCATTTTTACTGTTCTAATTCTGCTGCTGAGATCCAGAGGGCGCACACTCCAGCTGTCAAGGTCATCATAATTATTTTTTTTCATGGGCTATAATTGCTATTGTATAGTTGTGATATGTATTTGGGCAGGTTTACTCCCAATATATTTACTTTGGGTGGAGTTCCATTTAAATTTATATTTTCCACAAAATTTTGTGGGGGATATAATTAAATGTTAAGTCTGATTTTTGAACATTAAGTACATATCCCATGTATTTACAGTCTTTTCATTACTAATGGAAAACTTGACTTTGGGTCATTTAGTGTTACCAGCATGTCATCCATGGCCAAGTGGTTCAATGAATACAGGGTTCTCACCAGGATTTTTTCCACAGCATAGGAGAGAACTTAGCGTGGCATAGCTGGCAGGGAGCACTTCAGGTGCAAGTATTGCAGGAGGGTCTGGAGGCATCCCCACCCCCACTGGAAAATTTTGAAATTTCTAACCCCCTGAAACACTCTTTCCTGGATTTTGAGGGCCACATTTTGTGAAGTAAAGCCCAAGATTTTTATCTTATTACAGTATTACTTTGAAGCCAGAATAAACAAGGCATCAGGCAAAAACATGGAAGACATGTTTTGTACTTCTGTGGTGTAATCATGATAAAAATACACACTTATTTTGGTCTTGAAGCTCCACACGAAGTAACGCACCTTCTCCTTCGGACGACAGTGGATTGTGGAGGTGCACTTGTAGGTGGTTTTGGTGCCAGGGTGCGGTGGGCACACTGTATTCCAACGGCACAGCCTGGGCCAACGCTGTCTCCAAGTTGTGACTTAATCATATTTTCCGCAAACACAGTCGGTGATGTCCCCTTGGCATCCTCCAGTACACCGTAAATTCTGATATTGTTGAGCAGCAAGCATCAGTTTATCCTGTAATGCTTGTTGTTCGCTGAACAGCTGTGTCAAGGCCTCCTTTACTCCATTGTCCTACCACTCTGCTTCAGCCATGCTGTCTTCCAACTCACCAATACGTTTAGTGACACCACCCCCATTTGGCATGTTGCATCTTGTATCTTTTTGTTTATTTCAGCTGTAATTTCGTCCATCTGTTTTTTCCTGTTCTCCCGGAAACATGTTCTGAAATCGATAGTCTCTGTACAGTTGGCCCTGGAGCACTGACATCCCCACTCACCACTTTGCCGATAGAGACCAAAGTTTGGTTTGCTGTAGAACTGTCATTTTGACCTGTAAGTGAGTCCTTGGCGGTTTCTTCATTGTCCGTTTCTCGGGCAACATTACTTCTCAGCCCGTAACCCTTATTCTTGTTTTGTTCCCATTTATTAATGAGTTGATGTGCGTCACTTTTTTTTTTTTTAAAGTGTGCAGGTTTTTTAATAGGGGTCTTTTTGAGGCTTGCTTTCTACATTGCCATACTATTTATTCTTAATAAATTTGCAAAAATCTTAACTTTTTTCCATATTGCCATTTATTGTATGTAGAATTTTGAGGAAAAAAAATATTTAATCTATTTTGGAATAAGGCTGTAACATGAAATGTGGAAAAAGTGAAGTGCTGTGAATACTTTCTGGACGTATTTCACACTATAGAGACAGCTCTTTTAAGAAGAACAAACAGAAAACTAAAACTGAGATTATGTTTTACAAATGTATTATAGGTTTCCAACTTTTAATTGCATTGCACATTCACCTGACATATGATCGTTTGTTCAGTGGCTTAAAGAAGCAGATTACTTGCATTTTTGTGTATAGTGACATTAATTAGTTTGTTAGCTCTGCTTCTTAACACCATGTGTGCCTCATGAGGCAGAGATTAAATTAATTTTGCTTCTTATTGCATGAAGTAGTAAATGCGACTTATGCTTCAGTGCGACTTAAATATACTTTTTTGTCTTAAAGTGGCATTTTTGGACAGGTGCAAGTTATACTCCAGTGTGTCTTATTCTCCACAGAATACGGCAATTGTGCAGCCCCTTTCATCAACCTTCACCACTTCGACTCCTTGCAACCACACCATTCCACCACCCAATCTGTCACATATGTGTACTACTTATGGCACCTGTTGTCTTTCATTCTCCTTCTCTCCAGAGCTTATGTACACCTCTTCAGGATCACCTCAACCTGTTCCGTACACTCACAGCTCACAATATCCTACTCAAACACCATAGTCTACAGAGACTCCTGTCTGACTTCATCCTTGCCTACAAGAAACCTGCCCATCATTCCTACACCACACCTCACCCAGTCACATTCTTCTTATAAATATTATGCGTAAGCCTCACATACTTCTCTGCCTCACCCAATTTCCTCATACAATACTACAACTTCTCTTTTGGCACTCTTCTCAGAAACAGTTTAAATTCACAAACAGCTCTGTCTGGCCCTCTTTGACTCTCCACTGTCACTGTTGCAATCTTTCTTTTGCAGCTGTGGAGCGCAACAACTTGATGAGGCTCTCCCAGAGTATCCCCTTCACTCCAGTGCCACCTAGAGGTAAGACTGGGTTTGGTTGCCAGAACAGACAAGTCACAAAAGATCAAAACATGGACAGTTCTAATGAATGGTGGAAGCATACCACCAGTTTAAAAATGTGGTTTATAGTTTTGTTCTGTCAGCCCCCTTCCCACTCCTGCAGGGATTTCCACCACAACATAACTATTCATCACAGTTAAATGACATTGTGAGACTCCTTAACTCCCCCCTCCACTCCCAAATGACAGTTAGCTATGAAATGATTGTAGGCACCGCTTAAAGATGCAGTCACATTAGCTACAAGCAATGGAGGCAAAGCGCCTTCTTGCTGTACATTTTCAATGAGAGGGCATTTTACAGTGATGAGACAAGGGTCGCTCTGCCGCCAGCCAGGTAGGGCCAAAATAGACTTGAAGTCTATTTTATGCAAATAGCGAGCAATGTGACACGGCGACTATGTCAGCTGGTTGTTCGCTCAAGCAAATTTATCCAAGATAGCAGAAAATGCTCCAAAACAGCTGCATTTCTGTATAAATCTGTCATATATTTTGTAAAGGTTGGTGAGAAATAAACACTTCTAAATCTAAAAATTCTTTAAATTGATTTATTTATAAAAATGTATTCTTTTTAAATACAGTAAAACTCGCATATAATGGATTCAACGGACAAAATCCGTTATATGTATAAAATGGACAAAATCTATTATGTAATGGATTAGTTACAGTCAGGAGGCGTGGAACGATCTATGGGGAATCCTGAATCGGGACCTGCTTCATTTAACCCTCTGGGGCCGACGCCGTCGTATAAGACCAAGCTTTACTAAATTATAAATAACTTTTTAATGATATGAGATAGAAACTTACTTTTTTTTTTTTTTGCTGAAAAGTTAACTCCGCGAACTTTCGAGTCAGCCATCGGCCATCTTTGCACTCCTCATAGAAGCTGTGTGATGACGTGTGCAATGTGAGTGTGCAATCGGAATTGGTTCACCGTCACATGGTTTTCCAAAATCCAATCGTAGGGCAGATTTACCTCACGTGAAAAGCCAACGATCGTGTTCAGGAGTGATATGTTATTAGTTGGCCCGTTTGAATACCCCCCTGGGTGCTCTAATGAGTACATCCAGTGCGCCCTGCGACATTACGCACACCAATCAGTGAAAGCAGACGGAGAGCCTCTGATGACAATCTCACGTGCTCAAACAAAGAGTGTGTAACTATCAGGATTGCTCCACTAGTTTGCATGTGAATGTTACTGGATAACTCTGTTGCTTTCTCAGCGCACTGTTTACCATATCAATGGACAACAAAACGCATAGACCATTTTGTATATATTGTTCAAAATGTGCATTTGTGTTTTTGTACAGTCTTTCACACAAGACCTCAAATTACCTTTATAAAGTGTCAAAACAGTTGTTTATTATAGTTTGCTGTGTGTGTGGAAAATTATTTTTCGCTTTACTTTTTCTTTCTTATTTTTGATTGTAAACCTTTATTATACTTATAAGACACAACAAAAGCATATATATCCTGAAAGCACAGGTTGTCCTGGAAAAAAAGAGACATAAAACTTGATTGTGGGATGCAGGGACAGCTGTTAACAGCAATAATAAAACATTTATGCCAGGCGAGTGAACTGTCAAAAAAAAATGTCCTTGGACCCCAGAGAGTTAATAATCGGGTCAAAAACTCCTCTGAAAAATAAAAACACACCTTAAATAAGCAGCAGACAATATGTGCATTAAAAAGGTTACATTTGGTCGAGCCACTATTTTTTTTTTCTCTCTTCACTGCGCATGAAGTGGTACCTTAGAATCCTAAACCCTGATTTATGCTTCTGCAGTTCTGTAACTGTACCATGCAATGACGTTGACATGCGTGACAGTTTTAAAGTTCTCTGTTGTGTCTTTATGCAATTTTTCTGGATTTTCTGGAGAATTTGTCCCTCAACAAGCTCTTATTTCTGCAACCTCCAAATCAAATGTAAGGTGTATTTCCTCCATGAATTGTTGGTGTAATCAGCTGTGTACCGCAAAAACTTTTAAAATATCACGGGATAGAAAGTGAAAACATAAACATGATCACAGCCTTTTACAGTGTCCGATGTAGCAGGTGCATAGACTGTAGGTCTTGTTGGTTTGAAAACAAAATTTGGAGAATGTCAGTGCTGAACTATAATTTTGTAATTCTGTTACTGGGCACATCCAAACTGGCTCTGTTTGGCACATGTGAGGGGTTTTTAATGAAAAGGTATTTCGGTCGGACAGGACATTTTGTCTGATACAAGTGGATATCTGTTATACAAAACCAAAAATACAGTGTTTATTACATGGAAAACTGCAAAAGCACTGGGACTTTTGCTGTTGTCTGGTGAGTGTGAATATCTGGTTTATACTATGACGGTTTAGGTGAGTTTTACTGTACATGCTCATCCTTTACACTGGGCCCCAGGGGTGAAGTATGAGGTGGGAATCTATGCAGACAACAAACCAAACATCCCACAGCAATAGTTTCAGTTGTACTACAGTGTTGAGTGCTGTTCTTTGTTTTTGTTTTTAGGGGAACCGGTTACTGTTTACTGTTTGGAGGAGAGCTCCCCCAACACCATCAACAACAGCATGTCTTCCTGGGCCCAGCGGGGCCTTTGTGCCAAAATAGAGTTTCTCAGCAAAGAGGAGATGGGAGGAGGACTGAGACGAGCCCTTAAGGTGCTCTGCACGTGGTCAGAGTACGACATCCTGAAACCAGGACACTTGTACATAGTCAAGTCCTTCCTGCCTAAGGTGGTGGAAACCTGGCAGAGCATCTACAAAGAGGACACTGTCCTGCACCTTTGTCTCAGGGTATGCCATCCAAATACAACTCTGCAGCGCTGCCAGCTGCTGTGTTCAGTAGACTTGGTTGTGTACTGGTTGTCACCGCACGCTAAAGGAACAGAATGTGACGACAGGCCAACAGAATGACTGGTTTGTCTTTCTAAGCAGTAGAACAGGCTCAGCCAGAACCTTTCCTTCAAAACAAGCAGAGTACATAGTCATTGTTGTAGAGTCAAGTTACTGTTGCTGCTCATGATGAATATAGAAAACTGCACAACAATTCCAGAGTTGGCCTATGACAGCCACATTTAAAACCACAAATGTCAAAACTTCTCTGTGACAGATTTTTTTAAAGTGTCTTTTTTCTGTTCATTTTCATTTAGGTTTCTCTCTTTTTCACACAAGCAAAACGTGGCATTATTTCATCCACAGGGTGAAAACATGGTGAACGCCCCAATTAGATTTTTATATGGTTAAAGTAAGTTTAGGACTTAAGTGTTTCTTTCCAGTTAAAAAATGATCCCAACTCATTAATGTAACGTGATGTACTAGTCATGTTGCATAATTTCTGAAAGTTTCAGTAGTCTAGTGTTAAAAACAAAAATTTGGCAGCACTTTGAATACAGTATCTACCGTTTGCCCACTTTTGCATGTTACCAGTGGCCCTTTTTCTTTTGTGCATATTTTGATTCCTATGAGCACAATATTCAGCTGACAGTCAACAGATGACAGCAATTATTAACTGTGCCCCAGCCTTTCAGCAGTAACCACTGCTTGACCTCCCAGCATGCACTGTGGCAGCAGTCATTTTGGCTGGAAGCATGTACTCTGCTGTTACTCTTTTTGTCACTTTTCAACAGGACTTGGTCCACAGGCCTGGTAAGTAATCATTTATGTGATAATTTAACTTATTTTGCTGCTTAAGTAAAGGTCTCGTGTTTGTTTAATCAAATCAATCTTTTGCTTTTATGAAAACAAACAAACTGAAGTTTAGTAAATACTTTCTCTTTCTGTTAATGCCCATATACAACTGGCAAAAAATGTGAAAACTACAGTTATTTTGTAAATAATACACAGTAGTGGAAGCCTAAATTGTATATGTCTGTCCATTACGTTAACACAAATGTGCAAATTGCCTTCTGACTGATATTCAAGCATTTGTTTTGTCAAAAGTATACTACTCCTCATATTTTATCAGAAATTTGGATCGTACTTATGAATGTTTATTAGTTAGAAAATCAGTATGCCGATTTTTTGTTTAATATGCCAACAAAAAGGCTTGGAGGGCAAAATATATTAATAAAACTGTTTTTAAAGGACTTTGACACAATATAAGACATATAAAAATCAAGTCAATTTTATTTATATAGCGCCAAATCACAACAAACAGTTGCCCCAGGGTGCTTTATATTGTATGGCAAAAGCCATCAATAATTCCAAAAAAAAAAACCCAACGGTCGAAACGACCCCCTATGAGCAAGCACTTGGCAACAGTGGGAAGGAAAAACTCCCTTTTAACAGTAAGAAACCTCCAGCAGAACCAGGCTCAGGGAGGGGCAGTCTTCTGCTGGGACTGGTTGGGGCTGAGGGGAGAAAATCAGGAAAAAGACATGCTGTGGAAGAGAGCAGAGATCAATCACTAATGATTAAATGCGGAGTGGTGCCTACAGAGCAAAAAGAGGTTAATAAAAAGAAACACTCAGTGCATCATGGGAAACCCCCCAGCAGTCTAAGTCTATAGCAGCATAACTAAGAGATGGTTCAGGGTCACCTGATCCAACCCTAACTATAAGCTTTAGCAAAAAGGAAAGTTTTAAACTTAATCTTAAAAGTAGAGAGGGTGTCTGTCTCCCTAATCCGAATTGGGAGCTGGTTCCACAGGAGAGGAGCCTGAAAGCTGAAGGCTCTGCCTCCCATTCTACTCTTACAAACCCTAGGAACTACAAGTAAGCCTGCAGTCTGAGAGCGAAGCGCACTATTGGGGTGATATGGTACTATGAGGTCCCAAAGATAAGATGGGACCTGATTATTCAAAACCTTATAAGTAAGAAGAAGAATATTAAATTCTATTCTGGAATTAACAGGGAGCCAATGAAGAGAAGCCAGTATGGGTGAAATATGCTCTCTCCTTCTAGTCCCTGTCAGTACTCTAGCTGCAGCATTTTGAATTAACTGATGGCTTTTCAGGGAACTTTTAGGACAACCTGATAATGAATTACAGTAGTCCAGCCTAGAAGAAATAAATGCATGAATTAGCTTTTCAGCATCGCTCTGAGACAAGACCTTTCTAATTTTAGAGATATTGTGCAAATGCAAAAAAGCAGTTCTACATATTTGCATAATATGCACATTGAAGGACATGTCCTGATCAAAAATGACTCCAAGATTTCTCAGTATTACTAGAGGTCAGGGTAATACCATCCAGAGTAAGGATCTGGTTAGACACCATGTTTCTAAGATTTGTGGGGCCAAGTACAATAACTTCAGTTTTATCTGAATTTAAAAGCAGGAAATTAGAGGTCATCCATGTCTTTAAGTCTGAAAGACATTCCTGCAGTTTAACTAATTGGTGTGTGTCCTCTGGCTTCATGGATAGATAAAGCTGGGTATCATCTGCGTAACAATGAAAATTTAAGCAATGCTTTCTAATAATACTGCCTAAGGGAAGCATGTATCTTCTTCTTTGTCTTTCGGCTGTTACTGTTAGGGTTCGCCACAGCAGATCAATCGTTTCCATCCTCCCTCCTCTTTGGTGTCCCTCTTCTCCTCCTGCCTGGTGGATCCATCCTCAGCATCCTTCTCCCTATATACCCTGGGTCCCTCCTCTGCACATGTCCAAACCATCTCAATCTCGCCTCTCTGACTTTGTCTCCAAACCGTCCCACCTGAGCTGTCCCTCTGATATGTTCATTCCTAATCTTGTCCATTCTTGTCACTCCCAAAGAGAATCTCAACACCTCCAGCTCTGCCTCCTGTCTTTTTGTTAGTGCCACCGTCTCTAAACCATACAACATAGCTGGTCTCACTACTGTTTTGTAAACTTTCCCCTTCACTCTTGCTGATATTCTTCGGTCACAAATCACTCCTGCCACCTTTCTCCACCCACTCCACCCTGCCTGCACTCTCTTCTTCACCTCTCTACCACACTCTCCATTATTTTGAGCAGTTGACCCCAGATATTTAAACTCATCTACTTTCACCACTTCTACTCATTGTAACTGCACTATTCCACTGGGCTCCCTCTCATTCACACACATGTGCTCAGTCTTGCTTCTGCTGACTTTCATTCCCCTTCTCTCCAAAGCATATCTCCACTTCTCCAGACTAGACTCAACTTGCTCTCTACTCTCACTACAGATCACAATGTCATCTGCAAACATCATAGTCCATGGGGACTCCTGTCTGATCTCATCCGTCAACCTGTCAATCGCCACTGCAAACAAGAAAGGACTCAGAGCTGATCCTTGGTGTAATCCCACCTCCACCTTGAATGAGTCTGTCATTCCGACTGCGCATCTCACTGCTGTCACACTATTCTTGTACATGTCCTGCACTACCCTAACATACTTCTCTGCCACTCCAGACTTCCTCATACAATACCACAACTCTTCTCTTGGCACCCTATCATAAGCTTTTTCTAAGTCCACAAACACACAATGTAACTCTTTCTGTCCTTCTCTGTACTTTTCCAACAGTATTCTCAGAGCAAACATTGCATCTGTAGTGCTCTTTCTCGGCATGAAACCATATTGCTGCTCACAGATCTTCACCTGTTTTCTAAGCCTAGCTTCTACTACTCTTTCCCATAACTTCATGCTGTGGCTGATCAGCTTTATGCCTCTGTAGTTACTGCAGCTCTGCACATCACCCTTGTTCTTGAAAATAGGAACCAGTACGCTTCGTCTCCACTCCTCAGGCATCCTCTCACTTTCCAAGATTTTATTAAACAATCTGGTTAGAAACTCTACTGCCATCTCTCCTAGACATTTCCATGCCTCCACTGGAATGTCATCTGGACCAACTGCCTTTCCACTCTTCATCCTCTTCATGGCAGCCCTCACTTCTTCCTTGCTAATCTCTTGTACTTCCTGATTTACTCTCACCACATCATCCAGCCTTTTCTCTCGCTCATTTTCTTTATTCATCAGCTCTTCAAAATATTCCCTCCACCTTCTCAGCACACACTCCTCACTTGTCAGCACATTACCATGTGCATCTTTTACCACCCTAACCTGATGCACATCCTTTACAGCTCTGTCCCTTTGTCTGGCCAATTGGTACAAGTCCTTCTCTCCTTCCTTACTATTCAACTTCTTGTACAGCTCGCAATATGCCTTTTCCTTTGCTTTTGCCACTTCTCTTTTCGCCTTACGCCGCATCTCCTTGTACTCCTGTCTACTTTCTTCATCTCTCCGACTATCCCAAAACGTTTTCGCCAACCTCTTTCTCCTTATGCTTTCCTAGACCTCTTCATTCCACCACCAAGTCTCCTTGTCTTCCTTCCACTGTCCAGATGTCATATCCAGTACTGCCCTAGCTGTCTCCCTCACCACATCTGCAGTACTTTTCCAGTTGTCCAAAATTGCTTCCCCTCCAACCAGTGCTTCTCTCACCTGCTCGCTAAATTTCACACAACAGTCTTCCTCCTTCAGCTTCCACCATCTGATCCTTTGTTGAACTTTCACTCTCTTCTTCTTTTTTACCTCTAAAGTCATCCTACAAACAACTGTCCTATGCTGCATAGTGACACTCTCTCCTGCTACCACCTTACAGTCTGTGATTTCTTTTAGCTTGCATCGCCTATAGAGAATTTAGTCCACCTGTGTGCACCTTCCTCCACTCTTATATGTTACCCTGTGCTCCTCCCTTTTCTTAAAGTAGGTATTCACCACAGCCATTTCCATCCTTTTTTGCAAAATCAACTACCATCTGTCCTTCCCCGTTTCTATCCTTGATACCATATCTACCCATTACTTCCTCATCACCTCTGTTCCCTTCACCAACATGCCCATTGAAGTCTGCTCCTATCACCACTCTTTCATGCTTTGGCACACTCTCCACCACCTCATCTAACACACTCCAGAAATCTTCTTTCTCCTCCATCTCACAACCTACCTGTGGGGCATATGCACTGATGATATTCATCATCACCCCTTCAATTTCCAACTTCACACTCATCACCCTGTCAGACACTCGCTTAACCTCCAACACACTTTTAACATACTCTTCCTTTAAAATGACCCCAACACCATTTCTCTTCCTGTCCTCACTATGGTACAACAACTTGTACCCACCGCCGATGCTCCTGCTCTTACTTCCCTTCCACTTGGTCTCTTGCACACACAATATGTCTACCTTTCTCCTCTCCATCATATCAGCCAGCTCTCTCCCTTTACCAGTCGTGAATAAAATCGGTCCTAGCACAGAACCTTGTGGAACTCCATAATTAACCTTAGTCCATGAAGAAGACTCCCCATTTACATGAACAAATTGTAATCCATCCATCCATCCATCTTCTACCGCTTAGTCCAATTAAGGGTCGCGGGGCGCTGGAGCTTATCCCAGCAGTCATAGGGCGTGAGGCGGGGTACACCCAGGACAGGACGCCAGTCTGTCGCAGGGCCACAAATAGACAAACAAACACAGACACACGCACACCTAAGGACAATTTCTCAAAGATCAAATTGTAATCTATTAGATAAATATGATTCAAACCACTGCAGCACAGTGCCTTTAATACCTATGGCATGCTCTAATCTCTGTAATAAAATTTTATGGTCAACAGTATCAAAAGTTGCACTAAGGTCTAACAGGACGAGCAGAGAGATGAGTCCACTGTCTGAGGCCATAAGAAGATCATTTGTAACCTTCACTAATGCTGTTTCTGTACTATGATGACCTGACTGAAACTCTTCAAATAGACCATTCCTCTGCAGATGATCAGTTAGCTGTTTTACAACTACCCTTTCAAGAATTTGAGAGAAAAGGAAGGTTGGAGATTGGCCTATAATTAGCTAAGATAGCTGGGTCAAGTGATGGCTTTTTAAGTAATGGTTTAATTACTGCCACCTTAAAAGCCTGTGGTACATAGCCAACTAATAAAGATAGATTGATCATATTTAAGATCGAAGTATTAATTAATGGTAGGGCTTCCTTGAGCAGCCTGGTAGGAATGGGGTCTAATAGACATGTTGATGGTTTGGAGGAATTGACTAATGAAAGTAACTCAGACAGAACAATCGGAGTGAAAGAGTCTAACCAAATACCAGCATTACTGAAAGCAGCCGAACATAAAGATATGTCTTTGGGATGGTTATGAATAATTTTTTCTCTAATAGTTAAAATTTTATTTGCAAAGAAAGTCATGAAGTCATTACTAGTTAAAGTTAAAGGAATACTCGGCTCAATAGAGCTCTGACTCTGTCAGCCTGGCTACAGTGCTGAAAAGAAACCTGGGGTTGTTCTTATTTTCTTCAATTAGTGATGAATAGTAAGATGTTCTAGCTTTACGGAGGGCTTTTTTATAGAGCAACTGACTCTCTTTCCAGGCTAAATGAAGATCTTCTAAATTAGTGAGACGCCTTTTCCTCTCCAGCTTACGGGTTATCTGCTTTAAGCTGCGAGTTTGTGGGTTATACCACGGAGTCAGGCACTTCTGATTTAAGGCTCTCTTTTTCAGAGGAGCTACAGCATCCAAAGTTGTGCTCAATGAGGATGTAAAGCTATTGACGAGATAATCTATCTCACTCAGAGTTTAGGTAGCTACTCTGCACTGTGTTGGTATATGGCATTGAAGAACATAACAAAGAAGGAATCATATCCTTAAACCTAGTTACAACGCTTTCAGAAAGACTTCTATTGTAATGAAACTTATTCCCCACTGCTGGGTAGTCCATTAAAGTAAATGTAAATGTTATTAAGAAATGATCAGACAAAAAGGCGTTTTCAGGGAATACTGTTAAGTCTTCAATTTCTATGCCATATGTCAGAACAAGATCTAAAGTGGTGGGTGGGCTCATTTACATTTTGAGCGAAGCCAACTGAGTCTAATAATACATTAAATGCAGTGTTGAGGCTGTCATTCTCAGCATCTATGTGGATGTTAAAATCACCCACTATAATTATCTTATCTGAGCTAAGCACTAAGTCAGACAAAGGTCTGAAAAATCACAAAGAAACTCACAGTAACAACCAGGTGGACGATAGATAATAACAAATAAAACTGGTTTTTGGGACTTCCAATTTGGATGGACAAGACTAAGAGTCAAGCTTTCAAATGAATTAAAGCTCTGTCTGGGTCTTTGATTAATTAATAAGCTAGAGTGGAAGATTGCTGCTAATCCTCCTCCTCGACCCGTGCTTCGAGCATTCTGACAGTTAGTGTGACTCTGGGGTGTTGACTCATTTAAACTAACATATTCATCCTGCTGTAACCAGGTTTCTGTAAGGCAGAATAAATCAATATGTTGATCAATTATTATATCATTTACCAACAGGGACTTAGAAGAGAGAGACCTAATATTTAATAAACCACATTTAACTGTTTTAGTCTGTGGTGCAGTTGAAGGTGCTATATTATTTTTTCTTTTTGAATTTTTATGCTTAAATAGATTTTTACTGGTTATTGGTGGTCTGGGAGCAAGCACCGTCTCTATGGGGATGGGGTATTGGGGGGATGGCAGGGGGAGAGAAGCTGCAGAGAGGTGTGTAAGACTACAACTCTGCTTCCTGATCCCAACCCTGGATAGTCACGATTTGGAGGGTTTAATAAAATTGGCCAGATTTCTAGAGATGAGAGCTGCTCCATCCAAAGTGGGATGGATGCCATCTCTCCTAACAAGACCAGGTTTTCCCTAGAAGCTTTGCCAATTATCTATGAAGCCCACGTTATTTTTTGGACATCACTCAGACAGCCAGCAATTCAAGGAGAACATGTGGCTAAACATGTCACTCCCGGTCCAATTGGGGAGGGGCCCAGAGAAAACTACAGAGTCCGACATTGTTTTTGACAATGACACAATGACAAAAAGAAGCTAACCAATATTATGTGATCTTGCAAAAGGCAGCATTCATGATTTATTGGAAAACAGCAAACATTAAATGTACTTGGAAGCTCTTAAATCATAAAAAAAAAAAAAAACAAAGTCAAAGATTATCCAACATTTTTACACAAAAACTGATACAATTGTTAAGGAAAAGAAAGCTATAGTAGATCATTTTAATGATTATTTTGCTAATGTGGGGAAAATTTAGCAAACTCAGTTGTACCTTCTAATATGAGTTCTTGGGGCACAATACGTATCAGTGTGTTCATATTGGTGGGATAAATTCTGAATTTCTGAAGTGCACTTGTGGGGTGCCCCAGGGCTCAGTCCTTGGGCCTTTGTTTCTTTTATATATTGACATGTGTTTGGATTCTACGTTTGTGAGTTGCATTTTATATACTGATGACACAACTGTGTTTTGCAGTGGGGATCATTTGGGACAGGTTGTGAACATGATGGAGAGGGAACTACAGAAGTTCAAAGAACGGTTTGATTCAAATAAATTATCGCTTCATTTTGGTAAAACAAAGTGTATCATATTTGGAAATAAACCCAGGAATTTATGTAGAAATTTACTAGTACACGATATTGAAATTGAAATGTAAGTGAAACTAAATTTCTTGGGGTTTTCATTAACGATAAATTAAGTTGGAAAACACATATAAATTATGTTAAATCAAAAATGTCAAAAGCCATTGCCATTTTGTATAAAGCACAAGACTTCCTCCCCCAACACTCATTAGTTACCTAATATCATTCATTACTTGTTCTGTATATGACCTATTGTATTGAAATTTGGGGAAGGACTTACAAAACTAATACAAATTCAGTATTTGTACTACAAAAGAAAGCCATAAAAAATATTTGTAATAAACCATATTGTGAGCCAACATTCCCATTGTTTGTCTATTTACACATTTTAAAATTTTGGGACCGGATTGCTTATAGCATAATACAAATTATGGTTGAAGTAAAAAAATAAATAAATAAACTTTTACCACAGCATGTCCACGGCCTGTTTAAAATGGGGGACTCCAGTTATAATTTGCAAGGAACATTATTATTTCAAAAATCAAAGATCCGAACTACTGTAAAAAGTCAGTGTTTCTGTTAAAGGTGTTAATATTTGGAATTTGCCCGGATAACATAAAATCACTCAGTAACTTGTTTGGCTTTAAAAGGCTCTACAAAAGTCATTTAATTACTTGTTATGGTGTGATGAATTAGGTTTATTGATTTTGTTTTGTTTATTGGTGCACTGCTGTTTGCATGTTTGTGTTTTTAAATTTTAGTTCAGTGATTAATTTATATTTTGTTTGTTATGGGAATATGTAGATTTTTATATACATACGAGGGCTGTCAATAAAGTAACGGTCCTTTTTATTTTTTTCAAAAACTATATGGATTTCATTCATATGTTTTTACGTCAGACATGCTTGAACCCTCGTGCGCATGCGTGAGTTTTTCCACACCTGTCGGTGACGTCATTCGCCTGTGAGCACTCCTTGTGGGAGGAGTCGTCCAGCCCCTCGTCGGAATTCCTTTGTCTGAGAAGTTGCTGAGAGACTGGCGCGTTGTTTGATCAAAATTTTTTCTAAACCTGTGAAACACATCGAAGTGGACACGGTTCGAAAAATTAAGCTGGTTTTCAGTGAAAATTTTAACGGCTGATGAGAGATTTTGAGGTGATTCTGTCGCTTTAAGGACTTTTCACGGTGCGAGACGTCGTGCAGCGCTCTCAGGCGGCGTCATCAGCCTGTTCAAGCTGAAAACCTCCACATTTCAAGCTCTTGATCCAGGACGTCGTGAGAGAACAGAGAAGTTTCAGAAGAAGTCGGTTTCAGCATTTTATCCGGATATTCCACTGTTAAAGGAGATTTTTTTTAATGAAAGACGTGCGGACGGATCCGCGCGTCGGGACGCAGCCGACGCGGTGCGGCGGCACAGGAAAAACACCTCTGTGTTGATAACCATTTGTAAAATCCAGGCGGCTTTTGATGGCTTTCAGTGGAGTGAGTATATGAGAAATTGTTTATCAGCTGGAGACGTTCCAACTTGTCCTTAAGGCTTTCAACAGAGGTGTTTTTCCTGTGGCGGAGCGTCGCGGCGGCTGCGTCCCGACGTGCGGACCCGTCCGCACGTCTTTCATTAAAAAAAATCTCCTTTAACAGTGGAATATCCGGATAAAATGCTGAAACCGACTTCTTCTGAAACTTCTCTGTTCTCTCACGACGTCCTGGATCAATAGAACCTGAAATGTGGAGGTTTTCAGCTTGAACAGGCTGACGACAGCGGCTGAGAGCGCTGAGCGACGTCTCGCACCGTGGGAAGTCCTTAAAGCGACAGAATCACCTCAAAATCTCTCATCAGCCGTTAAAATTTTCACTGAAAACCAGCTTAATTTTTCGAACCGTGTCCACTTCGATGTATCTCACAGGTTTAGAAAAAATTTTGATCAAACAAAGCGCCAGTCTCTCAGCAACTTCTCAGACAAAGGAATTCCGACGAGGGGCTGGACGACTCCTCCCACAAGGAGTGCTCACAGGCGAATGACGTCACCGACAGGCGTGGAAAAACTCACGCATGCGCACGAGGGTTCAAGCATGTCTGACATAAAAACATATGAATGAAATCCATATAGTTCTTGAAAAAAATAAAAAGGACCGTCACTTTATTGACAGCCCTCGTATATATACATTTTTACCTTTTTTTTGGTTAAAGTAGTGGGCATTTACTGTAGAAGCTTTTGCTTCTGCCTACAACCTTTTGGGCACATGGGTGCATTGTTGGATTGTTTTCTTGTGAGTTTACTTTATTTTGGGTCTGTGTGTGCCGAATAAATTTATTCATTCACAATGATACATGCCTATGCTCAATCCAGTTCATCAAACAATAGCTTTTTTTTTTTTGTAAAACCAAATTAGTTTTGTTTTGAGACAAATCTTTGATAACACTAATAATTGGTTTTATTTTTACTTTTAAAAGTACTAAAAATGTTTTTTAAAATGACAAAAGCATTTACTTTTCAAACAAATATGTTTGAAATTAGTATTTCGTGTATATAATTGGTATTTCAAGGTCACTGAAGTAGCTTAGTCACCTTGTCTGACTCAGAAGCTGCCATTCCTCTTGCATGATTGGCTAAGAAAGCATTTGATATATTACACTTATGTCTACTGTAATTTTCATTTTTAAATATTCAGGGGCCAATTTCTGGGGCATTCACCATGCTTTCACCCCACACAGAAGCTACACTGATGTGAGAAATGGAATTTAAATAACATGTCCCTCTTGTGATTCCAGGAAATCCAACAGCAACGAGCTGCTCAAAAGCTGACATTTGCCTTCAACCAAATCAGGCCAAAAACAATTCCTCATTCACCGAGGTAAACACACATCCCGGAAGGTTTGCAGCACTCGTTCTCATGTTGGGTTTTACAACACATTATCAAGAAATGAAATGTGTCGTATGCTTCTTGATTTCAAACCAAAAAAATGTGGCTTCTGTTCTTGCTCTTACTGGTGCACCTGCACAGATAGGGTGTTGGGTAGGGTTGTAGAAACCAGCGATTCGACCAACCCAGACTTCACGGACAATGCTGTAATCATTTTGTGGAGTCAACAGATATTCTGATTGCTGCACTTGAGAAGCTGAGTGATACATCAGTGTCTAGATTTGTCAGTGTCCTGGATCAAAACTAAGATCCAGACTTTCAGTGACTTCCTGGACTCAGCCATCAGAAGTGTGTCTGTATGTGGCGAAAGAGTTGAACTTGTAGAGACATTTATTCGTCTCTGCAGGGACATACTTGTCTCTGCGTCCTCAGCATTTGAGATCAGGAGACAATTCGAAAGAGCTCATGGAGTCACTGCACACAGGTGTTTGGTGATACTGATGTCATTGCAGTAGAATGAAGGTTCAAGTCTTCAGGGTCCTGGTGCTCCCTGCCTTACTGTAGGGTTGTGAGACAAGTTTCCTGGTCACTTCAGAGGATCCTTGGATACTGCTGGAATGACTTCGTGTCAAATGAGCAATTACTTGGGGAGACCAAGAGGAGGAATATCACTTGCATTGCCATGGAATGACAAGCACAACATTTTGACACATTTCTCTGGTCTAAAGGGATGCACAGGTTTCACCAGGCAGCAGCAGATATCTGGTGCTCTTGAGAGGTGGGGCTGCAATCCATGTACCAGAGTGGTTCCTTGTTGTGGCTGGATATGGCGTGGCACCACTACCACATACTGCCTACCTCACTCAGCTTCTCAAGTGCTGCAATCAGAGTATCTGCCTGTTTGTTTAACAACTTCTGACGTGCAATCAAATGCTGCATTAGTTTAAATTTGAAGACAGTTGGCTGCTGAATTGACACAAGTCAGCGGATAAAACTTCATGTCACGCTTTGTGTATCCCATAAAGTTTGGTTAAATCAATCACAAATAGAACACATCACACGTAATAAATAACAGATAGAGCATGTTTGTGTAAATCTGTTGAGAGGAATAATGACTCAGCACTGCAGCTGCTCAGACAACTTTTGGTCCCTTAAAATGTGCGGCCACACAAGCTGTACTGTTATTTCTACACGGTTCACCAGATTTAGATGTAATTTACCTCAAATTAAAGATGACATTCTGGATTATGAAATGGGTTATTACTTCAACCCAAACCCTAGTTAGAAAGCCAAGAATTACCTGTAAAATTAAACTAAAAAAAAACTTGTGTGCAGGTTTCTGGAGGTGTTCCTGCTCTACTGTCACTCTGCTGGTCAGTGGTTTGCCATAGAGGAGTGCATCACAGGCGAGTTCAGGAAGTTCAACAACAACAACGGAGACGAGATTGTTCCAACCAACCTCCTGGAGGAGACCATGCTGGCCTTCAGCCACTGGACCTTCGAGTACACCCGCGGAGAGCTGCTCGTGCTAGACTTGCAGGGTATGAACTCCATGGGCCCGGCAGAACACCACATATACAGTGCTTCAGTTATGAACATTTCAAATTGTTGAAGCATTTTAAAAATTATGTGCTCAGCCAGCCAGTGGCCAGATTATTCTATGCCATGGCGCAGCATCTGTTATCTTTAAAAAAAAAATTGCTTCTCCTCTCCTCCTATGGTTTGATTTGGATCAAACCTTCACACAGTCCCTCAGGTGATCCTATGTTAAAGCAGCAATTTAGCTCATATTCAAGGTCAAAGGTCAGATTCTTTGGCCACCTCATGAATTTCATAGCAATCAGTTACAGTGCTCCAATTTGGATCAAAATTACAGAAAGCTCTTCATGTGGGCTTACATTAAAAGCATCAGTAAAGGTAATGTTAAAGGTCAAAGGTCAGATTCAATGGTCAATAAAGTATAACATGAAAATTGCTACTCCTAATTCTCAGAGTGGGTCGTATGAGCTACAGCATCGTTGAGCCTCTTGTTTCTTTCAAGTTTTATTTTATTGTTTGTCCACATGAAACAATCTTAACATTTGTTTAGGGATCTGATCAAAATCTACAGATGAAGTGCACTTATTTTCTGAAGGTATTAGTCTTGTTTTTGCTGTAAAGCTGCTATTCATAGATTTAGCCCATTGAAGCATAAAAATTATTCTGTTGGACTGAGTTTTTGTTAGTGGACAGATAACATGAGAAACGGCTTCTTTGTGAAATTGTAACTGTCTCTGTAGGGGTTGGGGAGATTCTGACAGATCCATCAGTTATAAAAAGTGGTGAAAAGGGGTAAGCAAAATTCAGCATCCTGTTAAAATATCCATAGTAAACAAGATTTCATCTTTAACTCTTTGGAATAATTTTATGCTTTTTTTTTCTCCTTCTCTTTTTAAAAATTTTATTTATTTGTTATCCTGCAGTTCATATGACATGATATTTGGACCCGCCAACCTGGGAGATGATGCCATCAGGAACTTCCGCACAAAACATCACTGCAATTCCTGCTGTCGGAAACTCAAACTTCCCGGTGAGAGACAGCTGCTGATGTTCTGCTTGTTCTAAACTCTGGCATCAAACTTCACTCCTTTTTCTTTTTTAAAGATGGAGGATAAAATTGGAATCATAAATATGTAAGTGGGCTGAAAGTGTTTTTTTTTTTCTTCTTTTTTTTTTTTCTTTTTTCTGTTTGTTCTTCAGATCTCAAGAGAAATGACTACACACCAGATAAGGTGATTTTCCCACAAGAGGATCCTTCAGCCCCAGAGGCCGGGGCGAAGGAGTCCCACCAGTCACTGAGGCTGATGCTGTGATTGCTTTAAAGCAAGAGAGTGAAAGACTGAATCAAAGCCAAGGAACAGGCAGATGTGTCTGTTCGTGAGGAATCACACGTGTTACCATGGAAACCAGTGCATGCCGACTGTAATGTTTTTCAGTCTCATCGAATGCTGTGGAAACACAAATCAACCATCTCATCTTTACCTTTCTGTTTTGTATTAAGAGAAAAAGTTTTAATCATTTTATACATTTTTATGAATGTGTATGAGCTTCTACATCAACAGGTACTGTTTCAGAGGGTCTGTTATTTATGTTTGACAAGTTGCCTTGTTTTAACAAAAAGGAAACTGAAGAAGAATACTAAGTGCATTGTATACATCTTGTTGGGGCATCGCTGGAGAGCAGCCTGCTGAGATTTTGTACCAACACGCTGTAGTTCGCCGCCAGAGATTTTATAAATGTTAAATGTTTCTTTTTTTGTTAACTAATAAAAAATGCTACACATGAATTTGAAAATTATGTAATATGTGGGCAGATTGCAATGCAAATTTTACAGAACAATGTATATAGTTTTATTGTATTTGAAGTCTCCAAATGCCCACCAAACTATTACAGATCATTTTTATGTTAAAGGTACTATTGCTGTATCATTGTCTCCAACCCTTGTATGAACAAATTACAATCTAGTGTATCTTATAGATACTGTTATCTGGCATGAGCTGAACAGATCGAGATATTTTATTCAGGGGAGCTGATAAACTTAAGGGTAGTAATGTACATTTTGTACTGGGTATCATTTTAAACAAATAAAATGTCAAACTTCATGATGCCTTAATTGTGTGTAACAATGAATGTCACTAGATGTATCGGATGTATTCAGCTCATTGTCAATGCTGCAGTTGAATACCACGAGTGATGTGCTGCTACATTCTTGAACATGCACCTGCGTGCAGGAACAATGCATTTGCTGTTTAAACTGAGGACCAGAAAAAGAAATAGCCTTTTTCATTGATACGAATGCCACTCCAGAAATGTCTTATCTTATTGTGTGGGATGCACTTAAAGCCTACTTGTGCGGACAAATCATTTCCTACAGTGCTCGGATGAAACGTGAAGCAAACAAGGAACGGAATGAGCTAATTTACCAAATTGGGCTTATTGATAGGCAATATGCTCAAAATAAATGCCCAGATGTACACAAACGACGAGTAGAGCTAAAGACCAGATTTGACTTGCTTTCTACACACCATACTGAACGACTCCTTATGAGAAATAAAGCCACTTTCTCTACATATGGTGACAAGACGGACAAATTATTGGCAAACCAACTTAAAGGCTTTAGAGCAAAACAGGCCATTTCTGAAATACAACTGGACTCTGGTCAAATGACAACTGATCCTTTGAAAATTAATGTCGCTTTCAGGAACTTTAATACTAAACTTTACACTTCCGAGACAAATACAGACCTCAACGTAATTTCTGATTTTCTCAATGGGCTCGATATCCCAACTTTTTCTGCAGAATCTATGAACCAGCTAGAAGGTTCTATAACACAGGAAGAAATTGCTAAGGCCATCATGTCAATGCAATCTAACAAGTGTCCCGGTCCAGATGGTTTCCCGATAGAATTTTTTAAGACATTTTCCTCGCTCTTCTCACCGCTGCTTCAGTTAGTCTTTGCCGAGTCTAGTAAACTACATCACTTACCCCAAACTTTCACTCAGGCCTGTATTATGTTAATGGAAAAGAAAGACAAGGAGCCAACCAACTGTGCATCATACAGGCCAATCTCACTTATGAACACGGATGCAAAAGTCTTGGCCCCGTAGGCTGGATACAGTTCTCCCTACTGTCATATCTGGTGACCAGACTGGCTTCATTAAAAGCCGGCAGGCATATTTTAACATTAGGCGACTCTTTGATATTATTTACTCTGCTCATGAAGTTAGGCCTAAATGCGTGATTGCTGTTGACGCAGAAAAAGCATTTGATCGGATTGAATGGCCTTACCTATTTGCTGTGCTGGAGAGATTTGGCTTGGGTCCTGCTTTTAGGCTATGGATTAAATTACTTTATTCCGAACCCTCGGCAGTTATCCGTTCAAACTTACAAATATCTAACCCTTTCAACTTGTCCCGTGGAACACGCCAGGGATGCCCCTTGAGCCCTTTGCTTTTCAATTTAGCGATAGAGCCTCTTGTTATAGGTCTTCGTAGCAGTACGGACTTATGTGGGGTTTGGAGAGGAGGTGTGGAGCATAGGGTCTCCCTATATGCGGATGATCTCCTGCTGTACATCTCTAATCCAAATGAATCCCTTCCAAAGTGTTTAGCGCTGCTCAATCATTTTGGTAGTTTTTCGGGCTATAAGTTGAATTCTAGTAAGAGTGCTTTTTCCTATTAATGAAGCAGCACGAGCCCTACACTTGACCAATCTCAGTTTTAAAGTTGAATGCACCAAATTGACCTATCTTGGAGTCAGTCACTAGAAAGTTTAAAGATTTATTTAAAGAAAACTTTGGTGATCTATCAAGGATCAAACAAATATCACAGTGGTCACCCATGTCAATATCTTTAATTGGACGGGTAAACTCTATTAAAATGGTTATTTTGCCCAAATTGTTATATCTTTTTCAAACTTTGCCAATTTTTATCCCTGCCTCATTCTTCCAGCAGCTGGATTCCATTATCTCCTCATATATATGGCAGGGTAAACGTCCTCGACTAAATAAAATACACCTTCAAAAAACTAAGTTACAAGGAGGCCTCGCTTTGCCAAATTTCCGTTTTTATTACTGGGCGTCTAACCTGTGAAATCTTTTACATTGGTGCTTTTATTATGACCAACCAGCCCGCCCTAATTGGGTTACGCTGGAGATATGTCCATGTAATAATATCTTCCCTCTAGCTGTTGTTAACTCTGCTTTGCCTCCACGTTCCACTTTTATTGCATCTTTCAAAAATCCTGTCGTTAAACACTCACTAAAGATATGGACTCAGTTTAGAAAGCAATTTGGTCTTTGTAGTTTCTTGGTTTGGAGCCCTATTGCTGCTAATAACTTTTTTAAGCCATCCATCATGGATTCAGGCCTCCAACGTTGGCACCGAAATGGTATCAGACGTTTCAGGGATCTATTGATGGATGGGATTGTAGCATTTGCTCAGATTAAAGAAATTCAATCTTTCAAACTCTGACTTCTTTCGTTATCTTCAGGCACGTCACTTTCTCACTTTCCAATTGCCCAATTTTATATCTACCAAAGAGACTGAAACAATGGACAGAATTATGTCATTAAACCCGTCAAAGAAAGGTCTCATTTCTAGGCTATATAATTTAATGCTGGATCTAAAAACCCCATTACAAGATCAATCCAAGATGGCTTGGGAAAAAGATATTGACCTCCCCATATCTAACGATGCATGGGTCTCTGCTCTAGGGCTGGTTAGCTCATCCTCGCTTTGTACACGGCACCAGCTGATCCAGTTTAAGGTGGTACATCGGGCCCATTTTTCAAGGGCTAAGCTGGCTTCTATGTACCCGACGGTCAGCCCATTATGTATCAGATGTAACCTTGCAGAGGCCTCGCTTGGCCATATGTTCTTTTCATGCGTTAGAGTAATTTTTGGAAGGAAATATTTGAAACATTAACTCATGTATTCAACACCAAACTGGAACCTAACCCCCTAGCAGCTATTTTTGGGGTACTTGAGGACAAACTACATTTAAGTAAGGTTAAAAAACACTCCATCGCCTTCTCTTTACTCATAGCAAGGCGTGCAATCCTACTCAGATGGAAAGACGCCTCCCCCCCATCTCACTTACAGTGGTTGCAAGATATGTCTTGTTTGAAACTTGAAAAAATTAAGTATTTGCTCAAACAGTCTCTGGATACTTTTGATAAAATTAGGGGTCCTTTTTTGAGAACATTTCCAGCTCTTTAGCAGCCTTGACTTGTAGAGACGGACCATACTTGGGATGTTACACTAGGCAGGTCCTAAGGTGAAGGGATGGTACAGTACTGGAAGTGATAGGTTGGAATTTGGAGTAGGGGTGGATTTTTTGTTTAGTTTGTGTGTCTGTTTGCATATATATATATATATATATAAAAAAATCAGCTGATAGATTTGTTCGGGCAACTTTTTATTTTGGCTTGACAAATATATTCTGTATTATGATGGTGTGCCCTGTTCTTTGCTGTTTTGTCCATGTAATTTCAATAAAATATATTTTGAGTTAAAAAAAAAAAGCTGAGGACCAGATTGGACAGCAGATGAATACGCAGAATGTGACCTGGTGTTCACGCAGCCTCTAAGCCACCAGCCTGCTCAGAAACCTCCGCACTACTTATCTCAGTGCATCTGCGTCACTATGTCTTTGTGCTGGGTGGATCCTACATGGGCAACGCATAACCTGTCAGAACTAAACCGACCGGTTGACACAGTCCCTGGGTGGGTGTGGTTCAAATTAAAAGCAGCAGTGCAGTGACTCATGATCGCACATTTACACATTGATCTGAACGTTTGCACTGCACCAACCTGCTTATCGAGGCAAACCAAAAGACCACGCAGCCATGCCAGTAAAAGTTGAAATTGAATATTGGTGAGTAGTTAGCATTTATTTTATTTTATTTCTTTTTTTTCTAAATGCTGAATGTCGAGACAGACTCTTCGGTAGATCTGAGGGTCATGTCCAGATATCACGGTGGCTTGTTTCGCCACTGGCTTGGCTATGAAAACAATTCAGTTATGTTCAAAATAATAGCACTTCAAAAAGTGAATAAAGCTCAAAATCTTGAAAATGGCTTTTACTTCCATATACACATGCATTGGGAGAAAGCAAACATAAAAGGAATATAAGAAATAGCAGTGCATTTTTCTTTACAAACTCAAACATTTACTGTAGAAACTGAAAGATACTTGGATTTAGCTTTCCTGTATATCACGGAACAAATATTTGGTAGTATGAGGTTGTATTTCACAAACTGGGCCTAAAAAATGTAACGGTCAAAATGGTCATTTTTTTCAAAACTCATTATATAAGTATACATATGTATCCCTTTCAAATGCACCCTTCTGGATTTAATTATTCCATTTAGTTTTAGAGAAAAGGCCAATTTATGTGACATAAATAAATGGAAAATGTATTGGAATTAGTTTTTGTCGATTTTCTCAGAATTGACCTTTTGTGCAAAAAAAAAAAAAAAAAAAAAAAACTATTCAGTCAATTTTTATGCAAACTCTATAGAACTGGTGTCAAAATGTTGTGAAGAACCTGTTCTTTCATAATATACCAGACCTGACAAAATTATTTCAACAGGAGTTCCTTGATTTATGTCCAAATGTTATGAAATACATATCACTGCAAAGAGAACATCCTATGCTTTAAAATGATACCAAGATTGTCTTGATAGGTCTTCTCCAAGAAATTACATCTGATGTTCATAAAAATTAACCAGAGCGTTACAAGTCCACCCTTTTTGATACACCAGTACAGTTGTATGCAAAGGTTTGGGCACCCCTGATAATTTTCATGATTTTCCTTTATAAATCATTGGTCGTCTGCCTCAGAAATTTCAGTTAAATATATCATATAGCAGATGAATACACTGATATTTGAGAGGTGAAATGAAGTTTCTAATATTTACAGAAAGTGTGCAATAATTATTTAAACAAAACTGGGCAGGTGCCGAGATCAACGCTGTCAAATATGCGATCGCCCCTAGGGGTTATAGTTAGAGGAACCACCAAGCTGTTTTACAGAACAAATGAGAGTTATGAATGTAACTACAGTTCTATGAATTCCGGATGACCACCAGAGGGCGGTGCTTTAGCACCTGGATAACTACATGTGCGCAGCACAGAGGTCGAGAATATATACCAACAAAGTCACGCCATTGGATGTGACCTGGGTGACGTCACTGGTTGTCTTTATATATACCAGACGAACCCAGCAATCGTTTCTTTTCGAAATGAACTCGCAAGACTGAGTGACAAGCAACTCTGGCGGTCATCCAGAATTCATAGAACTGTAGTTACTCTCGTTCTGTTTCATTCCTCCTGACCGCCAGAGGGCGGTGCTTTAGCACCTGGATGACTTAATACCAACAAGGTCACGAAGAGTCACCCTTACCAAGCATCAGCAGTGGTGAGTGGAGGCAGACAACACCACCAATGTCACCGCAGGAGGAGTGGCCACATCCAGTCTGTAATCATGGGCGAAGGTACAGGATGAAGCCCACGTAGCAGAAGCACAAATATCACTCAAAGGAACACCTCTCAGTGCAGCCCAGGAGGTGGACATCCCTCTGGTGGAATGGCACGTAACTTTAGGAGGCTGAAGACCCCTGGACTTGTATACTTGTAAAATGGCATCCACGACCCAATGTGAAAGTTACTGCTTTGATACAGCGCAGCCTTTTTTGTGATCATCGTAACCAACAAACAGGGCATCTGTTTTCCAAATCCCAGCAGTCGCACTAATGTACTGCTTCAACATTCCAACAGGACACAGGGAACCTGAGACAGATAATCCTGGATCAGAATGTGGGGCATACACAGCCAAGGAAATTGACTGGTTAACATGAAAGGCTGAAATACTCTTAGGTAAAAAGGATGGATTAGGCCACAGCGTAACCCTAGATCCGTCAGAATTCCGTCGCAAACAGTTCTCAGCAACCGATAGGGCATGGAGCTCTCCCACTTGCGTAGCCAAAGATACTGCAAATAGAAAGGCAGTTTTCACTGACACCCACTTAAGATCAGCACTTTCAACTTGTTCGAAAGGAGATAAGCTTAAACCCTTCAGGACTAGTGGAAGGTCCCATGAAGGTACGCGTGCAAGCCTTGGAGGCCGCAAATGTAGAGCACCTTTCAAAAAACGACACACTAAGGAATGTGAACCCACTGACCGGCCATCAACGTAGACGTGCCAAGCAGAGATTGCAGCAACATAAACCCTTAAAGTAGTGACAGAAAGTCCTTTCTCCAGCCGTTCTTGTAAATATTTGAGTAGAATAGGCACAGGGCAATGCTGTGGGTCTAACCTTTGGTTCTCACACCACCGGACAAACAGCTTTCATCTGTTGCCATACAAAGCCCTGGTAGAAGCAGCACGTGAGTTAAGGATAGTCTAAACAACAGACTGGTCACAAGAACCTAACAAGGAGTCTGGCCCTTCAACGGCCACACATGCAATTGAAGGCGTTCTGGGTGAGGGTGCCAAATCCTCCCCTGTAGCTGTGACAACAAAGCCTAGGTTGTTGATCCAAATCTGTAGGGGACGCAAGAACTGAAGTCCCAAAGGTACCATTAGCTACACTGCAGTCAGTTTGCCCATCAACTGGAGCAACAAACCAAAAGACAGTCACAGTCCGTTGAACGTGTGAGACGAGATGAATTACATTGCCCACTCTCTGCAGGGATGGCGATGCAGTCATAGTTAAGGAGTTGACGGCAATGCCGATGAAGGTTGTTTGTTTACTGGGAACAAGAGAACTCTTCGCAAAATTCACTGTGAGTCCGAACTGAGAGACATGGTTCAGTAGAAGAGCTGTGTCATTGTGCGCCTGCTCCTGAGTCGGAGCGCAGACAAGCCAATCGTCTAAGTAGGGTAGGATTCTTAATCCGAGAGCTTGCAGTGGGGTGGAGAAACTGCCTGTGACGAGGTGCCACTGGCACATGGAAATAGGCGTCGTTTAAGTCAACACTTGTGAACCAGTCTCCTGGTGAAATGTTGTAGCATGTCTGACAGTCTGAGGCCTGGAAGTCCAGTGTAGGTCAACAAACTGTTGCCGAGATTTACTAGCCTCAGCAGCACACTCCAAAGTTTGTTGGGCTGCAGGTCCAAATACTTGGCCTGGAAGAACCGGCAGTGAATGGAGTGTACCTCTGCAGGATTCAGACAGAGGGGACTGTGCAAGCCACACCTGATGTCCATTGATGGTAAAGGTTGACATCAGTCTGCCAAGCACCTTGGACATATAAGCAAAAGTTTGGAGTGAGGCATCACTAAGACTTTGAGTAGCATCATCAACCTCTGCCTCCCTCAAAGACTTTGAGAGGCCAAGGGCTAAATGGGACAGTGAGTTGCCTAGGGGACCAATGCGAGCAGCTATGTCATAGCTTTTGGTGAGGAGGTCATCAGTGACCCTACACTGAGGTCGTGGGCAGTGGGCATCCGGCCGAGCAACATCAGCCGGAGCCACAGCCAGGTTCACAATAATGCTGTCGATAGCGAGCATACGGTTCAGACCATACTGAGCCGAATCACACATAGAGCTAAGGGCTCTGCAGTCAAGAGATAGATGGGTCAGTGATTTGGGGTCTGCCCAACATCGGTGGAGCTCCTCGATATATGGTTGCGAAACTGGAAAATTGAACTCAAGTTTCTGAGGGACTTTGAAAAAGGCACTTGAAGCGGTGGTTTCCGCAGGGGGATTGTCAACCCCAAGCCTGGATAAAAGCCAACTGAACAGCTTGCTTGACAAAGAATAGTCCACATCTGGTTTGCGGCAGGTGTGAGAGCCCACTAATGAATGGCTTGGAGAGAGGCCCCTCTCATCCTGATCCTCTACACAGTTTGTATCACTTGTCATATACAAAGAATCAGTTGCAGCAATAGACATGGCATCTTCTTCCTGCTGAGTAACTACATCGGTCTGATCAGCCTCATTAGGGACAGCAGGAACTGTTACAGCACCCCTAGTCTGTAGATTCAGAAGCAAGGACTTAATCTGAGCAAACTCAGAAGTCAACGTTTCAACCTTTGCAGCCAAAGCGTGGTCATGAGTAACCTTCTTAGCAGAAGGGTCCCTGCATGTAGGAGTTTACAGCGCTTTGGTGCCTTTCTGGGACTGGAGGCCAAAGTCTCACTAGGCATCCCGCTTTCCAATGCTGCGAGTCTAGCAGACCTCTCTGCCAGTGCCATACTGGCACAATTAAGGCAGGCATCACCAGTCAGGGCTTCCCTCAGGTGTCCGATCCCAAGACACGAGGGGCAAAGCATATATCCATCATCTGGGCTCAAGGGAGTCAAACAGGTACTACAGCTATGCAACAAAGGCCCTGACAACATTGTGAACTGTGTGCAGATGGCTAACACAAGCCCTGACAGTTACAGATAGAAAGACAAAGCATGAATCACATGCAGTGTAAAAAGTAACGCAAGGCACGGGGCGTGAATCGCTCACAGTCACAGCAGTAACACAAGGCACGGGGCGTGAATCACTCACAATCACAGCCGTAACACGAGGCACGGAGTGTGAAGCACTCATGGCCACAGTCTTAACACGAGGCACAGAGCGTGAAATACTTACAGCCACAGACTTAGTATGAGGCACAGAGGGTGAAGCACTCAACCACAGACAACACGAGGCCCTCACAACATTGTAAACTGTGTGCAGATGGCTAACACAAGCCATGGCGGTTACAGATAGAAAGACAAAGTGTGAATCACACGCAGTGTAAAAAGTAACGCAAGGCACGGGGCGTGAATCGGTCACAGTCACAGCTGTAACACGAGGCACGGAGCGTGAATCGCTCACAGCCGTAACACAAGGCACGGAGCTTGAAGCACTCACAGCGTAAAAGCTATTACAGGGCACGGAGTGGGAAGCACTCACAGCGTAAAAGTTAATACAAGGCACGGAGCGTGAAGCACTCACAGCCACAGTCTTAACATGAGGCACGGAGCTTGAAGCACTCACAGCCACAGTCTTAACACGAGGCACGGAGTGTGAAGCGCTCATAGCGTAAAAGCTAATACAAGGCACCGAGTGTGAAGCACTCATAGCATAAAAGCTAATACAAGGCACGGAGCGTGAAGCACTCACAGCGTAAAAGCTAATACAAGGCACGGAGCGTGAAGCACTCACAGCGTAAAAGCTAATACAAGGCACGGAGCGTGAAACACTCACAGCCACAGACTTAACACGAGGCATGGAGCGTGAAGTACTCACAGCCACAGACTCAACACGAGGCACGGAGCGTGAAGCACTCACAGCGTAAAAGCTAATACAAGGCACGGAGCATGAAACACTCACAGCGTAAAAGCTAATACAGGGCACAGAACGTGAAGCACTCACAGCGTAAAAGCTAATACAAGGCACAGAACGTGAAGCACTCACAGCCACAGTGTTAACATGAGGCACGGAGCTTGAAGCACTCACAGCGTAAAAGCTAATACAGGGCACGGAGTGGGAAGCACTCACAGCGTAAAAGCTAATACAAGGCACAGAACGTGAAGCACTCACAGCCACAGTGTTAACATGAGGCACGGAGCTTGAAGCACTCACAGCGTAAAAGCTAATACAGGGCACGGAGTGGGAAGCACTCACAGCGTAAAAGCTAATACAAGGCACAAAACGTGAAGCACTCACAGCCACAGTGTTAACATGAGGCACGGAGCTTGAAGCACTCACAGCGTAAAAGCTAATACAAGGCACGGAGCGTGAAACACTTACAGCCCAAGTGCTAAGTCACTTACAGCGACGACAACAGTCGCTGCCAGCAGAGCTGTTGAACTTAGTAAAATAGCAGCAGCGCAGATGAAGTACTTCAAGGAGTGGAAAACACTCACAGCAAGCCCAACACAGTACACTACCACATAGTTAACGGGGTTAGCGATACAACTAGACAAGTAGCTAGCTTTCGTCGAAACAACACAGCTAAAGGGTTAGCGGCTAGCAGCTAATGACTTCAGCTGTGCACAGAGGAAAATACCCAGCAGGGCAGCGACGAAGGCGCGCACCCGGTGAGGAAGGTGTACTCACAACAAAAGAGTGAAGCTGCATCTCACAGCCTCTGGAGGATGTGTGCAGTGCACCGAAAGTGGGTTGCAAGGCTACAAGCGAGAGCGGCAATTGCAGCTAAATGTGTTCTCAACCTCTTCAGAATGCGAGAATGTAGAAAAGAAACGATCGCTGGGTTCATCTGGTACATAAAGACAACCAGTGACATCACCCAGATCACATCCAATGGCGCACATGTAGTTATCCAGGTGTTAAAGCACCGCCCTCTGGCGGTCAAGAGGAATGAAATAGAACTAATTTATACAAGTGACATAGTACTCGATCGCTGCAACATTGAAAATATGACAAAAGATAAATTGATAGGAAGTGTATCGATGTCTTACCTGAGTGTGGATGTGGACCAATGCATATTTGTCTTTTTTTTTTGTTGTTCTTCCTGTGGCTTTGATCTGGATTTCACTTGATCCTGATTTTAGGAATCATCTCAGGTTTCATAGGACTGTTTTTGAGGCCATTTTGCCTTTGACTATAATTGAACCGATACCTCGCAGGGCCTTTTCAAATCAAATCAAATCAATTTTATTTATATAGCGCCAAATCACAACAAACAGTTGCCCCAAGGCGCTTTATATTGTAAGGCAAAAGCCATACAATAATTACAGAAAAACCCCAACGGTGAAAACGACCCCCTATGAGCAACCACTTGGCGACAGTGGGAAGGAAAAACTCCCTTTTAACAGGAAGAAACCTCCAGCAGAACCAGGTTCAGGGAGGGGCAGTTTTCTGCTGGGACTGGTTGGGGCTGAGGGGAGAGAATCAGGAAAAAGACATGCTGTGGAAGAGAGCAGAGATCAATCACCAATGATTAAAAGCAGAGTGGTGCATACAGAGCAAAAAGAGGTGAATAAAAAGAAACACTGGGTGCATCATGGGAACCCCCCAGCAGTCTAAGTCTATAGCAGCATAACTAAGGGATGGTTCAGGGTCACCTGATCCAGCCCTAAGTATAAGCTTTTTCAAAAAGGAAAGTTTTAAACTTAATCTTAAAAGTAGAGAGGGTGTCTGTCTCCCTAATCCGAATTGGGAGCTGGTTCCACAGGAGAGGAGCCTGAAAGCTGAAGGCTCTGCCTCCCATTCTACTCTTACAAACCCTAGGAACTACAAGTAAGCCTGCAGTCTGAGAGCGAAGCGCTCTATTGGGGTGATATGGTACTAAGAGGTCGCTAAGATAAGATGGGACCTGATTATTCAAAACCTTATAAGTAAGAAGAAGAATTTTAAATTCTATTCTGGAATTAACAGGGAGCCAATGAAGAGAGGCCAATATGGGTGAAATATGCTCTCTCCTTCCAGTCCCTGTCAGTACTCTAGCTGCAGCATTTTGAATTAACTGAAGGCTTTTCAGGGAACTTTTAGGACAACCTGATAATAATGAATTACAGTAGTCCAGCCTAGAAGAAATAAATGCATGAATTAGCTTTTCAGCATCACTCTGAGACAAGACCTTTCTAATTTTAGAGATATTGCACAAATGCAAAAAAGCAGTCCTACATACGAGGTTTATTAGAAAAGTATCCGACCTTATTATTTTTTCAAAAACCATATGGATTTGAATCACGTGTGATTGCGTCAGCCAAGCTTGAACCTTCATGCGCATGCGTGAGTTTTTTCACGCCTGTCGGTTGCGTCATTCGCCTGTGAGCAGGCTTTGAGTGAGGAGTGGTCCACCCCTCTCGTCGTTTTTTTCATTGTTTAGGAATGGCTCAGAGACTGCCGCTTTGCTTGATCAAAATTTTTTCAGAAACTGTGAGGGACATCAAAGTGGACACCATTTGAGAAATTCAGATGGTTTTTGGTGAAAATTTTATGGGTTTCAAAGAGATTACGGAGTGTTACTGTTGCTTTAAGGACAGCCCAGAGCGACTGGTGGTGCTCCGCGCTCCGAAGCCGCCATCGACAGGCTGAGCGACCATTTCATTTCTAAACGGATGGCTGTATGGATCCGTGACCAGCGTGTGCAATTTCTCTGGTTATCTCAAGAGCTGGACATCAACCATTTTCCGGCAGATTTCACTTTTAACAAGAGATTTTGTCATGGAAAGCAGAGCGGAGGCTTCGCGCGTCACGATGGATTCGCTACTGGAGCGAGACAAAACCACCTCCATTTTGGTCTCACAGGACGGCTTTGAGATGGCGTTCAGACAGCTGTCGGGGATTTTTCCATCGAGTGATTATCTGAGAAATTGTGGATGTGCCTGGGCATGCCAGAACATGTCCTGTGAGGCTTCATCACGGCGTTGCTTTGCGCCATTACAGTAACAATCCGTAATCTCTTTGAAGCCCATAAAATTTTCACCAAAAACCATCTGAATTTCTCGAATGGTGTCCACTTTGATGTCCCTCACAGTTTCTGAAAAAATTTTGATCAAGCAAAGCGGCAGTCTCTGAGCCATTCCTAAACAATGAAAAAAACGACGAGAGGAGTGGACCACTCCTCACTCAAAGCCTGCTCACAGACGAATGACGCAACCAACAGGCGTGAAAAAACTCACGCATGCGCACAAAGGTTCAAGCTTGGCTGACGCAATCACACGTGATTCAAATCCATATGGTTTTTGAAAAAAATAATAAGGTCTGATACTTTTCTAATAGACCTCGTATTTGCTTAATATGCGCATTGAAGGACATATCCTGATCAAAAATGACTCCAAGATTTCTCACAGTATTACTGGAGGTCAGGGTAATGCCATCCAGAGTAAGGATCTGGTTAGACACCATGTTTCTAAGATTTGTGGGGCCAAGTACAATAACTTCAGTTTTATCTGAATTTAAAAGCAGGAAATTAACGGTCATCCATGTCTTTATGTCTGAAAGACAATCCTGCAGTTTAGCTAATTGGTGTGTGTCCTCTGGCTTCATGGATAGATAAAGCTGGGTATCATCTGCGTAACAATGAAAATTTAAGCAATGCCGTCTAATAATACTGCCTAAGGGAAGCATGTATAAAGTGAATAAAATTGGTCCTAGCACAGAACCTTGTGGAACTCCATAATTAACCTTAGTCTGTGAAGAAGACTCCCCATTTACATGAACAAATTGTAATCTATTAGATAAATATGATTCAAACCACTGCAGCGCAGTGCCTTTAATACCTATGGCATGCTCTAATCTCTGTAATAAAATTTTATGGTCAACAGTATCAAAAGCTGCACTGAGGTCTAACAGGACAAGCACAGAGATGAGTCCACTGTCTGAGGCCATAAGAAGATCATTTGTAACCTTCACTAATGCTGTTTCTGTACTATGATGAATTCTGAAACCTGACTGAAACTCTTCAAATAGACCATTCCTCTGCAGATGATCAGTTAGCTGTTTTACAACTACCCTTTCAAGAATTTTTGAGAGAAAAGGAAGGTTAGAGATTGGCCTATAATTAGCTAAGATAGCTGGGTCAAGTGATGGCTTTTTAAGTAATGGTTTAATTACTGCCACCTTAAAAGCCTGTGGTACATAGCCAACTAATAAGATAGATTGATCATATTTAAGATCGAAGCATTAATTAATGGTAGGGCTTCGGACCCGGTGCCACGTCATCAACCTTGCCCCCTCGGATGTGAGAGTTATCAAAAATAAAAATAAAAAAGAAAGAAAAAGAAATACTGGAAAATGTAGCGCCTCGCAGTTTCGCGGATTTTTTTAGTCCAATTTTGCATGCGTTTTTTTTTTTTTTTTTTTTTTTTACCGCGCATTGTGCTCTGCGTCCTCATCAAGCAGGCCGGTGTTCTGTTGAGATGACAGGACACCTGTTGTGGCACCGCGAAGGGAGAGCACGCGCATTGTGTTCTGCGTGTCTGTTTATAAGAATCTTCTCGCCCAGAAGAAAAAAGAGCGCCAACAACTACCATAACTGTGTTCTTCACTCAGAAAAAGACATCTGCAGTGAGGTGTGAGTGGAAAAAGGCTCGACAGTGGCGCGGCGCCAGGACAAAGAGGCGCAGTCAGAGGAACTGTGAAATACTGGTCAGTCACTATTAATAATTTCTTATGTGTCCCTAACCCTCGGAGGTTGATCGTTAAATTTAAATTGGTTAGTTCTAAAAGCCATCGTAATTATTTATAGGAAAATGTTCTATTTTTATTTCTCAAACAAATGTTTGGGCCTGAAAACAGGTTGGTCTTATTTTTCTACTAAGGTTTGAACATTGAGCGTGTTTACACACGAGAGAAAAGTAAGAAAATGTTAATGCCTGTTTGAGAAAAGTGTATAGTGTGTAGTGAGGGGTTTTACAGCCTTAAAACATCTATAATAATTGTAAAAAATAACGCTGACTGCTTAACGGATTTCGCCTATTGCGGGCTATTTTTAGAACGTAACTCCCGCGATAAACGAGGGACCACTGTATATCTACATGAAGTTTATCTTTGACCCGTTGTGTGACTGTCATGCCCAATTGCGCTGTGTTTGCGCTTGTGATGGAGGGCTGTATGTATCTACTGTCTCGTGTCGCTTCTCAGATCAGTTGTTGGTTTGGTTTTGCGGTATGCAGGAGATCACTTGACCGAGGGTCTATACGTTCAAATAATAATTAAAAAATACTGTCATCACTCTTTACTCTTAGTCAGTCTCTTACAACGGTGTAGCCTAAATACACGAGCTTTCTAGGAGCGCACCCAGTTCATTACGCATGCTCAGAGGCAGGTACCCTCCGGTGCACACTTTTTTTGTGTGTGTGTGTGGGGGGCGGGGCGACCCCGCCCCCTGTGATAAAGTCATCGCCCCCTTAATATTTTTTTTCTGGCGCCGGGCCTGTAGGGCTTCCTTGAGCAGCCTGGTAGGAATGGGGTCTAATAGACATGTTGATGGTTTGGAGGAAGTAACTAATGAAAATAACTCAGACAGAACAATCGGAGAGAAAGAGTCTAGCCAAATACCAGCATTACTGAAGGCAGCCGAACATAAAGATATGTCTTTGGGATGGTTATGAATAATTTTTTCTCTAATAGTTAAAATTTTATTTGCAAAGAAATTCATGAAGTCATTATTAGTTAAAGTTAAAGGAATACTCGGCTCAATAGAGCTCTGACTCTTTGTCAGCCTGGCTACAGTGCTGAAGAGAAACCTGGGGTTGTTCTTATTTTCTTCAATTAGTGATGAATAGTAAGATGTCCTAGCTTTACATAGGGCTTTTTTATAGGGCAACAGACTCTTTTTCCAGGCTAAATGAAGATCTTCTAAATTAGTGAGACGCCATTTCCTCTCCAACTTACGGGTTATCTGCTTTAAGCTGCGAGTTTGTGGGTTACACCACGGAGTCAAGCATTTCTGATTTAAGGCTCTCTTTTTCAGAGGAGCTACAGCATCCAAAGTTGTGCTCAATGAGGATGTAAAACTATTGACGAGATAATCTATCTCACTCACAGAGTTTAGGTAGCTACTCTACACTGTGTTGGTATATGGCATTGAAGAACATAACAAAGAAGGAATCATATCCTTAAACCTAATCACAGCGCTTTCAGAAAGACTTCTACTGTAATGAAACTTATTCCCCACTGCTGAGTAGTCCATTAAAGTAAATGTAAATGTTATTAAGAAATGATCAGACAAAAAGGGGTTTTCAGGGAATACTGTTAAGTCTTCAATTTCCATACCATAAGTCAGAACAAGATCTAAAGTGCGGTTAAAATGGTGGGTGGACTCATTTACATTTTGAGCGAAGCAAACTGAGTCTAATAATAGATTAAATGCAGTGTTGAGGCTGTCATTCTCAACATCTATGTGGATGTTAAAATCACCCACTATAATTATCTTATCTGAGCTAAGCACTAAGTCAGACAAAAGGTCTGAAAATTCACAGAGAAACTCACAGTAACGACCAGGTGGACGATAGATAATAACAAATAAAACTGATTTTTGAGACTTCCAATTTGGATGGACAAGACTAAAAGTCAAGCTTTCAAATGAATTAAAGCTCTGTCTGGGTCCTTGATTAATTAATAAGCTGGAGTGGAAGATTGCTGCTACTCCTCCTCCTCGACCCGTGCTTCGAGCATTTTGACAGTTAGTGTGACTCGGGGGTGTTGACTCATTTAAACTAACATATTCATCCTGCTGTAACCAGGTTTCTGTAAGGCAGAATAAATCAATATGTTGATCAATTATTATATCATTTACTAACAGGGTCTTAGAAGAGAGAGACCTAATGTTTAATAAACCACATTTAACTGTTTTAGTCTGTGGCGCAGTTGAAGGTGCTATATTATTTTTTCTTTTTGAATTTTTATGCTTAAATAGATTTTTACTGGTTGTTGGTGGTCTGGGAGCAGACACCGTCTCTACAGGGATGGGGTATTGGGGGGATGGCAGGGGGAGAGAAGCTGCAGAGAGGTGTGTAAGACTACAACTCTGCTTCCTGGTCCCAACCCTGGATAGTCACGGTTTGGAGGGTTTAATAAACTTGGCCAGATTTCTAGAGATGAGAGCTGCTCCATCCAAAGTGGGATGGATGCCGTCTCTCCTAACAAGACCAGGTTTTCCCCAGAAACTTTGCCAATTATCTTTGAAGCCCACCTCATTTTTTTTGCACTCTAGTTCTTCATGTTTTAATTTGGATAAAATTGTGCAGTGTTCCCAATACATTTGCGTGTATGGAAATAAAAGTTATAAGAATTTTGAGCATTAGTCACTTTTTAAAACACACTGCTATTATTTTGAACACAACTGTACAACTTGTGTAACAATTTTAAAAAATTAAACCTTCCATTGCATAATATCCTGCCAAGATTCGTAGACTGATGACAGACCTGGAACACCTTACCAATATTCTCAAGAACGCTGCAAAACTGAAAGCAATGATTCCTGTTTCGATACTTTGTTGAAACATGGCAGCCAATCTGCTCTGCGTAAGCCTGATCCCGTCAAATCTCAGAAGCTAAACACTATGGCAGTGATTTTCAACCTTTTTTGAGCCGCGGCACCCTTTTTATATTTACAAAATCCTGCGGCACACCACTGTCATGTGTCACGTGTCACGCACCACTAACTCGACTGTTTCTACACGGTGCCTTAGCACGTTAGCAACACGTGCGGTACAGATATGACGTAACACAGTATACTATTGTCATGGAGCTGTATATAAGAACTAGAGAGCGCAGTCCCATTGCTGCACACTAAACGAAAATGTCTCTTCATGGACAGCGACATGACGTCTCCTAACCGGGCAAAATATTGACGAAGTACCCGGATGTTAATGCATTTTCAATGGAGATTCGCGACGGAACACACTCAGAAAAATGCTCACAAAATACGTGTTAAAATGCCATTTTGTCCTGGATATCGAGCCAGTAAAATTAAATTACATTAAATTATGTCAGGAAAGTATTAAACTTACTCTGACACACACACATTCTCAAATATTAGTGTTGAAAGTTACACGGATCTGTGCTGATAAGCTACGCTGCTCGGCTGAGCTGCTGCTGTGTTCAACGCAGCGCGGCTCCTAAAACCATTAACTAACTAACTAGTTAGCTAACTGATCACCTGCAGAGGAATGGTCTATTTGAAGAGTTTCAGTCAGGTTTTAGAATTCATCATAGTACAGAAACAGCATTAGTGAAGGTTACAAATGATCTTCTTATGGCTTCGGACAGTGGACTTATCTCTGTGCTTGTTCTGTTGGACCTCAGTGCTGCTTTTGATACTGTTGACCATAAAATTTTATTACAGAGATTAGAGCATGTCATAGGTATTAAAGGCACTGCGCTGCGGTGGTTTGAATCATATTTGTCTAATAGATTACAGTTTGTTCATGTAAATGGGGAATCTTCTTCACAGACTAAAGTTAATTATGGAGTTCCACAAGGTTCTGTGCTAGGACCAATTTTATTCACTTTATACATGCTTCCCTTAGGCAGTATTATTAGACGGTATTGCTTAAATTTTCATTGTTACGCAGATGATACCCAGCTTTATCTATCCATGAAGCCAGATGATACACACCAATTAGCTAAACTGCAGGATTGTCTTACAGACATAAAGACATGGATGACCTCTAATTTCCTGCTTTTAAACTCAGATAAAACTGAAGTTATTGTACTTGGCCCCACAAATCTTAGAAGCATGGTGTCTAACCAGATCTTTACTCTGGATGGCATTTCCCTGACCTCTAGTAATACTGTGAGAAATCTTGGAGTCATTTTTGATCAGGATATGTCATTCAAAGCGCATATTAAACAAATATGTAGGACTGCCTTTTTGCATTTACGCAATATCTCTAAAATCAGAAAGGTCTTGTCTCAGAGTGATGCTGAAAAACTAATTCATGCATTTATTTCCTCTAGGCTGGACTATTGTAATTCATTATTATCAGGTTGTCCTAAAAGTTCCCTAAAAAGCCTTCAGTTGGTTCAGAATGCTGCAGCTAGAGTACTGACTGGGACTAGAAGGAGAGAGCATATCTCACCCGTGTTGGCCTCTCTTCATTGGCTTCCTGTTAATTCTAGAATAGAATTTAAAATTCTTCTTCTTACTTATAAGGTTTTGAATAATCAGGTCCCATCTTATCTTAGGGACCTCGTAGTACCATATTACCCCATTAGAGCGCTTCGCTCTCAGACTGCAGGCTTACTTGTAGTTCCTAGGGTTTGTAAGAGTAGAATGGGAGGCAGAGCCTTCAGCTTTCAGGCTCCTCTCCTGTGGAACCAGCTCCCAATTCAGATCAGGGAGACAGATACCCTCTCTACTTTTAAGATTAGGCTTAAAACTTTCCTTTTCGCTAAGGCTTATAGTTAGGGCTGGATCAGGTGACCCTGGACCATCCCTTGGTTATGCTGCTTTAGACGTAGACTGTGGGGGGTTCCCATGATGCACTGTTTCTTTCTCTTTTTGCTCCGTATGCATCACTCTGCATTTAATCATTAGTGATCGATTTCTGCCCCCCTCCACAGCATGTCTTTTTCCTGGTTCTTTCCCTCAGCCCCAACCAGTCTCAGCAGAAGACTGCCCCTCCCTGAGCCTGGTTCTGCTGGAGGTTTCTTCCTTTAAAAGGGAGTTTTTCCTTCCCACTGTAGCCAAGTGCTTGCTCATAGGGGGTCGTTTTGACCGTTGGGGTTTTTCATAATTATTGTATGGCCTTGCCTTACAATATAGAGCGCCTTGGGGCAACTGTTTGTTGTGATTTGGCGCTATATAAAAAAAAAGTTGATTGATGATTGATATATATTATATTTTTACACAATTATCCTTTATTGACCGAGTTTCATTCATGAAGTCAGCGGTGTGTGTGTGTGCACATCTCTGTGTGTGTGGCAGCACAGCGCAGGTCATTAATCTCATTATTTTAAGGTGCAAAAAAAAAAAAAAAAAAAAAAAACTCCCCAGTCTTCTCGAACAATTTTTAGTCACTAACGACAATAATTTTAACTAGACATTGGTCTAGCAGTGGAAAATATCAACTAGACATAAGTGAAAATAATGATCCGTGTCATCGGGTGACACAGGTACAGCAGGAGACATACAGCTGTTTATCATCCAAATATCACGGACAAAGTGACAACAATAACCAAAACCACTTACTTATGGAAGGAAATATTGTCTCCCTTGTTCCTCCGTTTGTGACTTTGCCAACATGCGCAGCTTTCCGGCATATTCCACCTGTTTCTTGACGAGACTAAGTGAACTTCTATGCACACAAATCACTAACTTGCCCGGAATTAAAATGGCGATTACGCCTCCTTGTCGGCACACGGCTCAGCGCTACTGCGCGCTTTGCTGCCATCTACTGGAATAAAAGAGCATTACACCATCTGCCACACTATTACAGCACATACACCCGATAATGGTGATATTTGATAATTGCCCACGGCACCCCTGACGATCAATCACGGCACCCCGGTTGAGAATCACTGCACTATGGGACCTGGTTAGTACTTGGATGGGAGACCTCTTTGGAACACCAGCGGCTGTGTGTGTTTCTCCAGGTAAAACTGGAATTACGTCAGGAAGGGCATTCGGCGTAAAACTTGTGCCAACTACCAATGTGGATCTGGTTGTATCCGCTGTGGCGACCTCGAACACAAAACAGGAGCAGCTGAATGGACAACTTTGTTGAAACATAATTAGCCCCACATCTGACGCTGATGTGACCTTGGCCTTTTATTTATATCTGTATTATAATAGCCAAGTGGCTGCTGTGTGTGCGTGCATGTGTATGGCTTTGATCATGGAGAAACTGGCGAGAGCTGACATTTGCTGTTTGGGATGTTTGTGTATTTTGGGTCAATGATGAATGCTGTAAAAATGGAAAGTTGATAGGACTAATATTTTTGGAGAAATTTGGGATTTGAGCTAACAGTGAAAAATGGACATTGATAATTACATTTCGGACTTGCACTCATTTCCAGCAGGGGGCGGTAAATCATCTACTACATATTAGAAGTGAAGTGGTGTGCATGTGTGATTTTTTTATTTATTTATTTTTTTTTTAGTAAGTTTGTAAATAATATAATTGTAAATACAGTTAAAAAATAAAATGGATGACAAGAAAGTGAAAACATTATTTCCACTGTGGTCACTTTAAAAATCAAATTTCAAAATAGAAGTAATGATAAAATAATATGTATATGATAACAAGAACCTAAACAATTTATTGATACATTAAAACAGTAAATTAACATTTTAAACAATTATGTAATTAACAGGAAATAAAAGGGTTGAGTTCTTATTCTAAAAACTGTTGAGGTCTAAGCTTCTAAAAACACTCTGGACTCACACGTCATTCCAACTCATTATTGAAACTTTGCTTAATTTATTACCACCCTTGAAAAATGTCACCTACCTATTACATAAACGCCACCCAATCTAGAGCCCGTGGATCCCCACAGACAACACATATAATGGAGTGGATTATTTATTTATTAATTTATTTATTTACAATCCCATCTTTATTGCACTAGTTCACACTTGTAAATCTCGTTTTTTAAATTTGTATTTTCCCTATTAAATTTTTGTACGACATTAAAACTACCATGTGATTGTTGGTAAATTCACGGCTTTGTTTGTTTTTAAATCAGCGATATGCCGAATTGTGTTTTTTGTTGTTATTGTTTTTGTTACAGCTCGAGGGGATGAGGTTACGGATCCAGGTGCCAGCGTCTGATTGATGAGATCAATGCTGTACCTGATGTCCAGGTGACCACATCCCGAGGCCGTCCAGGTGAGCTGGTTTTATCTGATCCACGATGCTCACAGTGAAGAGGAGGCACAGAATATTCAGATGCTTTGCTACCGAATTTGTATGAAATTTTCAGATGTTGTGTGTTTGTGTGTGTGTGTGTGTGTGTGTGTGTGTATATATATATATATATATATATATATATATATATATATATATAATTTTGAAAAGGAATAAAAAATCTTATTTTGAAAGATTAGATGATGCAAGTGAGAATTTGTGTAATGTTCAAGTAAGGCCTTGTGAAAAATTTGATACAGTTTTCAGAGCCCACTAGATTCTGGTCTCTTTGGGAGAGAGAGAGGAAAAAACTAATTAAAAGCACAATGCACTTCAATTTGTTTGACCTCTTTTTTTGAAAAGAGATTGTCCTGTCCTTGCAGTTTCAGTTTCAAGTGCATTTACACTATCTTGGGGTTTAGGGCTGTCCAGCAGTGTTCCCCCAACATGATCAAATCCTGAACTCTGAGTTGAGTTAACCTGGCATGATTATGTCTCAAGCTGTCTGTTCTAGAACACTGCTTATGAATTTGGTCAATCAACTCTGTTGGTGAAAAGAAAATTGTGTGTTTGTGGCCAACCAAATAGACATCAACTGAGTATCAAAACTATGAGTTATAATAGTGAAAGTTATTTCCATAAGGGAGACCTGGGAGTTAGTGCATATGAGAATGATAAACCCATAGACCGCATGAATGTGTGAGTTTAAATCATCAATTTATTAATATATTACTAGTACCATCCCAGTGGATAAAGCCACTCTAATGTATCTGAAATCCCCAAAATAAAATACTTAAAATATCCATTTTAGTTAATCTATAGTAATTCTATAATATCCCAAATAACAATAACTATTTCTGTTGAATTATTGGTCTTAGCTTAATGCAGTTATTGGAAAAATACTGACAAATGTGTTTCAAAGTCCTTCTGAATTATATATAGTAATCCAGCTACAGCACAGTTTCGTTATTTTATTAAAATTACAGATATTAATCCAGGATTACTGAGGAAATAAGTGGCTCTTAAATACCAATAACAAAACAAAATAATTATGAGAACTATTACCAGCCCCTCAAAATATGATATAATACAAATAATAAATGTATATGAGTTCAATGGTACAAATATTTCATATTTCATTTCGCCTCATTGAATGGTAGCTGTAATAATATATACAGTACATGCAGAAACTAGCACATGCACGTACTAATTCGACCCCTGCATTGAAAATTAAACATTCTTAAACAAAACAGTAATAATGCCACACTCATTTTGCACTCATCATAAGGTTAGGATACTGTGTCCTCCAAAAGTATTGGAACACTTGGAATTTCACACATTTTAATTTGTTTATGCCATTTCAAATGCAAGAAATACGTACAAAAATATAAAGAATAAAAATTTCAACAATTATCTTCCTCAAACTCAAGCAGAAAGCAAATCTCTAAAACTTGATATAAATTAATTAAAAATATAAAAGCCAAGCTGGTGGGTTGCATAAGTAATGCTACACTTTGGTATAAAACCTGTAAATAAAAATCAGTTTTATTGCCAATTTTCTTCAGACAAGTCAGGGGATGGAAACATGAACATTTCCAAGTCACTGAATATGTCTTGGACTTTATTTACATCAATTATGAAGAAAAACAAAATGTTCTTTCACCAAAACATCAAATCTAGGCTTTCATCTCAGATGTACTTTCTGCCAAATTGGAGCTGAACTTTCAGGTCTTCTTTTTAAGAAAATCCTCCTCTACACCACTTAATCAGGAAGCTGGATTTTACATTTTTAATTAATTTATATCACGTAGAGATTTGCTTTCAGTTTGAGTTCAAGGAAGGTAATTTTAGGACAACAAAAATGTATTTGAAATAGCATAAACAAATTAAAATGTGTGAAATACCAAGTGTTCCAATACTTTTGACGGCAACGAAGGGATAGAGTCACCAAGCACGGATTAGGGAGACTGGGGCCTCCTCCTGGAATCAGGCCTGGGGGCCTGGACAACAACTGTGGGGCTCAGCCGGAATTTCAGCCCGAGGAAACAACACAGGGTCACCACCTACAAGGAGAGTATAACGGGTCGAATGCACTGTTTAACAGGCAGTGGACAGGGCCAAATGCCCACATGGACTGACACGCCACCAAGGACATAATAAAATCATTGGCGTTTATTTATTTATCTTTTAGCAGGATTACATCCAAACTACTGCACAAATTTTGACAAAAATTTCACCACAGATAGATATTAGGCAATGGAAGACTCCATTAAATTTTGGTGGTGACATCGGATTCTGGATCAAGATTTCACTTTACCTATATGGGCTTCATATTGGCGGATGTTAGAAATCTCTGATTGCTCTTGTTGTTATTGCTCTTGCTTGCCTCTACTGGTGGTTGGCTCTCACTGCGGTACTGTATCACTTCCTGTTCCGGAGCACAGCGGTGTTTTTCTGTATCTGTTAGCTGTTTAATCTGCGCAGTTAGATTGATCTAGTTATCTAGATTACGATTTGTTTCCCAGTGTAATCTTTACGTGCCTTAACTAAAGCACTCCTTCTGCTGAATCACCTCTAAATTATTTACACATTATTCACTTTGCGTGTTTTTAGGAATCCGCTAGCTTAGCGTAGCTACTAGCTCTTAGCCGGTTTAGCATGGCGGCTTCTCCTGTCTCTCCCGCACTTTTCTGCTCTGGGTGTGAAATGTTTAGTTATTCCTCGGCCTCCTTTAGCAGTAATGGTACTTGTAATAAGTGTAGCTTATTCGTAGCTTTGGAGGCCAGGCTGGGCGAATTGGAGACTCGGCTCCGCACCGTGGAAAATGCTACAGCTAGCCAGGCCCCTGTAGTCGGTGCGGACCAAGGTAGCTTAGCCGCCGTTAGTTACCCCCTGGCAGATCCCGAGCAGCCGGGAAAGCAGGCCGACTGGGTGACTGTGAGGAGGAAGCGTAGCCCTAAACAGAAGCCCCGTGTACACCGCCAACCCGTTCACATCTCTAACCGTTTTTCCCCACTCGACGACACACCCGCCGAGGATCAAACTCTGGTTATTGGCGACTCTGTTTTGAGAAATGTGAAGTTAGCGACACCAGCAACCATTGTCAATTGTCTTCCGGGGGCCAGAGCAGGCGACATTGAAGGAAATTTGAAACTGCTGGCTAAGGCTAAGCGTAAATTTGGTAAGATTGTAATTCACGTCGGCAGTAATGACACCCGGTTACGCCAATCGGAGGTCACTAAAATTAACATTAAATCGGTGTGTAACTTTGCAAAAACAATGTTGGACTCTGTAGTTTTCTCTGGGCCCCTCCCCAATCAGACCGGGAGTGACATGTTTAGCCGCATGTTCTCCTTGAATTGCTGGCTGTCTGAGTGGTGTCCAAAAAATGAGGTGGGCTTCATAGATAATTGGCAAAGCTTCTGGGGAAAACCTGGTCTTGTTAGGAGAGACGGCATCCATCCCACTTTGGATGGAGCAGCTCTCATTTCTAGAAATCTGGCCAATTTTCTTAAATCCTCCAAACCATGACTATCCAGGGTTGGGACCAGGAAGCAGAGTTGTAGTCTTACACACCTCTCTGCAGCTTCTCTCCCCCTGCCATCCCCCTATTACCCCATCCCCGTAGAGACGGTGCCTGCTCCCAGACTACCAATAACCAGCAAAAATCTATTTAAGCATAAAAATTCAAAAAGAAAAAATAATATAGCACCTTCAACTGCACCACAGACTAAAACAGTTAAATGTGGTCTATTAAACATTAGGTCTCTCTCTTCTAAGTCCCTGTTGGTAAATGATATAATAATTGATCAACATATTGATTTATTCTGCCTAACAGAAACCTGGTTACAGCAGGATGAATATGTTAGTTTAAATGAGTCAACACCCCCGAGTCACACTAACTGTCAGAATGCTCGTAGCACGGGCCGGGGCGGAGGATTAGCAGCAATCTTCCATTCCAGCTTATTAATTAATCAAAAACCCAGACAGAGCTTTAATTCATTTGAAAGCTTGTCTCTTAGTCTTGTCCATCCAAATTGGAAGTCCCAAAAACCAGTTTTATTTGTTATTATCTATCGTCCACCTGGTCGTTACTGTGAGTTTCTCTGTGAATTTTCAGACCTTTTGTCTGACTTAGTGCTTAGCTCAGATAAGATAATTATAGTGGGCGATTTTAACATCCACACAGATGCTGAGAATGACAGCCTCAACACTGCATTTAATCTATTATTAGACTCTATTGGCTTTGCTCAAAAAGTAAATGAGTCCACCCACCACTTTAATCATATCTTAGATCTTGTTCTGACTTATGGTATGGAAATAGAAGACTTAACAGTATTCCCTGAAAACTCCCTTCTGTCTGATCATTTCTTAACATTTACATTTACTTTAATGGACTACCCAGCAGTGGGGAATAAGTTTCATTACACTAGAAGTCTTTCAGAAAGCGCTGTAACTAGGTTTAAGGATATGATTCCTTCTTTATGTTCTCTAATGCCATATACCAACACAGTGCAGAGTAGCTACCTAAACTCTGTAAGGGAGATAGAGTATCTCGTCAATAGTTTTACATCCTCATTGAAGACAACTTTGGATGCTGTAGCTCCTCTGAAAAAGAGAGCTTTAAATCAGAAGTGTCTGACTCTGTGGTATAACTCACAAACTCGTAGCTTAAAGCAGATAACCCGTAAGTTGGAGAGGAAATGGCGTCTCACTAATTTAGAAGATCTTCACTTAGTTGAAGACAGGCAGATTTCCAGATAATTCTCAGGTTGGTCTGAGTGTTTTATTTACTGGACCAGATTCACACTGTCCCACAACTCAGTGAAATTAGGTTTTGTTACCTCCGCCAAGGAGGTTATGTTTTCGGTCGAGTTTGTTTGTTTGTTTGTTTGTTTGTCTGTCTGTTTGTCAGCAAGATAACTCAAAAGGTTTTGAACGGATTTTGATGAAATTTTGTGGAGTGGTTGGAAATGACAAGAGGAACAAGTGATTCAATTTTAGTGGTGATCCGGATCACGATCTGGATCCCGATGCTAATGCGTTAGCATGTCTATAGCATTTTTTAAAGGATTCTTCACCATTGCGGGATAGGGGGAATTTTGACATTCTAGTTTCTAACGCCACAAAAACAAGGCAGAAAGGCTTGAAAAAAATTAGGGTGTAACATAGTCAAATGTTCTATCAAACAACAAAGTTTGGTGATGATTGGATCTGGATTCCGGATCTGGTGATCCAGAATATGCAAAAATATAGGGAAAATAGAAAATGTGTCAGTGTGAGGTGACAAATGAAGCTAGAGATACACAACTAACACCAAATTGTAGCTGAATCTGTACTGATTCAGTAAGGTGTCATCAGATTTGATGTAGCTTCAACTGTTATGGAGCTAGATCCAGAAGAAAACCGCCATTACCGAAAAATTGTTTAACTTTTGAACTAATAAATACATAAGTGATTCCAGGTTCTAGTGGTATGTTTTCATGGTCAAGGATGTCAAATATAAAGGAAAGAAAAGTGTATGTATCATAGTTTTGGTTGTAACATGGAATTGTTGAATAGATCACTGTGCCAAGGAGGGAATCTCTTTAGGGTCACTGGGCCTCATGTATCAATGTTGCGCACTTGTGGCGTAAATTTACGGCGTAAACTTGAAATACACCAAAGTCGCCGTGACATGTATCAAGCAGTGCGCACCTGCCCATTTCTGGCGTACGCCTGACGTGATCTTGATAAATGCGGCGGGTGGAAATGATCGTAATTATAATAAACACGCCCATAAATATTCAGACTCCGCTTCAGACACACCCTCATTTTACGACATGGAAGCCGGAAAGACGGCAATGAAAAAACTCCACCAATCACCGACGCGTGCCAATAGAGCGTCAAAAGCGGCTGTCGTATTAATTGTTTTGTAGTATATAATCAATAAAGTGTTACATTGGTCCCTCATTAATCGCTGGAGTTACGTTCTAAAAAATAGCCCGTAATTCGCGAAACCGCGACGTAGTCAGCGTTATTTTTTACAATTATTATAGACGTTTCAAAGCTGTAAAACCCCTCACTACACAGTTTATACACTTTTCTCAATCAGGCATGAACATTTTCTCACTTTTCTCTCGTGTGTAAACACTCTCAAAGTTCAAACCTTAGTAGGAAAATAATACCAAACTGTTTTCAGGCCCAAACATTTGTTTGAGAAATAAAAATAGAACGTTTTCCTATAAATAATTATGATGGCATTTAGAACTAATGAATTAATTTTAACGATCAACGAACGAGGTCGGACACATAAGAAATTATTAATAGTGACTCACCAGTATGTCACAGATCGCTCCTCTGAGTCCTGGCGCTGCGCCTTCTCCCACTCACACATGGCTGCAGCAGGTGTTTGTTTCCGTGTGACAAACACAGTTATGAGGAGTTGTTGGCGCTCTTTTTTCTTCTGGGCAACAAGATTCTTATAAACAGATATGCAGAACACAGAACACTGTAAAAAAAAAAAAAAAGGCATGCAAAATTGGACTAAATACTCCGCGAGACTCCGAGGCCACGACAGGTGAACGGCGTTATAGCGAGGGACCACTGTATACTCTTTTCACATGTCAATAATTCTTGACATGTGGATATTTGCTCGCCTAATCTGTCAGATTTCTTTATTTTTTAAATGTATTTCTGTATTTATTTTATTGTGACAACCGAATGGAGACGACAAAACCCGGCTGCAGCACGGGCAAATTAAGGGAATGACGAAACTACAGTTGTTATTATCAATTTCATAGTCTAAAACGATCACACCACATGAAGTTAAGCTCAGCGCTGCTCTGGCTCCAGGCTCGAAGTCTGGAGAAAAAGACGAGCAGCGCTTTCCTTCCTGTCAGATCGTGCTCCATAACAATCCCGCAAAAGCGGGATTTGTATTGATTCTTATGTAGTATAATCAGGAAAGTGTTATTTATGTAACATATGCATTGATTTGTATAATGGCACTGTTTATCATGTTGATCATCTTCATTTTTATGTGGATTCCAGCGCTGGTTCATTTTGGTGTATAATTTACGCCACCTCTCGACCTGGTGTATATTTTCAGCGCAGCGTACGCCAACGACCACATTGATAAATGGTGGTTCTGTGGTGGTTGGCTCTCACTGCGGTATTGTATCACTTCCTGTTCCGGAGCACAGCGGTGTTTTTCTGTATCTGTTAGCTGTTTAATCTGCGCAGTTAGATTGATCTAGTTAACTAGATAACGATTTGTTTCACAGTGTAATCTTCACGTGCCTTAACTAAAGCACTCCCTCTGCTGAATCACCTCTAAATTATTTACACATTATTCACTTTGTGTTTTTAGGAATCCGCTAGCTTAGCGCAGCTACTAGCTCTTAGCCGGTTTAGCATGGCGGCTTCTCCTGTCTCTCCCGCACTTTTCTGCTCTGGGTGTGAAATGTTTAGTTATTCCTCGGCCTCCTTTAGCAGTAATGGTACTTGTAATAAGTGTAGCTTATTCGTAGCTTTGGAGGCCAGGCTGGGCGAATTGGAGACTCGGCTCCGCACCGTGGAAAATACAGCTAGCCAGGCCCCTGTAGTCGGTGCGGACCAAGGTAGCTTAGCCGCCGTTAGTTACCCCCTGGCAGATCCCGAGCAGCCGGGAAAGCAGGCCGACTGGGTGACTGTGAGGAGGAAGCGTAGCCCTAAACAGAAGCCCCGTGTACACCGCCAACCCGTTCACATCTCTAACCGTTTTTCCCCACTCGGCGACACCCGCCGAGGATCAAACTCTGGTTATTGGCGACTCTGTTTTGAGAAATGTGAAGTTAGCGACACCAGCAACTATAGTCAATTGTCTTCCGGGGGCCAGAGCAGGCGACATTGAAGGAAATTTGAAACTGCTGGCTAAGGCTAAGCGTAAATTTGGTAAGATTGTAATTCACGTCGGCAGTAATGACACCCGGTTACGCCAATCGGAGGTCACTAAAATTAACATTGAATCGGTGTGTAACTTTGTAAAAACAATGTCGGACTCTGTAGTTTTCTCTGGGCCCCTCCCCAATCGGACCGGGAGTGACATGTTTAGCCGCATGTTCTCCTTGAATTGCTGGCTGTCTGAGTGGTGTCCAAAAAATGAGGTGGGCTTCATAGATAATTGGCAAAGCTTCTGGGGAAAACCTGGTCTTGTTAGGAGAGACGGCATCCATCCCACTTTGGATGGAGCAGCTCTCATTTCTAGAAATCTGGCCAATTTTCTTAAATCCTCCAAACCGTGACTATCCAGGGTTGGGACCAGGAAGCAGAGTTGTAGTCTTACACACCTCTCTGCAGCTTCTCTCCCCCTGCCATCCCCTCATTACCCCATCCCCGTAGAGACGGTGCCTGCTCCCAGACCACCAATAACCAGCAAAAATCTATTTAAGCATAAAAATTAAAAAAGAAAACATAATATAGCACCTTCAACTGCACCACAGACTAAAACAGTTAAATGTGGTCTATTAAACATTAGGTCTCTCTCTTCTAAGTCCCTGTTAGTAAATGATATAATAATGGATCAACATATTGATTTATTCTGCCTTACAGAAACCTGGTTACAGCAGGATGAATATGTTAGTTTAAATGAGTCAACACCCCCGAGTCACACTAACTGCCAGAACGCTCGTAGCACGGGCCGAGGCGGAGGATTAGCAACAATCTTCCATTCCAGCTTATTAATTAATCAAAAACCCAGACAGAGGTTTAATTCATTTGAAAGCTTGACTCTTAGTCTTGTCTATCCAAATTGGAAGTGCCAAAAACCAGTTTTATTTATTATCTATCGTCCACCTGGTCGTTACTGTGAGTTTCTCTGTGAATTTTCAGACCTTTTGTCTGACTTAGTGCTTAGCTCAGATAAGATAATTATAGTGGGCGATTTTAATATCTAAACAGATGCTGAGAATGACAGCCTCAACACTGCATTTAATCTGTTATTAGACTCAATTGGCTTTGCTCAAAATGTAAATGAGTCCACCCACCACTTTAATCATATCTTAGATCTTGTTCTGACTTATGGTATGGAAATTGAAGACTTAACAGTATTCCCTGAAAACTCCCTTCTGTCTGATCATTTCTTAATAACATTTACCCAGCAGTGGGGAATAAGTTTCATTACACTAGAAGTCTTTCAGAAAGCGCTGTAACTACGTTTAAGGATATGATTCCTTCTTTATGTTCTCTAATGCCATATATCAACATAGTGCAGAGTAGCTACCTAAACTCTGTAAGTGAGATAGAGTATCTCGTCAGTAGTTTTACATCCTCATTGAAGACAACTTTGGATGCTGTAGCTCCTCTGAAAAAGAGAGCTTTAAATCAGAAGTGCCTGACTCCGTGGTATAACTCACAAACTCGCAGCTTAAAGCAGATAACCTGTAAGTTGGAGAGGAAATGGCGTCTCACTAATTTAGAAGATCTTCACTTAGCCTGGAAAAGGCGTCTGTTGCTCTATAAAAAAGCCCTCCGTAAAGCTAGGACATCTTACTACTCATCACTAATTGAAGAAAATAAGAACAACCCCAGGTTTCTTTTCAGCACTGTAGCCAGGCTGACAAAGAGTCAGAGCTCTATTGAGCCGAGTATTCTTTTAACTTTAACTAGTAATGACTTCATGACTTTCTTTGCTAATAAAATTTTAACTATTAGAGAAAAAATTACTCATAACCATCCCAAAGATGTATCGTTATCTTTGGCTGCTTTCAGTGATGCCGGTATTTGGTTAGACTCTTTCTCTCCGATTGTTCTGTCTGAGTTATTTTCATTAGTTACTTCCTCCAAACCATCAACATGTCTATTAGACCCCATTCCTACCAGGCTGCTCAAGGAAGCCCTACCATTATTTAATGCTTCGATCTTAAATATGATCAATCTATCTTTATTAGTTGGCTATGTACCACAGGCTTTTAAGGTGGCAGTAATTAAACCATTACTTAAAAAGCCATCACTTGACCCAGCTATCTTAGCTAATTATAGGCCAATCTCCAACCTTCCTTTTCTCTCAAAAATTCTTGAAAGGGCAGTTGTAAAACAGCTAACTGATCATCTGCAGAGGAATGGTCTATTTGAAGAGTTTCAGTCAGGTTTTAGAATTCATCATAGTACAGAAACAGCATTAGTGAAGGTTACAAATGATCTTCTTATGGCCTCAGACAGTGGGCTCATCTCTGTAATAAAATTTTATGGTCAACAGTATCAAAAGCAGCACTGAGGTCTAACAGAACAAGCACAGAGATTAGAGCATGCCATAGGTATTAAAGGCACTGCGCTGCGGTGGTTTGAATCATATTTATCTAATAGATTACAATTTGTTCATGTAAATGGGGAATCTTCTTCACAGACTAAGGTTAATTATGGAGTTCCACAAGGTTCTGTGCTAGGACCAATTTTATTCACTTTATACATGCTTCCCTTAGGCAGTATTATTAGACGGCATTGCTTAAATTTTCATTGTTACGCAGATGATACCCAGCTTTATCTATCCATGAAGCCAGAGGACACACACCAATTAGCTAAACTGCAGGATTGTCTTACAGACATAAAGACATGGATGACCTCTAATTTCCTGCTTTTAAACTCAGATAAACCTGAAGTTATTGTACTTGGCCTCACAAATCTTAGAAACATGGTGTCTAACCAGATCCTTACTCTGGATGGCATTACCCTGATGTCTAGTAATACTGTGAGAAATCTTGGAGTCATTTTTGATCAGGATATGTCATTCAATGCGCATATTAAACAAATATGTAGGACTGCTTTTTTGCATTTACGCAATATCTCTAAAATTAGAAAGGTCTTGTCTCAGAGTGATGCTGAAAAACTAATTCATGCATTTATTTCCTCTAGGCTGGACTATTGTAATTCATTATTATCAGGTTGTCCTAAAAGTTCCCTGAAAAGCCTTCAGTTAATTCAAAATGCTGCAGCTAGAGTACTGACGGGGACTAGAAGGAGAGAGCATATCTCACCCATATTGGCCTCTCTTCATTGGCTTCCTGTTAATTCTAGAATAGAATTTAAAATTCTTCTTACTTATAAGGTTTTGAATAATCAGGTCCCATGTGCAGTATGTGAAATATCAGTCCTGGTATTTCTGTTTTTGGTGTTGTGCGACCATTGTTGGATGTTAGCTGGGATCCTGTCCTTTACCATTCTGAGGTACCTTCAGCTTTACAGTCAAAACATGGATTACATCACTATATTCTTCAACATTTTGAGTCATGTTTGTTGTATACATATTTTTACAAACAAAAAACAAAAACCTAATTTTGCTGAGTTCTGTGTTGGGGCTTGGAACCCATAACTGATTGATAGGCTCATCAGTGCATTTGTCCACACACACATCTGTCCATGCTGTATTTCCTGTGCTGTGTCATCAGCTGTGTTTGGTACAAATATTAAGCCCTTGTGAACTTGACCTTTGACCAGACTGTACAGAAAACACTTTCATGAGATTTATTTCCTCTTGTGTCTCCAAATCGACTGTCACACTATCAGCTTCATTACAAGACAGCTGGAGGGAAAGTGTTTTTATTAATTAATCTATTACTCATCTGCAGAGCAGACGTATGTCAGTTTGCGGGTCAGTTTATGTAATAGATTAGATATAAGACTTTTACTACAAACCAGTTCAAGACATTCTAAGGGAACAGAATGAAGATTATACATGTTCTGTCTGTGGTAGGATCTGCTCAACATTAGTATCCTGTTGTATAATACGTACATTTTGAAGTTGGTTATTATACTAGTTGAAATTTCTCTCCTCCTTCTTGCACAGCCTACTCCAGACAGACTTAGTATTTTTAATGACTGATGTGAATGAAGTTGGGCGCACTCAGAGACTTGGAAATGTTCACTTCTTGTTCACTTCGAAAATTGGCTATAAAAGTGAAGATTTGTATCAAGTATGTTCTTTGAAAATGTAGGTAATATGTACCTGTATAAAACTGGCAGTAATTCCGAAATGCTTAATGCAGTAGTTTTTGTTAAACTCTGCATTAAAGCGGAACATGTACGCTGCAAGAACACCTTGATGGTTTCATTTCTAATCCATCGTGGTGTTGTACAGAGGCAACATTACAATTGTTACTGTCCAAATACTTATGGACCTAACTGTACATGTATGTGTTTAATTTGTGCAGCCAATTCTGGAGGACAGGCCCGCACAAAGCTGTAGTGGAATGTTGAAGCTGTTGTCTGTATTCACAGTGAGAACTAAATGTGCACATTATGCCTCAGACCGGAGTCTCAGTTACTTGATTTAATGCGAAAATGAAAAAAAAAAAATATATATATATATATATATATATATATATATATATATATATGGTTTATTTGCAGTTGCAAATGGATTTGGTGTCATGTGCACATTTTGTCTGCACTGTGTATACAGGCTGAGATGCCGAGAGCAGCTCTGAGGAACCAGGCGCTGATCCACATTCAGTTTATGAATGGATGCACTAAAAACAAGTTGTGTGTTCATGATGCAAGGCTGAAGCTTTTCAGCTCACTGGAGCCTCAGAAACTGCTCTCCAAATCTGAAATATCACTTTTTTTTCATGGCATGTGATTATCTTCATAATTAGCTTTTCTCAATTCAGCTGCTTTAAAAGATTTGGCTGCAGATCAAATATGCTAATTTCCTCTCTGATCTGGAAGCTTATTTTACTCTCTCTGCTCGGGGTAATAGTTATGTCATTTTTCAAAGGTGTAGTTCCTATAAAAAGTATTCACCCCTTGGGGCTTTTATCGTTTTGACAATAAACCAAAGTAAAACTATTTCAGTTTTCCTTATAGAAAAATCATAAACGGAGGGTCTGTGCTGAGGGAAGCCACAAGGATGCTTAAGGCATCTGTGTAGACATTACAACCTTCAGTGACTGTAACTGAATAAGAATCTGGGGAATTGAGTGTCATGTATACCTTCTTGAGCTTAGATGTCATCTTTTTAATGTATTTATCTGGCGCTGTCCCACAAAGCTGTCACTGGTGAAGGAAGAAAAACAAACACCTGTTGGTAGCATCTCTTTAATCACAGCTACTGAAGGCTTGTCAATTTTTATGGACATTTTGATGGCATCCCTCACTGGCCGCCTTTGTGCAGTGTTTGAAGACGGCTGTTCCATGCTGTGCCTTGGAAATGTACTCATACCTTGATTTGTTTAAAGCAAACTGGCTCTCCAAGTGACTTACGTTTGAGCAGCGTTATTTTTGTTATATTAAGAAAACTGAAGAGGTTTCACTTTGAAATGAATTTCATTAACAGTATATAGTCTTTCAAATGTCTTTAAAATAAAAACTGGCAGTGGCGAGTACTTTTATAGTCACTGTACACAGATGATGTTTGGTGTCAGCAGTGATTAAATCTCACCTTTTATTATTTCTGATTTGTCTATATTGGTAACAGCTGCAAACGTATGAAATTCTGTTTGATGCAGAATTTCTTTCAGTGAAATAACGAATTTGTACTGTTGTAACCAACTTGTTTCCAGAAATGCAATAAAATTATCAGCAAAAATCTGCTCATTTCATTTTTCACAAATGTTTCTTAACGGTTGTGGAGATGTTACTGCAGGTAGACTGAGCTTTTGGAAACTATGTTTTTTTTTCCTGCAGCATGTTTGTCCAGCTTACCCATTTATCTAAAAGTCCACAAATGAGCCGATGCACTGTGTAACAATCTGCAGTGTCCTCGACAACACTGCTGGTGGCAGTTTTCATGTGTGCATTTCTGTGTGTGTATGTGTGCGGGGGGGGTTTGACCTCAATTATCCAGGGTTAAACGAATAAGATGTGCTTGCTCTCAAGAACCACTCTCTCATTTGCCAGAGCATAATGCACAAGCTGCAATTTGGTGACTGTTTCTATAGTAATTGTCATCTGCAGCTGAACCCCAGTCCTGCAGCTACTGTGTGTCCTCACAGTACAGGGACAGATGAGGCAAGACTGATCCCTTTGGAAACTAGGTGCTATAGGACCAGCCCAGTCAGAGAAAGAAGAAAAACTGAGGCTGGAAACAAGGTTTTTATGTTTATGGAGAAGCTTTTGAAAGTTTCAGAGGAGGTTCGAATGCCATCAATCTACTGCTGCCTCGACAGGAATGTCATCATCGCTTTTCAAACGTAGACATTAAAATGCCCTTGCTTTAATTTCATATCATACATTCAAATGCTGCTACAGAACAGATGTGCAGGCAACAACTGCAATACAACCATTTTCCAGTAGATTGTGCCGTTCCACAAAAAAAAAAAAGACCACTGAGTTCATCCAAATTTCACAGTTGGACCTTTTTATTACAAAAACAAAAAACAAAACACCCACATAAATAAATAGAACAAAATGATGTAAAAATATAATGCAGGTCTGTTGAGAAATCACAACAGTCTGTTCCAACATCTTTAAAGTCAGATTGGTCCCTGGTTTGTAAAAACGCTTCACAACTTGTAGCATCATTGTGTGGCTGTCCACATGACCTCATGCACAGCTCCAGTGACAATGTCTGACAAACTCAACCAATCTGCTGAATTAGCTATGGATCAATCAGGGACAAAGAAAAAAAAGGGGCTACCGCTTGCGTTTAAATTTCATATAAATATAATATATTAATTTATACATTGTACACTAGAATGATCTATAGCACACAGACAACTCAGATTACCACAGGAAGTAAAGGCAGCTGATCGCTTAAAAACCAAAAGCTGTGAGGAACCTGAAATGAGGTCTTTAGCTGCACATCTGAAAAAACAAACTGACAGTAAGGTTTCTGTGCTTTAGCATGTAACATGGACGATATGCAAACTGATGTCAACGGCGCCAGCATTTGTCAAGGCATTGAAATGTCGTCTACAATCTTAAAGGAGCGAGCGACAAAAATCAGTCAGAGTACGTGCAAACATTCACTTGATGACTTGAGATCACAACCCTGAATTCAATTGACAATAAGCTCATTTTGGAGGAATGGAAAATAAATTTTTCAAGGTCTAGTTGGCTGTGCCAGAGGAAATGAGAGCATAAATGTAAAAGGTGAGCTAGCGCACTAGAAGGAAAGTCAGGCCAGCCAAGCCGACCCCAGCAGCAGCAAACAGCGCCGTCCTCATGGACAAATTCACTTCTCTGACGCTGTGTGAGAACTTACACAACCCCTCCTAAACAGAGACAAAAACAGACAAAAGATAGAGGTGAGAGATTACATTAGTTTCTCACAAAAAAAAAAAAAAAACTGTATATAAGTGTCTTGTCCAAGGACACAACGGCAATATGCAGATTTTTGACTGGTTGGGAGCTGGATTCAAATCGATTGTGCATGATTGAAACCATACACACGCACGCGGAGGCCATCTGGCTATTAGAATGTAGATAAATCCACATACTTTTGTCAAAATTAGCCTCTCTTCAAGCAAATTTAAACCAAATTGTTCAGAATGCTGGTATCCATTATAGGAAAACCCCTCATTGTTATGAAGTGAAAGCAGGCTGGAGTTACATGGTTTTGTTTACATTATGTTGCCAAAGGGAATTCCCCAGACACCATCTGTATCTGACAGACAACAAAGTAGATGGCATTTTCACTTCTTTTGGAAAACAGACCCGTGGCATGGCACTTCACTTCAGTAATAAACAAAAGCTATTAAAAATACAGGCCAATGGCATGGTACACTTTGGACAGGGTTTTTCGCAGCAGCCGTATTCAACCAAATTAAACATTTTTCCTGAATTTGTGTCAATAATATATAGAAGTAAAACAAAATATGCTTCTTAAATAAATCATGTTTTGTAGAGTCTCCTGCTGCTACACAGAGATGATAAAATAAGGAGTGTTTGATGTTGGTCAACCTGTCCAGCAGCTGTATTTGTTTTTTCAGGCTAAAAACCACAGATTCAAACTGTATCTGCACCTGCTCGTCACACCAGGTGTTTACCCCTTTACAGCTGCTTGTTTTTCAAAGTCGTGTCTCACTCTCAGTACGACCAACGCCAAATTCAATACGCTAAAGATTCAACTGTTACTACACAGAACATCAGGTGAAGCTGGTTACACCAGTTGAAAAAAAAGGAGTATATTTTATTTTATATACACACACACACACCCTGGGGTGGAGGCTAACAACCCCATTCAAAAATTGAGGGAGGGAATCCAGCTGTTTAGGAAGTTGTAAACATTTGTATTTAGGGTGCATTGACAAAATAAGCTATATATACATACACAGCTTTTTTAAAATACACTTTTAAACAGCTGCATTTTGCCTTGCTGAGACTCTTTATGTCACCCTGTAATTTTTATAATCACAGCTGCCACTTCAGACATCTCAATGTTTGTCAAAATGAAAAGAGAAAACAGGAAAATTAAAGAAATGCTGCACCGCTAACAAAACCCAGGCTGAACTTTAAGCCACTTTATATCAGGAACAAAGATGATTCTAGGTACTTTCCTACAACACCAAATCTATTTCAGTTTCACTTTTAGTGCCTTTTTTGTTTTATCTCATGGATTCTCATCTGACCAAGGGGAAGGGAAAAAAAAGCAACATTATGACTTCTTTCAGCTTCTGAAGCAAGTAATGTAATAGTGAAATAAAATGCTTTTAAACTTCTGAAAACATGTTTTCAGTAAACTGGTTTAAATCAGTCATTAAAAAGTGATCTATCCTATAAGCCCTATTTGGATGGAAGTAAAATGTTATATGGGCAAGTGGAGTACTGTAATTTTACCAAAGCAAGTCTGTGATATTTATGGCCGATTCACACGGGATAAGAAAGTTTGGTATAAATGACATCAATGAACAGGCCTGACGCACCGCTGTCGCTCCTCCAAAAATAAATACATTTAAAAAAAAAGGGGGGGGATTCATCTCTACAGTCACGTCCTATCATCTAGCTTCTGTCAGGTTATCTGACGGCTTCACCTTTTTTCTCCCCTGCTGTTTGGACTATGCGCAGAGATGCGTGATTGTGGAGCGGCTTGCACTCAGTGTACCAAAGTAGGTGGTCTGAATACGTCTCATACAGGCACAAGATAAATACGTCCTAGTTCACTGATTTTGAGGCCTTACATTTTTTAATCTTGATGCAGAGGTGTGCCGCCTGCTCACAGAGCGCTCTGTCAGTGTTCCACAAGCATAGCAGGTGGTCCAAAGATGCACAGTGAGGGAACGCACAGAGGTGAGGCACTGCCATGAACGCGCTCATGTGATGTTTTAGCTGTGATCTGTAAACAGATTGATACAGAAATTCTACGCAAATAAAACTCAAGCATGACTGTCAAATATCAGCTGTTGTCACGCTCTAGGTCTTCAATTTAAAAGTAAAATGTGCTGGAATCGTTACTGACAAGGGAAGACACGGCCAGCAAAAATGACCAAAACTGGATTAAAAAAATAATAAAAAAATAATAAAAATCCACTGTCGAAGTGTAATCATTTCTTTGCTCCACCTCTCCATTAAAGTAGCCTTGGACAGAGTGGATTAAACTGCTTTAGATGCTCTTAATTTTATTCTATCATCTTTTAAACCAAATGTCTAATCGTGTCATGTTATAGTTCTAAAACAACAATAAAATATGAAATGGATTTAATCAGGTTATAGTCTGCTTTTAAACTGTACTGAATAGAATGGAGTAAACTGCTTTTAAAAGCACTTAAATGTATTGAAACATTTTAAAATAAAGGCAGTGGCTACGGGTACAGACCCGTATCTACAGAGACCGTTCTAAAGATACAGAGGGTGTCTTACCGACCAATCAGAATGCGCAAATATGTCAGTACCCGTACCATATGCGGTTAAACGTCTGGTGTCACGTACAATTCTTTCCGCCTCGCTTAGAAAACAGCACTTGGAACTTGAGGTGGATGGATGAAAGAAGCAAAACACCTTCAAATTTTATGTTGATATTTTGATGAATTTCTTCATTTAGATTTGATGAATTTCTTAAATTACAGCAGCTTCATTAAACAAATGTACTCGAATGACTATCAGCACGGCGGTGATCTTACAGGCTAGCCTCTGCTAACACTAGAAGACAGTTGCCAGTTATGGCTTCTGAAACAAGGGAGAAAAAAGAAACAGCACCGTTCAACTGAAGCATTAGTGGACGTAAAATATTCTGTCTGTTAAGAGCTTCACCGCTTGTTCCACGTGTGTATTTCCCACCGGTGTCACGTACGTCCGATGTAAGTACCCGTAGCCACTTCGTAAGATAAATGTCCAATTGTATAACTACAGCTATAAAACAATGACAAAATGTCTTGAAGTGCCTTAAACAGATTAGTCTTTTTAAAACGTTCCAAGGAAGGATTAAAGTACTTTTAAACAAATGCATTCTGGTTTAAAATGATCTACAGTATCCCAATAGCACACTGATATAAACAGGGGTAAATGTAACATATTGGTTTTGATTTTTTTTTTTTGTTGTTTTTGATGGCTCAGCTGGACAATTCATTCCAAGAATTTTTAAATTTTCTGATATTTGGCAGACTAAATGATGAACCAACTGATCATGAATTAACCTCTTTTATGACATGCAAACTGCAACACTGAACTGAATGCACTTTCAAAGCTGCACCAACATTCCAGCAGTTTCTTCACAACTCTGTTCAAGCGTGAGATGGAAAATTTATAATAACTACGTTACGCTTGCCTTGTACTGCATGATCAGTATGCGAGATGAGAGGTGCTGGTTCTAAATGGAGCTCTGCGAACAAGGTGCAATATTAAAGTGTCACTTCCTAGTGTTGTGGGACTGGATTACATCTCATCCACAAAACCATGTGTTCTAATTACGTGCACAATTTCTCCAACAAGTTTACTGCATCTGTCACACTGCACTTCATCTGAGTAGTGAAGAAGTTGCAAAGTGCTACCTGCTAACAGCGCTGTTGTGACTGCTACAGAAATGTTAATCAGTTTTTCCCAATCACCACCATGGAGTCAAACTCGCTGCCAACAGACAACACAAAGTAAAGCTGTGATGTTAAGACGTACCCAACCATCATTCTCCAGGAGCCAGTCTTTCTTCTCCTCTCCCAGGTAATCAGCGATGGTCTCCGCCAATCCCCTGCATGGTCCAGGACCCTGTCCAGGGTCCAGCCCCGGTTTGATTCCCTGTTGCTCCAACAGCTGTCTGGCCACAACCCCAGTAAAAGTAAAAAGGGACACAACCCTCCCCCAGTTTAAGTGTCCATCTCCAACCAGCTCCACCATCACCTTCCTGAGGCTGGGGCAGGGATCCAACCCGCACTGACGCAGGAAGGTCTGAGCCAGCAAGTGGAAACGAGCGTGGTGCTGCATCTCCATGTCCTGGGCCAGGCGCCTCATGGCAGCGGCTGACTCGCTGGGAGGTGGAGGGGCCGGCCGTGGGCTTGTGCTGCACAGGAACAGGTAGTCCTCTGCTAGAACCAGAGTCTCTTTCCACAGCCCACAAGACATTTTCTAGAAGAAAAACATAAAGGTCGGATTTAACAAAGCTTGCCTCCAAAGTAAGATTTTGTATGTGTACAGAAAATAAAGATAAAACATTGTAAAGGTGACTGAGCAAAAAATACAGTTAACACTTCATACACTGCTATAACACTGTGCTACTCAGCATTAAGGTTAGCAGTGTATGGTAATTTTTATTCATGTACGTCATCAAAAGAAGACAATCAAATCAAAGTCAAAGTCGGCTTTATTGTCAATTCTTCACATGTACTAGACATACAAGGAATCGAAATTTAGTTTCTCACCCTCCCTCGGTGATGACAGGACAAGACATTTTGACAATAAGGACAAGTATTTAGTATTTACAGTGTAGTATCTGAGGTAATAGTAAACATTCAGATAATCATTTCACAAATATCTGTAATTCAGTTTTAACCAGTTAAAGGGTTATTTTGCATACCATGATTGTAATTCAGACTCTACAAAGCTTGTTAATCTCTCACTTAGCATTCTGATCAATCTGACAATGACTTGAGAAAATGTCAGAAATGTAAGATATATTTAATTAAGAAAACAAAGTGAAGCTGCACTGGTGAGAGCATAAATAGGTAATTAATCAAGATGTAGGGTAAATGCTGGGGTGAAGCAAGGCTGTGTCCTGGCACCAGTCCTGTTCAACCTCCTCCTCTCAGCAATCACCCACCTCTTACATCACGCCATGAAACAGAGATGGTGTTCAGCTGGAATGTCGCCTTGATGGAAGCCTGTTCAACATCTGACAGCTATGCAAAGACAAAAAGCTGCCAGATCTATGAGCTCCAGTATGCTGATCACTGTGCTGTCCTAGCACATAGTCCGGAGTCTATGCAGAAATGCTCTACATACCATCTCCAGCTTGTATCAATCATTTGGTCTCCAAGTCAATATCAAGTAAACTGATGTCATGGCTCAACTCTCCATCCAATCCCCCTCACCACCCAGCTTTCACCAGTTCACCTACCTTAGCTCCATGCGCTCCTCTGACTGCTCTCTTGACATAGAAATAAATCACCACATCATCAAAGCCTCATGAGCTTTTGGACAATTCCATAAAAGGGTGTTTGGCAACAAAAACTCTGAAGATCAGCACCAAAATTACAGTCTACACTGCAGTCTGTGTCCCCACCCCGCTCTATGGGGCAGAAACGTGGACCCCATACTGGCATCATATAAAAAGCTTGGAGATGTTTCACATCCGGTGCCTCAAAAAAAAAAAAAAAAAAAAAAAAAAAAAAAATCATCAGACTGTCCCCAACACTGACAATCTATCATTAGCCAACACCATCTGCATGGAAGCAGCTTTGGCAAAAAGACATGTGCACCAAGATGGCGACATCATTTGAATGCCTGGCCATCACCTCCCTCACCAAACCCTCTAAGGGCAACTGTGCAACTCAAAACGGCTGCTGGTTGTCAGAAAAGGTCAATCAATCAATTTTATTTATATAGCGCCAAATCACAACAAACAGTTGCCCCAAGGCGCTTTATATGTAAGGCAAGGCCATACAATAATTACGTAAAAACCCCAACGGTCAAAACGACCCCCTGTGAGCAAGCACTTGGCGACAGTGGGAAGGAAAAACTCCCTTTTAACAGGAAGAAACCTCCAGCAGAACCAGGCTCAGGGAGGGGCAGTCTTCTGCTGGGACTGGTTGGGGCTGAAGGAGAGAACCAGGAAAAAGACATGCTGTGGAGGGGAGCAGAGATCAATCACTAATGATTAAATGCAGAGTGGTGCATACAGAGCAAAAAGAGAAAGAAACACTCAGTGCATCATGGGAACCCCCCAGCAGTCTAAGTCTATAGCAGCATAACTAAGGGATGGTTCAGGGTCACCTGATCCAGCCCTAACTATAAGCTTTAGCAAAAAGGAAAGTTTTAAGCCTAATCTTAAAAGTAGAGAGGGTGTCTGTCTCCCTGATCCGAATTGGGAGCTGGTTCCACAGGAGAGGAGCCTGAAAGCTGAAGGCTCTGCCTCCCATTCTACTCTTACAAACCCTAGGAACTACAAGTAAGCCTGTAGTCTGAGAGCGAAGTGCTCTATTGGGGTGATATGGTACTATGAGGTCCCTAAGATAAGATGGGACCTGATTATTCAAAACCTTATAAGTAAGAAGAAGAATTTTAAATTCTATTCTAGAATTAACAGGAAGCCAATGAAGAGAGGCCAATATGGGTGAGATATGCTCTCTCCTTCTAGTCCCCGCTAGTACTCTAGCTGCAGCATTTTGAATTAACTGAAGGCTTTTCAGGGAACTTTTAGGACAACCTGATAATAATGAATTACAATAGTCCAGCCTAGAGGAAATAAATGCATGAATTAGTTTTTCAGCATCACTCTGAGACAAGACCTTTCTAATTTTAGAGATATTGCGTAAATGCAAAAAAGCAGTCCTACATATTTGTTTAATATGCGCTTTGAATGACATATCCTGATCAAAAATGACTCCAAGATTTCTCACAGTATTACTAGAGGTCAGGGTAATGCCATCCAGAGTAAGGATCTGGTTAGACACCATGTTTCTAAGATTTGTGGGGTCAAGTACAATAACTTCAGTTTTATCTGAGTTTAAAAGCAGGAAATTAGAGGTCATCCATGTCTTTATGTCTGTAAGACAATCCTGCAGTTTAGCTAATTGGTGTGTGTCCTCTGGCTTCATGGATAGATAAAGCTGAGTATCATCTGCGTAACAATGAAAATTTAAGCAATGCCGTCTAATAATACTGCCTAAGGGAAGCATGTATAAAGTGAATAAAATTGGTCCTAGCACAGAACCTTGTGGAACTCCATAATTAACCTTAGTCTGTGAAGAAGATTCCCCATTTACATGAACAAATTGTAATCTATTAGATAAATATGATTCAAACCACCGCAGCGCAGCGCCTTTAATATATATAGTAAAAGATGCTATAAGGACTATACTAAGGAACTCCTAAAGCGCTGCAACATCAACCCAAGCCAACTTGAACCCCCAGCACTCAGCAGACAAACCTGGCAAGCTATCTGCATTAAGGCAACTGAACAGATCAACATCTTTCTTCAAACGAGGACTGAAATGCATGACCAATGATACCAGGGGACAGCCAGTATCAGCCCAACATCGGGGCATGTTTGGCCCACCTGCGGGGGAGTGTGTGGTTCTCAAATTGACACCAACACATGCACACACTGTATCTGGAAAGTATTCACAGCACCTCACTTTTTCACCAATTTATGTTACAGCCTTATTCCAATTTTCAAAATGGAGTAAATTCATTTTTCCCCTCAAAATTCTACTCACAACACCCCATAATGACAACATGAAAAAAGTTTTTTCCTTTTTTTGAAATTTTTACAAATTTATTAGAAATAAAAACTAAGAAATCACGTGTATGTAAGTATTCACACCATTTCCTCAATACTTTGTTGATGCACCTTTGGTAGCAATTACAGCCTCAAGTTGTCTTGAATATGTTGTTACAAGCTTGGCACACCTATATTTGGGCAGTCTTGCCCATTCCTCTTTGCAGCACCTTTCAAGCGTCAGTGCACAGCCATTTTCAGATCTCTCCAAACATACTGAATCAGATTCAGGTCTGCCACTGAAGGACATTCAGAGAGTTGTCCTGAAGCCACTCCTTTGATATCTTGGCTGTGGTCCTAGGGTCATTGTCCTGCTGAAAGATGAACCTTGCCATATTCATTCATTCTTTACCTCAATCTTGGCTTGTCTCCCAGTTTCTACTGAAAAACATCCCCACATTATGCTGCAACCACCATGCTTCACTATAGGGATGGTGCCTGTTTTCCTCCAAACATGATATAATGCCTGGCATTCATACCAAAGCGTTCAATCTTTGTCTCATCAGACTAGAGAACTTTTTTTTATCATGGTCAGAGTCCTTCAGGTGCCTTTTGGCAAACTCCAGGTGGGCTGCCATGTGCCTTTAACTAAGGAGTTGCTTCTGTCTGGCCACTCTACTATACAGACCTGATTGGTAGATTGCTGCAGAGATGGTTGTCCTTCTGGAAGGTTCTCCTCTCTCCAGAGAGGAATGCTGGAGCTCTGACAGAGTAGCCATCGGGTTATTGGTCACCTCCCTGTCTAAGGCTCTTCTACCCCGATTGCTCAGTTTAAATGGGCGACCAGCTCTAGGAAGAGTCCTGGTGGTTCTGAACTTTTTTCATTTATGGATGATGCCTGTGCTCTTTGGGACCTTCAGAGGAGAAGAAATGTTTCTTTATCCTTCCCTAGATTTGTGCCTTGAGACAGTCCTGTCTCGGAGGTCTACACACAATTCCTTTGACTTCATGCTTGGATTGTGTTCTGGCATGGACTGTCAACTGTGGGACCTTATATGTAGACAGGTGTGTGTCTTTCCAAATCATGTCCAATCAAGTGAATTTACCCCAGGTGGACTCCAATTAAGCTGTATAAACAGAGGATGATCCGTGGAAACAGGATGCACCTGAGCTCAATTTTGAGCTTCATGGCAAAGGCTGTGAATACTTATGTACGTGTGTTTTCTTAGTTTTGTTTTTAATTATTTTTAATAAATTTGCAAAAATAAAAAAATAAATACAATTTTTTTTTTTTTACATTGTCATTATGGGGTATCATGTGCAGAATTTTGAGGAAAAATTTAATTTCACCCATTTTAGCTTTAACATAAAATGTGGAAAAGGTGAAGTGCTGTGAATACTTTCCAGATGCACCGGAAAGAGAGCGTGTGTGTGTGTGTGTGTGTGAGAGAACATATATGTATGTACTACTATAAGACTTGGTATGCAAAAATCTAAAAGCCTTGTATTCTCTGATCTCAAATTTTGTTACAGAACGTTTACAACATTTTTCTGAAATTTGTAAAAACACTAATAATTTTGTAGCAAAGTGGTAAAATAAACTACAGAATTTTTGGACGGGGTACCTGCAATGTGCATAATTAATAAAAGCTACAATCGTTCTACTGTATGTATTGAAATGTCTTGATGTGTAACCCTAGATGGAGTTTATTTCACATATAAAAGCAAAAGACGAATAGTTATTATATTGGGAGCTTGAGCTAGCTGCTAACGGATCTGTCACACAAAGAACCGAACACAGCAACGCCGGACAGCAAATTAACGCACCACAAACTCTATTTTCAGACGTAACACAAACATAACTGCATGATTAAGGTTACACAGTAAGCCAAGGCATTGGCAAATACTTCAAAAACATTCACGTTTGTTAATGTACAAGAAAGAAAAACTCACCCTCCCAGCGATATCAGACTGCTCGCTGCACATACGGTCAGCGGAAGGAGATCCTGCTTCATTAAGCAGCAACACGTCACACAGGCGGATTAATTTATGACCAGACTCCGCCTCCGCTCGTCCTCCCGCAAAAATACCAAAAAATACCCGATTTAAAAAAATACCTCCCAAAAATACCCAGGACATCTGAAGGGACAATAACAAACAAACGAGAAGCTTTACACTGAAATGTCATCTTTGGCAGTTGAATCAACACACACACACACACACACACACACACACACACACACACACACACACACACACACACACACACACACACACACACACACACACACACACACATCTATCTATCTATCTATCTATCTATCTATCTATATATATATATATAGATAGATATATATAGATATATATAGATATATTTGTCAGCGGGACAGAGAGCCTTTTCATTACCGTGCTCCTGTTTTGTGGAATGCTCTCCCAGCCTCAGTGAGACTTTCAGATTCTGTGGAGACTTTTAATAAAAGAATAAAAACACATCTTTTAACCCAGTCTTATGGCTAGCATCCTTTTTTGATTCTTTTACAACCCCAATTCCAATGAAGTTGGGACGTTGTGTAAAATGTAAATAAAAAGAGAATACAATGATTTGCAAATCCTCTTCAACCTATATTTAATTGAATACACCAGAAAGACAAGATATTTAATGTTCAAAATGATAAACTTTATTGTTTTTGTGCAAACATTTGCTCATTTTGAAATGGATGTCTGCAACACTTTTCAAAAAAGCTCTGACAGTGGTATGTTTAAATTTAGCTGTGTTTTAATCTGTAATTTATAACTGTAACTGTGTTTACTGTATTTATTTATGGTACTTATTCATTTGTATTAACTGTAATATGTATATGTCGCAGACATGAATGAGCAAAGCTCTTCAGCATCTCACCCTGTCATTTAGGTCCTTCAGACTTTTTTCAGTAAATGGTTCTGGAGAGCATTAGCATGGCTAAAAATCTTCAGCTTCTGGGGAGCTTCAACCCCCAGGCTCCCCATCTACTGCCCTCTTAACCCCCTGTCACTTTAAGCATTTTCTTTATTTGCATTCTCACATGCCTGGAAAGAGTCCTCACCATCTCATTTAGGTGTTGTGAAAGTGTAGGAACACGGACCCACAACAGGGGGCGCAATGAACGGACAATGGAGGAAGATAAATAACAAGGTTTACTATTGTGAAACAAGCACAATAAGTACAACAACCACAATTTGGGGTCGAATTTGCTGGTGTCGTGTGGGCAGGCTCGAAGGTAGGAGACACCCGTCTCAGTCGAACCGGAACCACCCCGATCTCCTCTGCCACCGAACCCTGGAAATACTGGAACCGCCAAGTCCCGAATTCCCAGGTGGCCACTGCCTCCGCTCGTCGGATCCGGTACTGCTGGCAGGAGAGAGCAACAACACACAGGTGTGATGCGACAGCACCCAGTAACGGAGAGGGGAGAAGCCGCCTCCACCTCTTGTCAATGCACAACAGGAAGGTGAGTACTTCTCCAAGCAATATAGCTTCTAGCAGTCAACAATCCTGAAAAGGTTTAACAAATGATTAGCTGGTTAATCAGAATAAGAATGCAGAGATACTACCTCAGTCTTAGGCGATATCTCGGCACTGAGGTGGAGACGCCGTCCTCCTGATATACCTTGGTGCCGAGTAGAAACAGCTGTGTCCAATAATGGGTGACAGCTGTCACCCTGGCTGCTCATCTCAGGTGGCGACGCCCTCTGGTGCCTGGAGCCCGCACTCCAGGCAGGGCGCCCTCTGGTGGTGGTGGGCCAGCAGTACCTCCTCTTCAGCGGCCCACACAACATTAGGTCTGTCACACTTCATTTTCAGTAAATATGCTGGGAGCATAATCACGGCAAAGATCTTCTCCTTCTGGGCAGCTTCACCTCCCAGACCCCCCAACTACTGCCCTCTTAATCGCCGCCATTTCAGGCATTTCCTTAATTTTCTGACATGTGGTTGACTTCCACGTCTCATCCTGAAAAATAGAATATTATCTTTTTTTTTTTTGCAAAGAATGTCCTTCACTTCTGTGAAGCTTTGTTTGTTGTTTGAGTAAAGAGTAGCTCTTTTGGAGGCGGCGATACTGTCCACACAATGGGAGATGCAAGATAATATTACTTCTCTTTAATGGTAGAAAGTGGCTTCAGAATTTTTGACTACAAACCGTGCAGCAGGTAACTGAAATAATCTTTCAAATAGTGGCACAAGCAGCAAATTTGGGAGAAATTCTCCTTAGACATTATTCTTTTGAAAAAGCCAGTGGCCAATTGAATTTTCAAAATGAAAAGAAAAAAAAAACAACAAACAAAAAGAGATGAAAACAGCTACTGTTTTTGGCATATTTAATTGCACATGGACCAATTTGTGTGATCCTGGTATTCAAAAGTGGGGTTTTGATGATGAAGTAAGTCCTAAACAGGTACTGAAGCCATTCGGACTGGTGCTTATCCTCGTATATCTCGGTGTGAAACAAGTGAGTCTACAACTCCCCATGAAGAGGACACCAGCCTATACATAATCTGCATTGTCGCCATCAGACCAGTTGGGGAAGTAATTTGCATCGGACTGGCATCTCATCCAGGGAAAGTCATGGATTCTCATCTGCTTCATCCTATGGAATCCACAGATAAGCATGGCACCAACGGCCCTCGGGCACTATATATAGGACTTACTTCTTCTGGGAATGCATTGATGAAGTGTCTTGTGCAAGGACACAGACAGGTAGCGTGACCAGGAATCAATTTCAGGTCTGCATATTGATAGGTAGCATGCTTGGCATGCACTGTTTGAGTTGTCTAAAAGCTTGTGGAGTTCCAAATTTGGATTGTACATGGTTAAAAAAAAATATGATTTGATGCTGGAATCATCAATATTGCCAAGTCTGTGCATATTTACTGTATCACTGAAAGAATTTACTTACCAAGCATTTTAGCCATCTTTTAAAATGGCTGCCATGTTTAAAACATTAGTGGCCCATAGGCATTTTTAAAAGTGTGAGTGTACTTGCCCAATTTGGTACTTGTATCACAATTTAAAAGAGTTCCTTGAAATACTCTGTTATCTATGACATTAAAGTGTTGTAGAATTTTGGCCAGAGTCAGAGATCTTAATGTGTGCACATGAAAAACGATCTATCACAAGTCTAATGTAGCGGCTGCACTCTGCGTTGTGTTGTTATGACTCCACCCATACGCTCCCCTCGGACGCGAACCCACAAGCTCCAGCATGGGAGTCAGACTCTCTAACCAGAAGGCTAAAACCCAGGGCTCTGACCTTGTGATCAGAGAATCCTTTTGAGCTGTTGGGAGTGAGATTTACTAACTACATCTGCACAGCGACACCTGCTGGCCTCTGTTACACTAAGAAGCTACCGCATTAAAATGAATTCAAAGGAAGTTAAACTTCCCTTGAATGAGATAATGAGATGTTTGGTGCGTCTTATTCCAACACTGGTGTTTGACATAATTTCAAAAGTGTGATTTCAACTTTTTTGTTTTTAAACTGAGTTATTGAAACCACCAAGGCATTTAACACATTTGAGTTCCTCTCCAGGGTGTTAACCATGACATCATAGAAAGCAGAAGAGTAAATTCCCTTGTCAATGTCTATCACACAGCAGTAGCTGTGATCACACGAGACTGAAACTCACCACAATTTTATTTGACGGGAATCTAAAAATATCTACGAAGTGGTATCGGTCACATTTCAAAATGTTAATTGAAATACCTACATGACAGTTCACGCATCCAACATATTTGCATATGTGAGTGTATATAGAAATAGTGTGCACCAAATTTGGCAAAAAGACTCCTTGGGGATTTTCAAGGTAGCAGTCATGTCTGAACACAAGTATTATGTTTTGCAATAAATTTTCCCAATATGATTGATCCTGGCATCAAAAAATACCCTTTTAACCATGTAGAATTTGAATTCTGGTACTCCAGAATTACTCAGAAGCTTCCTTTTATCTTATTCAGGCCATGGGATCAAAATAACCCATGAAAAGTGCACTAGCAAACATACTGTTGTTGAACACTATGTCTTATGACCCTGTCCTCTGTCTATTTGATAACGTCATATCTCCTGTGGGTGTGGGGCGACGGACGCCGTGATGCATACTGTTCTTTGCTCATCACGCCACACAGGCAGAACACAGTTTTGCTTTTACACATATCGTTTCAGTTAAACAATGCGAGCAGGTCACCTGTAAATAAATGTCAAATACAACACTTTTTCAACCAATCACATAGCTCTACTGATCCACGCACAGGGCAACAGCCTGCCCATCTGGGTGCGGGGTCGAGAGCAGGCGGAAGACGTAGATGGAGCGCGGCAGGAGGGCGGCTTGCAAGCTGTTGTAGCAACTCTCTGTTCAGCGAAGGCATCATCTTTAATACGACATCGGAATTTGAAGTTAGTTTCCTGTCAGTCTTTGAGTCGTCTGAGTCCGCGCCCCACATTAAACTACAGGGAGGGGATCAGCCAGCCACCCTGTGTAGGGTGTAGTAGGGTGACAACAACAACATTAACTCCATAGGTTGGCAGCAACATCCATCTGAGAGACACAGTAAATGGACTGCATTCATACAGCACTTTTCCATCTGCATCAGACACTCAAAGTGCTTTACACATCAAATGCCTCACATTCACCCTGATGTCAGGCTGCTGCCATGCAAGGTGCTCAGTACACACTGGGAGCAACTAGGGGATTAAGGACCTTGACCAAGGAAAACTGCCCACGGTGCTGTTGAGGATGTGGGTTGGGGTGGATGTGCTCCCCACGGTAAAAGCATACACCACCAAGTACAAAAGTACAAACATTATATTTGAGGTCTATCAGCTTAAAGTCTGAAAGTAGGTCAGAGGGAGGATGTGGAGCCTGCAGTGGCACAAACATTGGCCTCTTAAAGTGATAGAACATCCTGCAAAGTAATGACAGTAAAACTGATCTGTTCAACTTATTTGGTCACTCAATCACTGTGACCAAAGATGATGACGCTGCCAACCACACGATCAGCTTGAATGGGACGGCACCTTGTAGTCCCAAAGGAGCAGATATGGAGATCTTTGTGCATGTCAGGCATGCAGAAGATGAAGGTAGCAAAGAGTCCTGATGGTCAAACAAGTGATGTAGAGGTTCTTATCAAACCAGTCAGTGTTCTTCCAGTCCTTTAAGGGACTGGTCTGCAGTAGTTGAGGATGGGTAAGGACATAGGCCGGAATCATGTATACATGACCTGAATCTGTGTAATGGACTGGATAAAATCAGACCCCTTTTCTTTGTCCATGCCTTTACCAGATCACTGTGAAACATTACAGCCCAATTAGTTATGTCCACTTACTTCTTACTTCTTCTCTTTGTCTCAAAGAGCTCTAACAAGGTTTGGATTTTCAACTCAACTGCATAATAATAAAACTTAGAAAGTTAAACTTACAACAATTCATTGTGTTGACTATTTGCGACTTCTACTTGTTGACTGGCGTTGGATTTGTAAGTTATCAAAGAAATCAGGCAGGACTAGGGGATGGTAGGTAGAAAAAAAAATAGTTGCCTTTGCTTGAGACTTTTGAGAAACATCCATCTTTAAACCACTGTGGAATCATAGACATAAAGCTTTATGCACTGGAGATAAGTCATATACAGGAGATACAGTTAAAACAAACATATGGTGATGTTGTGGCTGTGTGCTGTGCGCTCCTGTACGACTGTTTGGGCAAGTTCTACACCAACGCTGCATGTTTCAGTCATTTCTTCCAGGGCAGCGGTCTGGTCTGCATTTGTGTTTCCCTCCTGTTTGTTGGGAGTGCGTGCTGACAGGCGACCCACGTTTGAGCCGCCACCTCCTATTAAAGGGGTACAGTAAATGGTAAATGGACTGCATTTATATAGCACTTTTCCATCTGCATCAGATGCTCAAAGCGCTTTACAGTAATGCCTCACATTCACCCCAATGTGAGGATGCTGCCATTCAAGACACTCACTACACACCGGGGGCAACTAGGGCATTAAGGACTAGTCAGGCTGGGATTTGAACCAAGGATCTTCTGGTCTCAAGCCCAGTGCTTAACCACTAGACCATCACCTCTCTAGGGGCCGTTGTTTTGTCCACATTGGTTCATCTGGCTTCCAATAACTGTGTGCATTGCTTCCCAGAAGCATTGCGTCCTCTACTGGTGTGGTTATTGCACCCGCATGGGACTGGATTTGCATTACCTAATTAATATGTCTAAGTAAGGGTTCTACTCCCTTTTGGGTGAGTCCCCCTTACCCTGTTTTATGCATTTTGTTTTGCCATTTTGCTGATTTATTTGTTTTGCATGTTGCCATTGTTTGTGGTTTGGTTTGCAATTTGTTTTTTATTTAGTTCTTTTCTCTAAATTTTTGCCCTGAATTGCTATAAATTGGGCTCAAGCCTTTTGCTCATTTCATATTAATCAGGGTTAAAGGTGAACAATCTAACCTTGAAAAAGTGCAATATAAAACCTGGTTGAAAAGTGCAACATAAAGACTGTTTAAAAGGGTGCAATGAAATGTCGAAGGTGAAATTTATAATTTGTCAAACTGCCAGGGCTGGTTTCTCTGGCAGCTTTCCAATCAATATTAGAAAACCAACAGAAGATGAGTGAGGGAAGCCACAAGACACAACTCAGAAATATTTTTTGGCTTCTGTGGGTGTGAGTGGAGAAACTGGGAATAGTACAACATTTTTATTTTTATCTTCATTTTACATACAGTATAGATTATTGTGAACACCCCCTTTTCTACTTTTGTTTTTACTAATAGCCCAATTTCATAGCCTTAAGAGTGTGCATATCATGAATGCTTGGTCTTGTTGGATTTGTGAGAATCTACTGAATCTACTGGTACCTTGTTTCCCATGTAACAATAAGAAATATACTCAAAACCTGGATTAATCTTTTTAGTCACATAGCACTACTATTATTCTAAACACTACTGTATAGTCCCAACTTTTTCTGATTTGTGGTTTTCTGTTGCATTTCTGAAATTACAGAACTGCTATAGATGGCAGCGCTCTAGAAAACAGCCAACGAATGAGCAGATCGGCCCAGTCCTCCATCTAGTGATTAAATAGATATCTATGGTTTCACAGCATTTATGTTCTAAAATGCAAATAAAATGGTCACAATGCCACACAACCCTGAGGAAAGGAGTTTCAGACATTTCTTCCTATTCTGTCTCTCTCAATGCATGTTTGATTTTGAAGTTACATATATTTTGAAATGGGGATTTTTATCAGTTTCTTTCATTTCCAAAGCTAAGCTCTGGTGGCCACAAAGACCACTGCTACCTGTATAAGCATATTGACTTTCAGTTTTGATGTTGTGGTATTTGATGTCCAGTAGTTATTTCACAGTGCAGGCAGCATAAATGTTCTACTTCTGCCCAGTGACATACAAACTGGTTGCACAAGGTTCTGCATACTGTGTGTACAATGGACACTTGGACAGCTGATCTTTGACCTCTGGTAAAAACACATTGATTAGATACAAAAATATGATCAACTGAGGAAAAATATTTTGACAAGACAAACAGCATTGTAAATATTCAGTTTTATATAGTCCCAACCAAGGGAGGAAAAACGTGAAGTCACTCAGCGTGCATTTACAAAAGTAATGCAAACATCAAATTTTGCATTGGCATTTTTGCATTTTTGTAATGTTACAATACAATAAATTCTATAACATTATGTCCAAATTTCTTTTAATTCAATATTTAATTTGCTGTCACAGACAGTAGACTGTATACCAAAGTCACCATCAAGTCACTCTTGAGTCATGAATCATCAAGTCCCAAGTCAAGTCTCAAGTCATAATGACCACCAATTGTTTGCAAGCTGACTTGAGACTTGACTTGGGACTTGATGATTGATGGCATGAGAATGACTTTACAGTGACTTCATCCCACCTCTACTGTATACAAAACTGGACAATGTGGGTGAAAAGGAAAAAACAAACATATGTAGTCTCTACCCCCCCCCCCCCCCCTCAAAAAAAAAAAAAAATAAAAAAAAAAAAATCAGGAAGAATATGCAAATTCCACAGGTGGAAAGGACCAGGTGGATCCCAAAACATTCTTGCTGTGAAGCAACAGTGCTGTTCACTGTGCTGCCCAGGACAAATTCAATTAAACAACTTTAATTTGAGAAGAAAATATATTTTAAAAAGCTACATTTCAGATGTGACTATAATTTGAAAGATGATTCTCACCAGATCTTTGATATTTTAATGAATGTAAAAGTAAGTCCCTTCGGCTGCTCCCTTGTTTGCACTCGGGGTCGCCACAGCAAATCCAAGGTGGATCTGCATGTTGATTTGGCACAGGTTGATTTGGTTCAACTCCACATTACATGGAGAAATGTGGCAGGGGTGGGATTTGAACCCAGAACCTTCCGAACTGAAACCAAGCGCATTAACCACTTGGCCACCACCTGAAATTTATTGTGACTGCTCTGCCCCCTGGTGACTAAAAGTGGAACTAAAGAAATGCCATTCAATACCAGTGTTTTGTCAAAACGGGACAGTGTTTTTCTTTTAATATCTCACTTGTCAGTCTCCAGCAAAGACCAGCATGATTAAATTATTAATAATTTAAAAATAAAAAGCTTCCATATTAAGTAAGAAATTTTGAATTATTAAATTTAAAGGACACAGTGAATCATGGTAGCTATATCTGAAAAACTACACATACGTATATTTGCACATGCACTGCATTTGCATTGTATATATTTTCACATGCACCCGGGGCACAGTGAATCAGTCTAGAAAGTGATTTACTAAGCCCCCGTGTTGTGAAAGTGTAGTGACACGGACCCACAACAGGGGGCGCAAATGAACGGTCAATAGATGAGCCAAAAAGTAACAATTTAATGTTGTGAAGGTGCACAACGAATATACAGACAATCACAGAATATGATAACAGTCAATCCACAAAGGTGACGTGTGGGCAGGCTCGAGGATAGAAGACGTCTGTCCTGAGAAGAGCCGGAACCACACGATTTCCGCCGCCACCGAACCTGGTGAATACTGGAGCCGCCAAGTCCCGAATTCCCAGGTGATCACCGTCCCCGACTGTCGGATCTGGTACTGCTGGCGAAGAACAAAGACAGTCAAGTGTGGGTGGTGGGAATGCCACCTCCACCTCTAACACACACTCGTGCAGCGTCTGTTTAACCACTTATCTGACGGACGTAGGACGAAACAGTAGCGACCCACGCCGGTCCTCTGGTTGAAAGCTGCAAAACAATAGCTCTTAGAATCAATTACTACAGGCAGAGAAAGTTACCTCCATTGAAGTACGATATCTCGGCAACGAGGTGGAGATGACGTCTGGTCTTTATGGAGTGAAATGATGTAGAGTAGATGGGTGACAGCTGTCAAGAGATAATGAGTGACAGCTGTCACCCCCGGCTGTGTCCGTGGCGGCAGCGCCCTCTCGTGCCTGAAGCCCGCACTTCAGGCAGGGCGCCCACTGGTGGTGGGCCAGCAGTACCTCCTCTTCTGGCGGCCCACACAACACCCAGTATCAAGTGGATGACAAATATTACTTATTGAGGCTTATACATTTATTTTTCTGTGTATTATTTCTATAATTTGTGTATATAAACAACTGTTTTCACGTTTGAACACAAATTATGACACATATTTATAATAGTTTATAAAGGACTTATATCACTACATAAGACACTCACACATTACATAGCTGGTTTGCTGGATTATAGTTTGTATATACATCAGCATATATTTAATAATTTTGAGGAAATCTTTATAATCATGTGTTTTTTGACTTTTTGACAGTTGATTCACTGTGCCCTGGACACTGATTCACTGTGCCCCATGAATTAGTGTCCGGGACACAGTGAATCAAAATTTTTAAAATCAATTTTAAACATCTGTAAATTACACTTGGGGAGACATAATAACACAGCCTTATAAAACAATAACTTGCTGTATTAAATCCACAATAGAATGGCCTAAAACTATGCATAATGCATTTATGCTGCCACAAAACAACATTTCTGATCCACTGTGCCCTGGTTTCCCCTATCTGTTTGAATTTACTACAATGACTGCCCAAGACAGTCACAGTTCTTATTTAATAGTCATATAATGTCTGTAATTCTAAAGGCAGAATTCAAAAGTCTCCATCACACATACCAAGAATATCAAATCAAATCAATTTTATTTATATAGCGCCAAATCACAACAAACAGTTGCCCCAAGGCGCTTTATATTGTAAGGCAAAAGCCATACAATAATTACAGAAAAACCCCAACGGTCAAAACGACCCCCTGTGAGCAAACACTTGACGACAGTGGGAAGGAAAAACTCCCTTTTAACAGGAAGAAACCTCAAGCAGAACCAGGCTCAGGGAGGGGCAGTCTTCTGCTAGGACTGGTTGGGGCTGAGGGAGAGAACCAGGAAAAAGACATGCTGTGGAGGGGAGCAGAGATCAATCACTAATGATTAAATGCAGGAACCATGCCCAACACGGCAAATATTGCCGTAATTCGAAGCAGTCAGGAGGACAAGAGGCGTGGTCAGCACTGTCACAACACATCTATATTACCTCGTCCACACCTGCACAATGGCATCCAAAGTGCATGTAGACAACAGATAGATGAACAGACTGCTGTCAGATGGCCATAAAAGGTGCAGCAGACTGCCTGATATCCAAACCTCTGGATGGCAAACACTGGACCAGAGTGGGAGGCAGCGCTGAGTTCCTCATGTGCGAGTGTGCATCTGTGCTTGGCGCAGCTGTGTATCTGTGTGTGTGTGTGTGTGTGTGTATGTGTGTGTGTGTGTGTGTGTGTGTGTGTGTGTGTGTGTGTGTGTGTGTGTGTGTGTGTGTGTGTGTGTGTGTGTATGCATAACATTGCATTAGCCACTAAGCACGCACACATGCCACTGGACAGCTTTGCTGAAAGTTTGGTGGCAGTGGGCCAAGCTGTCCCCTGCGTCAGACAGAGCCTTTCCAGGGAACTTTAATTTCTTTTTTTCTTTTTTGCTCACTTCAGGAGCACAAGACAACTCTGGACACCGTGATGGTTGGATTATCACATGGGATTTATTTTTGCATGGTTCATTCCAGCACACAGCAGGCAGGTGAGAGGATTTTAACCACAGGCTGCGGTCTCGGCTCCACATCCACACTGCGCTCCTGGATGCTGTTGGAGGTGAGATTCATGTTTATTAATGATGTCACGGTCTGGCACAACCATTCCATGTCATATCTCCTACAGGGTTAGAAGGTGATCACATATTACAGTGTGAGATCTGTTCAGCTCCGAGCCTGACGTGTGCAATGATGCATTACGTTGCATGTGCAGGTCATACCGGCAGGCTTTGGCATGCCAGATCCATCTTGAGGTTCCCTTGTATTCGCTCAAATCATTTCGGATCCTGTTTTTCTGCCATCAGAATATGTAAACTGCAGTCAGATGGTCCTCAGCTTGCACATGGACCGCCATCGGATAGGTGTCCCATCTTGATGGTGCCCGACGGGTTTCGGACATGTGCATCACACTTGGGGCCACCGGCTGATTTTGACCTACTGCCTGGACTCTCGCAGATGGCCGACAAAATGCTTTGGAACCGAAACCCGACACGGATGAGCACCAATTCGTCATTCTGACGCCATTCTGGCTATGTGTGACGGGAGTGTAAGGGCCCTATCACACTTAGTACAAATGAAAACGAGCCAAGACAAATCAAACATAATGTAAAAAAACAAACAAAAAAAACAAAAAACAATTCATGCCACATCTGGGAGGGAATAAGAACTGCGGAATACTGCCGTCAGAATACACAGATTGCAGTCAGACCTAGGTCAGACTGCACTCCGACCGCCGTTCAATATTTTTTCACATCGACTGCCATTTGACCTCATTCTGCCTCTAGTGTGACGGGGGTACAACAGATGTTTTGATTTATTGAATCCAAATGTGACTTCTCAAGCAATTTTCACTCAGTATCTCAGTTTTAGCATAGTTTCTCATCATTTGAAAAGTCAGACATTTGACTTACAGTTTCTCAGTAGTTTTCAGCTTTGTGTGTGTATGAGTGTTGTCTGGTCACAAATCACCCACTTTAACCTCATGATCACCCCAGAAAAATATCACAAATCTTTTATCATTAAACATATCCGTAACTAAAAGTAGAATCAATAAAAAATACTTACAATTTATTTATTTTTCATATAAGGAATTTAATGAAGATGATATATGAGTTGAAAAGACGCAATATAACAGCTATAAGAAGAGACGACCGTGAACATCATTTACAATCATAATCAGTTCTTTGAGACAGACACCACTTGCTGCTGATGTTCACTGCTCCTTTTGTTTCTGCATACATGAATATTTTTTCAATAACTTGATAACAGAATAGGATACCAGATATGATGAAACCTTCTCAGTCAGAAGTTGGAAAGCTCCTGCTGTCATTACCTCTGCACCCGGAACCGTGACTTCGCTAAGCCCAAATCTGCAGGAGAGACGAACACAACAGCCTCAATGTCAGAACCCAAACTGAAAGATAAGGCAAATATTTTCCAAGTTGATCCATGCATCAGTGCATACACCACACCAGGGAATCGCCCTGGGTCCTGGATGTCAACCACCCAGTGAGACAACCTGGCCATCCCCACATCTCTAAAGTCGCCCATCTATCTGCTGTAGCCAGGTGAAAACATGGGTGTCCCCCTGCATTTGGTGGTTGGCTCTCACTGCGGTATTGTATCACTTCCTGATCCGGAGCACAGCGGTGTTTTTCTGTATCTGTTAGCTGTTTAATCTGCGCAGTTAGATTGATCTAGTTATCTAGATTACGATTTGTTTCCCAGTGTAATCTTTACGTGCCTTAACTAAAGCACTCCTTCTGCTGAATCACCTCTAAATTATTTACACATTATTCACTTTGCGTGTTTTTAGGAATCCGCTAGCTTAGCGTAGCTACTAGCTCTTAGCCGATTTAGCATGGCGGCTTCTCCTGTCTCTCCCGCACTTTTCTGCTCTGGGTGTGAAATGTTTAGTTATTCCTCGGCCTCCTTTAGCAGTAATGGTACTTGTAATAAGTGTAGCTTATTCGTAGCTTTGGAGGCCAGGCTGGGCGAATTGGAGACTCGGCTCCGCACCGTGGAAAATTCTACAGCTAGCCGGGCCCCTGTAGTCGGTGCGGACCAAGGTAGCTTAGCCGCCGTTAGTTACCCCCTGGCAGATCCCGAGCAGCCGGGAAAGCAGGCCGACTGGGTGACTGTGAGGAGGAAGCGTAGCCCTAAACAGAAGCCCCGTGTACACCGCCAACCCGTTCACATCTCTAACCGTTTTTCCCCACTCGACGACACACCCGCCGAGGATCAAACTCTGGTTATTGGCGACTCTGTTTTGAGAAATGTGAAGTTAGCGACACCAGCAACCATAGTCAATTGTCTTCCGGGGGCCAGAGCAGGCGACATTGAAGGAAATTTGAAACTGCTGGCTAAGGCTAAGCGTAAATTTGGTAAGATTGTAATTCACGTCGGCAGTAATGACACCCGGTTACGCCAATCGGAGGTCACTAAAATTAACATTAAATTGGTGTGTAACTTTGCAAAAACAATGTCGGACTCTGTAGTTTTCTCTGGGCCCCTCCCCAATCGGACCGGGAGTGACATGTTTAGCCGCATGTTCTCCTTGAATTGCTGGCTGTCTGAGTGGTGTCCAAAAAATGAGGTGGGCTTCATAGATAATTGGCAAAGCTTCTGGGGAAAACCTGGTCTTGTTAGGAGAGATGGCACCCATCCCACTTTGGATGGAGCAGCTCTCATTTCTAGAAATCTGGCCAATTTTCTTAAATCCTCCAAACCGTGACTATCCAGGGTTGGGACCAGGAAGCAGAGTTGTAGTCTTACACACCTCTCTGCAGCTTCTCTCCCCCTGCCATCCCCTCATTACCCCATCCCCGTAGAGACGGTGCCTGCTCCCAGACTACCAATAACCAGCAAAAATCTATTTAAGCATAAAAATTCAAAAAGAAAAAATAATATAGCACCTTCAACTGCACCACAGACTAAAACAGTTAAATGTGGTCTATTAAACATTAGGTCTCTCTCTTCTAAGTCCCTGTTGGTAAATGATATAATAATTGATCAACATATTGATTTATTCTGCCTAACAGAAACCTGGTTACAGCAGGATGAATATGTTAGTTTAAATGAGTCAACACCCCCGAGTCACACTAACTGTCAGAATGCTCGTAGCACGGGCCGGGGCGGAGGATTAGCAGCAATCTTCCATTCCAGCTTATTAATTAATCAAAAACCCAGACAGAGCTTTAATTCATTTGAAAGCTTGTCTCTTAGTCTTGTCCATCCAAATTGGAAGTCCCAAAAAACAGTTTTATTTGTTATTATCTATCGTCCACCTGGTCGTTACTGTGAGTTTCTCTATGAATTTTCAGACCTTTTGTCTGACTTAGTGCTTAGCTCAGATAAGATAATTATAGTGGGCGATTTTAACATCCACACAGATGCTGAGAATGACAGCCTCAACACTGCATTTAATCTATTATTAGACTCTATTGGCTTTGCTCAAAAAGTAAATGAGTCCACCCACCACTTTAATCATATCTTAGATCTTGTTCTGACTTATGGTATGGAAATAGAAGACTTAACAGTATTCCCTGAAAACTCCCTTCTGTCTGATCATTTCTTAATAACATTTACATTTACTCTGATGGACTACCCAGCAGTGGGGAATAAGTTTCATTACACTAGAAGTCTTTCAGAAAGCGCTGTAACTAGGTTTAAGGATATGATTCCTTCTTTATGTTCTCTAATGCCATATACCAACACAGTGCAGAGTAGCTACCTAAACTCTGTAAGGGAGATAGAGTATCTCGTCAATAGTTTTACATCCTCATTGAAGACAACTTTGGATGCTGTAGCTCCTCTGAAAAAGAGAGCTTTAAATCAGAAGTGTCTGACTCCGTGGTATAACTCACAAACTCGTAGCTTAAAGCAGATAACCCGTAAGTTGGAGAGGAAATGGCGTCTCACTAATTTAGAAGATCTTCACTTAGCCTGGAAAAAGAGTCTGTTGCTCTATGAAAAAGCCCTCCGTAAAGCTAGGACATCTTTCTACTCATCACTAATTGAAGAAAATAAGAACAACCCCAGGTTTCTTTTCAGCACTGTAGCCAGGCTGACAAAGAGTCAGAGCTCTATTGAGCTGAGTATTCCATTAACTTTAACTAGTAATGACTTCATGACTTTCTTTGCTAACAAAATTTTAACTATTAGAGAAAAAATTACTCATAACCATCCCAAAGACGTATCGTTATCTTTGGCTGCTTTCAGTGATGCCGGTATTTGGTTAGACTCTTTCTCTCCGATTGTTCTGTCTGAGTTATTTTCATTAGTTACTTCATCCAAACCATCAACATGTTTATTAGACCCCATTCCTACCAGGCTGCTCAAGGAAGCCCTACCATTATTTAATGCTTCGATCTTAAATATGACCAATCTATCTTTGATAGTTGGCTATGTACCACAGGCTTTTAAGGTGGCAGTAATTAAACCATTACTTAAAAAGCCATCACTTGACCCAGCTATCTTAGCTAATTATAGGCCAATCTCCAACCTTCCTTTTCTCTCAAAAATTCTTGAAAGGGTAGTTGTAAAACAGCTAACTGATCATCTGCAGAGGAATGGTCTATTTGAAGAGTTTCAGTCAGGTTTTAGAATTCATCATAGTACAGAAACAGCATTAGTGAAGGTTACAAATGATCTTCTTATGGCCTCGGACAGTGGACTCATCTCTGTGCTTGTTCTGTTAGACCTCAGTGCTGCTTTTGATACTGTTGACCATAAAATTTTATTACAGAGATTAGAGCATGCCATAGGTATTAAAGGCACTGCGCTGCGGTGGTTTGAATCATATTTGTCTAATAGATTACAATTTGTTCATGTAAATGGGGAATCTTCTTCACAGACTAAAGTTAATTATGGAGTTCCACAAGGTTCTGTGCTAGGACCAATTTTATTCACTTTATACATGCTTCCCTTAGGCAGTATTATTAGACGGTATTGCTTAAATTTTCATTGTTACGCAGATGATACCCAGCTTTATCTATCCATGAAGCCAGAGGACACACACACCAATTAGCTAAACTGCAGGATTGTCTTACAGACATAAAGACATGGATGACCTCTAATTTCCTGCTTTTAAACTCAGATAAAACTGAAGTTATTGTACTTGGCCCCACAAATCTTAGAAACATGGTGTCTAACCAGATCCTTACTCTGGATGGCATTACCCTGACCTCTAGTAATACTGTGAGAAATCTTGGAGTCATTTTTGATCAGGATATGTCATTCAAAGCGCATATTAAACAAATATGTAGGACTGCTTTTTTGCATTTACGCAATATCTCTAAAATCAGAAAGGTCTTGTCTCAGAGTGATGCTGAAAAACTAATTCATGCATTTATTTCCTCTAGGCTGGACTATTGTAATTCATTATTATCAGGTTGTCCTAAAAGTTCCCTAAAAAGCCTTCAGTTAATTCAAAATGCTGCAGCTAGAGTACTGACGGGGACTAGAAGGAGAGAGCATATCTCACCCATATTGGCCTCTCTTCATTGGCTTCCTGTTAATTCTAGAATAGAATTTAAAATTCTTCTTCTTACTTATAAGGTTTTGAATAATCAGGTCCCATCTTATCTTAGGGACCTCGTAGTACCATATCACCCCAATAGAGCGCTTTGCTCTCAGACTGCAGGCTTACTTGTAGTTCCTAGAGTAGAATGGGAGGCAGAGCCTTCAGCTTTCAGGCTCCTCTCCTGTGGAACCAGCTCCCAATTCAGATCAGGGAGACAGACGCCCTCTCTACTTTTAAGATTAGGCTTAAAACTTTCCTTTTTGCTAAAGCTTATAGTTAGGGCTGGATCAGGTGACCCTGAACCATCGCTTAGTTATGCTGCTATAGACGTAGACTGCTGGGGGGTTCCCATGATGCACTGTTTCTTTCTCTTTTTGCTCTGTATGCACCACTCTGCATTTAATCATTAGTGATCGATCTCTGCTCCCCTCCACAGCATGTCTTTTTCCTGGTTCTCTCCCTCAGCCCCAACCAGTCCCAGCAGAAGACTGCCCCTCCCTGAGCCTGGTTCTGCTGGAGGTTTCTTCCTGTTAAAAGGGAGTTTTTCCTTCCCACTGTAGCCAAGTGCTTGCTCACAGGGGGTCGTTTTGACCGTTGGGGTTTTACATAATTATTGTATGGCCTTGCCTTACAATATAAAGCGCCTTTGGGCAACTGTTTGTTGTGATTTGGCGCTATATAAAAAAATTGATTGATTGATCGATTGATTTATGTGTCACAACAATACTGAGTGCACGTTTTACAAATTGTGGCCACGTTTAAGTAGATTGTGCCTTTGTTTTACTCAAACGATGCTTAAAACGTGCGCACAATATAACAAAACGTGCGCACATTTTCTCCACATGCAAAACATTTTGCGGTGACACTTCCAGGGCTCCGTAATAAACATATGAGCTATTAATATAACAGTGATAGAACGTTGGCCAGGACACAGCAGAACGTCACTGAGGTTCTAAAAGTTAAGGGTTGTCCTTGGATTTTGGGAGACACTGACATTTTTCAACATGTTATGACATTTTATGGAACAAATAACTAAAATAATTAATTGATTATGAAAATAATTAGTAGTTGCTGTATACTGATACATTTCTGATGGAAGTCATTGAATGCCAGGATCTGAGTCCTGATCCAGTAGCAAACCCACACTGTCATTCCTTACTTAGCTTCTCAAGTGCTATAATCAGGTTTGTGAAGTCAACATCAATAAACACTTCACCAATATTTTTTCTCACTTATTCACAAATTATTGTATCGTAATGTCACCTTTCTTTTTCACCAGGATTAAAACATTTTAGATGTTCAGGATTATGACATCAGTCTGACACCATCTACCTGAAAACATTAAGCGTTACTTTTTCAGTACATGTTACAGTAATCTTCAGAGTTCTGATCTACTGTGGTTGCTGTTCATTAGGCTGCTCCTGGTTTTGTTCTGGGTCGCCACAGTGGATACAGCCAGATCCGCATTGGTAATTGGCACAGGTTTTACGCCAGATGCCCTTCCTGACGCAACTCCAGTTTTACCTGGAGAAACACACAGCCGCTAGTGTTCCAAAGAGGTCTCCCATCCAACTACTAACCAGATCCTGCTCTGTTTAGCTTCTGAGATCTGACAGGATCAGGTTTACACAGAGCAGACCGGCTGCACTCTGATCTACTGTAGTACACTCAAAAAAAGAGAAGAGATGATCCAAAATAAAGACCCCGTCACACTAGAGCACAAATGCTGTACGAATCACACAAATTCAAAAAACAAACAGAATTTGAGCTGCATTCGTACGGGACAGACATTCATACAGCCATGTACGAATACCCAGAATGTGATACGGAGCCAACACGAATGGTTTGCGCAATTAGGAGTGCAGCAGCACCCAAATCCAGGTGGACTATCCAGAGAGCAAGTCGAATGCGGACATAAGCCGTCCCTCATGAAAAAATAAAAACAGAATAAAATAAAAATGACAAGGATTAAATCAATACAGCATGAAACCCCACAGTACCGCTCCCGAGATCTGGGTGGAAAGGAAACGGGGGGGTGCCTGTGATCACGGTAGAACATCCAGATTGTGCATGTAATCACACATCCATTGACAGTCCACCTCATGTGTCAAAGGATTCATCTGAATTATCATGTCATTATGGCTGTTAGACCCCGTCCACATGGGCGCAGTGCGCATCAATGTGTCACGGAGAGGCAGTGATGCACAGCGCCTGTGATCGTGGTAGAATGTCCGGATTGAGCATGTAATCACATATCCATTGACAGTCTACCTCATGTGCCAGAGGATTCCTCTGAATTATCATGTGATCATGGCTGTTAGACCCCGTCCACATGGCCATGGTGCACATCAACATGTCACGGAGACACGCTGACTAGCTGTGACACACAGTGTATTTGGTGTGACTGTGCAATGTTCACATCTAGTGCACATGATGATTGTGACTTTGCACATTACAATATTTTCTTTGTGCACCGAACAGGATGCGGGGGGTCCGGCTATTCAAGCCAGCAGTCACAGAGCAGTATGACTATGTACGAATATTCCCCAATTGGCCTGCAAATTTGGCATATTTCCCTAAGTGTGTAAGAATGCTGTAAGAAGAATACAAATGCAGCTTGAAGGCAGCACGACATGTGCAAATGTAGTTTGAATATCACTTTGTACAGCATTTGTTCAATTCGTGCTGCAGGTCGAATGTAGTACGACTGACTCCACTGCCGTTCATGTTTTCTATCACGAGTGATGCACAAATGTGCCAACTGCTGTAGGAATGCTGTGTGAGGCGTTCGAGCGCAGTTTGATTGCAGCACATTATTGGGAGGTGATGGTTAAAGCATTGGGCTTGAGACCAGAGGATCCTTGATTCAAATCCCAGCCTGACCGGAAAATCACTATGGGCCCTTGGACAAGGTCCTTAATCCCCTAGTTGCTCCCGGCGTGTAGTGAGCGTATGACATTGGGGTGAATGTGAGGCATTATTGTAAAGCGCTTTGAGCGTATATCTAAATGCAGTCGATTTACCATAAGAATTGCATGAATATCATTTGAATGTCAATTCATGCGGCATTCGTTCAGTTTGTGCTCCAGTGTGAGGGGGGTATATCTGAACTGTTTCAATTGGTAACATCAAAATGAATTAGGTTATTTGAACTTAAGTTAGTAAGTTAGAGCTGATATAACTTATTAACTTAAGTTCAAACAATGTAATTCATTCAGGCATCCAGAAACAGATTCTTAAGTTGGTTCTTTGTCTTCTATCAATCATCCTTTGGAATAAATGCAATCATGTGATGCTTTTAGTTCTGTAGTTTGATTGCACAGATGCATTTAGAAAGAGCAAAAATTTGACTTGTGCAGTTACTGGAGATGTCTCTCACCCGTAGTGTGGTGTCCCAGGAGGCCGAGCAGAGTGCGGTGCCGTCAGGTGACACTCTGACTTTGCTGACACGGTTCTCGTGTCCAAACAGGATGGAGACACGGTTCCCCTTCAACACGTCCCAAATGTTTATGGTGTAGTCATTGTAACCACTAAAAAGTAGGCGTCCTGCAGGAGACAGGAGTCCCTTTTACTGGCACATAAGTGTTTGATTTGTTTCTAATGAACATTTTAATTTGAAGTAAAGTTGAAAAAATGAGCTCCCAGAAGGTCAGAATGTTGAAAGCTCTGAATTTTCAAATTTTTTATGTAGATAACAAATTTCACACACACACACATTTACCAGAAATATGCACGCAATGGCCCTGAACAGTTTTTTTTTTTTTGCTAAATTACTTTTTCAAAAGTAATCATTGATCATGAAGTACACCAACAGTCATCGGAGGGAATGTCTGTATATCTGTTAACAAAATATTCCATAAAGTAATTGAGAAAATTTCACCAAATTATGTACATTAATTAATTCCCACCCAAATATGAACATAGTGAGGGGTTAAAGGTCACAGTCACAACAAGAGATACACGTTTTGCCCAATATGCATAGATGGGGGAAAACTTTCTAAGGATTGTAACTCATGAATCACAAGCAATAGACTCATTATCCTGTACATCAGCGAATAGCAGGGTATTGTATTTGTGTGTCTGTCTGTCTGCGGACAACATAGTTCAAAAACAGGTGGACAGATTTCCTTCAAATGTGGTGGGAATATTATTTGGATAGGTATTGAGGGGTAATTAGATTTTGGAGTAGTTAGGTCAAAATGTCAAAGGTCAAGGAAAAGGTGGTGCCAAAACACCTTTTTTTGTATATCTCAACAAGCAACAAGGCTAGATGGATGATCTAAAGCATACATTGATTAAAAAATTGTGATTATTACAAATGACTTCATAAAGAAGTGACACAATAGTCATATGTCATACACAAAATGCACCATGACAGACATACTGTATGTATATTTTTACATTTATATTGTGTTATATAGAGAGCGTGCAGGGTATGCAATCCTTCTGATCCCTTTCATATTTACTATAAGGCCCGTAGGAAGTCATATGTGACCATTCAAAATATACCGTTATAGTTCACCTGAATGTGAAATTCAAGGTCACTCAAACTTTCATCATTTTTGGTGGCTAAATGGTGCCAAATATGTCTATACTTACTATTAGACATGGAAAGGAAGTCATACGTGGGATTATAATATGAAACTTCTAATTTGACCTCGAGTGACACCGGACATATTCAAGCTCAGACTCAGTTCCACTTTCCCCACTAATACAGAATCCCAATGGCAGAAGGTTTTGTACTCGCTGAAGTGTCCCTACCTAGTGACCTCTGCCAACAAAGTTGGAGGAGATTATATTTTTGCCCCTGTTTTTTTGTTTGTCTTCTTGTGTGTTTCTCTGTCTGTTTGTGAACAGCCTGGAAAAATCCCTATCTTTTAACATTGAATGAATTTTCAAAATTCATTCTTTTTTTTTTCTTTCTTTGCACTCCTTTCTGACAACTAGATGATGTTACTTTTGGTTAAAGGGGTAGGCGTTAAAAAGATTTGCTTCTGCCTATACCCTTTCAGGCACACGGATGCAATGTCAAACCATTTTCTTTTTCAGTGTCAATCGATCTTGTTTTTGTTGTAAGTTTTGTTTGTTGTTGTTTTGGACTATGTGTGTGTGTGTGTGTGTGTGTGTGTGCTGAATAAATTCATTCATTCATTCATACCTCTGTCAGAAAAGATAAAATTTCTTTCATATTTGAAAGCGTGATGTAGGATGGTATCCTTGATCGCCTGACAAAATACAGATTTTGTGGCCATTTAAATTTAACATTGAAAACCCCATTTAATGTATATTTTACATTATATCTAAATCAAACGTGCCCCAGTCACTCTCATATTTGAAAGTGAGATGCAGACTGGCACCCACTATCACCTGACAAAGTTTCATTCACATCTGATCCGGATTGTGGATTTTGTGGACATTTGAATTTAATATTGAAAAGCCCATCTGGTGTACATTTTACATTATATCTCAATCAAAAGTGCCTCAATCACTCTGATTTGTGACAATGAGGTGCAAACTGGCGCTCTCAATGAATAGACTAAGTTTGAACCACATCTGATCCGTATTACAGATTTAGCGGCCATTTGATTTTTACATTGAAAAGCCCTTTTCATCTATATTTTGTATTATATTTTAGCTTATGGAAAGCCACTTCTAACAGGACTGTGACCTTGAAAATTTTTTGAAGGTAAACATTTGTGGAAATGTTAACTAGTGTTGGTGGAGGTTTGCGCAGTGCTCTAGTTTGGATGCTCCCTTGTTTGCACTCAGGGTCGCCACAGCAAATCCAAGGTGGATCTGCATGTTGAATTGGCACAAGTTTTACGCCGGATGCCACAGTGGTGCCATGGTCGGGTTGCCTCCCAGCAGGAAGATTTTGAATTCAAGACCGCTTGTGTCCTTTCTCCTTGTACAGCTAGAGTTTCATCAGAATTGTTATTCAGAGTAAATCTTGTGCTAAATCAAGATCAGATCAGGGGATTAACCCCGAGTCCAAGGGAGCAGCTAAAAGAAGGAGATGTCCTATTTTGCAGAGATGTCAGATAACAGTGAGAACACAAATATACAGCCTATCCTTAAATTTCTGAAAAGAGCTTTGAGAATGAAAATGCTGGATTCTAATACTAATGTAATAAACTTGCAAATACTTTTCAAGCCAGTAGACCAAATTGGAACAGTTCATACTTTGATATGGATTTTTTTTAAATTATGATTTATAAATTAGTTCTGGGGTATAGATAGCCCCACTGATTTTGGGTGTTGACTTGTTCATGGGTGGCGGTAAATCAGGTTAAATCCACTGAGTGCTCACCACTGAGAGAAAAGTCCACACTGGAAGCACCAAATATGATGCTGTCCTTCTGGTAGACAGCGACTTCTCGGTCAGCGCGCAGATCAAATAGACGGCACTGAGGGACACAAACAAATCACATCAGGCACATGGTAGACGAAACACCTGACTTTTAGGTGACTGATGCACTTTTGAAGAATGTGATTGAAATGATGAGTGTCTTATTTTCATTCAGGATGCAATCAGCCAGTGGTTAGTGCACTTGGTTTCAGTGCGGAAGGTTCCCGGTTCAAACACCACCCCCGCCATATTTCTCCATGTAATGTGGAGTTGGGTCAGGAAGAGCATCCAGCGTAGTATATCATTTCTGATGATATACTGAACACTTTGGATGATAATTACACTTTTAACTGAAGAACGTCTAAGGCGTTTTAATTCCACAAGTGTGGATATTCTTGATTCTGTTGCACCTTTTAGCTCCATGTCTCTAAAGAAGCTCTTCATGAAAGTCTGTCTGTCTACCAGAGTGCTGTGAAGGCTGCTAAAACAGAATATTTTTCCAACCTTGTTTCTTGTAACGGTCACAAGACTTAGGTTCTTTTTAACATTTTTAGCTTCCTTGTAAATCCCTGTGACAGCGCTCCAGTTGTACCCTCACAATCCCTGTGTGAACGTTTTCACAAATTTTTCTTGATAAAATTTCTGCTCTTAGGTCATCTGCCTGCTCTTCTGCAGGCCTGAGCTCTGATATCACAGCTCCTTTTTTTACATGGCTCACTAGCCAATGTCATTCAGCATTTGCGACCTATGAACTGTCCTTCGGACAGTATTCCTTCCTGTCTTTTTAAAGAGGTATTCAGTACTGTGGACTTTGCTAATCTTTTATTTATTAATTCTGGCCTTAGCACTGGATGTGTTCCAGCCGCTCTCAAACATGACGTTGTGCAGCCTCTCATCACAAAGAAAAAGATGGATCCCTCTGTGCTGTCTAACTTCTGGCCTATCTCTAAATTGCCATTTTTGTCCAAAATTTTAGAGAAAGTGGTTCTTATTCAGCTCCAATCATTTTTAGTGGACAATATCTATGAAAACTTTCAGTATGGTTTTAAACCATGCCACAGCACTGAGACAGCACTGCTGAGAGTTTTTATTGTTCTAATGGTAATTGTTAACTCAGGAAACCCTGCGTTGCTCATGCTCCTTGATATGACAGCTGCTTTTGACACTGTGGATCGTGGTATCTTCCTAGCACAACTGGAACAGTGGGTGGGCATTACAGGCTCTGCTCTCTCATGGTTCCAGTCATATTTGACTGACCGGAGTTTTTCTGTGCACCTGGGACTTCATCCATAGCCCCTCTCGTCACCAGGGTCCCCAAATGCTCCATCCTGAGGCTGATTCTTTTCCTGCTGAATATGTTGTCTTCGGGGTGAATTTTTAGAAAATATAATATTTCTTTTCATTGTTATGCCGATGATGTTCAGATTTATCTGCTTTTAACATCAAAATCCAATGATTCCGTACAGTCATTGCTTGATTGTCCCAATCAGGGGTGGGCAACCTGTTCTAGAAAGGGCCAGGGGGGTGCAGGTTTTCTTTGCAGCCACTGACTCCACCAGGAGATTTCACTGATTAACTGATTCCATCTGCTCAAAGTGATATTATTCAGTGAATTCACCTGGTAGAGTCAGTGGCTGCAAAGAAAACCTGCACCCTCCTGGCCCTTTCTAGAACAAGTTGCCCACCTGTGGTCTAAATGATTTCAAGTCCTGGTTGACTGCAAATCTTTTGAATTTAAATGAAAACAAGACCATAATAATAATGTTTGGAAGTGGTCCCTCTGATCTTCCTGTGGGCTTTCTGGGCCCTCTTACACCAAACATCTGGTCATCAGTGAGAAATCTATCAGTCAAAATCTCCTACACCTGACAGTAAAAAGTCCTATGGTGTAAAATCAACATTGCATTCTAGGCACTGGGGATATGTAACACAGTAAATATATTGATGTGATCAGCACACACATTGTCACAAAGCAGAATCAATCAATGAACAAATAAATAACCATTAGAAGCGACTCACTGTGGCATCATCAGACGCAGAGGCAAATGCATCACCACTGGGGTAGTACCTGAACACACGTGAGGACTGGAGTCAGACATCTTTCTTATTTATGACATACGTGTGAATGATATCACTGATAATTTGAACATTTTTGCTCAGCTTTGGAAAATCCCTGTCATTATGCACTTTGTAAAATGAAGTGAGTGAGTAATTTGGAAGGTAGGTAGACAGTCAGAAAGACAGCAAAGAAAGAGAGGGAGCTGGTCAAGTGAGGTACACAGTCATTTCAGCAAATACATTTATTAAATCAGAGAATTAAGCCATTATTGTCTGATTGTTTAACAGCAACTATTTTCCAAAATTCAAGTAACACGGTTACATCCACACAATAATGCAGAGATGATTTTCTATGAATGTAACTGAAGCTGACACTTCTTCCTTCTCTCTCTGCCTCTCTCAGTATGTGTGTGGATTTGAAATAGCATGTAGTTTGAAATGAGCTTGTTTGTCGATTTCTTTTATTTCAAAAGTGCAGGTCTAGAGGCCCTCAAGGTCACTGCTGCTTGTCACACAACTGTGGGCAACTCAATGGTCTCACTTGCTCATCGCTGACATATTTTGCAAAACTATAAAATGATGAACTTTGAGCATGCAGTGCAAGTAGTGCATACACTAAACCATGGTGCAGACTGGATGTCTGGAGGAACAAGTGAACTCCTAATTCTTGTCAAAAGATGTGACTCACTTTACACAATTGATGTCGGACTCATGGTTGTCAAAGGATTGGATGTTCTGTCCTGAGCGCATGTCCCATACATTGGCCTTTTTATCGCAACCCTGTAAAGATAGAAAGTGTTACAGTCCTTCATAGTTCCACATAAAAACACAGGATGGGTTTCACCTTCCTGTCTGGTATGGCCACCTAAACTGCAGATGCAAGAATAAACTATACAGAATTACATTAATTGTGTCATTTGGCAATTAAATAGTTGTCAAATCTTAAGCCACTTTGAGCCTGTGAATTCTGAAAGGTGCTATTGTCACGATTTTGGCCGGCTCTGGGCTTCAATCCTCATTTTTCCTCCTTCTTTTACTCATCGTCTGCCCCAGCTCTGTTTTATTAGCCATTTTTCTTGGGTTTATTGTGTTTTATTTTGCTTTGCTTCTTTGCTACTTTTATACTTTAGCCATTGCCTGGTTTTGTTCAGCCAGTTTGTGTTTCCATTGTTTACCATTTCTTTATTTTGTCCATCTCATTTGTGTTATCAGTTATCATGTTTTGTTTTCTGTTAATTATTAGTCTTTGTTTGTTTTGTCATCTGCTTGTATTCTTCAATCATAGTCAGCTCCAGTTCAATTTTGTCTTAGTGTTTATTTTCCGATTCAGTTCTTATGTAATTTATCTTCTGTTATCTACTGGTTTGCTTTTTGTTCTCATGTTCATGCTTAGTTCTGGTCTTGTTCATTATGGTATTTTATTCTGTTCTTAGTTGCTGTTCATGCTCGATTCTTAGTACTCTGTTTCTGTTTGATCTCTGTTCTCAGTTTGCCCTCACGCCCATCTGTTTTGGTTCACTTCACATCCCTGCACCTGCCTCGTATCTTTCACTCACACTCTTGCCACCAGCTCATGTGTCTTTGTCTATTAAATCATTCCACTCTGTGTTTTCCTTCCTTCACTGTCTTGCACAGTGTTTAATCCTTGTATCTTTCACTCACACTCTTGCCACCAGCTCATGTGTCTTTGTCTATTACATCACTCCAGTCTGTGTTTCCCTTCCTTCACTATCTTGCACAGTGTTTAATCTTTGTCCACTAGCCACACCCCCTTTCTAGAATCTTCCCTCCACACATGCACCTTGTTACCTAATCAGTCTGCACATGCATTTCGTTTACACCACCTGTTATTTAAGCCTCCACAGTCTCACAGCTCACTGCCAGATTGTTGTCTTTGTACACTTTCCAGCACCCATCACAGTCCTGTTTTTGTTTTGCCGTGAACTGAACTTTGCTCTGTTACCTCGACCTTGCCTTTTGCCTCATCCCAGATGTCTGTGTTTGCTCATGCCTCTGACCCCTGCTTGTTTTTGACTGCGCCTCAGCCTGATCCTGTTGGTACCTCTGCCACGCTGACTGACTAAATGTGTGCAGAACCTTTGCCTGAAATAAAGACCACGTTTTCTCTTTCACCTAAGTCAAGTCTGGGAGTCTGTATTGCGACGTCCAGCCCTTCCACCTGTCCTGACAGCTATAGTGTCCCATTAGAAACGACAGGCACTTTTTAAGTCAACATTATCAACTCCACAAAGCAACTGACCAGCTCTGAATTGCTGTTCATTCTTTTCAGTGTTTGATGTGGAATGTGTCTTTGTTTATATGTCCCAACTTGTTTTTATAGACATTTGTGTCCTTTTTGTTGGTGCGGCAAAGGCATTTTTTTCAGCTTGGAGGAAAATAAAGATTTATTGTATTCTATTCTCGTCCTATTCACAACTTCGTGTTGGGGCGGAGTAGAGAAGGACTGTAAAACAGGAAAATACATCAAATTTATGCTCAGGTTTCCCATCTGCCTACTGGCAAACTACTGCTGTACATGTACTATTACTACTAGGGTTTATATCAGGTAAATGGGAATAATTTGTGTGACATTACAGGGAGAAACAAAGATGGATCCACAGCCAGAGCTTCCTGTTTTAAAGATAAAGTTGTGCAAAACACCAAAACTCTGTAGCATCTTTCAATTAAGCAAATTATTTTCTGTGTTGTTAGCATAGAAAAATGAGCGTGTGATTCTGTTATAATGAATGATATGAACGTTTTCTACAGTCAGCGTGAGAATGCAGCACAATGTAACCGCCCTCCTCGCTGAAGTGGGTCGGTACCGTTGCTGTTTCATGTCTCTTACTGCAGACACAAAAGTGTTTCCTGTCTCAGATGGAGCGAGGTCCAGTGTCAGAACATCAGCTGTGTGACCGTGGAAACTCTGCAGCAGCTGTGCACTCTCCACATCCCATAATGCACAAGTGCCATCACCGCTGGAGGTTAGGATCTAAGGGTTTTACACACACACACACACACACACACACACACACACACACACACACACACACACACACACACACACACACACACACACACACACACACACACACACACACACACACACACACCAGCAAATAAATAAAACAACATATAACAAAGTGAATCTTTTGATTTTACCTGTTAGTTTTACTGAATTTTAAGTGTTTAAATTAAGAACTGAACAGTCAGAGGCAATTACTGTCATGATGAAACAACAGTTTGAAATGATTTTTTTGCTTTTTACTGACAGTTATTACAAGAACAAAATATGTTTCATCACAATATCTGCAGTTATTTTATTTGACTATGGAGACAATAAAAGCAGCACTTGAGTTCACTTTATGACAACTTGTAATATTATTAATTACATAATAATACATGAAGCTCACAGTGAAGGTAGAAAACACACTTGCATGAACCCACATTTGCACAAACATGAAACATGCCAAAATGTCAGCAGCTCCTCTGACAACAGATTACGTGCACTTCAGAGAGCACACTGGCTGCACGATTAGTGAACACCTGCTGGATCACCTCAGGCACAAATACACTTCCAGCCAGTGCTAAAGCTTCGGCGTGAACACACATAGACACACACACCCACAGAAAGAGAGAGAGTTTTTCACTTCTGTTTGTGTTAAACTTCTCCTGTATATTTATAAATATAATGCAATGCTAAAATACCCTCGGCCGTATGAGCCTTGTGTTCTTTATAATTTGCAGTTGTTTAATTAATTATAAATATCCTGTTTTTTTTTACATACAATTTGTACATGTTCAATAAAGCCCCTCTATTAATCAATCAATCAAAAACAATATTTACATTTTAATGGCATCTGCAGGAGGCTTTGCGTGTGTGTGTACATGAGTTTTTGACAAAGTGGAAGTTATGCAAATCAAGGAATATTTTTAGATCACCCCCTGGCATTTGCTGGTATTAATGAGAGAATGTTTCGATCCCACTGGATCTTCCTCTGGTGGGCCAGAGGAAGATCCAGTGGGATCGAAAAGTTGTCACATTAAAGGAAGTAACCAAGGAGTATGTGTGCAGGCCTTTTTATTATTTTGTTCTGGTATTGAGACAAATTTAATTCCATAGGAAATTAGCGGAAGTTAGTGTGCATGCTAATGCTGCAAAAAAAAAAAAAAAATTTCAGTTTTAGAAGAGTTTTGCAGCTAGCTACCGGCCAGAGACGTCACCATGCTAACGTCCATGAAGTAAGTTCAGAGGTGTTATTAGGTTCCAAAAATGGCGCCTTCAGTTTTAGAAATGTTTATTTGTCGCTAGATTTTACATCATATATGAGAGACATGCATATAAACACAAAGCAAAGCGGTTTTGAAGAGACCCGCCACTGACGTCAGAACAGACAAAACAGAACAGATTCTAACAGAATGTGACTTTTTAACCTCTTAAAATACCTCTTAAAATATGTCAAGGTTAGCCATCTTTGAACTTGTCCAAGGTCTGTGTCCCAAGAATGTTCCCTGTGAATTTGAAGACTGTGGCAGTAATAGAACTGGACTTATGCTGTACACAGACAGCCAGATAGACAGACAGACAGACGAACGGACGGCAGGTCTTTGCAATACTTGATGGCCATATGCTGACCTCGGGTAAAAACTAAACACAGGTTTGATTAAATTGTCATGTAAACACATGACAATTTAATGCCCCCTACTGGAAGCAGACAGTCTTCAAAAACAAAACAAAATGTATTTCCATTTCATACACAAACTATAGTGGGGGAGTAAGGGACGCCCTACTGCCCCCACCAGAACAAACAAAAAACCAGCTTTCTTAAACAAGTAGTTCCCAACCTTTTTCTTTGAAGTCCCCCCACCACCAGTTGTACCTAAGAAGGGCAGGGACCCCAAGCCAATGCTCTGTTACCCCCCCCCCCCAAAAGAATAAACTGATTCATTCTGGGCTTTTTTTTTATTAATTCATGAATTAGTTTATTTATTTATTTATTTTGGGAGGTGTGGTATTATTCATTCATTCATTCATTAATTTTCTGCTGCTTATCTGGGTCCATGTCACAGGTCAAGCAGCTCAGTCCACACTTCTCTATCCTTGGCCAAGTCCTCTAACACTTTCTGTGGGATCCTGAGGTGTTTTGCAATATTATATTATATTATATTATATATGTTGTGGCAGATGGATGTTGAACCTGGGATCAGGTTGCTCGTTTCCTACTATTTACAGAAAACTTTGATTTTCTGGTGTAGTGGTGACCCCACTGACCTGAGACCAAATGTCAGTTGAACCTAAATTTGTAATGTGTTTGATTTAATACAGAAAATGTGCCTAACTTTTTGCCCACAAAACAACAAAAACTGAACTGTCAGACTGTAAAACAAGTTCTTCGCTCAGTTTTACATAACTAACGCATCAACCACAGAAGAAGAAAGAAAACAACTTTGTGTAGGAGGCAGTGGTGGACAGTTCTGCTAATCCGCTAATTAGTGAAGCTAACTTTTTTGTTAGCATATTAGCTTTTCAGCTAACTTTGAAAACCATCAATGGACCAGTTAGCTTCTGTTAAATTTAGTTTCACTAACTTTTAGTCCGCAAACTTTTTTTTTGCTGGCATAGTAAGTAAATATGGAGCTAAATCAAGGCCAAAAGTTTAGTAATCTGAAAATAAAAAAAGATTGAAAAAATACATTTTGAAACTGAAAATTAAAGTTTTGTAATCTGAAAATAAAAAAGATTGAAAAAATTAATTTTGAAACTGAGAATTCAATGTTTGTTCTTGAATTTTATAATAATTTTAAAAGTATCAAAATAAAAATAAGTGTAGGATATATATTTTTCAGTTTAAATAAATTTTTGATTCAGCTCTGTAATTTTTTTGATCAAATAATTAATTTTTATTCATATTTCTTTTTTCACCTTCAGATCTTTTTTTCACTTTCAGATCTTATTTTTTCAGTTTCAAACTTATGGCCCTGTTCTGGCATGTGAGGGCGTGGCTTCAATTGAGAGGGGCGTGAAATTGTGAGTGACAGGAGAGCAATCAGTCCTCACATGATGTTGCTTTCAGGAAACATTGACCTTCGATCCCTCAGGCGGCACTGCATTAAAAACCAACATCATTGTGTAAAGGATCTTACTGCGTGGGCTCAGGAACACTTCAGAACACCATTGTCAGTTAACACAGTTTGTCGCTACATCAACAAGTGCAAGTTAAAACTTTACCATGCAAAGCGAAAGCCATACATCAACAACATCCAGAAACGCCGCCGCCTTCTCTGGGCCTGAGCTCATTTGAAATGGACAGACGCAAAGTGGAAAAGTGTGCTGTGGTCTGATAAGTCCACATTTCAAATTATTTTTGGAAATCATGGACGTTGTGTCCTCCAGACAGAAGAGGAAAAAGACCATCCAGATTGTTACCAGCACTAAGTTCAAAAGCCAGAATCTGTGATGGTATGGGGGTGTGTTAGTGCCCATGGCATGGGCAACTTACACATCTGTGATGGCACCATCAATGCTGAAAGGTACTTCCAGGTTTTGGAGCAACACATGCTGCCGTCCAAGCAACATCTTTTTCAGGGACGTCCCTGCTTATTTCAGTAAGACAATGCCAAGCCACATTCTGCATGTTACAACAGCACTAATTCGTAGTAAAAGAGTTTGGGTACTAGACTATGGGCGACATCAGACCTGTCGCCCATTGAAAATGTGTGGCGCATTATGAAGCGCAAAATACGACAACGGAGACCCGGGACTGCTGAACAAATGAAGTCGTACATCAAGCAAAAATGGGAAAGAATTCCACCTCCAAAGCTTCAACAATTAGTGTCCTCAGTTCCCAAATGCTTATTGAGCATTGTTAGAAGGAAAGATGATGTAACCAAATGGTAAACATACCACTGTCCCAGCTTTTTTGAAACGTGTTGCAGGTATCCATTTCAAAGTGAGCAAATATTTGCACAAAAACAATAAAGTCTATCAGTTTGAACATTAAATATATTGTCTTTGTGGTATCTTCAATTGAATATAGGTTGAAGAGGATTTCCAAATCATTGTATTCTGTTTTTATTTACATTTTACACAGCGTCTCAACTTCACTGGAATTGGGGTTGTAGAATAACACTACCTCTAACCTAGGTGACATGAAATTTGGAGTTCCACAAGGGTCCGTCTTAGGCCCCCATCTGAATTTCTCGAATGGTGTCCACTTGGATGTGCCTTACAGTTTCTGAAAAAATTTTGATCAAGCAAAGCACCAGTCTCTCAGGAAGAAGTCAGACAAAGGAATTCCAACGAGGGGAGTGGACCAGTGCTCACTCAAAGCCTGCCCACAGGCGAATGACGCAATCGACAGGCGTGAAAAAACTCACGCATGCGCACGAGGGTTCAAGCTTGTCTGACGCAATCACACGTGATTCAAATCCATATAGTTTTTGAAAAAAAATAAAAAGGTCGGTTTCTTTTCTAATAGACCTCGTATATAGCTCCCCTTGGGCACATACGAGGTCTATTAGAAAAGTATCCGACCTTATTATTTTTTTCAAAAACCATATGGATTTGAATCACGTGTGATTACATCAGACATGCTTGAACCCTCGTGGGCATGCAAGAGTTTTTTTCACGCCTGTCGGTTACGTCATTCGCCTGTGGGCAGTCTTTGAGTGAGGAGTGGCCCACCCTCTTGTCAATTTTTTCATTGTTTAAGAATGGCTCAGAGACTGCTGCTTTGTTTGATCAAAATTTTTTCAAAACTGTAAGGCACAACTGAGTGGACACCATTCAATAAATTCAGCTGGTTTTCGGTAAAAATTTTAACGGCTGATGAGAGATTTTGGTCTGGTAGTGTCGCCGTAAGGACGGCCCACGGTGCCTGACGGCGATCTGCGCTTCGAGGCAGCAGCGTCTCGCCATTTCAAGTTGAAAACTTCCACATTTCAGGCTCTGTTGACCCAGTAAGTTGTCAGAGAACAGAGAACTTTCAGAAGAAGTCGGCATGAGGAGTTTATTCGGACATTCCATTGTTAACGGACATTTTGTAATGAAAGAACGTGCGGGCAGAGTCGCATGTTGGGCCAGACCCGACCGCAGGGGGTCGCGACAGGAAAAACACCTCCGTGTTGGAAACCTTAACGGGCAAGTTGGAACATGCCCAAGCTGTTAAACAATTTCTCAGTTACTCACTTGTTGAAAGCCATCAAAAGCCACCTGAATTTTACAAATGGTTTTCAACACAGAGGTGTTTTTCCTGTCGCGGCGCACACAGATTCGCTGAGTCGTCACGGAAACGACTCAGCGAATTTGCGCGCACGTCTTTCATTACAAAATGTCCTTAAACAGTGGAATGTCCGCATAAAGTCCTCATGCCGGCCTCTTCTGAATCTTCTCTGTTCTCTCACGACGTCCTGGGTGAATTAAGCCTTAAATTAGGATGTTTTCAGGTCGAAACAGGCCGACGATGGCGCCTGGAAGCGCTATGCGACGTCCCGCTCCGTGGGAAGTCCTTACACCGACAGAAACACCCCATAATCTCTCATCAGCCGTTAAACTTTTCACCGAAAACCATCTTAATTTCTCGAATAGTGTCCACTCGGATATTCCTCACAGGTCCAGAAAAAATTTTGATAAAGCAACGCGCGCTGTCTCGAGCAGCGTGTGAAACAAAGGAATTCAGCCAAGAGGGCGGGACCACATCTCACTCAAGGCCTGCCCACAGGGAAATGACGTCACCGACATGCGTGTAAAAACTCACGCATGCGCACGAGGGTTCAAGCATGATTGGTGTAATCGCACGTCATTCAAATCCACATAGTTTTTTAAAAAAATTAAAAGGTGGGATACTTTTCTGATAGACCTCGTATTGTGATATTTTGGGATTACGTTTAATTGCTATGCTGATGATACTCAGTTATACATGCTGATAACTGCTGGTAATCTCATCCACATAAAATTCTTAGAAGATTGCCTTGCATCAGTGAAAAGCTGGATGTCTAGCAATTTCCTACTTTTAAATTCTGACAAGACTGAACTGATGGTTCTTGGTCCAGTGAGACATCAGCATCAATTTGACCAGCGAACGCTGAGCCTAGGCTCATGTGTCATACATCACACTGACAAAGTGAGGAACCTTGGGGTAATTTTTGATCCTATGTTGTCCTTTGACCTCCACATTAGAGATATTACGAGGACTGCTTTCTTCCACCTGCAAAATATAGCAATGATTCGTCCCATCCTGTCTATGGCTGATGCTGAGACCTTGATTCATGCATTTGCTTCTTCTACAACCCCTGGCAAAAATTATGGAATCACCGGCCTCAGAGGATGTTCATTCAGTTGTTTAATTTTGTAGAAAAAAAGCAGATCACAGACATGACACAAAACTAAAGTCATTTCAATGGCAACTTTCTGGCTTTAAGAAACACTATAAGAAATCAAGAAAAAAAGATTGTGGCAGTCAGTAACGGTTAATTTTTTAGACCAAGCAGAGGAAAAAAATATGGAATCACTCAATTCTGAGGAAAAAATTATGGAATCACCCTGTAAATTTTCGTCCCCCAAATTAACACCTGCATCAAATCAGATCTGCTCGTTGACATTGACCCTATGTGTCTTTTTGCAAGGAATGTTTTTGCAGTTTTTGCTCTATGGCAAGATGCATTATCATCTTGAAAAATGATTTCATCATCCCCAAACATCCTTTCAATTGTCCAAAATATCAACATAAACTTCTGCATTTATTGATGATGTAATGATAGCCATCTCCCCAGTGCCTTTACCTGACATGCAGCCCCATATCATCAATGACTGTGGAAATTTACATGTTCTCTTCAGGCAGTCATCTTTATAAATCTCATTGGAAAGGTACCAAACAAAAGTTCCAGCATCATCACCTTGCCCAATGCAGATTCGAGATTCATCACTGAATATGACTTTCATCCAGTCATCCACAGTCCACAATTGCTTTTCCTTAGCCCATTGTAACCTTGTTTTTTTCTGTTTAGGTGTTAATGATGCCTTTCGTTTAGCTTTTCTGTATGTAAATCCCATTTCCTTTAGGCGGTTTCTTACAGTTCGGTCACAGACGTTGACTCCAGTTTCCTCCCATTCGTTCCTCATTTGTTTTGTTGTACATTTTTCGATTTTTGAGACATATTGCTTTAAGTTTTCTGTCTTGACGCTTTGATGTCTTCCTTGGTCTACCAGTATGTTTGCCTTTAACAACCTTCCCATGTTGTTTGTATTTGGTCCAGAGTTTAGACACAGCTGACTGTGAATAACCAACATCTTTTGCAACATTGCGTGATGATTTACTCTCTTTTAAGAGTTTGATAATCCTCTCCTTTGTTTCAATTGACATCTCTCGTGTTGGAGCCATGATTCATGTCAGTCCACTTGGTGCAACAGCTCTCCAAGGTGTGATCTCTCCTTTTTAGATGCAGACTAACAAGCAGATCTGATATGATGCAGGTGCTAGTTTTGGGGATGAAAATTTACAGGGTGATTCCATAATTTTTTCCTCAGAATTGAGTGATTCCATATTTTTTTCCTCTGCTTGGTCTAAAAAAGTAACCGTTACTGACTGCCACAATCTTTTTTTCTTGATTTCTTATAGTGTTTCTTAAAGCCAGAAAGTTGCCATTTGAAATGACTTTAGTTTTGTGTCATGTCTGTGATCTGCTTTTTTTCTACAAAATTAAACAACTGAATGAACATCCTCCGAGGCCGGTGATTCCATAATTTTTGCCAGGGGTTGTAGATTGGATGACAGCAATGTTCTATTTTCTAGTTTACCGCAGTCCATCATTATGGGTCTCCAAATGGTTCAAAATGCTGCTGCCAGACTTTTGACAAGAAGAGAAACAGACCTCTGGAAGGGATGCTCATTAACTCACAAGTTAATTTGGTGAAAGTCTTTCAGGTTCTTCTTGCAGTACAGCAAAGTCACATTTGGAGCCTTTGATATAATCTTTTGCTCTTCAACAAAATGCACAGGCTGCTCTGTGTGTGTGTGTGTGTGTGTGTGTGTGTGTGTGTGTGTGTGTGTGTGTGTGTGTGTGTGTGTGTGTGTGTGTGTGTGTGTGTGTGTGTGTGTGTTTTAAATATCTGCCCTGAGGTCAGGATCCTCCGAGATAAAAGCCACTCAGTGTCTATTAATACAACCAGAAAGGAAGGCCACGCTCCCTCCTGCCTGCTGACCCTTCCTCAGTCCTCCTCCTCTCCTCTGCCCAGCTGAAACCCAGTATCCACTCAGTTACTGTCATTGCAAGTTCTGTGATTACCACCATACCGTGGGCTACACACATCCACCGTGGTATAAAACCACTTCAAAGTAGAAAATACTTCAGTTGACAGCGTGTGCGGCTCACCTGCATGTCAGAGTTGGCGAAGATGCATCCTGACAGATAGTTGGTGTGCATGGCAACTGACTTCTTCTTTGTAGCCAGGCTCTCATTTTTGTCCAGTGATAGTGGGTAAACTGAGCACTTGTTATCCAGTCCGCTTTTAAGACACAAATCTCAAAAGTCAAATAATAATAATCATCCTGCAACAAATATGACATTTATATACAACATTTAATTCATTCTGTCTGAAATGTAACCACTTGATCTTTGACTAACACACAATAATTCCACTTCACTTAATCCATATTGGCTTCACACTGTTTGAGTAAAAAAATTATGACCTTGAATTTGACCTTTCAAGGTCATGCAAGTTTATATTTCATGCACCCAGATGATATACAACTTCATATTCATGTTTCTGAGTTAAGCGTGTGTGCGCACAGGCACACGCAGCGAACCTTTGCTGTGAGTCAAAGGACACCTTTGCTTAAAAGATTTCAGTGACCTTTCCCACTATTTGTCAGACAGCCTTTAGAGCTAACTTAATTTTTTTTTTTCCACTCACAATGCAACTCTACATCATGATTTCTGGTTGGATTATTCCATGGGATTTATTTATGCTGCTGTTGTTTTCAGCATTCCACCACAGCTGTGTGGTCCTGACACACTGTGCTGTGAAATGCTCCTGGGATTCATGTTTCATATGTTGTCATGGCGAAACAGTTCCATGTCATATGTCCAACATAATTAAATGTGATCAAGCAATAATTTGTTTTTTACATTGGTGAGATCTGTTCAGTTCTGAGCCTCTGACGTGAGGTGTGACAACGTGTGCAACTGGCCGCCAGCCGCCATGGTGTCACAGATCTGATGGGCACAATATTTCACATTATTATGTCACCCATGGGGAGGAATATTATCTGTACCGTAAGGACTATTATGGATATAACAGCCTGTCCAGATCCACAACGCCATGCGCTGTGCCACACATTGACCCGCAGTGGACACGGTGCTTTCATTTTGTTCGCACTGTGTTCACATCCCCTGCACATGGATGGCTGTGTGCCACATACGTACATATCAACGATCCATGCCCGAGCCATCTCGAGGTTTCCTCATATGCGCTGAAATCCTTTTGGATCCTGTTTATGCCGCCTTCAGAAAATGTAAATTGTGCTCAGATGACGCTCAGACTGCCATCGGATAGGTGTCCCATGTCAATGGCGGCCAGAGGGTTTTAAACGTGCAACATATTCGGGGCCGCCGGCCGATTTCGGCCGACTGTGTCGACTTCCGCAGATGGCTGTTAGAGCATTTTGGAATTGAAATCCGACACTTTTTGGATGTGCACCGATTCATAATTCCAACACCATTCTGCGTGATTCCGGTTATGTGTGACGGGGGTATCACCATTGGTGTAACTTTAAACTGGAATGTCAGAATTAATTTTGCAATCAGACTTAATGAGTTTCAAACAGGAGGAATTATGCAGGAGAGAAATCTAATTCAGTGTAGCAGACATGAAAGACAAGCAGCTGTTATATGTGAAATGTACATTGTTTTAAATGTAGGTGAAAGAGAAAATAACTTAAAGAAGGGAAAACTTACTTGTTTTTATAATTAATTCACTGATTTAGTGCAATGTTATACATAAGACCAGCACATCTGGAAAACGACAGTAACGTGTTTTTTTTTAACTTTCATAAAAGGAAAAAAGGAAGCAGATTAATTATAGTTAGAGGAAGTGGATTCTGTGCACTCACCCACATGCTACAGCACAGCCTGAGGGTGCGTATGCACATGCCATGACCCACGTGCACGGCAGGGTTATTCCGTGTTCCTGAAACAAACGCACAGAAATACATACAGGCCGATTTCTGCTAAACATGGTATATGGCTAAAGGTTGACCTCAGAGTTGTCTTTGCGTAGGTAGATTCTGGAATTGCCCTGACAAGGTCAGCCGACGGTCACTGATTTGAGTGAAGATCACTGGAGTCAAAGGTCAGATTTCAATTAAACTGTGGTATTAAGCAGGAAATCCTGCTTCAGTCAAGGTGACCTCATCCTTACTGATATGATACCTACCTGACCTGTCTGTCACACATGTACCACTGCTAACTATGACAAAGACTCGAACCCGAGTGCCACACAGACCACCATATTTGACATGTTTGTTTGACACACGTTATTTATTCACCATCAAACCTTCATCATCTTGTACTTTACATATTGTTTTTCCTCTAAGCATAAATCATGTTAATTAAAGTTTTGATGTCTTTTGAGCCTCAGAGTGGCTGTCAGCTGTTTGTGGACATGCAGTGACTCTTCCAGCCTCACTCAGGCCAGACCCCCCCCCCCCCCCCCCCCCCCCCCCCCGCTTGGGAACCCCGTGCATGAGTGGAAGAAGTTCTCACTTTGGTTTAAATTTGTACAAATCACCACACAGACCTTCACTCACCTTACTAAGAGTGAATCCATCCCACAGAATCAACTTTCCATCCTAAATTAGAGCGGGAGAAAAACCAGCATTGCATAAAAACTAATTGTATGGTGCATACACAGCGTATATACACACTGTCACAGCTTGTCTACCTGTGAGGAGCTGACCAGGCGGCGTTTGTCCGAGCACCAGTCCATACACAGCACCTTGTTCCCATGACCCTTCAGCACGCGTCTGGTTTTTATATTGAGCGCTCCAACAGCCTCCACTTTCTCAGCCACCTGGTGCACTGACACAGACACATCCATCAAACGCTGCACTCAGTCATCCACGAGTCCCCCCCACCTTTAAATCAACTTTGCACCTTATGTCCAACCACCAGAACATCACACAAAGCTCATGGCGCGTCTATAATTCAAAAGCCAAAACAGCACTGATCAGTTTATGTCCACTAAAGAGGTTATGTTTTATTTAGTGCTGTATATATATATATATATATATATATATATATATATATATATATATATATATATATATATATATATATATATATATATATGTATAGCATTATAGAGGTTTCATGCAGTGTACCAAATGTTTTTAATAACAGCTTCATTAATAACTATGCTGCAAAATGAAGCTTTGTTTGACTAATAAAGCCAAATTAAAATCAATTTTTTTCAAATTGTTATCTGAAACATTAAAAACTTTGGACATGTGGAGTCACTACTGTTGGGACACCCTAATGTGTGTCCAACATTACAATCACCATTATGAAATAACATTATTATTATTACTATTATAGTTGTTATTTACTACATTACTAGCCCTGAATTCCCCCTGTCCCAACTTTTTTTCCCCCAATTTGTCGCAGGCCTGAAATGCAGGAATGGATGAATATTAACAAATAAATTGTGACCAAACAAAATATAAAAATATCTTAGGTTCACATTGTGCAATGAAACAAAAGTCAAAAGAAATGTAAGAATCACGCACACAGCAAAATTAAACTGTAGGTAAAAACGTTTGTGGTTAAACAAAAATGCATTTTTTTATTGTAAGTACATAACAAAACTGACGGTGTGTGTGTGTGTGTGTGTGTGTGTGTGTGTGTGTGTGTGTGTGTGTGTGTGTGTGTGTGTGTGTGTGTGTGTGTGTGTGTGTGTGTGTGTGTAAAAAAAAACCTAACTCTATCCAGTATAAATATATCATGTAATATAATGCAGTAGTTTCTTACGCTCCACGTCGCTGAGCTTCTTTCGCTCCTCTTCCAGCTTCTTCTTCAGACTTTCACACTCGTTCTTCAGCGTCGAAAGATTTTCTCCTTTCTGGAGCTCCTGACAGGCCATCTTCAAAACAAGACCCCAAAAAGACAAAAATCCACTGAGAGGGGAGGAGGTGTCGACGAGGAGCTCAGGGAGGAGGAGGAGGTGATGCTGGTCTGAGATCAGTTTGGGCTCCTCCTCCTCCTCCTCCTCATAGTCTCAAATTTAAAGAGAGCAGCTTTTGATTTCTCTTTATTTTTTAAACTATGTTCTCCATCTCACTATTTTTTTTAATCTGGATTTGGAAACAGGATTAATTTGGGGTTCAGTGTTTAGCTCAAGGGCCCTTCAGACGCCAGGTTTCAAACCACTGACCTTTCTGTTAAAGGCACCATGCTGTGTAAATGACAGTTTACGCTTCAGTACATTTGGGGTTTGACATCATATATACTCAAAATGTGACTGTTCTGTGAGGAATGTGCACAGAGTGCAGCGTCATCAGCAAAGGTTATGTCTGAAACAGCTTGTTTTAGTCATCTGTGACAATTGTCACAAAAGTCCAGGTCTGTGAGTCATGCCCACACACTATGACACACCCACATGATGTGTGAGAGAGAGACAGACAGTAAAGGGTCCAAAAGGACATGGGCTTGACTAACAGCATCTCCTTGCCCTATAAAGCAGCATGGAGTTTTTGCCACCATCTAGTGTTGAGCTTTCAAATTGCAAACAAACTAATAACTGCAGTTTGCCCCTCCTTACTAAGTGCATGCGCGTGTGTTTACAATAAAGCTGGAATGGAGACGGAGACAGTCTAAACTAGATCGCTGAAAGGCATTATGAATATACATGCGCTAACTAAAACCATGCTTAGGGAGTGTTATACGAGGTCTGTTAGAAAAATATCAGACCTTATTTTTTTTTTTCAAAAACCTGATGGATTTGAATCACGTGTGCTTGCATGAGCCAACCTTGAACCTTCGTGCGCATGCGTGATTTTTTTCACGCCTGTCGGTTGCGTCATTCGTCTGTGAGCAGGCTTTGAGTGAGCACTGGTCCTCCCCCCTCATCTGATTTTCATTGCGAGGAAAATGTCTGAACGATTGGAGCAGCGCTGAATCAAATTTTTCCAGAAACTGTGAGAGACAGCCAGGTGGAAACCATTCGGAAGATTCAGACGGCTTTCGGTGGCTTTTCAGTCGAGTGAGTATCCGAGAAATTGTGTAAGCGCTGGACATGTCACAACATGTCCTGTGAGACTTCCAACATGGAGGTGCTTTTTGTTCTGCGCCATTAGTGGCTCCATCCCGACGCGCGAACCCTCCGCATGTCTTTCATTACAATATCATCTTTCACAGTGGAATGTGCCGAAAAAGTGCTGATGTCCACCTCTTCTGCAATTTCTCTGGTAGTCAGACGACATCCCGGATCAACACAGCATTCACTTTGGAAATGATCTGGTCATTTCAGCCTGTCGATGGCCTCCGCCATTGTGCGCCATCTTTAAACTGGTTGTAACACTCCTTAATCTGTGTGATGCCCATAGGATCGTCACCGAAAGCCATCTGAATCTTCCCAATTGTTTCCACCTGGCTGTCTCTCACAGTTTCTGGAAAAATTTGATCCTTTTCTTGCAATGAAAATCCAACGAGAGGGGAGGACCAGTGCTCACACAAAGCCTGCTCACAGGCAAATGACGCAACCGACAGGCGTGAAAAAAATCACGCATGCACACGAAGGTTCAAGGTTGGCTCATGCAAGCACACATGATTCAAATCCATCAGGTTTTTTAAAAAAAAAAAAGGTCTGATACTTTTCTAACAGACCTCGTATAACGGCTGAGTGGATCCTTGTCATTTGATTGTTTCTTTGTATGTCACATGACATGGATAATTTGACCATTTGTGTTGCACTGCATTTAGCGTGCCTTTTGGTTCCATTAGAGTACAAATTTGGTTCCATACGTTTGGTACCATTGCACTCTGCACATGTGCGTGCGCACACACACACACAAACACACACACACACACACACACACACACACACACACACACAGGCACACATATGCACACGCACATGCTCACACATGCACATGCATGTGCACCCACACGCACACGTACAAGCATGCACACCCAGAAGTGCTTGTGCACGTACATGCATGCATACACACACACAACGCGCACGCACGCACACACAAAACAAATCCACTGCGCTGTCTGGAGGCTGTTGGCAGGAAGAAAGAATAAAAAGCTGGACTAATTTCTAATGTGATTTTGTTTTTCCGCTGCACTGAGGATGTACAGTCTTTTTTTGATAGTACACATGCGCACAAGTGCTGACCCGGTTGCATGTGTGTGCGTGCGCGTGCAGGGGACAATGGCACGATGATTTGATGGAGCAAACTGACGCTGCTAATTCTTGTAACACACACACATACACACAAAAGCCACTCCGAGTGTAAGGATGCATGAAGAGCTGTTCACATGAAAAGCTGACGTGATTTTTGGCTGGATTGAGGAATTACACAAAGTCTTTTTTTTTGTTTGTTTATTTTATATGGAAGTCCGAAGTCAGTGCACAGCATCACTGGATTACACATTACACTTTGGACATCAGCAGCAGTGGAACACCAAAATGTAAGCCCCTTTTCTGTTGTTTATAAATGAATAAAATATCAAATGACAAGGATCTATTTTAGCTGTTATATAAAACAAATAATGAATGTTTTTACATTCTTTCAGTGGAACGAATATTTAATTCAGTGAAAGCTGGAACATACCATTCAACGAGGTGAAGCCGAGTTGAATGGTATGTTCCAGCTTTCACCTAATGAAATATTCGTATCATTGAACTCATAAACATTCATTATTTGTATATTATGTTGATTATATATTTTTTCAGACTGCAAATGTTGGCCTTAGAAAGATAGCCACTTTCACTATTGCTAACTATCTTACACAGGGATATCTGAAAAGTTGAACCTACTAAACAATAATGCACACATACAGTTATTGAACTAGATGCCACTAATCCTGACTTCTGTTATAAACAGTAAGATAGCGTGCGTTTTGTAAGGTGGCGTGCGACTCATGTTTGCTGTGGCCCTCACCCACTTTGCCTCAATTCGGATCACGGACTGCTTCAAGTTTAGTGCACATAAACAATGTCAAATGTATATGTGTTGTCTTTAATTTTGATGTGTGCCATTATTACGGTAAACAAGTAATACTTGTGGATTAATTGCTGTATTTTGTTTGAGGTAATTGGAGTGTAAACATAATCTCGTTGTTGTTGCATTTGTAATGACAATGATAATAAATCTCATTCCATAAAGTGGGATGCAGGATTAACGTCCAAGCCCATGTTGTTAGCTGCACAAACTGTGCTAGCTTTGCATTAGGAGCATAAATGTGCATCTTACATTAAACGTGGATTTTACCACGTGATCTGACCCCTGCCCTTTTTGAGAAGAAAATTACAGGGCATTGGATGGGTTGCAACCTAAAAATCTACAGCTAGATGGTGTTGTGTGGGCCGCCAGAAGAGGATGTACTGCTGGCCCACCACCAAAGGGCGCCCTGCCTGACGTGCGGGCTTCAGGCACGAGAGGGCGCTGCCGCCACGGACACAGCCGGGAGTGACAGCTGTCACTCAATTCCTGACAGCTGTCACACATTCTTCATCATCGCACTCCATAAAGACCAGACGTCATCTCCACCTCATCGCCGAGATATCATACTTCATTGGAGGTAATACTCTCAGCCTTTTTGTGAGATTTATAAATCTGTTATTGTGAGTGTTTGCAGGAGAACCGGTCGTTTTTGCGGAGGCTGTGCAAGACGGCGCTCCTTTTCATCTGAGACCGCTGCAACATATTGAGTGAGAGGTGGAGGTGGCATTCCCACCGTTGTTGTTACTGGGTGTACACACACCCACACTTGACTGTCTTTGTTCTTCGCCAGCAGTACCAGATCCGACAGTCGGGGACGGTGATCACCTGGGAATTCGGGACTTGGCGGCTCCAGTATTCACCAGGTTCTGTGGGGGCGGAAATCGTGTGGTTCCGGCTCTTCTCAGGACAGACGTCTTCTATCCTCGAGCCTGCCCACACGTCACCTTTGTAATTTGACTGTAATTATATTCTGAGATTGTCTGTATGTTCGTTGTGCACGTTTCACAACATTAAATTGTTACCTTTTGGCTCATCTATTGACCGTTCATTTGCGCCCCCTGTTGTGGGTCCGTGTCTCCACACTTTCACAACAGATGGTGTCAAAATGCTGCTTGAAAGGATCAGGGGCTTTAATTTTTATTTTTAAACAACTAGTCATATTGAAATATTGTTTAAAAAAATCAACCCATTGTGTGCATTATTTAGCTTTGGTGATTCCTTTGCTTGTGATTTGTTTTTGGGGGGAGGGAGGCATTTAAATTTAAGAAGGAATGAATGCGATTAGGGCAGCAAGGTTGCTTAGTGGTTAGCACTATTACCTCACAGGAAGAAGGTCATGGGTTTGATTCCCACCTGTGGCCTTTCTGTGTGGAGTTTCCATGTTCTCCCCATGTTTGCGTGGGTTCCCTCCAGGTGCTCCGGCTTCATCCCACATCCAAAGACATGTAGGTTAGGTGGATTGGAAAATTTAAATTGTCCGTAGGTGTGCGTGCGGATGTGAAAGTGTTTGTGTATAGGTGGCGCAGCAACAGACTGGCTTCCTGTCCAGGGTGTACCCCGCCTCATGTCCTATGACTATTGGAAGAGGTTCAAGGTCCCCCGTGACCCTTAATCGGAGTAAGCAGTTGAAGATGAGTGAATGATATTAACCAGGGCAGCTGTCCTGCTCTTTCAGTTTAATCATAATATGCAGGAATGAGTTCAGAAAAACACTAAGCAGTGAAAAAACAAAAACCGTTTTCATACATTTAGAGCCGTGCCCTTATCATCATGCACTGATGTTAGTAGACATGTGCACTACCATCTCCACACAGAAGGAGCAGTAGTTGATGGGCTCGTTGTTCAGGTAGATGTTCATCAGCGGGCCAGGGTTCCCACAGCTTTCACAGGGGCCAAAGTTGACTGCCACGAACGTCTGGTCACACATGGTTACAGCGGATCAGCAACACGCCTGTGGAACACACAAACACGTGCACAAGCACAGATTACATCCAGATTTTAACATTTTATATGTTTTCTGTGACAATTTCCTTTTTATTGCACCTGTGCACCCAACATGCAGGGGCAGTGTTTGCAATCCTGACTGTCCAACTTTGCGTGAACAGAAAACTTGACAAGTTTTAATATGATATGGACCAAGGTCAACGTGATTACAATTTGAAAAAAAAAAATATATATATATATATATATATAGTGGTGGTTACATACATCTCATAATGCAAATTCTTGGACACATCATCAGTGATAGTACCTGGGGTCATGGGGGGTTTCAGGTCTTTCAACTGCAGACCCCCTCACCCAGGCGACCCGACCGGGAGTGATCAATTCCCGGTCTGTGTCCAAGAAGCCATCGCCCACTGCTTGTCCCTCCTGATCCACAGCCACTGTGAGGCTCTCTCTGCAGCCTCAGATGCTGCAGTGATGGCCTTTCTCTTGCGTGCTCCGGTGATGCCCAGGAGGCTGTAGGCCTTGCAGAGTGACTTTCCTGCAAAGCCCCTTCCTCCAACTTCGATGGGAAGGCACCTCGCATGCCACCCCCGTCTGCGGCACTCCTCCACCAGCTCAGCGTACTTCTCCCTCTTCCTCTCACTGGCTTCCTCCATTCTCTCCTCCCAGGGCACTGTAAGCTCCAGCATAATGACCTGCTTGGACAGTCCTTCCCACTGTCGCCAAATGCTTGCTCACAGGGGGTCGTTTTGACCGTTGGGGTTTTTCCGTAATTATTGTATGGCTTTGCCTTACAATATAAAGCGCCTTGGGGCAACTGTTTGTTGTGATTTGGCGCTATATAAATAAAATTGATTTGATTTGATTTGGATGACTCTGAGAACAGGACGATGTCTGGTCTAAGGCTGGTTTCCATGATGTTTTCAGGACAACGAAGCTGTTTCCCCAGGTCCACCCTTAACTGCCAGTCCTTCACTGCTCCCAGGAGGCCTGTCTGGGCCTTCAGTCGGGCAGGTGGTTGTTCTCCAGCTCGCACAAATGAGATTTCCCGCCTTAATGGTTTCAAGCTCTTGCTCTGGTCTATGGCAGTATTGATGGACTCAGCAACTGCTTTCAGCACCTGGTCATGGCGCCAGCGATAGCGACCATCCCCCAGCGCTTTAGGGCAGCTGCTGAGGATGTGCTCCAGAGTTCCTCTTCCCTGACACAAGAGGCATGCTGAGGTATCAGCCTTGCCCCAAGTGAAAAGGTTCGACGGGCTGGGTAGGACATCATAGACTGACTGGATTAAAAATTTAATGTGGTAGAGTTCTGCCTTCCACAACTCCAGCCACGAGATCTTCCTCTCTATGGCTCCCTCCCATCTGGTCCATTTGCCCTGTTGTCTCAATCCCACCATCTGGCTTGCACGCTGCTCCTCAACCCCAGCTCTCACTTCTTGTTGAACCAGGTCCTGCCTTTCCTTGCCCTCAAGTTTGTTGTAGTGGATTGTTGGAATGGTTCCCAGGCCTGCCCGGCCAACTGCCGCAGGTCCCACAAGCTCTTTGTGACGCAGCCGTGCTTCTGCCTGGTCCACAGCCTCCTGTGCCTTCCACTTTCTGCCAGTCCTCACCTCAATGCCTGCTTGGGATACTTTCAGATCCTTGGAATCCCTGTATTGGAGCACCTCCCTTGCTCTGGTAACCCTAAACTCCTCAGTAAGGCTGTTGATAGGGAGCGTCAGTTTGGTCTTATTACCGTTGAGGGCGATGCTGCTCAGGCTTCGAGGTAAGCCCAACCAACGTTGCAGGTGGCTGCTAATCCTCCTCTCAAACCCTTCCACAGTAGAGATGGGAAACTCGTATACGAGCAGTGGCCACAGTATTCTAGGCAGGATGCCATGCTGGTATAACCACACCTTGAATTTGCCCGGAAGACCTGACTTGTCAACTGTTGTCAATCAACTCTCCAATTGTTCATTGGTTGCCCTGATGGAGGCGGCATCCTTTAGGGAGCAGTTGAAGGTTTTTCCAAGGCTCTTCACGGGTTTTTCTGTGACTTATGGTATACGGGTACCTCCTAGAGAGAAGTGGAACCGGTCAATCACCTTCCCTCTCTTCAGGACCAGTGACCTGGATTTTTCCGGCTTAAAGCGCATCCGAGCCCAGGTGGTTAGTCTCTCCAAACCTTGGAGGATCCATCTGCATCCAGGGACTGATGCTGTTGCATATATATTTTTGAGGAAATGGTTAAACATACAACCCCTGGCAAAAATTATGGAATCACCGGCCTCAGAGGATGTTCATTCAGTTGTTTAATGTTGTAGAAAAAAAGCAGATCACAGACATGACACAAAACTAAAGTCATTTCAAATGGCAACTTTCTGGCTTTAAGAAACACTATAAGAAATCAAGAAAAAAAGATTGTGGCAGTCAGTAACGGTTACTTTTTTAGACCAAGCAGAGGAAAAAAATATGGAATCACTCAATTCTGAGGAAAAAATTATGGAATCACCCTGTAAATTTTCATCCCCCAAATTAACACCTGCATTAAATCAGATCTGCTCATTGACACTGACCCTATGCCATGACATTGACCCTATGTGTCTTTTTGCAAGGAATGTTTTTTGCAGTTTTTGCTCTATGGCAAGATGCATTATCATCTTGAAAAATGATTTCATCATCCGCAAACATCCTTTCAATTGTCCAAAATATCAACATAAACCTGTGCATTTATTGATGATGTAATGACAGCCATCTCCCCAGTGCCTTTACCTGACATGCAGCCCCATATCATCAATACAGATTCGAGATTCATCACTGAATATGACTTTCATCCAGTCATCCACAGTCCACAATTGCTTTTTCTTAGTCCATTGTAACCTTGTTTTTTTCTGTTTAGGTGTTAATGATGCCTTTCGTTTAGCTTTTCTGTATGTAAATCCCATTTCCTTTAGGCGGTTTCTTACAGTTCGGTCACAGATGTTGACTCCAGTTTCCTCCCATTCGTTCCTCATTTGTTTTGTTGTACATTTTTCGATTTTTGAGACATATTGCTTTAAGTTTTCTGTCTTGACGCTTTGATGTCTTCCTTGGTCTACCAGTATGTTTGCCTTTAACAACCTTCCCATGTTGTTTGTATTTGGTCCAGAGTTTAGACACAGCTGACTGTGAACAACCAACATCTTTTGCAACATTGCGTGTTGATTTACTCTCTTTTAAGAGTTTGATAATCCTCTCCTTTGTTTCAATTGACATCTCTCGTGTTGGAGCCATGATTCATGTCAGTCCACTTGGTGCAACAGCTCTCCAAGGTGTGTTCACTCCTTTTTAGATGCAGACTAACGAGCAGATCTGATATGATGCAGGTGTTAGTTTCGGGGATGAAAATTTACAGGGTGATTCCATAATTTTTTCCTCAGAATTGAGTGATTCCATATTTTTTTTCCTCTGCTTGGTCTAAAAAAGTAACCGTTACTGACTGCCACAATCTTTTTTTCTTGATTTCTTATAGTGTTTCCTAAAGCCAGAAAGTTGCCATTTGAAATTACTTTAGTTTTGTGTCATGTCTGTGATCTGCTTTTTTTCTACAAAATTAAACAACTGAATGAACATCCTCCGAGGCCGGTGATTCCATAATTTTTGCCAGGGGTTGTAGAATTAAGGCTACTATCGTAAACACTAACATGAAGTCATATTGTACCTTTCTGTTGATTGCATGAAATTCGACCTTGGGTGACCTTAAAAAGTCAATACGGTTTAAAGATGGTGGAAGGGTTGAGTGTTTAAGATGAAGTAATTCATACTTGGACAGAACTGATCAAAACCAGGTCCACACACAACCATATAATGTGACATTACTGAACGATAAATAAATAATTAGCATGAATTGTTGTCAAACATGTAGGGTGCATGTGTTGCTCTCTCTGAGTGCCCATTCTCATATCTGGAGTTAGGCTTGGGCTTTCCTGTCTCTCTCTCTCTCTCTCTCTCTCTCTCTCTCTCTCTCTCTCTCTCGTCTCTCTCTCTCTCTCTCTCTCTCTCTCTGTGTGTGTGTGTGTGTGTGTGTGTGTGTGTGTGTGTCCGCAGACAGCAGATAAATCGTTGATAATCCACTCCAAGCAAAGCTATTCTAGGAAACACATCCAGTACAATGATAAAACAATTGTCCAAACTGGATGTTGCTACACAGCACAAAAAAACAACCAAATAACTCATTTTAAATCTTCCAGTCATGAGGTGTTCCATTAATTTTGTACAGTTACAGACTGGCTGTTTTAAATCACGGAAATGAACTTGAATGTTGTGGAGGAATAAAGCTACAGTGTGTAGGATTTAGACTCATGTAGTGGTGAGTTTACAGATTGCGTTATGCTGTTCCAGTCATCATTTTGTTTCCTGTCATGTTTAGCTCCTTCGGTGATGGGGATTCATGCTCCCTTGCCATCTCAATGATTATCTGTTTTATGAAAATGTTAGCCTGCACTAGAAACCAGTAGACAGGCCGTCTCTACAGGAAAGCAAACACTGATTCCTCCTTTTCTCTTTACATTTCTGAACTCATATGGTGAAATTCTTGGATCTGTTTTGTTCAACTGAACATATCTGGCTCATCCATTGTGCTCATTCACACACCAGCATCAGTAATCTAAACACAAACAGTCAGCAGTCACTCACAAATTACAAAGCGTACCTCAGGAGAATGTTTATCCTCTGTGCAGCAGGTTATTTGCTCCTTAAGAAGAAAGTGGAGTTTTGCAGTGAAGAGGATTGTCAGTGACAGACAGAGAGGGAGCGTTAAGCTCCTTACAGAAGAGTTTAAGCTATTTCACTGCTCTGCTTTTACTTCATACCCGCAAGGAAGCTTTATTAGGGCCTGAGTAAGAAAAAGTCCTACGAGACCCTATTGCAATTGCGCTGTTTATTATTATTATTATTATTATTATTATTATTATTATTATTATTATTTATCATTAGAGCCCAAGTAGGAAAAAGTCCTATGAGGACCCTATTGCAATTGCACTGTTTATTATTATTATTATTATTATTATTATTATTTATTATTAGGGCCCGAGTAGGAAAAAGTCCTACGAGGACCCTATTGCAATTGTGCTGTATATTATTATTATTATTATTATTATTATTATTATTATTATTTATTAGGGCCCGAGTAGGAAAAAGTCCTACGAGGACCCTATTGCAATTGTGTTGTATATTATTATTATTATTATTATTTATTAGGGCCCGAGTAGGAAAAAGTCCTACGAGGACCCTATTGTAATTGCGCTGTTTATTATTATTATTTATTATTATTATTAGGGCCCGAGTAGGCAACATCCTACGAGGACCCTATTGTAATTGCGCTGTTTATTATTATTATTATTATTATTATTATTATTATTATTATTATTTATTATTTAGGGCCCGAGTAGGCAACGTCCTACGAGGACCCTATTGTAATTGTGCTGTTTATTATTATTATTATTATTATTATTAGGGCCCGAGTAGGCAACGTCCTACGAGGACCCTATTGTAATTGCGCTGTTTATTATTAGGGCCCGAGTAGGCAATGTCCTACGAGGACCCTATTGTAATTGCGCTGTTTATTATTATTAGGGCCCAAGTAGGCAACGTCCTATGAGGACCCTATTGTAATTGCGCTGTTTATTATTATTATTATTATTATTTATTATTATTATTATTATTAGGGCCCGAGTAGGCAACGTCCTACGAGGACCCTATTGTAATTGCGCTGTTTATTATTATTATTATTATTATTTATTATTATTATTATTATTATTAGGGCCCGAGTAGGCAACGTCCTACGAGGACCCTATTGTAATTGAGCTGTTTATTATTATTATTAGGGCCCGAGAAGGCAACGTCCTACGAGGACCCTATTGTAATTGCGCTGTTTATTATTATTATTATTATTATTATTATTATTATTAGGGCCCGAGTAGGCAACGTCCTATGAGGACCCTATTGTAATTGCACTGTTTATTATTATTATTATTATTTATTATTATTATTATTATTATTCTTGCCACTTTTGAAATCGAAATTTTGGCCTCTTCCCATGCTCAAAAACTCACCAAACTTTCCAAAGTCGTCCGGCCGGATCCGAAATTCGATATTTTGGGGACGTCGCACATGGTCGCAGAAAGATCGCGAAATAGCGCCCCCTAGAAATTTTCAAAAACCTTTTCAACCTTCAAAAAGCTTTTTTCGTCGCAGCCTCACGAAATTCGGTCCACATATTTACCATGCCAGGATGCACGAAAAAGTCTCTTACTGTCATGAAATATCGACAGGAAGTCGGCCATTTTGATTTTGACTCAATAGGCTGGAGAATCACTTTGGGATTACTGGAACTGCTCTTGCATGGTTGACGTCGTACCTGTCCAGTCGTTCCTACTGTGTATTGTGTAATGGAACCTCCTCCGATCGTAGAGACATGAAGTTTGGGGTTCCTCAGGGATCCGTTTTGGGCCCCTTGCTTTTTCTCTTTATGTAGCACCCCTCGGGAATATATTGCGGTGTTTTGGGATTCCCTTTCATTGCTATGCTGATGACACTCAGTTGTATATGCCAATAACTGCTGGTAATCTTACTCACATAAAATCCTTGGAAGATTGTCTTGCATCAGTAAGAAGTTGGATGTCTAGTAACTTCCTACTTTTAAATTCTGATAAGACTGAAGTTATGGTTTTTGGTCCAGCGAGATATCGGCATCAATTTGATCAGCTAACATTTGGCTTAGGTCCGTGTGTTATACATCATACGGATAAAGTGAGGAACCTTGGAGTAATTTTTGATCCTGCGTTGTCCTTTGATCTCCACATTAGAGACATTACAAGGACTGCCTTCTTCCATTTGCGAAATATAGCGAGGATTCGTCCTATTCTGTCTATGGCTGATACTGAGACTTTGATTCATGCGTTTGTCTCTTCTAGATTGGACTATTGTAATGCTCTATTCTCTGGCTTACTGCAGTCCAGGATCAGGGGTCTTCAATTGGTTCAGAATGCTGCTGCCAGACTTTTGACACGGAGCAGAAAGTTTGACCACATTCCGCCAATCTTGGCGTCCCTGCACTGGCTTCCTGTTTCTGCAAGATTGGATTTTAAAGTACTGATTTTAGTTTATAAAATTGTTCATGGACTTGCACCTCCCTATCTAGCTGACTTGATAAGCCCCTATGTACCAGCTCGGGCCCTGCGTTCTCAGGGTGCAGGACTTCTGTGTGTTCCCAGGGTGAATAAAAAGTCTGCCAGTCACAGAGCTTTTTCTTATCGTGCCCCAGCTCTGTGGAATGATCTGCCGGCACACATTCGGCAGTCGGACACTGTGGAGACCTTTAAATCACGTTTAAAGACTCATTTATTTTCCCTGTTTTATCATTAGTGTTATGATGTGTTTTTAATCTTGTATTCTTTTACTGCTGTTTTTCTTTTATGGTTGTTTTTATTGTGTTTTAAATTTTTAATTGTTTTTTATGTTGTGAAGCGCCTTGAGACGATTTTGTCGTGAATTGGCGCTATATAAATTAAGTTTCGATTCTGAGCAAATTTTTGCCATTTTTGGCCATTTCCACTACTTACATTTGAACGAACTCGTCCTAGGGATTTCATCCGATCGTCTTCAAATTTGGTCAAAATCATCACAACACAATGGTGATCAAAAGTTATCAAAAGATTCTAATTAAGTCAAAAGGTGTGGCTGCTAGGGGTCGTCAAACTTTGGCGAGCTTTTCGGAGCACGCCATTTCACTTCGAACGGCTGTCACGCCCACATACTTCATTGTAGATCCTTCAAACTTGCTGGACACGATGAGGGCTCTGCCCTGAATGTCTACATATCTTAAGTTCCCACCTGCGCCATAGCGCCCCCCGGTGGTGGCGGGAAATGTCCTATTTTTACTTTAAGAGGTCCTGATGTCACATACTTAACCCAATCAACTTCATTCCACTTCTAAAACATGCAGAACAAATTGGTGAACGTAGGCGATGAACGCTGTGAAGTTACGAGTAACGGCGTCCGTGTGGTGGCGTGCCGAATATTGCCCATTCGCCATGAAATTACTTTCTTCCTTTTGATGGCTTTAATTTTGTCACATCATCATGAAAATTGATACACAGGTCAAGCATGACAACCTCATGGGCGGGGCAAAATGCCTCAATAGCGCCCCCTTGAAACTTTCAAAAACCCCTCCCCATAGGGGTTTTTTTGGAGTAGGGAGATGAAAATTGGTACACATGTGTGACTTGCATAGATGTACAAAAAAGTCTCTTGCACCATGGGTCTACTCCAAACAGGAAGTTGGCCATTTTGAATTTTCTTCTCATTTTGGCGTGATTTCCACATGTTGTATTTGAACAAACTCCTCCTAGGGATTTTGTCCAATGCACTTCAAATTTCTTCCACATCACCCACAGACGATACTGACCAAAAGTTATCGAAAGCTTTTCTTTATGTCGAAGGGTGTGGCCGCTATGGCGCCGCCATTTTGACCCTTCGCCATGGAACATTATACTTAAATAGGTACTGATGTCACGTACTTAACACCATCAACTTCCTTCCACTTCTAAAACATGCAGAACAACTTGGTGAACATAGGCGATGATCTCCGTGAACTTATGAGTAACGGCTTCTGTGTGGCGGTGTACCGAATATCGAAACTTCGCCATGAAATTACCTTCTTCCTTTTGACGGCTTTAATTTTGTCATATCATCATGAAAATTGATACACAGGTCAAGCATGACAACCTCTTACAAATCATAGGGGCGTCGCCCGTGGGTGGGGCAAAATGCCTCAATAGCGCCCCCTTGAAACTTTCAAAAACCCCTCCCCTTAGGGGTTTTTTCGTACTAGGGAGATGAAAATTGGTACACATGTGTGACTTGCATAGACGTACAAAAAAGTCTCTTGCACCATTTGTCTACTCCAAACAGGAAGTTGGCCATTTTGAATTTTCTTGTCATTTTGCCATGATTTCCACACGTTGTATTTGAACGAACTCCTCCTAGGGATTTTGTCCAATGCACTTCAAATTTCTTTAACAGCATTCAGAGACGATACTGACCAAAAGTTATCGAAAGCTTTTCTCTATGTCAAACGGTGTGGCCGCGATGGTGCTGCCATTTTGACCGTTCATCATGGAACATCAAGTCATGATAACTCCTTCATGCTTTGCCTGATTGACTTGAAACTTCACATGTATGATGACGGTTGGCCCCTCAACACACCTGGCCCCTCTGTTTGTACACTGAGCGCCCCCTAGTGGATGAACCATCAACATGTCATAACTCCATGCACTGTGTGATTTGCTTGAAATTTGAACTGTGGGATGAGTGGTTGCCCCTGTATGCACATGCCCACATCTGGTCACAAGGGAACACACTGCCCTGGGTACGCGGTCGCACCAATGAGGGCCCGTATATGACTGCTTGCAGTCCTAGTTATGATTATTATTACAAGAAGGCGCCACTACACGCAGAATAACTGAAGATATGAACACTGTAAAAAAATTAGAAGTTCATTTTAATGAAGGCTCACATGTATTCTGTCACATTAGTTCATTCATTATACTTAACAAAAGTTACCCACCTGGAGACCTGCCTTGACCTGCACTGCATGAGCTCCCTGCTGTGTTTCACCTGATGCTGAAAGTCAAACCCAGGCTCTGTGATGAGGGATTTTAAGGCTTCTGCTGGCCTCTACGTCTGCCTTAAGGTAAATAAGTTGTGTCCCAAGACCTCTTTGACCAGAACAGGACTGACCTTATTACTATGCAGGTGTCGTGGTTAGCCTTTGCCCTGCCTCTCTCTCCTTGCCTTTTTACCCTGTGTGTAGCTCTGAGTGTTTTCCCCCAGATGGCGCACACAGAGCCGAGTCTTACCTGCTGCGCATCAGCGCTCATCACGGCCACTCACCTGCCGTGCATGAGCCTCTGATGAGGAGCGGGCTATATAATCCCATGCTGGTATTTCATTGTGGCCGAATCCTTGGTTGGTTTTCCTGCCCTGAGGCAAGAGTCTACGCTGACGATCCATAAGCCTTTCCAGATGCTTCCATGATCGAAGACCCATGATCCACAGATCGATGATGTAAGGATCGAGCCTGATTCCTCTCTGTGACCTTGACCGCGTGTTCCTGCAGCTTCCAAGTGCCTAAAATGTCGGAGCTTCCCGATTATAAACTCAAGCTCCCGGTTTTGGCTCTTTGCGTCCCCACCTGGTCCTGGTCCCAGATTACAAGTTTTCAGTTCTCCTTCAAGACTGGCACGGAAACCTGCAGCACCCTGATTTCCGCGGCTACGAGCGGGATGACTCTCCACTCAGCAGGCCACCAGTGGCCCCAGGGTTCACGATCACTGCCATAAATGTGCCCCCAGTGGTCAATCACCTCACTAAATGTGCTCCCAGTGTTCACAATCACTGCCCTAAAAGTTCCCCTCGTGTTCACAGTCACTTACTTCAATGTGCCCCCAGTGTTCACAATCAATGCTGTAACTGAGCCCCCAGTGTTCAATTACCAACCCAAATGTGCCCGTAGTGATGAATTACATCACAAAATGTGGTCCCAGTGACCACAATCACTGCCCTAAATGTGCCCTCAGGGTTCAATTACCACACAAAGTGAGCCGTCAGTGTTCATAATCACTACCCTAAATGTGCCCCAAGTGTTCATAATCACTACCCTAAATGTGCCCCAAGTGTTCACAATCACTGCCCTAAATGTGCCCCAAGTGTTCATAATCACTACCCTAAATGTGCCCCAAGTGTTCACAATCACTACCCTAAATGTGCCCCAAGTGTTCACAATCACTGCCCTAAATGTGCCCCAAGTGTTCATAATCACTACCCTAAATGTGCCCCAAGTGTTCATAATCACTACCCTAAATGTGCCCCAAATGTTCATAATCACTACCCTAAATGTGCCCCAAGTGTTCATAATCACTACCCTAAATGTGCCCCAAGTGTTCACAATCACTGCCCTAAATGTGCCCCAAGTGTTCATAATCACTACCCTGAATGTGCCCCAAGTGTTCATAATCACTACCCTAAATGTGCCCCAAATGTTCATAATCACTACCCTAAATGTGCCCCAAGTGTTCATAATCACTGCCCTAAATGTGCCCCAAGTGTTCACAATCACTGCCCTAAATGTGCCCCAAGTGTTCATAATCACTACCCTAAATGTGCCCCAAATGTTCATAATCACTACCCTAAATGTGCCCCAAGTGTTCATAATCACTACCCTAAATGTGCCCCAAGTGTTCACAATCACTGCCCTAAATGTGCCCCAAGTGTTCATAATCACTACCCTAAATGTGCCCCAAATGTTCATAATCCCTACCCTAAATGTGCCCCAAGTGTTCATAATCACTACCCTAAATGTGCCCCATATGTTCATAATCACTACCCTAAATGTGCCCCAAGTGTTCATAATCACTACCCTAAATGTGCCCCAAATGTTCATAATCACTACCCTAAATGTGCCCCAAGTGTTCATAATCACTACCCTAAATGTGCCCCAAGTGTTCATAATCACTACCCTAAATGTGCCCCAAATGTTCATAATCACTACCCTAAATGTGCCCCAAGTGTTCATAATCACTACCCTAAATGTGCCCCAAATGTTCATAATCACTACCCTAAATGTGCCCCAAGTGTTCACAATCACTGCCCTAAATGTGCCCCAAATGTCCAATTACCTCACTAAATGTGCACCCAGTGTTCACAATCACTGCCGTAATTGAGGCCCCAGTGTTCACAATCACTGCCCTGAACTGTCACCTAGTGTTCACAATCGCTGCCCTAAATGTTCCCCTCGTGTTCACAATCGCTGCCCTAAATGTTCCCCTTGTGTTCACAATCACTTACTTCAATGTGCCCCAGTGTTCACAATCACAGAACAGGACCGACTTTATTACTGTGAAGGTGTCATGGTTAGCCTTTGCCCTGCCTCTCGCTCCTTCCCTTTTTTACCCTTTATGTAGTTGAGTTTTTTCCCCCAGATGGCGCACACAGAGCCGAGTCTCACCTTCTGTGCATCGCCGCTCATCACGGCCAATTACACTGTTATATTGATATATGCTGCAATTATTTTATTTATTGATTATTTTTGGCCATTTGTTCACCACAAATTATTCCAAGCTTTAAATTTTGGTAAATAAATGAAATGGGTGCTGATGTATTTGTTGTCAAGTTGTTCAGAATCTGCTTAATTAAAAAAAAGAAGAAAAAAAAGGGTTAATTCGTGGCTGGCTGGCGTTTATTCCTATTGATTTAATCAGACAGAGGGGGGGATCGAGCCCGTGATTATTGACACCCCGCCGCGCCACCTTAACCGCTACTCAGTGCGTTACATTTATCCTTAATGAACTTGAAAGGGCATTTCAGTTGAAAACATGTTGAAATTGTTAAACGACATTAACTTTTATCTACCATTTAAAAGTCGGCAATGCATATCTGTGTGAAAAAAAATTAAGGAATACTGTTTAAAAACGTTGCAAAAATAGATAGGTAGATGTCCATATAAGGGTTTATTTCTTGCGATGACGTCATACCTTATGTTACCGTCATAACTTATGTTACCGTAGCAGGAAAAGTGTGTGCTTTGAAACTCCTTCACCGCAGGCTCGAGACTCGGCCGATTATTTTTCAGCAGCGTGAAAATTTAAATAGTCGCCCTTTGAATTCCCACATTTTTCTTCATTATTATTATGATTATTATTACAAGAAGGCGCCACTACACGCAGAATAACTGAAGATATGAACACTGTAAAAAAAATGAGAAGCTAATTTTAATGAAGGCTCACATGTATTCTGTCACATTAGTTCATTCATTATACTTAACAAAAGTTACCCACCTGGAGACCTGCCTTGACCTGCGCTGCATGAACTCCCTGCTGTGTTTCACCTGATGCTGAAAGTCAAACCCAGGCTCTGTGATGAGGGATTTTAAGGCTTCTGCTGGCCTCTACGTCTGCCTTAAGGTAAATAAGTTCTGCTTTGGGAACCACAGAATCTCGTCTCTGCTGTTTGCGGACGATGTGGTTCTGTTGGCTTCATCAAATCAGGACCTTCAGCGTGCACTGGGGCGGTTTGCAGCCGAGTGTGAAGCATCCGGGATGAAAATCAGCACCTCCAAATCCGAGGCCATGGTTCTCAACTGGAAAAAGGTGCTTTGCCCTCTTCAGATCGGTGGAGTGTCCTTGCCTCAAGTGGAGGAGTTTAAGTATCTATTAAAGGTCTTGTTCACGAGTGAGGGACGAATGGAGCGTGAGATCGATAGACGGATTGGTGCAGCATCTGCAGTGATGCGGTCGCTGTATCGCACCATCGTGGTGAAGAGAGAGCTGAGTAGGGGGGCAAAGCTTTCGATTTACCGATCGATCTACGTTCCGATCCTCACCTATGGTCATGAGATTTGGCTCATGACCGAAAGAACGAGATCGCGAGTACAAGCGGCCGAGATGAGTTTCCTCTGCAGGGTGGCTGGGCGCTCCCTTAGAGATAGGGTGAGGAGCTCAGTCACTCGGGAGGAGCTCGGAGTCGAGCGGCTGCTCCTCCATGTCGAAAGGAGTCAGTTGAGGTGGCTCGGGCATCTTTTCCGGATGCCCCCTGGACGCCTCGCTGGAAAGGTGTTCCGGGCACGTCCCATTGGGAGGAGGCCCCGGGGAAGACCCAGGACACGCTGGAGGGACTACATCTCTCGGCTGGCTTGGGAACGCCTTGGGGTTCCCCCGGAGGAGTTGGGGGAGGTGTGTGTGGATCGGGAGGTCTGGGCGGCTTTGCTTGAGCTGCTGCCCCTGCGACCTGACTCCGGATAAAGTGGAAGAAAATGGATGGAAGGATGGATGGTGTTCTGGTAGTCATGAGTTTTACTTTCTGTTATAATCCATTTTGTGTTTTGTTTTTTGTTTTTTGTCAATTTATTGCATTATACTTTAGTCACAGGTTTTGGTTATTATTGATCTTCAGTGTTTCTTATCTTATTATGTTCCATTTGCTATTTATTGCTCATTTGGTAGTCTCTGGTTTTGTCATTCGGTTCATTCATTTTGGTGTAATTTAAGTTGCCATCTTATTATCAGTTATTGCTTTTACTTTTATACTTTAATCTGTTTCAGTTTCAATCTGTTCTAGTTTTGGTTATTATCATAGAACTTCTGGTTTCCCGCTGTTTAAATTAGTCAAGTTAAGTATTGTTTGTCGCGCACGTCACGTTTTGCGCCGTTGTTTTTCTGTAAGTTATCTTGCTCCAGTTCAATTTGCTTTTGTCTCACTGCACTCTCTTAACTCTCTTCTCCCTTCTTTGCTTCACTGGGCCACACTCCTTTCAAGAAACACCTGTGTCTTGTTCCTCTAATTACACCACCTGTTTTTTAAGCCCTCACAGTCCCTCACTTCCCTGCAAGTTTGTTAGTATCTCGTATTTACATTCCAGCCTTCTTGTTCAAGTCCTGTTTTGCTCTGTCTTGTTTTGACCTCGCTTTGTGCCCCGGATTTCGTCTCTGCCTCAGTCCTTGTAATTAGTCTCTAGTCTAGTCCCACCCGGAAATTCCGCAGCAGATTCCTCACCAGCACGCAAGCCATGAGAAACCTCTGTGGCACATCCACCAAGAAACTCTACAGAGGATTCCTCGCAAGCATGCACGGCACGGAATTCCTCAGTGGCACGCCCATCTGAACATGCTGCAGCCGTACCAGTGGACTCCTCACCGGCCTGTGCACCACAGGAATCTTCAGCAGCAACTGCGAGGTCACCCGCAGCGCCGCCAGTCACTCCAACCAAGCCTTTGCCTCCAGAACTTTCGGTGCAGTCCACGCATCATTTCCCAGCCGAGCCATCTGAAGGACTCACTATGGCTTCTACACCGCCAGCAAGCTCCAGGTCAGTGGAAACAGTGACAGCAAGTTCACCGCTGGAAACGTCTTCAGTGCCACCTCATCACATTCTTTCATCCGAGACATTCACAGAGAAATCACTAGAACCCAGGTCCAGAAAGACTGTGAGTTTCATTAATCTTTTAGTACTGATCAGTTTGTGTTTCCACCCTGCTCTGTGCTCATTCGCCATGCAAGTTTTTGCTTTTTGATGATTTTTGTTTTTTCTCCCTCATTTTGTTCTTTTCGCCAGTCTTTTTGGTGTCAAGATGTTATGTTTCTGGGTCTCACGAGCATCAATTTTTAGGGAAGATTTGAGTAGCACCCCTCCCAAGATTTTATCCGAGTTATCCGATTTGTTTCATAGAGCCATCTGTCATTTGTGCCTTTCTGTTCCACTGATTCCTGCCCACTGCTGCTATCTGGTTAACTCCTTTTGCCATGTATCTGCTAAGGCTGAGACTATCATCTCCAGTATTCTTCATATCTGTTGCATTTTTTTTTTCTGGCCCTCTTCCTTTGTCAGTTTTTGTCGGAAAAGGGTGAACAACCTATATCACTGATTGCCTAAGTTCTCTACTGGCTCGTTTATGACATTTTCAGTTGTTAATAGGATCCTGAAATTTCGTGAAGGGAGTTCTGGGGTTTTGTGTGGGTGTTTCTGGCATTTGTCTTCTCCAGCTTGCTCATTATGTAATCTGTTCAGGTTCCACGCTTCCTGTCTGCAGGTTCTTTATTTTTTTTATGTTTAAGGCAACTGTTTTTCCCTTTTGCATCTTATATGCCCAGCCCCATTGCTGGTGCTTCTATTTTTGATTTCCCTCTCAGTCAGTTTTGTTTGTTTCATCATTTTCAATTTTCTGGTTTTGAGCTAGGTTTTTCCCCCGGCAGCATTCGGTTTTCTTTTTGTTCCATGGGTATTTTGTTGATTTAGTCACCTTACCTTACCTCTGGCTTAGGTCATTATATTGGTTTTGTCGCATCTTAAAGTTTGGTGATACTTGGTTTTCATTTTTGGCGTCCCTTGTTGGTTTGTTTTTCTCTCAGTTGTTTTCTTGGGTTACCTGGGTTTTGTTAGTTACTTTTTTAAATGTTTCCATTACTTAGTTATCTTGCCTCAGAAAAAAAGCCAACCAGATAATTTCCAACGTGAAGGCTTTGTTGATCCGGGACGTCGTCTAACTTTCACAAAAAAGGCAGAAGGCGTGGACATCAGCACTTTTTCTCCACATTCTACTGTTACAGGAGTTTTTTTCATGGAAAGAGAAGTGGAGGATTGCGCCACCATGCCGCTCATGGCGCGGGACAAAACCACCTCCGTGTTGGTCTCACAGGACGCCTTTCAGGTGGCTTTCAGAAGGCTTCTGGTTGCTTTTCAGTCGTGTGAGTATCCGAGAAATTGTGCATGAGCTGGACATGCCCCAACATGTCCTGTGAGGCTTCATCATGGCGGTGCTTTGCACCATGCGGCTCTGCCACGACACGCGGAGTTCCTCCGCACGTCTGTCTCAATGTGCCGAAAAAGTGCTGATGTCCACGTCTTCCGCAATTCCTGTGCTAGTCAGATGACATACCGGATCAAGACAGTGTCCAGTTTTGAAATGAACGGCACATTCCACTGTTACAGGAGTTTTTGTCATGGAAAGAGGAGCGGAACATGGGGCATAACGATAAGCAATTTTATCTGCACTCGGTAGAAACTATCCATTAGCGGTTGTAAACTCTGTAATCGTGATCGTCACTGAGGCTTTTTTAAATGCTTATTGCAAAGCGGTTTGTTTCTTTACGACAATCAAGTTTTATAAGTCCAGGGACACTGATCTGTGTGTTATAGATACAAATCAGTTTCCTCGGATCCACAGAACTTACCCCTGTAAAACTTGTTCCTGCCACGGTGCTGTGATGCGGTCCACATCTGCCCCAGATCCGTGCCAGATATGGTCTGTAAACGGTTGGTGTTTTGCGGAGCCAGTTCAGATCTGGTCCGGATCTGTTCCAGAACTGTAAAGCGGAGCCGTGCCGGATCTGGGCCAGGGTGCAAAAACTGTCTGGACCGGATCTGTTTTCAGGATTGGTACCAGATGTTAGACTACATCCGGCCTGGATCTATTTACTATCTGGGTCTGTAGTTTTTGCCATACTCCTGCTAAATAAGGGAGAGACACTCCTCTTCTTCTTGTCTCTTGTCTCCTGTCTATCTGGTCTCTTTGTTCTTTGGGACTTCTGCACTTTGTCCAGGGACCATCGTGGGTACCCACATACTGTGAGGGCTTTCCGGACAACTTGTTGTTCTTTAGCCCTTCCCTCTGCAGTTGTGGGCACCTGTAGGGCTCTGTGTTGAAGAGTCCTGATCACCCCGAGCTTGTGTTCAAGGGGGTGGTTTGAGTCAAAGAACAGATATTGGTCAGTGTGCGTGGCTTTTCTGTAAACCCCTCTCTGGAGCTGCCTGTTCTCTCCAATCGTAACATCACAGTCCAAGAAGGCTAAATGGTTGTTTCTGGCATCCTCACGTGTGAACTTGATATTGGAGTCCACCGAGTTGATGTGTTCTGTAAAGTCCTCAACCTCCTGTTGCTTGATTTTAACCTATGTCATCGACATATCTGAACCAGTGACTGGGAGGGATGCCCGTGAAAGACGTCAAGGCTGTCTTCTCCACTCGCTCCATGTACAGATTGGCCACAATGGGGGATACCGGAGACTGCTTCGCACAACCATGGATCTGCCTGTAGTAATTGGTCCTTTCAAGTAGAGACACATCCTCCAGCAGTCTCTGCCTCACAGCAGAGATGGCCTCAGCGGTGGGGATGGAGGTGAACAACGATGTCACATCAAATGACACCATAGTTTCATCTGCCTCCAGCTTCAGGTCCTTGATCTTGTTCACAAAATCTTGTGTGTTCTCCACATGGTGGTCTGAGTTACCCACTAGAGGAGCCAAAATCCACTTGAGGTGTTTGGCCAAATTGTACGTGATGGAATCTGTGCTACATACAATAGGCCTGAGTGGCACATCCTGTTTGTGGATTTTGGGCAGTCCATAGATGCATGGAGTGGCGTCCCCAGGGTACAGTCTGTAATATGCCTGCCTGTCAGTGAGTCCCTCTTTCTCCAGGTTTTGGAGGTAGCTAATGATTTTCTTCTTATAGCCACTTGTGGGGTCTCTCTTCAGATGTTCGTATGTATTGGAGTCACTGAGCAAGTTGTTGACCTTGGCCTCGTAGTCCGATGTGTTCAGGACCACCGTGCATCTGCCTTTATCCGCTGGCAGGATAAGGATGCTTTGGTCCTTCTGCAGTGCTGACAAAGCTTTCCGTTCTTCTCCTGTGATGTTGGACGGAGGAGGCTTAGCACTATTCAGCACTGCTGTGACTCCTAGTCAGAGGTCTCCAGCTTCTGACTCTGACAGACTGTTATGTTCAATGGCTGACTCTACTGCAGTGATGTAATCTACTGTCGGTATATGTTTAGGGGTCACTGAGAAATTTAGTCCTTTAGCGAGCACATCCTTTTCTGTCTGTGTAAGAACCCTGTTGGAGAGATTCTTTACCCAATTTTCCCTGTTGTCACTAATTTGTCTGGGTGTATCTTTAAAACTACTCCCACTGAAAGTACGCCTTTTCTGCACCAAAAGGTTGTGAAACTTCCTGATTTGCCGCTCCTTACTTTTTAAATGCTCAGCCATTTGAATTTTAATTATGAACTTTGTGATCTGATTATGGGCCTCTTCCCCCACTAAAGTTTCTAACCTTTTGTAAAAACTATCAAGATCATTTTGGAGGTCTAATATTTTTAAATGAAGCCTTCTAATTCTAAGACCCAAAATCCTCCTAACGGTAACTGTGCTGGATCTTTTCTGCTGTGTGACCTGCTTCTAGTGCCTTTTGCTACACACATTTGGGAATAACATTAGTTTGTTTGCATCTCAGGTTAAATCTTAAGTGGTTTCTAAAGTTAGCTATCTTTTTTAGCAGTCTTTTCCAGCTAACGTACCAGTGCCAGGGCCTCATGCCCACAGTTGGTTGTAATGTTTCTGTGTAGGCTCTCAGTTGTCCAGGTGGTTTCCATAGTAGAGAAACTTGAATCTTCGACTGGACTGGGTTGCTTGGCGTGAGGACGTTTCGCTTCAAATCGCAGAAGCTTCCTCAGCTAAAATTCTTGCTCTGGTAGTCTGACTTCTGTCTTGACTCTAGTAGATAAGAATAAACAGAAGCCACAAAAGTTGGAGTTTTAAACCTAACCAGAACCCTCCTACCGAGAGGCAGACTGCTATAGGCTAGTGACTAAACAATAGCTCAAATTAGCACCTACTGTGCTCTAGTTAGCACCCTCCTAATGACAGGGCAGCGGTCGCTCCTAATGATGGGATGGACGCGTCTCCTGCCGGCTCCCTTGACGACTCTCCTGAACGCCATTGAACATAACAGTTTGTCGGAATCAGAAGCTGGGGACCTCCAACTAAGAGTCACAGCAGTGCTGAATAGTGCTAAGCCTCCTCCGTCCAACATCACAGGAGATGCATCTATGGACTGCCCAAAATCCACAAACAGGACGTGCCACTCAGGCCTATTGTATGTAGCACAGATTCCATCACGTACAATTTGGCCAAACACCTCAAGTGGATTTTGGCTCCTCTAGTGGGTAACTACATCGGCTACATCCGAGGCTGGCGGCGGCTACATCCGAGGCTGGCGGCAGCTGCAACCGAGGCTGACGGCGGCTACGACCGAGGCTGGTGACGGCTATATCCAAGGTTAACATCGGGGCAGGTCAGTGTGCGGCGACCGGACCTGTGGTGGTGGAGACTACAAGTGAGAACTGTTTTATAATTAATAGTGGTCAGTACTAAACCACAAGAGTTAACATGACACCACTTAAGAAAACAGATAAATTGGAGGAAGACATAGAGGAGATAAAGACCTCATTAAACCGTATATCAAAAAACATGTCTAATTTAGAAAAGTTGATGAAGGAGATTAAGGAGCTCCAAAATCTTGTTAAAGAGAAGGACAAGATTATTAAGAAACTTGAACAACGAGTGGATGAACTTGAACAATATTCTAGAAAAGACGATGTTATAATATCTGGTTTGGAAACAAAACATCGGTCTTACGCAAGGGTAGTGGATTCTGGTGGAGCCAATGGGGAGGATGCACCACCTGAAGAACTTCAAACATTGGAACAACAAGTTACAAATTTTTATATCAAAAAGGTGTTGTCATACATCAAGACACTATATCAGACTGTCATACTATTCCATCCAAAGACAGTAAAAATAAACTACCTAATATTATTATACAATTTACAAGCAGAAAATACAAAAATGAATTATTAAGACAGGCAAAGAATCTGAAAGGAACAAGTGTCTATATAAATGACCATCTAACGAAAAAAAATGCAGATATTGCCAGGGAAGCAAGACTACTAAAAAAAACAAACACATTGTTGCTACATGGGTCTGGAACTGTAGGGAGTGGATCAGAGTGAAAGAAGGAACAAAGGGTATACAAATCAGAGACATGGAGGACCTTACAAAGTACAGACCTGAATAGACAAATATGTCGGTAGTATGACCAACAAAAAATCAGATCAAACATGGAAACATGATAAAATATATGACATAGACACCAATACTGATGAAAGTATATTTGACTTGAATACAATTGATTGTGAGTATTATATGGAAGAACAGTTAAATAGTGAAAAAATTACTGAAGATACCCTGTCACTCATACATATAAACATCTGTTGTGTGGGCCGCTGAAGAGGAGGTACTGCTGGCCCACCACCACCAGAGGGCGCCCTGCCTGGAGTGCGGGCTCCAGGCACCAGAGGGCGCCGCCGCCGTACGAGAGCAGTCAGGGTGACAGCTGTCACCCATTACTGGACACAGCTGACTCCACTCAGCCCGGGGGTATATCATCAGGACGGCGTCTCCACCTCAGTGCCGAGATATCGCCTTAAGACTGAGGTAACGTTCTCTGCATTCATATACTGAATAACCAGCTAAAACTTGTTAAACCTTTTCAGGACTGCTGACTACTGATAGCTAAATTGCTTGGATAAGTACTCACCTTCCTGCTATATATTGACAAGAGGTGGAGGCGGCTCTTCCCCTCTCCGTTACTGGGTGCTGTCGCATCCACACCTGTGTGTTGTTGCTCTCTCCCGCCAGCAGTACCGGATCCGACGAGCGGAGGCAGTGGCCACCTGGGAATTCGGGACTTGGCGGTTCCAGTATTTCCAGGGTTCGGTGGCAGAGGAGATCTGGGTGGTTCCGGTTCGACTGAGACGGACGTCTCCTACCTTCGAGCCTGCCCACACGACACCAGCGGATTCGACCCCAAATTGTTAATTGTTGTATTCGTTGTGCTCGTTTCACAACAGTAAAACTTGTTATTCACCTTTCTCCATTGTCCGTTCATTACGCCCCTGTTGTGGGTCCGTGTACCTACACTTTCACAACAAACATCCGAAGCTTGTATTGTAAAATGTCAAAAATAAAAGATTATTTAAACCAGTTTAAAAATAGATTCAGCATTGTTGCAATCACAGAATCTTGGCTTAAAGATGACCTCATGGCTGATGTTCAAATGGAGGGATATGAGCTATATTTTGTAAATAGAAGAGATAAAAAAGGTGGAGGTATTGCTTTGTACACAAAAACAGATCTGACATGTAAAATTGTAGAAGAAATGACAATTATAGATGATGTTATAGAAATTGTAACAGTGGAAATTGTACATGAAACATCTAAAAATATTTTAATCAGCTGTGTATACAGAGCACCAAACTCTTGTGTTGTGAAATTTACAGATAAAATAATAGAATTATTCCATCAAATCAAAAACAAAACGCTCTTTATGTGTGGAGACTTTAATATTAATGTGGAAAGCTCCAGTTGCCAAAGAGCAAGTGATTTTGTGAATTCAATGAATAGCTTGGGTTTATTCCCCTTAATAACAAAACCAACCAGAATTACATCGCAAAGTGCAACTGTAATTGACAATATATTCACAAATAGAACAGATGAGATTATTAAGAATGGGATCTTGATGACAGATCTTAGTGATCATTTATCAGTTTTTTCAATATTTAAATACAAAAATAGGTACAAAAAAAACTGTTATAAACTTTAAAAGCGATAAGTCATTAAAAGCCTTAGAGGCATTAAATTATGACCTTAAAATCAAAATTGGGAAGACGTTTATGTTGGCCACATTAATGTAGCATATAATTCATTTATGAAAATACTGATGAAATCATATAATAAAAATTGTAAATAAAAAAAAATAGTAAGAAAAGAGTAAATAAACCATGGCTGACTAAGGGAATAAAAAACGCTTGTGTAAAGAAAAACTATTTATATAGGTGCTTTTTAAAAATGCAAACAAAGGAAACAGAACACAGATACAAAAAATATGAAAATAAACTATTGACAATAATTAGGAAACAAAAAAAGATTATTATAGTGAACAATTAAATAAGAGTAAAGATAATATGAGGGCAACATGGGGAATTATAAAAAGTGTGATGGAAAGTGATGGAGTGAAATCAACTATTCCAAATTACCTTGTCAAGGAAAATAAAGAGATATATGACATAAAAGAAGTTGCAAATGAGTTTAATGATTATTTTTCAAATGTGGGATCAAGTCTGGTGGGAAATAAACCAATAGTAGAAGATAAATTAAATACAATTGTAAATACGGTCAATAGTATTTTCCTTGACAATGTGGAAAAAGATGAAATAAGAAATATTGTAAAAAACTGTGTAAGCAAAAGATCAACTGACTATGAAGATTTAGACATGATGACTGTAAAAAGTATAATAGAAACTGTTATTGAACCATTCACTTACATTTGTAATCTGTCTCTGTCAACAGGAATTTTCCCAGACGAAATGAAAATTGCCAAGGTAGTCCCATTATATAAAAATGGAGACAAACATAATGTTTCAAATTACAGGCCAGTGTCATTGCTTCCATAGTTTTCTAAAATTATGGAAACAGTTTTTGTGACAAGGTTGGATAAATTCATTGAGATACATCATATTTTAAATAATGCTCAGTATGGATTCAGAACAAAACATTCGACAGCTATGGCAATTATGGAATTAACAGATAAAATATCAACAGCAATAGATAATAAGGATTATTTTGTAAGTGTTTTTATTGACCTGAAAAAAGCTTTTGATGTTATCGACCATTCAAGATTGCTTCAGAAGTTACAACAATATGGAATAAGAGGGATTGCACATCAGTGGGTAAAAAGCTACTTAGAAAATAGAAAACAGTTTGTTCAGATGAATGATACTAAATCAGAATTGTGTAACATTATTTGTGGAGTACCACAAGGGTCGGTACTTGGACCCAAACTGTCTAATGTACTTGGCAGCATTTTATTTGCTGATGATAGAACATTATTTTACTCTGGATCAGATATACAGGAAGTAGCACAAGTGATAAATACAGAATTGGAAAAAGTTAAATATTGGTTTGATATAAACAGATTGTCACTAAATCTTAATAAAACAAATTTCATATTGTTTAATGACAGAATTAAAAAAAATGATGTCATTAAAAAAGTCTTGCATAAAGTAAAATATTCATTAAATAGTTATGGATTATTAACATTGTACAATTCATTGATTGTCCCATATTTAACTTATTGTGTAGAAATCTGGGGATCAACATGAACAACTTATACACAACCTTTATTTATTTTGCAGAAAAGAGCTTTAAAAGTGATTAGTAACAGTCATTTTAGAGATCCATCTAGTCCATTGTTTATTAAGTATAGGGTACTTAAATTTCATGATTTAGTTGATTTGAAAATATTACAAACAATGCACCAAGCGAATAAAATACCTTACCAATAAACATTCAAAATATGTTTGAAAAAAGAGTAAGTAGTTATAATTTGAAAGGCATAGAAGTCTTTAAAAAAACCAAGATTCACAACCAAGATAAAGGAACGGAGTATTGCAGTGAATGGTGTAAAATTATGGAATAACCTCAACAAAGAAATCAAAGAATCAAGGTCGCTTAAATTATTTTTAAAACGTATTAAACTAGATGTATTAAGTAAGTATGAAACTATGAAATAAGTCAGTGGGCTGTGAAAAAGCCAAAAATGTAATCTGTTAATAATGTTTAGAATGTCTGAAGTTTAAAATGTAATCGGTTAGGGATGTAATCTTTTAAATAATGGTTAAAATTATGAAATAAGTCGGTGGCACATGACAAAGTCAAAGAAATGTAATCTGTTAAATTATGTTGAATAATGATGCTTGATATTGCAAGACTTATTGTAAAAAAGGGGCAGAAAATATAAGACTTGATCTTCCATCTGCTCCTTTTCATTCAGTGGCTTGTAATGTTTTTTTTATTTCTGCTTTTCTGTTTTTTCTTTTAAATGAATGAAATAAATAAATATATATATATATAGAAAAAAAACTTAGACCACCATGTGGAGAAGACACAAGATTTTGTGAACAAGATCAAGGACCTGCAGCTGGAGGCAGATGAAACTATGGTGTCATTTGATGTGACATCGTTGTTCACCTGCATCCCCACTGCTGAGGCCATCTCTGCTGTGAGGCAGAGACTGCTGGAGCATGTGTCTCTACTTGAAAGGACCAAACTCACACCAGACCACATCTGCCAACTCTTGGAGATCTGTCTTAACACCACGTATTTCCTGTTTAGGGGGAATTACTACAGGCAGATCCATGGTTGTGCAATGGGGTCTCTGGGATCCCCCATTGTGGCCAATCTGGACATGGAGCGAGTGGAGAAGGCAGCCTTGACATCTTTCACGAGCATCCTTCCCAGTCACTGGTTCAGATATGTCGATGACACATGGGTTAAAATCAAGCAACAGGAGGTTGAGGACTTTACAGAACACATCAACTCGGTGGACTCCAATGTCAAGTTCACACGTGAGGATGCCAGAAACAACCATTTAGCCTTCTTGAACTGTGATGTTACGATTGGAGAGAACAGGCAGCTCCAGACAGGGGTTTACAGAAAACCCACACACACTGACCAATATCTATTCTTTGACTCAAATCACCCCCTTGATGCAGGACTCTTCAACTCAGAGCCCTACAGGTGCCCACAACTGCAGAGGGAAGGGCTAAAGAAAGACAACTTGTCCGGAAAGCCCTCACAGTATGTGGTGATGGTCCCTGGACAAAGTGCAGAAGTCCCAGAGAACAAAGAGACCACATAGACAGGAGACAGAGACAAGAAGAAGAGGAGTGTCTCTCCCTTATTTAGCAGGAGTAGGGGAAAAACTACAGAGGATCTTCAGACAGCACAAAATCCCAGTTTACTTTAAACAAGTTAACACCATGAGACAGAAATTAGTTCCCCCTAAGGACAGGGTCCCTAGTTACAAACAAAGCAATGTAGTGTATTCTATCAGATGTCAGGAAAAGTGTAACGAACACTACATAGGTGAGACTAAGCAACCTTTACACAAAAGGCTATACCAGCACCGCAGAGAGGGCGCCCGTGGACCTCAGTCTGCAGTTCATCTCCACCTTAAAGACACTAACCACACATTTGAGGAAAAGGAAGTTAAAATCTTAGCCAGAGAGAAGAAATGGTTTGAGAGAGGGGTCAAGGAGGCATTCTATGTGAAACAGTTGAAACCCAGCCTTAACCGGGGAGGGGGTCTGAGACACGCTTTGTCCCCTGTTTACAATGGGGTACTCAGGTCAAAGCAGTTTCAGTCTTTTATTCATGGTAATGAGTCATTCACGTCATCAGGAGAGTCGTCAAGGGAGCCGGCAGGAGAGGCGTCCATCCCATCATTAGGAGGGACAGCTGCCCTGTCATTAGGAGGGTGCTAACTAGAACACAATAGGTGCTAATTCGAGCTATTGTTTAGTCACTAGCCTATAGCAGTCTGCCTCTCGGTAGGAGGGGTCTGGTTAGGTTTAAAACTCCAACTTTTGTGGCTTCTGTTTATTCTTCTCTACTAGAGTCAAGACAGAAGTCAGACTACCAGAGCAAGAATTTTTGTTGAGGAAGCTTCTGCAATTTGAAGGGAAACGTCCTCGCATCAAGCAACCCAGTCCAGTCGAAGATTCAAAATTCTCTACTATGGAAACCACCTGAACAACTGAGAGCCTACACAGAAACATTGTTTACTTATATTGCAAAAACATCTGGAGATGATTTGTTCAACGTCATCTATAAACAATTACTGAACAGTGAATACTTTATTCTTGAGAACCACATTTAACTATGTAAATATGTTATGACAAACACAGAACAGATGGTAAAATAAGTGCAGAATGGACATGGGAAAAAAGTTCTTTCTTATTTCTTTGTATCTAACAAACTTAACGTTGCTACATTTTTAGTCACCCTTTAAAATATTATCTGTTCCATCCAACATGAACTACACAATGTCCATGATCCATATGTTGCTCTCTATGATGGCATTAAACTTGGACCGGAAATTGGTAAATTCCTCATAACAATCAGCTATTTCCAGAATACATCCACATGTTCTTCCAGTAGGTCTTCTTGTAAATGCTGACATGTATGAAAACATGGCTTCTATTTTTTTTTTTAAATATTAGGACATTACTTCCTGTTGTGAATCTCAGGAATCTTCCCAGTTTCTCTTCATTTAATTCTCTTAAGGTAGTGTGAACCTCCCTTTGGTTTTGTTGAGGAAAGTAAAATGCACGGACCCACACCAGGGGGCGTAAATGAACGGCCAATAGAGATTCCAATAAACACAATTTATTCCTGCAAATGTGCACAACAGTTCAAAAATGCTTTAGTCTGTCAATCAAGAAAACCAAAATGACACGTGGGCAGGCCCGAGGGTAGGAGACGCCTATCCAGAGAAGAGCCGGGACCCACGATGGTCCACCGCCAACTGAGACCTGCAATACACCAGAGCCACCAAGTCCTGAGTCCCCAGGTGATAAGCATTACGAAGATCTAATTTCGCCTCTGTCGCTAGGAGCCATGAATCCTGCTCCCAGAGCGCCATAGCCCAGGTGCATGCCTCGCCTCAAAGCAAATAAATTTACAACATAAGCCACCCGGCTGTGGTCTGACGCGTACATCACGGGGCATTGTGCAAAGATGAGCGAGCACTGCATCAGGAAGTCCGCGCACGTCTCAACACAACCCCCGTACGGTTCCGGGGGGCTAATGTATGCTTCAGGGGATGGGGGGGGGTCCGTTGAACGATCAAGTATACAGAAGGTTAACAACTGCAAAAAGCTCAGAAGCAAAAACGTGTGCGTACGGCACAAAACGGCTGAGTTGTTTACCTGTCGGGTAAGCTGATAACTTGGCAGAGTTATGGTGTCTCTCCCAGGCTTTTATGGAGTGGTGTGATCCCCTCAGGCAACTGCGCTCTCTAGTGCCTGAAACCCGACTACAGGCAGGGTGCCTTCTGGTGGTGAGCCAGCAGCACCTCCTCTTCGGGTGGCCCACACAACAGGACCCCCCCCCCCCCCCAACGGGTGCCTCCTGGCGCCCGACCTGGCTTGTCGGGGTGACGCTGGTAGAAGTCCGCCAGGAGGGCGGGATCCAAGATGAAGCTCCTCTTCACCCAGGAGCGCTCCTCTGGTCCGTAACCCTCCCAGTCCACCAGATACTGGAAACCCTGACCCTTCCGATGAACATCCAGGAGCTTCCTCACTGTCCAGGCTGGCTCACCGTCGATGATGCGGGAGGCGGTGCTGGTCCGGGGGTGCGGAGGTCCAAGGTGTGGTACGGTTTGATTTTGTACACATGAAAAACTGGATGGATCCGCAGTGAAGCAGGGAGTTTGAGCTTCACTGTGGCGGGACTGATGACCTTGAGGATGGGGAATGGTCCAATGAAGCGGTCAGTAAGTTTGGGTGAGTCCGTATGCAGAGGGATGTTCTTTGTAGAAAGCTAGACCTCCTGCCCGGGCTGGTAAGCTGGGGCCGGGGCTCGTCGGCGATCTGCATGGTTCTTCACCTGCGTCCGGGCTCTCAGGAGAGCAGAGCGGGCCGTCTTCCACACTCGACGGCATCTCCTGAGGTGGGCCTGGATTGAGGGGACCTCTACCTCTCCCTCCATGGCCGGAAACAATGGGGGCTGGTACCCCAAACACACTTCGAACGGGGAGAGGCCGGTCACAGACGAGATCTGGCTGTTATGAGCGTACTCAATCCAGGCCAGATGTTGACTCCAGGCCGTCGGGTGTGCGGAGGTGACACACCTCAAGGCCTGTTCAAGATCTTCATTCGCCCACTCTGCTTAGCCGTTAGTCTGGGGGTGGTACCAGGACGACAGGCTTGCGGTGGCCCCCAGTTCCTTACAGAGACTCCTCCAGACTTGCGAGGAGAACTGAGGACCACGATCGGAGACGATGTCCGTCGGGATACCATGCAGACGCACGATGTGGTGGACCAGGAGGTCTGCAGTCTCCTGGGCCATCGGGAGCTTCGGGAGGGCCACGAAGTGAGCCGCCTTGGAAAACCGGTCCACTATCGTCAAGATGGTAGTCATTCCCTGGGCGCAGGGAGGCCCGTGACAAAGTACAGGCCGATGTGGGACCAGGAGCATCAAGGCACCGGTAATGGCTGAAGGAGTCCTCTTTCTTGCTGGTGGACGGCCTTGCCCCTGGCACATGTTGTACAGGCCCGGACGTGATTCCTGGTGTCGGCTTCAACTGACGCCCACCAGATCCGCTGCCAGACCACTGCCACGGTTCTTCGCACCCCGGGATGGCAGGAGAGCTTGGAACCGTGACAGAAGTCCAATACTGCAGTCCGTGCATCTGGTGGGATGTACAGTCGATTTGGAGGTCCACCGCCGGGATCCGAATGTCGAGTCAGGGCCTCCCTGACCACTTCCTCAACGTCCCACGTGAGGGTGTCCATGACAGTGGACTCCAGCAAGATGGTATCGGGTGGATCCAACAGCTTAGGTCCAACTTCATCTTCGTGCACCCGGGACAGTGGATCAGGATTGACAGTAGCACATTTGAAGCGGTCTCACCTCTGTTGGGATGATTGAACACCTGTCTGAACTCCCGAATAAACCCAGTATATGTCGCTAGGAGCCGTGATTCCTGCTCCCAGAGCGCCGTAGCCCAGGCGCGTGCCTCACCTCGAAGCAAATTTACAACATAAGCAACCCGGCTGTGGTCTGACACGTACATCACGGGCCATTGTGCAAAGACGAGCGAGCACTGCATCAGGAAGTCTGTGCACGTCTCGACACAACCCCCGTACGGTTCCGGGGGGTTAATGTATGCTTCGGGGGGGGTCCGTTGAACGACCACTGGAATTTCTCTAATTTGCGACAGGTCCACAGGAGGAGTGGCTGCAGCTGCGCCCTGTGCGCGCGCTTCCACCTGAGCGGTGAGAGCCTCCATCCTTCGATTGAGCAGTATATTCTGTTCGGTCACTAAATCCAACCGAGCAGTGAGGGTGGTGAGAATCTGCTGCAACTCACCCAACACGCCTCCTGCTGGAGCCTGCGCACCTTGCATCTCCATTGGTTGTTCACTCGGTGATATGTGCCCCTCGGAATCCATGACGTGGCCAAGTTATCCTGTTGGGGAAAGTGAAATGCACAGACCCACACCAGGGGGCGTAAATGAACGGCCAATAGAGATTCCAATAACACAATTTATTCCTGCAAATGTGCACAACAGTTCAAAAATGCTTTAGTCTGTCAATCAAGAAAACCAAAATGACGCGTGGGCAGGCCCGAGAGTAGGAGACACCTATCCAGAGAAGAGCCAGGACCCACGATGTTCCACCGCCAACGGAGACCTGCAATACGCCAGAGCCACCAAGTCCTGAGTCCCCAGGTGGCCACCGCTTCCAGCTGTCAGATCCGGTACTGCTGGCAGGCACAGACACAGGTTAAGGTGGGCATGTGTACACCCAGCAAACAGTCAGCAAAATACAGTTCCTTCCTGGGGGGAAAACCTCCACTTCCAGATAGCAGGAACACAGAGTACGTGCAGTGCCTTATATACTACTTAGAAAGTCAGAAGTAAGGAGTGGAAACGCCAGCTCCTCCAACTTCCACAAACTCGGCTACAAGCTGCAAGTATACAGAAGGTTAACGACTGCAAAAAGCTCAGAAGCAAAAACGTGTGCATACGGCACAAAACGGCTGAGTTGTTTACCTGTAGGGTAAGCTGATAACTCGCCAGAGTTATGGTGTCTCTCCCAGGCTTTTATGGAGTGGTGTGATGAGATGTGATGAGTGACAGCTGACAGCTCCGGAGCACCTGGTGATCCCCTCAGGCAACTGCGCCCTCTAGTGCCTGAAACCCGACAACAGGCAGGGCGCCCTCTGGTGGTGAGCCAGCAGTACCTCCTCTTCGGGCGACCCACACAACAAGTTTCCTGTCACTGATGCTGGGAATTGAAGTAATCCCACTACTTTTTTAGGAGTTGGTTTTGTAGTTTTCAAAGATCCTCAAAAGCTCATCATGTGTGAAAAAGACATTTGACATCACTACGCCCTTCCAACAATCTATCACAAACATAGGCTTTTGCACCAACTCCTTGTGTGCAGTCTCTTGCAGGGTGTTTCTCAGTCTCTCAGGTGTAACTCTTGTGCGGCATTCATAGTTTGACAGAACCTCAAGAAGCTCATCCAACTCAACTGATGTGAAATTGTCAAGGACCTGCTGCAAAATATTGTGATCATGGGAACATACAAAATGCATAAAGATTTCAAGTAAATTACTTAACACTTCTCCATATAAAATTAACTCTAGAAGAGGGAGAGCCAGCTTGATTGGCAGATACTGGCATGTATGGTAATCTTGGACAAGAATCCTCCCAATAGCCTTCCAAGTTTCACTGCTAAAGTCATGCCTTATAAAAGGTACCTGTACATTTATTCCCACTTTACAGCACTCATAGAAATCTTGCCAAAACGAGGAATAGACATCCCTGTGAACACCTAAACCAACAGCATTTTCCACAGAGTTATCAGGGAGTATCCATTTTATGATTACGTTTTCTGTCAGCACTGCTGATTAGAAAATTGTTTGATCATGTCATTCAAGCAGTTGGTGTGTGGATGCTTATGATCTTTGCAGCACTTGACATGGAGGTGGAGGTCAGCTGTGTTATTGGCACAGTGGAGGCAAAAAGCACCTGTAAAGTAGAGTGAGGAGAGGGCACACTGGAGGTAGAAGGCACCAGTGGTGTGCTGCAAGGAGTGGTCACACTGGTGGTGGATGGCAGCTGTGGTGGGGAGCATGGAGTGGGCATACTGGTGGTGGAAGGTGGCTGTTGCAACACAAAATGAAAGTCATATGGCTCTGTGTCGTTCTCGTCTGATGAATATTCTGCAGTATCAACATGTGGGTCAAATGTGACTTCATCATCAGACAAAGAGGTGAGGTCCACAAGTTCTGTGTTGTGGGTCTTGTTGCTAGCTGTGGTCAGTGACTGAGAAGAAATCTATGTCTGCATTAGGTAAGGCTGGGTGGCTAAGTGTGCCACCTTCAACATGTTCATGAACTAACAGGTCACCATCTTTTGATGAATCTTCATCTGTCTGTTGATTAGAATGATCTTTATCTCTTTCATTGTCACTTGACTCCAGTAGTTCTGTATCATTGTTTCAGATGTGTCTGTAGGACTTGGCTATGTTTTGCAAAAAGTAGCAATATAAAATCGTAACCTGGACATACATGTAGTGTCACAGAAAACACCAATGGTAATATCCTCCTCAGTGATTCTATTTTGCTTATAATCTCAGAGCTCAAATCTAAAATCACTTTCCTGGCTTTTTATGGACTTGCCACAAAACAACAGTGTGCATCCCAGATTGTAATTCAAGATCCAAGGTTCGAGTGCCACCTCCTTGTTTGGCTCTCATTTGCTTAAAGTCCCCCTTCTCTAAATTAATCCACCCTATTTCACTTATGCAATGTCTCGCTTTACCTCACTTTTTGGCAGGACCAGAGCACTCATTGTTCTGTACTGTTCCTTTATTTTTGTTGGCAGCACTGTCTTTTCTCTGTTGAAGTTTTGACCTCAGTTTTTCAAAAAGTCCACTCTTCCTCCCCTCAAGAGATGTTTGACCTTTGCAAAAGTTTCTTAATGCCAGATGATCCCCATATGATGGAATATAATTAGCAAGATCATTGTCCTCCATTAGAGAGATGACATGGGTGGGTTATGTCCTTTACTTCTGTGGAAGTAAAGGACATAACATCAGTTAACAGATTATTCACAAAAACATTAATTAGGATGACACATAGCAATGACTGCTTATAAATATATAGCTTGTATTGTGTATTACTGGTACCTTTTCATTCTCCAGATGGTTAATAACCTCTGCTGGGACACCATGTTATCGTAAAAAATCAGAGACTGTCAAGACTCTGCCTTTTACTGTAAAAAGACAGCACAATATCAATCAACAATCTTAAATCATACATGGTTTGCATTATCTGACCTAATGACACAGACAAATATAACTAAAAATATAAATATAGAAAAAAATGAAAAAACTTGTTCATTTAGTTGCTTTAGCCTGCTGTTAAGTTTTTAATTTTTTTTAATGGGCTACATAAATAATAACCTGCTAGAAAATGTAAAGGGTTATGTCAGGGCCAAAACACATTACCCCTTACGGACACTTAAAAATGAATGGACGCGAGACCAGCAAATCTTTTGTCAGCTTTGCATGCAGAGGGAAGAGCAGTCTCAGAGCAGTCACCACCTCTCTCTCGACTCTCGTCAAACTGCCTCTCTGTGCACGGCATCTTTTATTCAAACAGACAAACAGAATAAAAAAAACAGTGACCTACAAACAGGGCATGATGGCATTGTCAGTTGTAATGATTAGAAGCACACATCCTGTGTTGTTGATGAACCATTACTGGATTCAATTAAAATGTGTTTCATCTGTGAGTTTGCTGTGGTCTGCAGGCCTATCATGCTACACTCCCTTTCCTCCCATCAAACAGTTCAAACACTCTGTGAAACCGACTGGTACACATCAATGCCATTATTTCGCCGTCCTCCTACAGGAACATTCCTCTCTCAAGGCCGAAAACCCAGCAGAGACCTGCAACACACTAATTGGTGCAAAAGATACAAGCATGCATATGTCAGGTGAAGCAGAACAAACGACAATATATGATGTGATGTTATATAAATGTGATAGTATATAATTTTTCTAACATATCCCTCCTGTTTGTCGTTTGTGAATGCAGAACATCAGATGCGTATATCCTGCCCCCACTTCTCCTCTCACGGCGGTGATCCCAAAGTTGGGAAAGAGAGCCATGGCGATGTCTTGTCCTGTGGAGAAGATGTGATGGTCCTTCGGAATTTCTTCATATCCTCGTTTGTTCCGGCGATGGGTTGGTGCCTTGGGTTCACTCAGTTTGCTCAGATAGTCTGGTTAAGTCAGTTGGAGGTGGTCTGATAGTCTGAGGAGATGGTCTTTCGGGATGTAAACCAGAGCCTGATGTAATATTACCAGACTGCAGACTCCAGACCAGTTCGGAGGCAGACTGGTGTATATGTTTGTGCCACACTGCCAGTAGTAGTCCAACAGGACTCTGGTACCTTTTGACGATGGTGCGAAGGGTGAGCAAAAACATCTGTACGGGCTGTCTTTGCACCATGCTCTGTCTGACATCCGTATCCTGCTGACTGTGTTGAGCAAGGTGTGATCTCGCCAGTTCTTAAAAGCCGTCTCATTCACGTACGCACAATACGTGAAGGTGAAGTTACAGAGCGAGGGTGGGATTTCTCCCACATCGTTTGTTCCATGTCCTACCACACACCGTCCATAGAAGCCATAATGGGTGACACCCTCCATCACCTGAGGAGCGGTTGCTTGTGGCCAAGCCTGGTACACCGTGCGACGTAACCTTTTGCAGTCGTGGGAGGTTAGAGGGTCATTTGTCTTGTATGTCTGAAAAAGGGTGAGTAGAGAGTCATTTGTCTTATATGGCTGTGAGTAATCAGTCTGAGTCATTGTCTTGCCCCTGCTGGGGTACGTTGCCATTGCCATCAGGCATCCTGATTCCACAGTTGTGGGTGTAGTCGTGTAGACATTGTGTTGTGATGTTGATGTTGGCATGCGAGCACAAACATAGCAGTTAGTCATGTTGTTGGACGTGGCAGTATAGTTGATAAAGCACCACCACATATTGCCTTTGTAATGATGCATCAGTGTGCCACTTGGTAGTACTTCAGATCAACGGTGTCTGTTCCCCAGCCGGAACGCCCCGCCCCACCAAAGCATCCTCCAGTAGCATTGTTGCTCAGCTTACAGTGTCACCAAAACACCTCACACTAAATGAGTAGGGATCAGGTGGTTGCTTCACTGACGTTGAGACGAATCACCCCTAAACGGTGAAACCCCTTTGTAGCCAGACTTCCCCACTACTCGTTGGAGGGTCTGGCACACGCTGTAGCTTACAGTGGCTTAGGTGGATCCACATAACATCAAAACAAACAAAATACATGAAATAAATAAAATGAAGCTTTTAAGATTAAACTGGCAGCTACACTCCCACCAAATCACTTGTGATTTTACTCAAACCTACATACTAGACTAGCCCTAGATGATAAAACACATTACAAGAAAATGTGGCTGCATCACTCGGCTTCAATCAGGGTGACCGTCTTATGAATGGGTCTCTCCAAGTACACTGGCTTCCCAATGCGTTTTCCTTCTTTATCCAAAGTTGGATAAAGTTACTGATCAGCAGTTGTAGTTTCCTTACGCAACCATCTTCTGCAGGATAGACCCTTGTGACCTTTGCCAACTTCCACTCAGTTCTTGGGGCAGTGTCATCTTGCACAATCACTATATCATTAACCTTAGCATTTCTGCGCTTTCGTTGCCATTTCTGACGCGGTTGCAAGTTAAGCAGATATTCTTTGCGCCATCTGGGCCAAAACTCATTGGCTAAGTATTGGACCTTGCGCCACCTCTTCCGAAGGTAGAGGTCTTCTCCTTCAAACATTCCAGGTGGTAGAAGAATGATAGAGGACTTCATTGTCAGTATATGATTAGGTGAAAGAGGCTGCGGACCTGTAGGATCGTTCAGTAAGTGAGCTGTTAATGGTCGACTGTTAATGATTGCTATTACTTTGTAGAAGTAGGTCCTCAATGATGAACTATCGAGTCGATTGAAGGACTGATCAAGGATAGACGTAAGCACACTTCTTATTGTTCGAATCTGCCTTTCCCAGGCACCGCCCATGTAGCTTGCCGATGGCGGATTCATAACAAACTCACAGCCCAGTATCTTTAGGCGTTCTTGATCCATTTCCTTCAAGGCCTCTACGAACTCGCGTCTGGCACTGACGAAATTGGTGCCTTGATCACAGCGGAGTTGTCGAACATTGCCACGTATGGCTATGAAGGCACGGAGAGTGATGATGAAAAAGTCTGTGGTCATCTCTTCAAGAAGCTCTATGTGAACTGCACGAGAGCATAAGCAAGTAAACAGCAAGCCGTAGCGCTTTGACTCCTTCCTTCATCCTTAACATGGAACAGTCTGAAACAGTCTATTCCACAATACGTAAACGGAGGTGTTTCTTCCATGCGATCGCGCGGCAAGTCTGCCATTTGCTGATGCTCTGTAGACCTTCTAAACTTTCTGCACTCGACACACTTGTTAATGCAGGATGAGACGGCATGACTGCATCCGAGTATCTAAAATCCATTGGCTCGCAGCTCATTGACTGTTATGCCACGTCCTTGATGTTGTACTTGTTGATGATAATGATATATGAGCAATCTTGTTCATGACCTTTGGCAGGTAAAATAGCTGGATGCTTGATGTGATGGTGCAAATCAGCTTGCATCAGCTGACCTCCCACCCTGAGGATTCCCTGTTCGTCAAGGAAAGGGTTCAGTCTGTGTAGCTTACTGGTTTTAACGAGCTCCTTCCCATGTTGGAGGGTTTGGATTTCTTCCGCAAAAGCTTCTCTCTGAACAAGGCTAATGACGGTAGCTTCAGCATCGCTCCTCTCCTGTAGACTTGTGGCTTCATTAGTTCTTGGTATTGAACCTTTCAGCTCCTTAGCATGTCGCATGAGATGAGCAATGGCCTTGACTAATCTTGTCCAGCAGGAGAACTTAAGGAAGCGATCCAGCAGTGAAACTTCTGTAGCTGAAGCCTTGTTTACAAAGACATTGCGCACTTCAGAGTCATCTGCTGCTACATCATCCACCTCAACATCTCCACTGGGAAGTTCTTCCCGCCAGAGAAAATCAGGACCAGAGAACCAGTTGGAGGCAATGAGCTCCTTTGCCCGTAGGCCTCTTGATGCATGATCGGCGGGGTTGTCTTCTGAGCTCACGTGTCTCCACTGATCTGGTCTGGTGCTGTCTTTAATCCGCTGGATGCGATTTGCCACAAACACGTGGAATCTTCTTGCATCGTTGTTCACATATTCAAGGACGACCTTTGAGTCCGTCCAAAAGACTTCTTGAGCATCTATTTCTAGCTCCTTTCTAAGCATGTCACTCATGCGTACAGTTACAACTGCTGCCGATAGCTCGAGTCTTGGCACAGATGTGACCTTAGTGGGGGCCACTCGGGCTTTGCCCATCACCAAGGAGCAGTGGATTTGTCCTGTTTTGCTTATCACTCTCAGGTATGTACATTCTCCATACCCCAGGATGCTTGCATCAGAGAAATAATGGAGTTCGTACCTTTGGACTTGCTTGAACTCTGATGGGAGATAACATCGCTGTATCTTGATGCCTGCCAGGTTCTTCAAGTCCAGGAGCCAGGACTCCCACCCTGGTCTCAGATCATCTGGCAGCGGATCATCCCATCCCACCTTGTCGTGGCACATTTGCTGAAGTATTTGCTTCCCGATCAGAATAAAGGGTGCGACAAAGCCTAAGGGGTCGAAGATGGAGGCTACAGTCAACAACACTCCTCTTCTTGAGACTGGGCGTTCGTCCACCACCACTCTGAAGCTGAAGTGGTCCGACGTGACACACCATTTAACGCCTAGGGCTCTCTCCATCTGGGGTTCACCCAGAGCCAGGTCTTGACTTCTTGATGCATCTGCATGCTCTTCCTTTGGGAGGGATTCAAGCACTTCTTGGCAATTAGAAACAAACTTGTGGATGCGCAATCTTCCAGAGCTGCAGAGCTCTCTGGCTTCAGCTACCAACTTTATGGCTTCTTCCGGCGTTGAGACACTTAGGCCATCATCTACGTAAAAGTTCCTTTCGATGAAGTGGATTGTCCCACCAAAGGAACCTGAGGTAGTCCTGATCTTCTGTTCTGACCCGAAACTGGTGAAACATGCGCTCTGGTCCAGTGAGTAGATGGTCGTTAAGTGATACTCCTTCGAACTTAGCTGAACAGTCAAACACCATGTGAATCTTCCCTGGTTTTTGATGGTGGTAGACTCCGTGGTGCGGAATGTACCAGCAAGAGCCCCGTTGGAGTTCACTTTCTGGGACTTTCTCAGCATCTCCACAGGATATGATGTCGCTCATGAATGCAACATAGTCCTTATGGTATTGCTTATCTTTCTCAAATCTCCCTTTCAGACACCGGAGACGATGATCTGCGCACTTCAGGTTGTTAGGCAGACACGGCTTGTCTTCTTTAAATGGCAATGGCATTTCGCGCTGTCCATTCGCTTGTGTCTTTATGCCCTCCTCCATTTTTTAAATGAAGCAAAAGTCATCTTGAGAAACATGAGCATCTTCCACGTTTCTCTCGCTGAAGTCTGACTCAAGCACTTTCAGCACGTCTGTAGGAACAATGACTTCCTTGACTTGGGTTCTGCATATGTACTGAACTTGACTTGTTAAGTCATTAGGTAACTGTAAACTTGGTGTGACTTGTCTCACAACGATTCTGTGGCTGCTCCCAATGGCATCTCCATAGTCAACACAGGGGTTGATACAGCCAACTATGCTCCAGCCAAGATCGGTCCTTACTGCGAATGGCTCGTCATCCTTGCCTGATACAATTTCTCTTGGCAACAGGGCTTGAGAACAATTGCACCCTATGAGCAGACCGACGTCGTAGTCTATGAGAGGAGCAATCTCTTCGGCAAGGTGTTCTAAATGAGACCATGCTCTTGCCGTCTTGGGTGTAGGAATGTGGCTTAGACTAGCAGGGATGAAGTCTCGCGAATAAGTCATGGGAAGAGGGATTTTCTTGGAGGAGTAAAACCCTCTGACCTGCAACCCAACTAACTTGTGACTTGGAATCACAGTCTGCTTAGATGCAAGTGTGGAAAGCTTTAATTGCACAGGTGCCTTCTGGGTATCAAGAGTCTCTGCCCTTTCTTGTAGGATGAAGGTGCTATCGCTCTGACTGTCCAGAAGAGCGTAAACCAGAACTTCGGCATCTGGGTTACTTGTCGTTGACAGCCAAACTGGCACTATTGTGGACGCATACGTGCTATTCCCATTGTGAATGACTTGGTTAGACATAGCTGTGCTTGCTACTTCACTAGTTGTAGACTCTGTGTCACTATGTTTAGGCTCTTTAGACCTTTCCTTTCTCTTTGAGGGTTTTCCACTCTCGTTTTGTCCATCAACTTGGACCTTTTCATCCGCCTTGGCACGGTCTTCATGCAAACATGTGGGATGCCTCCCCTTGCACACGTTGCAAACACTTCTCTTCTCACAAGTCCTTGAGTGGTGTCCTGGCTTTAAACATGCAAAACACAGTTTCTTTGTCTGCACATACTTAACTCGCTGTTGTGTGGGCCGCCAGAAGAGAAGGTACTGCTGGCCCACCACCAGAGGGCGCCCTCCCTGAAGTGCGGGCTTCAGGCACGAGAGGGCGCTGCCGCCACGGACACAGCCGGGGGTGACAGCTGTCACTCATTGTCTCTTGCCCCCTGTTGTGGGTCCGTGTCACTACACTTTCCCCAACAGGATATCTCGGCCAACGTCATGGATCCCGAGGGGCGTCAACCATCTGTTGGACAGCCAATGGAAGAGCAGGGTGCACAGGCGTCGGCTGGAGGCGTGATTGGTGAGTTGCAGCACATCCTCACCGCCTTTACCGCTCGGATGGACCTGATGACCGAGCAAAACATCATCCTTAATCGCAGGATGGAGGCTCTCACCGCGCAGGTGGAAGCGCGCGCTCAGGGCGTTGCTGCAGCTCCTCCTCCTGCCGACCCGGTGCCGAATACAGACATTCCACTGGTCATTCAACGACCCCCCCCCACCATCCCCTGAAGCATACATAAGCCCCCCAGACCCGTACGGAGGTTGTGTGGAGACGTGCGCAGACTTTCTTATGCAGTGTTCGCTCGTCTTTGCACAGCGTCCCGTGATGTACGCGTCTGATGCCAGCAAGGTGGCTTACGTGATTAATTTGCTTCGAGGTGAGGCACGCGCTTGGGCTACAGCGCTTTGGGAACAAAGTTCACAGCTCCTTGCCTCTTATACTGGGTTTGTGAGGGAGCTCAGAACTGTTTTTGATCACCCTAACAGAGGCGAAACCGCGTCTACCGTGCTGCTGTCAATGAGACAGGGGCGCCGGAGCGCAGCCGAATATGCAGTCGACTTCCGCATCACGGCTGCGAGATCCGGCTGGAATATGACTGCGCTCCGCGCCGCCTTCATAAACGGACTGTCGTCGGTCCTGAAGGAGCACCTGGTGGCTAAGGAGGAACCGCGGGATTTGGCTGAGCTTATCGATTTGGTTATACGATTGGACAATCGGTTAGAAGAACGCTGACGGGAGCGAGGCGAAGGGCGTGGTCAGGCACAAGCCGTCCCTCTTCCTCCTGGGTCCGAAAGGGAGCCGTCTTCCCCACGCTCCACAGCCACAGCGCTTTGTGTGGCTACAGCTCCCCCTGCTGACGATGCTAGGGACACGAGCAGGGCCACATTCAGACAGAGGAGGCTGGTCCGCGGGGAGTGCTTTGTGTGCGGCTCGAGTGAGCATCAGCAGAGAGACTGCCTCAAACGGTCAAAACACAAACGCCCGCCCTTAGAGACTGGGCTGCGGGGGGGTCAAAACATTCACGTGGGTCATACACATCTTTCAACACGACTCCCAGTTACAATCCTGAGCGGGGATTTAACCCTTCAAGCCCCAGCACTGGTGGACACGGGGTCAGAAGGGAATCTGCTGGATAGCAGATGGGCAAGGGAGGTAGGGCTCCCTCTGGTGGCGCTTTCTTCACCAGTGAGGGTGTGAGCACTAGATGGCACTCTTCTCCCTTTTATCACACACAAGACACTACCTGTAACCATGGTAGTGTCTGGGAATCACCGGGAGGAGATTGAGTTTTTTGTAACTCCTTCTACCTCTCGCATGGTTTTGGGCTTCCCATGAATGATTAAACACAATCCCCGGATTGATTGGCCATCTGGGGTTGTGGCTCAGTGGAGCGAAACCTGCCACCGGAATTGTTTAGGATCCTCGGTTCCTCCCGGTGTAAATGCTAATGAGGAGGTTAAAGTCCCTCCCAATCTGACGGCGGTGCCGGTTGAGTACCACGATCTTGCTGACATCTTCAGCAAGGATCTGGTGCTCACCCTTCCCCCGCACCGTCCGTACAATTGTGCCATTGATTTGGTCCCGGGCGTTGAGTTCCCGTCCAGCAGGCTATACAATCTCTCATGTCCTGAGCGCGAATCAATGGAGACCTACATCCGGGACTCATTAGCTGCCGGGTTGATCCGGAATTCCACCTCCCCGATGGGTGCAGGTTTCTTTTTTGTGGGCAAGAAAGATGGCGGACTCCGTCCATGCATTGATTACAGGGGGCTGAAAGACATAACAGTTCGTAATTGATACCCTTTACCCCTGTTGGATTCAGTGTTCACGCCCCTGCATGGAGCCCAAATTTTCACCAAACTGGACCTTAGGAATGCGTACCACCTGGTTCGGATCCGGAAGGGAGACGAATGGAAGACGGCATTCAAGACCCCATTAGGTCATTTTGAGTACCTGGTCATGCCGTTCGGCCTCACTAACGCCCCCGCGACATTCCAAGCATTGGTAAACGACATCTTGCGGGACTTCCTGCACCGATTCGTCTTCGTATATCTGGATGACATACTCATCTTTTCCCCGGACCCTGAGACTCATGTCCAGCATGTACGTCAGGTCCTGCAGCGGTTGTTGGAGAACCGGCTGTTTGTGAAGGGCGAGAAGTGTGAGTTTCACCGCACCTCTTTGTCCTTCCTGGGGTTCATCATCTCCTCCAACTCCATCGCCCCTGATCCGGCCAAGGTTGTGGCGGTGAGAGACTGGCCCCAACCGACAAGCCGTAGGAAACTGCAACAGTTCCTCGGCTTTGCAAATTTCTACAGGAGGTTCATTAAGGGCTACAGTCAGGTAGTTAGCCCCCTGACAGCCCTGACCTCTCCAAAAGTCCCCTTCACCTGGTCGGATCGGTGCAGAGTCGCGTTCAAGGAGTTGAAACGCCGGTTCTCGTCTGCACCAGTTCTGGTGCAGCCCGACCCTAGCCGCCAGTTTGTGGTTGAAGTGGACACCTCTGACTCAGGGATAGGAGCCGTGCTATCCCAGAGCGGAGAGACCGATAAGGTTCTTCACCCGTGTGCCTACTTTTCTCGCAGGTTGACCCCAGCTGAACAGAACTATGACGTCGGCAATTGAGAACTCCTTGCGGTGAAAGAGGCTCTTGAGGAGTGGAGACACCTGTTGGAGGGAGCGTCTGTGCCTTTCACGGTTTTCACTGACCATCGGAACCTGGAGTATATCAGGACCGCCAAGCGGCTGAACCCCAGGCAAGCCCGCTGGTCACTGTTCTTCGGGCGTTTTGACTTCTGAATCACCTACCACCCTGGGACCAAGAACCAGAGATCGGATGCATTGTCCCGGGTGCATGAAGACGAAGTCAAGACTGAGCTGTCGGATCCACCGGAGCCCATCATTCCGGAGTCCACTATCAATCAATCAATCAATCAATCAACTTTTTTTTTATATAGCGCCAAATCACAACAAACAGTTGCCCCAAGGCGCTCTATATTGTAAGGCAAAGCCATACAATAATTATGAAAAACCCCAACGGTCAAAACGACCCCCTATGAGCAAGCACTTGGCTACAGTGGGAAGGAAAAACTCCCTTTTAACAGGAAGAAACCTCCAGCAGAACCAGGCTCAGGGAGGGGCAGTCTTCTGCTGAGACTGGTTGGGGCTGAGGGAAAGAACCAGGAAAAAGACATGCTGTGGAGGGGGGCAGAGATCGATCACTAATGATTAAATGCAGAGTGATGCATACGGAGCAAAAAGAGAAAGAAACAGTGCATCATGGGAACCCCTCCACAGTCTACGTCTAAAGCAGCATAACCAAGGGATGGTCCAGGGTCACCTGATCCAGCCCTAACTATAAGCCTTAGCGAAAAGGAAAGTTTTAAGCCTAATCTTAAAAGTAGAGAGGGTATCTGTCTCCCTGATCTGAATTGGGAGCTGGTTCCACAGGAGAGGAGCCTGAAAGCTGAAGGCTCTGCCTCCCATTCTACTCTTACAAACCCTAGGAACTACAAGTAAGCCTGCAGTCTGAGAGCGAAGCGCTCTAATGGGGTAATATGGTACTACGAGGTCCCTAAGATAAGATGGGACCTGATTATTCAAAACCTTATAAGTAAGAAGAAGAATTTTAAATTATATTCTAGAATTAACAGGAAGCCAATGAAGAGAGGCCAACACGGGTGAGATATGCTCTCTCCTGCTAGTCCCCGTCAGTACTCTAGCTGCAGCATTCTGAACCAACTGAAGGCTTTTTAGGGAACTTTTAGGACAACCTGATAATAATGAATTACAATAGTCCAGCCTAGAGGAAATAAATGCATGAATTAGTTTTTCAGCATCACTCTGAGACAAGACCTTTCTGATTTTAGAGATATTGCGTAAATGCAAAAAGGCAGTCCTACATATTTGTTTAATATGCACTTTGAATGACATATCCTGATCAAAAATGACTCCAAGATTTCTCACAGTATTACTAGAGGTCAGGGAAATGCCATCCAGAGTAAAGATCTGGTTAGACACCATGCTTCTAAGATTTGTGGGGCCAAGTACAATAACTTCAGTTTTATCTGAGTTTAAAAGCAGGAAATTAGAGGTCATCCATGTCTTTATGTCTGTAAGACAATCCTGCAGTTTAGCTAATTGGTGTGTATCCTCTGGCTTCATGGATAGATAAAGCTGGGTATCATCTGCGTAACAATGAAAATTTAAGCAATACCGTCTAATAATACTGCCTAAGGGAAGCATGTATAAAGTGAATAAAATTGGTCCTAGCACAGAACCTTGTGGAACTCCATAATTAACTTTAGTCTGTGAAGAAGATTCCCCATTTACATGAACAAACTGTAATCTATTAGACAAATATGATTCAAACCACCGCAGCGCAGTGCCTTTAATACCTATCGTGGCCACCCTCACCTGGGACGTGGAGAAGACCGTCCGGGAGGCCCTGGCACAGAGCCCGGACCCCGGAACAAGGGCCGAAGAACAGACTCTACATCCCACCAGAGGCAAGAGCTGCTGTCTTGGATTTCTGTCACGGTTCTAGGCTCTCCTGTCATCCAGAGGTGCAAAGGACTGATAGTCCGGGAATATATCCAGGCCTGCACCACCTGTGCCAGGGGCAAGGCAGACCATCAGAAGGCACAGGGACTTCTTCAGCCACTTCCTGTGCCTCATCGCCCCTGGTCCCACATCGGTCTGGATTTTGTCACGGGCCTCCCGCCGTCCCAGGGCATGACGACCATCTTCACGATAGTGGACCGGTTCTCCAAGGCAGCCCACTTCGTGGCCCTCCCGAAGCTCCCCACGGCCCAGGAGACTGCAGACCTCCTGGTCCACCACGTCGTCCGTCTGCATGGGATACCTACCGACATCGTCTCTGATCGTGGTCGCCAGTTCTCCTCACATGTCTGGAGGAGCTTCTGCCGGGAACTGGGGGCCACTGTGAGCCTCTCATCCGGGTATCACCCGCAGACCAATGGACAGGCAGAACGGGCCAGTCAGGAATTGGAGCAAGCCCTGCGCTGTGTGACGTCCGCACACCCGACGGCCTGGAGTGAACATCTGGCCTGGATCGAGTATGCGCATAACAGCCAGGTGTCCTCTGCCACCGGCCTCTCCCCATTTGAGGTGTGTTTGGGGTATCAGCCCCCATTGTTTCCCGTGGTGGAGGGAGAGGTTGGTGTGCCCTCGGTCCAGGCCCACCTGCGGAAGTGCCGTCGGGTGTGGCGCTCCGCCCGTTCTGCCTTGTTGAAGGCCCGGACAAGGGCGAAGACCCATGCAGACCGCCGGCGATCCCCGGCCCCTGCTTACCAGCCCAGGCAGGAGGTGTGGCTATCCACGAAGGACATCCCCCTCCAGGTGGACTCCCCGAAACTCAAGGACAGGTATATTGGACCATACAAAATCCTCAAAATCCTCAGTCCTGCCGCAGTGAAGCTCCAACTCCCGGCTTCACTGCGGATCCACCCGGTCTTTCATGTGTCAAGTTTCAAACCTCACCACACCTCACCCCTCTGTGCTCCCGGACCGGCGCCGCCTCCTGCCCAGATCATCGACGGGGAGCTGGCTTGGATGGTGCGCCGGCTCCTGGACGTCCGTCGGATGGGCCGGGGGTTCCAGTATTTGGTGGACTGGGAGGGGTATGGACCCGAAGAACGCTCCTGGGAGGCACCCGTTAAAGGGGGTTCCTGTTGTGTGGGCCGCCAGAAGAGGAGGTACTGCTGGCCCACCACCAGAGGGCGCCCTGCCTGAAGTGCGGACTTCAGGCACGAGAGGGCGCTGCCGCCACGGACACAGCCGGGGGTGACAGCTGTCACTCATTATCTCTTGACAGCTGTCACCCATCTACACTACATCATCTCACTCCATAAAGACCGAACGTCATCTCCACCTCGTTGCCGAGATATCATCTACCTGTGAAGGTAATTCTCTGCTGTATATAAAACTGTGTCATAGTCTGAACTCTTTTGCAGCCATTTTCCTGTGGTGTGCCCTATCTGCTGGATTGGCATTTGGTGTGAACAGCAACGGCTTCGTTTCACACCCAAACCAGATAAGTGGTTTAACAGGAGCTGCACAAGTGTGTGATTAGAGGTGGAGGTGACTTTCCACCTTCTGACTGTTTTTGTTACTGGGTGTGCACACACCCACATCTCACTGTTTGTGCTCCTCGCCAGCAGTACCAGATCCGACAGTCGGGGACGGTGATCACCTGGGAATTCGGGACTTGGCGGCTCCAGTATTCACCAGGTTCTGTGGCGGTGGAAATCGTGTGGTCCCGGCTCTTCTCAGGACAGACGTCTTCTATCCTCGAGCCTGCCCACACGTCACCTTGGTGTATTGACTGCTATCAGATTCTGTGATTGTCTGTATAATCGTTGTGCACATTCACAACATTAAATTGTTACCTTTTGGCCCATCTATTGACCGTTCACTTGCACCCCCTGTTGTGGGTCCGTGTCACTACACTTTCCCCAACAGGATATCTCGGCCAACGTCATGGATCCCGAGGGGCGTCAACCATCTGTTGGACAGCCAATGGAAGAGCAGGGTGCACAGGCGTCGGCTGGAGGCGTGATTGGTGAGTTGCAGCACATCCTCACCGCCTTTACCGCTCGGATGGACCTGATGACCGAGCAAAACATCATCCTTAATCGCAGGATGCAGACTCTCACCGCGCAGGTGGAAGCGCGCGCTCAGGGCGCTGCTGCAGCTCCTCCTCCTGCCGACCCGGTGCCGAATACAGACATTCCACTGGTCATTCAACGACCCCCCCCACCATCCCCTGAAGCATACATAAGCCCCCCAAAGCCGTACGGAGGTTGTGTGGAGACGTGCGCAGACTTTCTTATGCAGTGTTCGCTCGTTCATTAAATTGTTACCTTTTGGCTCATCTATTGACCATTCATTTGCGCCCCCTGTTGTGGGTCTGTGTCACTACACTTTCTCCAACACTCGCTCTTTGACAGGCTTCTCCATTAACTTCCGACATGTCTGAATGCCATGATTTGTCTTCTCACAAAACATGCATCCCTTAGCATCGCTTCTTTGTCCTTCAATATCTGGTTTCTCTTCAGATGCACTTGCTAGCACCTTTGCACCGACATTGCGGACCTTAAACAGCTTGGTCTTTTCACCATCACCACTCTGAGCATGAAGCGAAGTCATCGGATTGCAAGCTATCCTGGCTTCTCTTGACACAAACTCAACAAAGATGTGAAAACTCGGAAAGTCTTGTGTGTCTTCTTCGAATTCCATTACCTTTCTGTTCCACCTGGCAGTGAGCCAGTCAGGGAGCTTGCTGAGGATTCTTTGATTTTCACTGCAGTCATTTAGGACTTCAAGACTCTTAATATGACTCATGGCTGCTTGACAGCCTCGAGTCAACAAATCTGCGAATTCTCTCAGCTCAACGCTGTCTTTGGGTCCTATCTTTGTCCACGAATTCAGCTTGTCGCGGAAAGCTTTAGCGACCACAAAGGAGTTTCCGTATCGTTCTTCTAATATTTCCCATGCTGAATCATAGGCCTTCTCTGTGCCCACCAGAAAATAACATTCAACTGCTTTCTTTGCAGCTCCTGTGACATATTTGCGGAGGTAGTAAATCTTTTCATTTACTGGAATGTTCTTCCGGCCTATCAGGGTTAGAAATGACATTTTCCAATCCTTATATCTTATTGGGTCTCCACTGAAGATCAGCGGCTCTGGCACTGGAAGACGGCTTGTATTTATGGACTCCGCTATCGCTTCAGCAAGCATTGTTGTGCTATTATCGTGAGGAGTGGGGCGAGCAATTTGAGAAGTAGGCCTTGTGACTTCATACCTTGTGGTGGGGAGCCTACTTGCAGGCTGTAGAGGCATGCTGTACCTTGGAAGGGCATTAGCTTCAGATGGAGGCCCTGACAGGTTATGGTTTTGAAGAAGATCTGATATTTCTTCATCTGAACCTACGTCTTGTTCGTAGACTTGTAGTCTTGCCTTTGCAGCATTCATTCTTTTAGTTGCTTCCAAACGTTTTAACTGTCTGCCCTTCTCTTCCAATAACTTCTGTCTTTCAGCATTTTCTGCTTCTTGTTGTGCTAGCTTCCTCCTGTTCTCAGCCTCAAGCCTTTCAAGCTCCTTTTCTTCCTGTTCCATTTCTGCTAGAACCTTCAAGGTAGCTTTAGTTGCAGCAAACTCTGCTTCTGCCTCCTGCTTCTTTCTGGAGGACAAGCTTGAGCGTCTTGAAACACGTCCAGAAACTTGGCGGCTCAACATGGACACTTGGTCTTCTTTACATGAAAACACTGAGCCAGTGTTACCCCATGGTGCTTGTGCTGTAGTTAAATGCTGATCTGTGTCTTCATTCTGCAGAACATGTAGCCGTTCAATGAGCTGCCTTGATACAGCATCACAGGTGTCTACTCGACGTCGGGTGTCCGCGTCCGGGACACTGTGTTTACGAATATCCTCATAGCGTTCCTTTATTTCAAGATCAACAGCATGAATTTTAATTTGGTGATCATGTAGAATGTCGGTTGAGTTTGGTAAGGAGAGTGCTTTTCTGGCCTCTTTTGCAAGAACTTTCCATCTCTCGTATGCTTTGTCAAAATTACGTTGAAGTTTCTTTAATTTTTCACTGTGTAGTTCCTGACCCTTTTCAGTAAGTTTCCTTTTTCTCTTGTCTCCAGTAACGTCGGTTTCTGTATTCACTTCAATCTCCTTTGCAGGGCTTTCTTCTAAAGGTTCATTGTGAACAGACTCCTCCTTTTCTTCATGAATAACTTCCGGGTCTTGCATTTTAGTTGCAATGTCTTTATCAGCCCTTTTAGTATAGTAAGAATTAAACTCTAAGTTTAATAAGTTTAAGTAACCTTAAGGAGCCTTAAATAGCATTAATTAGCTTAAATTAAGTTAACTTGTAAATTAAAGTAAGTTTCACCCTTGAATAAACTATTTTGAAATCAGTTAAACTTGTTATCCTTTAGAGGCATATGTTTAAAGGCTATTCTGTGAAGTTAAAACGTAAAATATCAGAAATACAAAATTTTAATAATGTAGTAATAAAACTAAGAAATATAGGCAAGTAATAAATGAACTAATAATATTGAAATTAGATCACACTAACTTGAATGTCAAGTGATAACCTAAATGGCCTTTATGGCAAGATACTTAGTTCAGATAAATATTAAATGAGAGCACCTTTAAACTTCACTGAAAGTAGGTAAATACCACAGCACTCCTTTAAAGTAAATATTTCTCAGAATTGCTTAATGTTGCTTAACACTTAACCTATAAACATTCAAATATCAAAGGCTACAAATATATAGAATAATAAGAAAAGTTATCACATTAAACCTTAGTTACACTTCAAACTCAAAAGCAAGCATTCCTTGTTAAGTCCTTAAACTTATCCTTATGCTGAGTGCTATCAGTCCGACTAAATCTTGAAACTCAAAGAGTCCTTTTAGCAGTTGTAGAGGTTACTCCACATCTTCACATTTAACTTTACTCAAACGTGCTTCCCGTTGGCATAACCACACAACTCTCTTAGGTTACCGGCAGACTGCATACTGTCCTTTGACGAGTAGCTCCTCCGAAACCCCGATTATCTTTACAGCTCCGAAGACAGGCAGGCGTGCACGCTGGCTCCTTGCTGGCTGCTGGTCACGCTCTCCCCTCGTGTCACGATGGCTGAGTTCTCACTGTAATTCCCTCTCAAGCCGAAATCATGAAACCAAGTCGTTCTTTTCGTTACTGGCTTTAATCACACGCAGAGCATGATAGTGTGCCATGAGAACTAGTAAACATACAGACAGAAAACAAATAAACATAAATTATTTCCATGTAAAGACACATCAAAGAAAAAGAAAAAAAAGAAACGCGACCGTGCTGTTGTATTACATAAATGTACCTCATTGGTTGCTTTCCCTTGAGAGAAAATCTTTCTTCAGTCCTTCAATGTACTATGCACTTTATCCAAACTTCTTGAAACATTGCAGGTCTTAGGCAGAGGAATCAACGTGGTATCTGCCTGCTAGCTTGGTCCGGATTGCTAACAAAACAACAAGTAGCGACCCTCAAAAAACTCCCCGTCAACCCACGGTGGCAAACTTTGGTTCCCCCCTTACTTAAGACTTGACATAACATCAAAACAAACAAAATACATGAAATAAATAAAATGAAGCTTTTAAGATTAAACTATTGCTACTATAAGTGAATATATTTATGAACTCTATATTTTTATCCTAATATTTATTCTACTGTGTATTTATTTATTCTGACTTCGATGGCAGCTACACTCATGCTCCACCGAAGCATTTACCCAAAAAAAGTCTGAAGGACCTAAATGACATGGTGAGATGTTGAAGAGCTTTGCTCGTCATGTCCGCGACATATACATATTACGAGCTTGCTCTTATGGTAGACGAAGGCAAAAACTGGAAATGGCACAAAACACTCCGGAAATGGCACAAAAAAATCTGCCCAGTGGAGAAAAAGCCACAAACCGGACAGCATTGTCGTAATAAGCCACAAACCAATGGTAGACGACCATCGACATTATAAAAAGTAGACGCCGTATTGGTTGCTGAGGTGCAAGAAATACGGCTGCCATCTTGGACCGGTCATCATAGTGATTCCAACACAGGGCACAGTGAAGCTTTGATTTAATATTATTGTTTTTTTTTTATCTTTCTATCATAAAGTTGCTTTGTTATTTTTTCTGTTCTGTAAAGTGACGACATGGTGAGATGCTGAAGAGCTTCGCTCGTTCATGTCTGCGACATACATATTATAGAGATCAGTGGTTTGTATGGAGTGTGTAGGCCAATGAGCTATCCAACACTATATTCAGATCAGTGCAAAAAGCACCCTGCTCAGAGTACCACTCTCGTTGGACCAACATCTCTGCTATTTTGGCATTGTGGGATAGCTCGCACCCACAGACTGAGCTCGCCGGACTACTTTTACCACCCTGCTCAGCGTGCTCCTCTCGTTGGAGCAACAACACAGAGAATGTGTCTCTTCCCAAATAGATATCTTTCAGTGCAGCTTCTTGTTCTGACTTTAACACAAACTTAACACCCAAGTCTTTCATCTGTAAATGGTAATCAAAACATTCCAATTGTGTCTTTCTGAACTCTTCTGTATCAAACTCCATCGTGCCACTGTTTATGCAAAGTGCTTGAGGTGAAGTTGCTGATAAACTTTAAGTTTCTTAAATATTTATTACAGTTACTTTTAAAACTTCAGTTATCTTTATAATTTTATTACTGGTAAATTTTATAATTAATTCAGTGAAAATCTGACAGATGCATTTTTGCCCAATGATAAAATAAAAATCGTACGTGTCTTGTTATTCAATAATCTTCATTCTTTTATTTGTGTGCAACATACACTGTCACACTTCTTTTAATATATTTATTATACTTCATGGACCATAGTGAACACTTCTTATTTGTATAAATATGATGTCCTAAAAAAACAACACTATAACAAAAACTGACTGTAAACAGGATCAAATTTATTCCCAAAATCTTTCAATTCTACCTGAATCTATATATCATTTTTTTCAATTAATAAAATCAATAAAAAATATGACTGCATATATTCTTAATAATATATTGAAATGCAGACAGTTCACAGAAGACATTTTCCACTGATACCAATCAAAATTAGAAACAGCCCAGCAGGTAACAATATTCATCATGTCCATGACTAAATATACTAAAACAAATACATCACAATTGTACACATATCACAATTGTGATATATGTACAATTGTGATGTAATTGTTTTAGTATATTTAGATTTTGTTGTGATTTGGCACTTTATAAGCCGATTAAATTTAAATTGAATTGAAATTGAACATTTTATTGAGTCTTAAAGTAAATAAATACTTTTAATAAATATTATTTAAATAAATATTTGGCCACTGGATCCTTAAACTTTGGACATAATAAACTCTACATGGTGGATCCTTGATCTCTGGACATAAATAGGAATAAACAAAATCTGTAGTTTTTGTCAAAAGCATTTCCTTTCAGACATTATTGGCATGAATGTCTTTCCATATATCTGAGCTGAATGTCAGGAATTTGTAAAGAAATACAGCACGTCTCATTTTGGGAGGGAAAAAAGTTTTAGCCGATTGTAGTTTCTTGTCTTTGTCTTCATTGTCTGTAATACAACATTTGTAAGAGGTGTCATTTTATTTAAAGCGGCAGTTCATTTTGAAGTTATTAATACCAACCGAACTCTGTCTCGGCAGAGAGCCACACAGCGTTTGGAGCATGTGACAATGGAACGGAGGACGATTCTCGTTTCTTGACTGCAGCAAGACAAGAGTCCCTGTTAGTGACTTTAATCCACACAAAACTGACTCACAGTATTTTAATGGCTTTGAGAGGAGTTAAGAAGCGGACTTGCTGTTTCTGAAGAGCAGCGAATCAAAGAACCAACGAGCTAGTGGATTGAAGCATTGCTTAAATGATTCACGGCTTCAAAGTGGAGTCGCACTGCAGAAACGTTTGATTACAGACCCGCTGCAGACCAAACCCCGAATCTCCGACTTTATTTGTACATCCATATGACTCTGAAACTCAGAAAAATCCATATAATTTACGGACAATAGGTTGACGTTAAAACCACCGAAAAGCTGTGTTCACCGTGGGGACACGTTTGGCACTATTCGGGATTATTCAAGATTTTTTTTTTTTACCGATGACGAACGATGCGTAAAAAAATTTGACCGATGCAACTGCATCGGTCCAAACCGGTCTGGATCCGGGCCTGTGACACCTGTTGCTCACAAGGACAGACTTCTTGCGGCAAAATCCGCAGCGCCACACGTCTCGGTAATCGGAGCCACAGAGCTCCATGGCCGCTGAGAGAGGTTTATATCTTTTTAATGACTTGAATTCTTTGCAGCTCCGGCCTCCGTACCCCGCGACGGTAACACCGGAGGCGAAAGACAGTAGATTTTCAATGCGAAAACCACTCAATCAAACGGGCGTATGAAAAAGTCCCCAAAAATAATTTTCAAGCACAAATAAAAGAAATGTGTACTCACCAAACGTGCCGCAAGACAATATGAAGTTTTTAAAAAAGTAGATCCTTCCATATAAGACAAGAAAAAGGTGCAGATGCAAACTGACGTAAATCCACAAATTACAGTTGGCCGCGCAATGCATGCTGGGATAGGGTCTTCTCTCTGACATCTCGGCAGCGTCCCGGATGTGCTGACAGTTTTGCGGAGGGCTAAATTTTAGCTGTAAATTTGGCATTTTTAAACGAAGATTTCTCCGTTGAATGACAGATCTGGGCTAACAGATTTACTTTACTACATTCAGAAGGATCTTATGTGTAAATATGTAATTTTTTGGTCCAAAGATCTGACTGCATTTATTTCAATGCAGGTCTACTTTAAGTATCTTCTTAAAAATGTAATACCAATCTATGTTTAATCAAGTAAGTTTTCTTAAATAAAGGTGAAGTCTAAATTAATGTGGAAGCCTTTCTCTCAGTGGATCTGCGAAGCGAGATTACTGGGCATAGGGCAGTTCATGCCATACTTGGATGATGAGATTGGCCGTTTTTCATCAGCTCTAAGGATGGTGTTTTCGCAAATGTTTATCAAACTCTGAACATAATGCTTATAGGACCTGAAGCTGAGATTTCTTCTATGATCTGAGAGATACTGCTGTCGTTAAGAGTTAACAAAAACCCCTCTTTCTTTTCTCATCAAAAACCTAAATCTGTCAAGTATGTTGAGATATCCAGCAGAGGGCACCACACACTTGGCAGAAGTTGACGTATATGGCAAGCCAACAGTGCCACAAATAGGCCACTTTCAGTCACGTTTAACCAAGAATACGCCATAAAAAACGACGTTTTGTCAGTTATTACAGGGCTTTTTACGCCATAATTAAAGACGATGCTGTTAAATGTGCCATAATGTGTCAAAAAAATTCGCAGTTTTTCATGGCGCAATGGAGCCCTTAAAAACGCGTAAAAAACGCTGTTCAGATGCACACAACGTGTAAAATACGCGCATCTGTGCACTTCACGACGTGTAAAAAACGGCATTTTTGCGGTATGATAATTATCTCCAGCCTCCTTTTCTCTCAGACACAGAACTTGAAGTGTTTGTGCCCAATCGCTGATCAAGACAAGCAGACCGAATCAGTCCAGCACAGATCTCTTTGTGGCAAAGTTTGCTCCAACTTACCTATTGTGTCATTTAACATTGGCTAATATTTTGGGGATTAGGCAGGAAAATATCTCATAAATTAATGTCCTCTTTCATACATCGTTTCGTTGTATTTTTTTTTTTAATCAAATACATTTCCCTCCTTATTTATTTGAGGGATTTTACTCTTCTGTCATCTAACTATGGCTGTATTGCAGCGGTGAGACTCGTCTGCCACTCAGGTCTTTTCATGTTTGAATCCCGCAAGTGGCATGTGTGTGTTTTTTTTTCTTTTTTAATTTAACCCGAAAAACTCAGATTGAGATGAACATTAGATTAGATGAGATTAGATATACTTTATTGATCTCACAATGGAGAAATTACGTTTACACTCCTGTTACCTCAGACACCAATTAGTCCACTTTTATTACTTGTTTACCGTAATAATGGCACACATCAGAATTAAAGGCAACACATACACATTTGACATTGTTTATATGCACTAAGTTTGAAGAAGTCCGTTATCCGAATTGAGGCAAGTGGGTGAAGGCCATGCAGCAACCTGAGATGCACCTCCCACAGCTTGGGGGGAGACGTGGGCTGCAGCGAAAACTGCACTGCCCCCGCCGAAGTGGGAAGGAATGACGTTGGCGGGCACCGGAAAGGGGAGGTGTTGATGGGGAGGGAGGGGGTGGGGGGAAGGGAATGGAACATGCTTCAGTCCTGTGAAAAGCAATTTATTGTCTTTGTGAGATGAGATAAGAAACAGCCAATGTTCCCCAGGCCGAAACAAATTCCTCTGGAGGAGACAGTAGGCCTGTAATGTTATTGTTACAGCAGTGAAATCACTTTTTAACAGTTCCATTTGCACAACCAAATCCCAATTATGAATTAAGAATATTCCCAATTATGAATTAAGAATATTCACCGGCCTCTGAAATTTTCAGCTTCAACTGCAAGGCACGCATCAGCTCCAAGATGTCATCCAATTTGCATCTGAGTTCAAGAGTCATCGCAGTCTGAGAATGCACTGCCTTGCCAACCTCGTTAATCATGACATCTTTTCCAAGGGAGTCCTGGTCAAGAGAAACACCAGCAAATACAAACCACAGTTACACATTTACACAAACACAAGCAAAAGGCAAATAAAAAGATGATAAAAATTTAAATTACAAGCATACTCTAAAAAAGAAGTGCATATTATGGAGTTGGCCTCAAGTGCTTTCAATGTGGATTTAAAAGTGCTCAGTGAAATTAATACTTTTAATTTCCACTCCTCTTGCACTTATTCCAGGCAAAAGCTGTGGAGTGGACAAAAGCCCTCTTCTGTCCGGGCACATGGAACAGAGTTGAACCACAGCAATAAATAATTATGCCATCAGCAGAAAATGCAAATTATTATCTGACTGACACATCAGAGCCCAAAAAGTTGGTATGATTAATAAATAAAAGGGGACCCAAAACAGAACCCTGCGGCACCCCCTTGTGGACAGTAACAAATTCAGAACACAGATCATCAGATTTAATAATAATATGAACCTTTATTTACCAGGTAGAACTCCAATGAGATTGAAGCCTCGCCTCTTTTGCAAGGAAGATCTGGCCAAGAAAGGCAGCAGCACACATCATCGTGAAAAGGTTAACATCAACAGAACGATGATGATAAATAAAATACAATTGACTTGGTCATAACAACATTGCACATGGTGTAAAGTATCAGGCAGATTTAGTTTTAGAAACATAGGCATTGCACAAATGAATCCCATTTGCGATCTTATTAAATAAACTAAAAGGAGTTCAAGGAATTCAGTCTGGACAGTTTCAATTCAGATTGGAAAACGTTCCAATCAGAGGGAGCTGAAAAACTAAAGGCATTCTTACCTGCTTCAGTGAAGACACGAAGTAGACAAAAACATGTCTAGAACACAGTCCTGTGTGACTCCCCAGATGCCATTGTAGAGTCCTTCTGCTACCTGTAGATCACCATCACGAAGGATCTCAGCTATATAGGAGCTGAATGTCAGCTCTCCCATCAAGAGAGCAAAACAGTGGATGTACTTTCTACGGCAGCTGAGGAAGTTCACCATCGTTTGTGGCAGGATGAACTTCCTCAGCTGCCGTAGAAAGTACATCCACTGTTTTGCTCTCTTGATGGGAGAGCTGACATTCAGCTCCTATATAGCTGAGATCCTTCGTGATGGTGATCTACAGGTAGCAGAAGGACTCTACAATGGCAACTGGGGAGTCACACAGGACTGTGTTCTTTCTGAAGTCAACAACCATCTCCACTGTCTTGAGGGTGTTGAGCTCCAGCTTGTTCTGTTTGCACCAGGACACCAGGTGACCGATCTTTGTCTGTAGGCAGACTTCTTCCCATCTTTTACTTGTTCAATCACCAGAATGTCAAGAATTTTGGCCAGCACTGCTAGATTAGATGTTGGTGTATAATTAGTTAAAATCACTTGGTAGCCATCTTTTAATAAAGGAAGAACAAAAGCTGATTTGCATACTATAGTGAACCAGATGAGAGAATATTTACAGAGGAATCTTTCACATGGTGAAACAAGCACAAAATTTGTCACAAATACTCCTTAGTCATCACTCCTTTGTAAAAGCACATTAGCCAGCTAAATTTTCAGTTGGCAGCCAGGTATGTGCAAATTATTGGTTGTGCTAATTGGATTAATAAACAGAATAGTTTTGATGTGTTGAATGTTTGGTCTCCAAAGTAAAGGTAAAACAAGGTCGACGTCCATTGGATTCTATGACGTGACATATGTAACCCTGTAACATGACAACTACGTGTGACACATGGTGCTATTCCTTTTTAAAACTCTATTACCTCAACCAATAATTTGCACCACTTTTTACCAAAATTGGAGCAACTTTAACTTTTGACCCCTGTACAAACTGAAATTGACCTTTGTCACCATTCTTGCTGTTTTTACCCATAACTCCATAATATTCAGTCATAGATAGACCAAACTATACCCTTTTGGAATCTTCATGATCAGACAAATAATAATACAATAACATGCTGTTGTAGGGTGGGATGCATTTTCAGAGGTCCATGCCCAGTCGCCCAAAATGACCGATATTCTGATATAAGATCTGTCATTGTGGGCGACTGGGCATGGACGAAGGGACTCTGAAAATGCATACCACACGACAACTGCATGTTATTACCTCCGCCAAGGAGGTTATGTCTTCGGTCGCGTTTGTTTGTTTGTTTGTCTGTTTGTCAGCAGGATAACTCAAAAAGTTTTGAACGGATTTTGATGAAATTTTGTGGAGTGGTTGGAAATGACAAGAGGAACAAGTGATAAAATTTTAGTGGTGATCTGGATCACGATCCGGATCCCGATGCTAACGCGTTAGCATGTCTATGGCATTTTCAATGTTAAAAGTTAGAATTAAGCAGTTGCAGCTGTCATCACGTTCGGGTGCATTTGTTTTCAAATTGTAATATTTCTTACATTTATTTTTGTTTATATATTAATAATCTAATGATTATTATATACAATTTTAGAGAAAGAGACAAAAAGAAATAGATCACTGTGCCAAGGAGGGAATCTCTTTAGGGTCAGTGACCCTATGGCCTTGTTTAGAGAAGTGTTTCATAAATGTTAAAAAATTCACATATTTGCAGTTTAGTTGAATAATAAATTGAATTTTGTCTATTATTTGTTTTTGTCTATAAGCACATGCAATATCAATATCAGTAACAGACTGTAAGGTGGTAGCAGGAGAGAGTGTCACTAGACAGCATAGGATGGTTGTTTGTAGGATGACTTTAGAGGTAAAGAAGAAGAAGAGAGTGAGAGCTCAACAAAGGATCAGATGGTGGAAGCTGAAGGAGGAAGACTGTTGTGTGAAATTTAGCGAGCAGGTGAGAGAAGCACTAGTTGGAGGGGAAGCAATTTTGGACAACTGGAAAAGTACTGCAGATGTGGTGAGGGAGACAGCTAGGGCAGTACTGGGTATGACATCTGGACAGTGGAAGGAAGACAAGGAGACTTGGTGGTGGAATGAAGAGGTCCAGGAAAGCATAAGGAGAAAGAGGTTGGCGAAAAAGTTTTGGGATAGTCGGAGAGATGAAGAAAGTAGACAGAAGTACAAGGAGATGCCGCGTAAGGCGAGAAGAGAAGTGGCAAAAGCAAAGGAAAAGGCATATTGCGAGCTGTACAAGAAGTTGAATAGTAAGGAAGGAGAAAAGGACTTGTACCGATTGGCCAGACAAAGGGACAGAGCTGGAAAGGATGTGCAGCAGGTTAGGGTGGTAAAAGATGCACATGGTAATGTGCTGACAAGTGAGGAGTGTGTACTGAGAAGGTGGAGGGAATATTTTGAAGAGTTGATGAATAAAGAAAATGAGCGAGAGAAAAGGCTGGATGATGTGGTGAGAGTAAATCAAGAAGTAAAAGAGATTAGCAAGGAAGAAGTGAAGGCTGCTATGAAGAGGATGAAGAGTGGAAAGGCAGTTGGTCCAGATGACATTCCAATGGAGGCATGGAAATGTCTAGGAGAGACGGCAGTAGAGTTTCTAACCAGATTGTTTAATAAAATCTTGGAAAGTGAGAGGATGCCTGAGAGTGGAGACAAAGTGTGCTGGTTCCTATTTTCAAGAACAAGGGTGATGTGCAGAGCTGCAGTAACTACAGAGGCATAAAGCTGATCAGCCACAGCATGAAGTTATGGGAAAGAGTAGTAGAAGCTAGGCTTAGAAAACAGGTGAAGATCTGTGAGCAGCAATATGGCTTCATGCTGAGAAAGAGCACTACAGATGCAATGTTTGCTCTGAGAATACTGTTGGAAAAGTACAGAGAAGGACAGAAAGCGTTACATTGTGTGTTTGTGGACTTAGAAAAAGCACATGATAGGGTGCCAAGAGAAGAGCTGTTGTATTGTATGAGGAAGTCTGGAGTGGCAGAGAAGTATGTTAGGGTAGTGCAGGACATGTACAAGAATAGTGTGACAGTGGTGAGATGCGCAGTCGGAATGACAGACTCATTCAAGGTGGTGGTGGGATTACACCAAGGATCAGCTCTGAGTTCTTTCTTGTTTGCAGTGGTGATGGACAGGTTGACAGATGAGATCAGACAGGAGTCCCCATGGACTATGATGTTTGCAGATGACATTGTGATCTGTAGTGAGAGTAGAGAGCAAGTTGAGTCTAGTCTGGAGAAGTGGAGATATGCTTTGGAGAGAAGGGGAATGAAATTCAGTAGAAGCAAGACTGAGTACATGTGTGTGAATGGGAGGGAGCCCAGTGGAATAGTGCAGTTACAAGGAGTAGAAGTGGTGAAAGTAGATGAGTTTAAATATTTGGGGTCAACTGTTCAAAGTAATGGAGAGTGTGGTAGAGAGGTGAACAAAAGAGTGCAGGCAGGGTGGAGTGGGTGGAAAAAGGTGGCAGGAGTGATTTGTGACCGAAGAATATCAGCAAGAGTGAAGGGGAAAATTTACAAAACAGTAGTGAGACCAGCTATGTTGTATGGTTTAGAGACAGTGGCACTAACAAAAAGACAGGAGGCAGAGCTGGAGGTGGCAGAGCTGAAGATGTTGAGATTCTCTTTGGGAGTGACAAGAATGGGCAAGATTAGGAATGAACATATCAGAGGGACAGCTCAGGTGGGACGGTTTGGAGACAAAGTCAGAGGCGAGATTGAGATGGTTTGGACATGTGCAGAGGAGGGACCCAGGGTATATAGGGAGAAGGATGCTGAGGATGGAGCCACCAGGTAGGAGGAGAAGAGGGAGACCAAAGAGGAGGTTCATGGATGTGCTGAGAGAGGACATGCAGGTGGTTGGTGTGACAGAAGAAGATACAGAGGACAGGGTGAGATGGAAACAATTGATCTGCTGTGGCGACCCCTAACGGGAACAGCCAAAAGACAAAGAAGAATATCAATATCAGTGCTCAGATGACAGTAGCTTCTGGGAAAGGTGCAAGTTGCAATAAACTGTGATGCCAAGCACTAAGGATACATGCTATCCAGTCACAGCAGATGAAACTTTTTTTTTTTACTACTGAGCAAACATCATTGTTACACTTTTTTAGGTTCAATGATTCCACGGCGTGTAGATGTTATGGCATCAGTGACCCCATGGCCTTGGCGGAGGTTTGCACTCTGAGTGCTTCTAGTTTGCATTATTATCACTTACTGAGATAAACAACACATTAACAATATTTAATGTCATTTCAAAACGCACGACACCCAGCAAAAGAATACATAAAAAGTTGTCTCACTTTAACGCTTGTCGTGTTGGCTGGTACCGTGCTGCTCTCTAAATTCGCCAGGGCGTCCTCATCAAGTTGGCTGCTTTGGCTGCTGTTCATTGTCGGACTATCCATGATAAAATCATCTGTAATATCCATACTGGGACCAACACACACTTCTCGCCTTTTCATGTTATCGTCTGCGGACAGTTCTTGGGTTGCACATGCTATGACGTCGCCATTTTATGCACAGCAGGCAGGGTATTGGGAAACCCGCCCGCTGTTCATCAAGCTTTAAGAGCTTGATGAACTTCTGAACAGAGAAAGATATAAGGTTGAAAGGTTGTGTTGTGTGGGGCGCTGAAGAGGAGGTACTGCTGGCCCACCACCACCAGAGGGCGCCCTGCCTGGAGTGCGGGCTCCAGGCACCAGAGGGCGCTGCCGCCTCACAGGAGCAGCCGGGGTGACAGCTGTCACTTATCACCGACGACAGCTGTCATCAATCACCAGATCTACAGAGGTATATCAGCAAGACGGCATCTCCACCTCATTGCCGAGATATCGCTCTACTAAGGAGGTAATATTCTCAGCTGACTGTGTTTGTTGACAGGAATATCTGTTACTTGTGTGAGTTGGACAGTATTCATTCTGTTCCTTTTTTCGACGAGAGGTGGAGGTGGTTTCCCACCATATGTGTTGCTGGGTGCACACGCACCCACTTCTAACTGTGTTTGCTCCTCGCCAGCAGTACCAGATCCGACACGCGGAGGCAGTGGTCACCTGGGAGTTCGGGACTTGGCGGCTCCAGTATTCCTGGGGTTCGGTGGCGGAGGAAATCGTGTGGTTCCGGTTCGACTTCGGACCGATGTCTCCTATCTTCGAGCCTGCCCACAAGACATCTTGTATTTGACTTCATTCACTATTGTAATCGGTTGTTGTTGTGCATTTTCACAACAGTAAAGCCTTGTATTTGGCTTTATCCATTGTCCGTTCATTTGCGCCCCCTGTTGTGGGTCCGTGCTCCTACACTTTCCCAACAGGATATCTCGGCCAACGTCATGGATCCCGAGGGGCGTCAACCGGCTGTTGAACGGCCAATGGAAGAACAGGGCGCACAGGCGTCCGCAGGAGGAATGATCGGTGAGTTGCAGCGAATCCTCACCGCTTTCACGGCTCGGATGGATTTAATGTCCGAGCAGAACGTCCTCCTTAACCGCAGGGTGGAGGCTCTCGCCGCACAGGTGGAAGCGCGCCCTCAGGGCGATGCTGCGGCTCTCCCTCCTGTCGACCCTGTGCGTAACAGTGACATTCCACAGGTCATTCAACGACCCCTCCCACCATCCCCGGAAGCATACATAAGCCCGCCAGAGCCGTACGACGGTTGTGTGGAGACGTGCGCTGATTTCCTTATGCAGTGTTCGCTCGTCTTCGCACAACGTCCCGTTATGTACGCGACTGATGCTAGTAAAGTAGCTTATGTCATAAATTTGCTTCGTGGTGAGGCACGCGCTTGGGCTACAGCGCTCTGGGAGCAGAATTCACGGCTCCTTCAGGTGTATGATGGGTTTGTGAGGGAGTTCAGAACAGTGTTCGATCACCCAAATAGAGGTGAGACCGCTTCAGCCGTGCTGCTGTCAGTGAGACAGGGGCGCCGGAGTGCAGCTGCCTATGCAGTCGACTTCCGCATCGCGGCTGCAAGGTCCGGCTGGAATAGCACTGCCCTCCGCGCCGCCTTTGTAAACGGACTGTCACTGGTTCTAAAGGAGCACCTGGTGGCTAAGGACGAACCGCGGGATTTAGATGGGCTTATCGATCTCGTCATACGATTAGACAATCGGTTAGAAGAACGCCGTGGGGAACGAGACGAAGGGCGTGGCCGGGCACGCGTCGTTCCTCTCCCTTCCGGTTCCGACCGCGTTCCGCCCTCCCCACGCTCCACGGCCCCTGCGCTCCGTGTGGTGACAGCTCCCCCTGCTGACGAAGCTATGGACACGAGCAGGGCCACATTTAGGGCACCAGATAGACAGAGGAGGCTGGCCCGCGGAGCGTGTTTTGTTTGTGGCTCGATAGAGCATCAGGTAAGAGACTGCCCCGAGCGGTTAAACGCCAACGCCCGCCCCTAGAAACTGGGCTAGGGGTGGGCCGAGACATTCACGTGGGACACACCCACATTGCCACACGACTCCCAGTTACAATCCTTTATGAGGATTTAACCCTGAAGGCCCCAGCACTGGTGGACACGGGCTCTGAAGGGAATCTGTTAGACAGCAGATGGGCCAGGGAGATAGGGCTCCCTCTGGTGGCTCTTACCTCGCCTGTGCAGGTACGGGCACTAGATGGCTCCCTCCTCCCTCCAATCACACACAGGACACCACCAGTAACTCTGGTGGTGTCAGGAAATCACCGGGAGGAGATTGAGTTTTTTGTGACTCCAACTACCTCCCGTGTGATTTTAGGGTTCCCTTGGATGTTAAAACACAATCCCCGGATCGATTGGCCGTCCGGGGTAGTGGTTCAGTGGAGCGAGACCTGCCATCGGGTATGTTTAGGTTCCTCGGTTCCTCCCGGTTCCCAGGCTAAGGAGGAGGTCAGAGTCCCACCCAATCTAGGGACGGTGCCGGTGGAGTACCACGACCTTGTGGATGTGTTCAGCAAGGATCTGGCGCTCACCCTTCCCCCCCACCGTCCGTACGATTGTGCCATTGATTTGGTTCCAGGCGGTGAGTTCCCGTCCAGCAGGCTGTACAACCTCTCACGGCCTGAGCGTGAATCAATGGAGACCTACATCCGGGACTCTTTAGCCGCCGGGTTGATCCGGAATTCCACCTCCCCGATGGGTGCAGGTTTCTTTTTTGTGGGTAAAAAAGATGGCGGACTTCGTCCATGCATTGATTACAGGGGACTGAACGAAATCACGGTTCGTAATCGATACCCGTTGCCCCTGTTGGATTCGGTGTTCACGCCCCTGCATGGAGCCCGAATATTCACCAAACTGGATCTTAGAAATACGTATCACCTGGTTCGGATCCGGAAGGGAGACGAGTGGAAGACGGCATTTAACACCCCCTTAGGTCACTTTGAGTACCTGGTCATGCCGTTCGTTCTTACAAACGCCCCCGCGACGTTCCAAGCTTTGGTTAATGATGTCTTGCGGGACTTCCTGCACCGATTCGTCTTCGTGTATCTAGATGATATACTCATCTTTTCTCCGGATCCTGAGACCCATGTCCGACATGTACGTCAGGTCCTGCAGCGGTTGTTGGAGAACCGGCTGTTTGTGAAGGGCGAGAAGTGTGAGTTCCACCGCACATCTTTGTCCTTCCTGGGATTTATCATCTCCTCCAACTCCGTCGCTCCTGATCTGGCCAAGGTTGCGGCGGTGAGAGACTGGCCCCAACCCACAAGCCGTAGGAAGCTGCAACAGTTCCTCGGCTTTGCTAATTTCTACAGGAGGTTCATTAAGGGCTACAGTCAGGTAGTTAGCCCCCTGACAGCCCTGACCTCACCAAAAGTCCCCTTCACCTGGTCGGATCGTTGCGATGCCGCGTTCAAGGAGTTGAAACGGCGCTTCTCGTCTGCACCCGTTCTGGTGCAGCCCGATCCTAGCTGCCAGTTAGTGGTTGAAGTGGACGCCTCGGACTCAGGGATAGGAGCTGTGCTGTCCCAGAGCGGGAAGACCGATAAGGTCCTTCACCCGTGTGCCTATTTTTCCCGCAGGTTAACCCCGGCCGAACGGAACTATGACGTCGGCAATCGAGAACTCCTTGCGGTGAAAGAGGCTCCAGAAGAGTGGAGACATCTGTTGGAGGGAACGTCCGTGCCATTCACGGTTTTCACTGACCACCGGAACCTGGAGTATATCAGGACCGCCAAGCGGCTGAATCCCAGGCAAGCCCGCTGGTCACTGTTCTTCGGCCGTTTTGACTTCCGGATTACCTACCGTCCCGGGACCAAAAACCAGAGGTCGGATGCTTTGTCCCGGGTACATGAAGACGAAGTCAAAACGGAGTTGTCGGATCCACCGGAACCCATCATCCCGGAGTCCACTATCGTGGCCACCCTCACCTGGGACGTAGAGAGAACCGTCCGGGAGGCCCTGGCATGAAGCCCGGACCCCGGAACTGGACCGAAGAATAGACTTTACGTCCCACCAGAAGCTAGGGCTGCAGTCCTGGACTTCTGTCACGGCTCTAAGCTCTCCGGTCATCCAGGGGTGCGAAGAACCGTGGCAGTTGTCCGGCAGCGCTTCTGGTGGGCGTCCCTAGAGGCCGACGTCCGGGAGTATATCCAGGCCTGTACCACCTGCGCCAGGGGCAAGGCCGATCATCGCAAGGCTTCGGGATTGTTACAGCCGCTGCCCGTGCCTCATCGCCCCTGGTCCCACATCAGCCTGGATTTTGTCACGGGCCTCCCGCCGTCCCAGGGCAACACCACCATTCTCACGATAGTGGACCGATTCTCCAAGGCGACCCACTTCGTGGCCCTCCCGAAGCTCCCAACAGCCCAGGAGACAGCGGACCTCCTGGTCCACCACGTCGTCCGGCTGCATGGGATTCCAACAGACATTGTCTCCGATCACGGTCCCCAGTTCTCCTCGCACGTCTGGAGGAGCTTCTGCCGGGAACTGGGGGCCATGGACAGTCTCTCATCCGGGTATCATCCCCAAACCAACGGGCAAGCAGAACGGGCCAATCAAGAGATGGAGCAGACCCTGCGTTGCATGACAGCCGCGCACCCGGCGGCCTGGAGTACCCATCTGGCCTGGATCGAGTATGCCCACAACAGCCAAGTGTCGTCCGCCACCGGCCTCTCCCCTTTTGAGGTGTGTCTGGGGTATCAGCCCCCGTTGTTCCCGGTGGTTGAGGGAGAGGTCGGTGTGCCCTCGGTCCAGGCCCACCTGCGGAAGTGCCGTCGGGTGTGGCGTGCCGCCCGTTCTGCTTTGCTGAGGGCCCAGATGAGGACAAAGGCCCATGCAGACCGGCGGCGGACCCCGGCTCCTACGTATCATCCTGGGCAGGAAGTGTGGTTGTCAACCAAGGACATTCCACTGCAAGTGGCCTCCCCAAAATTACAGGAACGGTACATAGGTCCATTTAAGATTCTCAAGGTCATCAGTCCCGCCGCAGTGAGGCTTCAGCTTCCGGCCTCACTGCGGATCCATCCCGTGTTCCACGTGTCCAGGATTAAACCGCATCACACCTCACCCCTCTGCACTCCGGGTCCGACACCACCTCCTGCCCGGATCATCGATGGCGAGCCGGCTTGGACAGTGCGCCGGCTTTTGGATGTCCGACGGATGGGCCGGGGCTTCCAGTATTTGGTGGACTGGGAGGGGTACGGCCCCGAAGAACGCTCCTGGGTGAAGAAGAGCTTCATCCTGGACCCGGCCCTCCTGGCCGACTTCTACCGCCGCCACCCGGACAAGCCCGGTCGGGCGCCAGGAGGCGCCCGTTGAGGGGGGGGTCCTGTTGTGTGGGCCGCTGAAGAGGAGGTACTGCTGGCCCACCACCACCAGAGGGCGCCCTGCCTGGAGTGCGGGCTCCAGGCACCAGAGGGCGCTGCCGCCTCACAGGAGCAGCCGGGGTGACAGCTGTCACTTATCACCGACGACAGCTGTCATCAATCACCAGATCTACAGAGGTATATCAGCAAGACGGCATCTCCACCTCATTGCCGAGATATCGCTCTACTAAGGAGGTAATATTCTCAGCTGACTGTGTTTGTTGACAGGAATATCTGTTACTTGTGTGAGTTGGACAGTATTCATTCTGTTCCTTTTTTCGACGAGAGGTGGAGGTGGTTTCCCACCATACGTGTTGCTGGGTGCACACGCACCCACTTCTAACTGTGTTTGCTCCTCGCCAGCAGTACCAGATCCGACACGCAGAGGCAGTGGTCACCTGGGAGTTCGGGACTTGGCGGCTCCAGTATTCCCGGGGTTCGGTGGCGGAGGAAATCGTGTGGTTCCGGTTCGACTTCGGACCGATGTCTCCTGTCTTCGAGCCTGCCCACGACATCTTGTATTTGACTTCATTCACTATTGTAATCGGTTGTTGTTGTGCATTTTCACAACAGTAAAGCGTTGTATTTGGCTTTATCCATTGTCCGTTCATTTGCGCCCCATGTTGTGGGTCCGTGCTCCTACACTTTCCCAACAGGTTGACCAGCGTACATTGAGAGGCCTTGCAAGATTTCACCGCGACAGATCTCAGAGTCAAACAAAGAGCCAGAAGATATAAAATGTTTGTTAAAACAATTCAACATCTCCATCCTATCACAGACAGGAACAGTATCCTTTAAAACATACGTGAGAGCTTTTTTGTCACAGAGTTTTAATAACTTTCCAAAATTCCTGTGGGCTGTTTAGGTTATTAGTGGTGACAGACAAATAATATTCTGATTTGGCTTTCTTTATAAAAGAACAGCATTTGTTTCTTGGTTTTCAAAACAGCGATCAGTGAAATTAATACTGCTAATTTCCACTGCTCACTGGAGACATGCGCCAGCATGCTTCAAGGCCTCCACATTCATCCACTCCCCATCCCCCAAAACAAAGAACTTCAGGACGTAATGATGACAGATCCGTCGCCCTAACCTCTGTGATGATGAAGACCTTCGAGCACCTTGTCCTCAGATACCAACACCATCTCTGACCCACACATGGAGTTCACCTACAGAGTCAACAGGTCGGTAGATGACGCAGTCAACATGGCCCTCCACTTCATCCTCCAGCATCTGGACTCCAAGGAACCTATGCCGGGATTCTGTTTGTGGACTTCAGTTCTGCTTTCAACACAATCATCCCAGCCCTGCTGCAGGACAAGCTCTCTCAGCTTGGCGTGCCTGACTCCACCTGCACGTGGAGCTTGGGGGGGGGGGGGGGGGGGTCACGTCTCAGACACACAGTCCATCAGACAGAGATCTGTCACCTGGTGTCCTGCTGCAAACAGAACAAGCTGGAGCGCAACACCCTCAAGACAGTGGAGATGGTTGTTGACTTCAGAAAGAACCCAGTCCTGTGTGACTCCCCAGTCTAAAACTAAATCTGCCTGATACTTTACACCATGTGCAATGTTCTTATGACCAAGTCAAATGTATTTTATTTATCACCATCATTCTCCTGTTGATGTTAACCTGTCCATGATGACATGTGCTGCTTGCCTTTCTTGGCCAGGTCTTCCTTGCAAGAGAGGCTTCAATCTCAATGGAGTTCTACCTGGTTAAATAAAGGTTATTATTATTATTATTATTATTATTATTATTATTATTATTATTAAATCTGATGGTCTGTGTTCTGAATTTGTTACTGTCCACAAGGGGGTGCCACAGGGTTCTGTTTTGGCCCCCCTTTTATTTATTAATTATACCAACTTTTTGAGCTCTAATGTGTCAGATGCTAATTTGCATTTTTATGCTGATGGCAGTTATTTATTGCTGTGATTCAACTCTGTTCCATGTGCCCGGACAGAAGATGGCTTTCATCCACTCCACAGCTTTTGCTTGGAATAAACTGCAAGAGGAGTAGAAATTAAAAGTATTAATTTCACTGACCACTTTTAAATCCACATTGAGAGCACTTGAGGCCAACTCCATAATATGCAACTGTTTTTGATAGTATGCTTGTAATTTTAAATTTTATCATCTTTTAATTTGCCTTTTGTTTGTGTAAAAAATGTGCTTTGTATTTGCTGCTGTTTATCTTGAAAAAACAAACAAACAAAAAAAACATACCAATCGCGGGATTCGAACCTGAGCTACAGACGAGAGTCTCACCACTGCACTACAGCCACAGATAGATGGCAGAAGCGTAAAATCCCTCAAATAAGGAGGGAAATGTATTTGGTTTTTAAAAAAAATACAATGAAACGATGTATGAAAGAAGATGTTAATTTATGAGATATTTATTTTCCTGCCTAATCCCCAAAATATTAGCCAATGTTAAATGGAAGGAATGGTTTATTCAGCACGCACGAACAAAATCTCTCATTTACAAAACAAGTCAAGAGAAAACAAAAATTAAAACATATAGAACAGAACTCAAACAATTTACCAATTTGACACAACAGATGACACAAACAGATAAGTTGGCGCAAACTTTGCCGCAAAGAGATCTGTGCTGCTGATTTGGTCTGCTCGTCCTGATCAGCGATTGGGCACAAACACTTAAAAGTTCAGTGGCTGAGAGAAAAGGAGGCTGGAGATAATTATCATACAGCACAAGCACCGCTTTTTTACGCGAACAGCAGACGCTACACGCTGTAAAAAAGCAGTGAAGCAATTTTAATCAACTATCATCTTCATCACACAGCCTCAGTGAAACAGTAAAGTGTGAAAAACTGATTCAGAAAGTTTTCATCCAGGATGTCATCATTAAAACAACAGATTTACTCCTTTATTTCTTCCAGAATTATTTTTTTTCATTTTCTTTTTATTATTGTTGTTTATGCAGCAATGATCCCAGATCAGATTACTTGTATGTGAGAACTTACTTGGCAATAAAATTGATTCTGATTTGAGAATCAAATCAGTCCAGATTTAGCTCTTATTCAAACAAGACAATTAGGGGCTATATTGTTTTTAAAAAATAATGCAATCCCACTCAAAAATGTTGGGGAAAAAAAGCTAAACTGTCAACATGACAGAAAAACTCTGCCTGTCTTACTGAATTAAAAGGCACAGTGTGTCATTTTTAAAGAAGAGAGCAAATGCTATGTCCATCAAATATTAATGTGATTTTAAACTTTTCAATGTTATTTTATTAACTTGGACAGAAAAATGCAAAAAACAAACAAAAAAAAAGAACTTTGATATTACAACATAAGTGTCATTATTATTATTACTGTTATTATTGTCTATTATTCTTGCTTTCAATGCATCTAAAACCAGTCAAAATGACTCGCAACGTGCTGCCTCGGGTGATAATTGCCAACAGCACCGCGATACTAAAAATTTCTGGGGAGAACCTACTACCAGGTAGTCTGTTTGTGTGTTATCAGATGAAAAACAACGTTTAGCGCTTTAAGAAAATGAAGTAAAGTAAAACAGAGTCAAATACAAATCGTCACTGGGAGGGCTCGAACCACCAACCTTTCGGTTAACAGCCGAATGCGCTAACCGATTGCTGAAGTTGAGATTTGTCCTTAAATCTAAGATGATGTTCAGGTTCCGTTTGGTCATAAAATCCAAGTCCTGCGATTTCAGCTTTAAAAAGGCTGAACTGAAAGACACGGAGGCCTGAAAAAAAGCAGCTGTGGTGCTGTTGATTATTTTATTTTATTTTATAGATCATTGTAATTCCCATGTTTAAAAAAAGTTATCAACGCAGGTTAACCACGGGTCGCTGTGTTGTGTGTTGGGGGGTGTGGCTGGACGTTTTGGTGTTCTTTTCTTTTCTTTGCTCTCCAGGTGGTATGCAAACTGATTTATTGTCTGTGGAGAAGGTGCTGGCAGAAGAGTCCTTCACCCTCATCAACATGATGTGCAGCACCTGTGGATGATGCTCACGTGCAACCTTAAAGACTTTCAGCTGAAGCAGATAATTAGATGGTGTTCTGCATTTAAGTCATGTGTGATTCAAGCAGAATTGCCGGGAACTCGACCTTGTGATGTTTGTTTGTGAGACGCTGAGGACCGCGCCTGGGTTTGACACATCGTGCCTGTGAAGGAGGAAGGGTGAGGGACACATGCTGTCAGCACACATCAGAGGTGATTAATTGTTTGACTAATTGTTAATAGTAACTTGGTATTTTGTTACGCAGTATATTTGAACTTTGATGAGAATTGTGCAGCTCGCTTCTCACTGCCGTGGCGTGCGGAGTGGTAATCCTCCACCTGTTGTGAGAAGCTGCTCATTTACATAAAGCTTAAATACAGACCTGAATGTGTTGCTGATAGTGTGTGTCATTTGAAGGATATTAGTTGTAGCTGCTGACTTACCTCACCTTTTCTATCCTTCGCAGAGAGTCGGTTTGTCGTGTCCACCTGGGGGGTGTTTGGCGGTGAACGTGGGTCCAGAAGCGCCGGGCTTCGATCCTTTTGGGCGCTGGAGAGCGTGCCATCCTTCACTCCGCCAGACTGACGCAGCTTTTGTTCGTACACTTTGTTATGCACCAGGGGGTGGAAAAATAAATTGTTTTGTTATTGGAACCGCTTTCTGGTTATTTTAGCGCTGGGTTCCGTCAGACGCAGGTCCGCTCCTCAACCCGCGTCGACACATAACACGCTGGTCATCAGAGCAAGAAGTAAAACTTGATGTTTAACTATGATTTTTTTTTCTCTCTCTCTCACACACACACACATTATGTCCGCCAAGAACGTAATAAAATCATCGGCATTTATTTATTTATTTAATATGCTGCTTATATTGGTGTTGTCTGATATGAGGTCGTAGCCCAAAGGTGTTTTTTTTTCCTTTTTTTTTTTTTTTGCGCGTGGCCCCTGTGAGTGCTAAGGAGGACAAGGTTGCGGGGGGCTGCAAGAAACCCCATCACCGGAGACCGAGCGTGGACCGCTAACCCATAACACGGGCAGCCGGCGCACGAAGGTCAAGTGGGCTTCGGGTGGATGTGCACCGGGTTCGATTCTGGCGTTTAATCGCTGAGCGCGCATGAAAAGCGTCACATTTGTTTTCTTGCAAACCTTATGGGCAGCGCCAGGACTTTTCGCGACTAGTGTGCACAGGACCGATGAAGATGGTTTGATCCATCCTGTACTGACTGGCGATGCGTAACGAGGAGATGCTTCTGCGCAGGCTGCAGAACGCCACATCGTTTCAGCATGACTTTTAGCATTCAGATGTTGGTGAATTATTCAAAGCGCTCGGGTGATATTGGCTCAGTAATAATAACAATATCGGCACTGTTGCTGATGGCGGTGACAGAACAGGGTGCGCGCCGGAGACCATTTTTGTAGTTGTGTATGTTTGCATATTCATACGAATGGATTAATTTTTACTGCATGTTTAAAAAAACAAAGGTCTAAAACAGTTACTAAAAACTGAAGTATCAGTTAAAGTGTCAATTAAATGTGTGAAGATGTGGAACAATTTTATTGATAAACAGGAGGTGCATATTTATTTATGTGTGAAAGAGGTATTTATAAATATGTACAAAAAAGTGGATAAAAATTGAATGTAATTTTTTTTTAACAAAGCTTGAATTTGCTTTTCTCTAATTTCTTTTTAAACATTGTATCTGGAAGAACCTTTCCACCTTTGCAGTCAGTAGTAGTGATTAATTTAATTTTACCAAACTATATAAAACTATATATATATATATATATATATATATAGTCATCAGGCACTGCACTGAGTCTGCAGTCTGGGGGGAACATGTCCGCAACACAGCTCACCATTCCTCTGAAAAGCCTCTGTATGATGTATTATTCAGAATCACTGTTTTGACTACTGACAATTTTACACAGTTTAAGCCGCAACATGTCTTTACATTACTTTACATTGTATGTTTTTTATTTTTATTTTTATTCTTTATTTATGTATTTATTTATTTATTGTTATGAACTGTTTGTCTTGTTCTGTATCTTTGTATATGGGTCATGACTTTTGAGAAGTCCAAGACAAATTTCCCCATGGGGACATTAAAAGTATCTATCTATCTATCTGTTTGTGGACGTGATGGCGTGGCATGCGAATCACAACCTACTAATCAGGTCCCAGATTTTCTCCACACTGTTAAAGCTGAACACTGAGATAAACCGTAAACGCGAGGAGCGCGTATTACTGAGAGTCCATCAAGTATGTACGTGAACAAATCCTTTTTTTTTTCTTCATGGTTTTTCTCAATGTAAGTGTGGCTTTAATAAATATCATAAACGTGAACAAATGCTTTTTTCTTCATTTTGTTTCTCTGTGTAAGTGTGGCTTTAATGAATGTAATAAACCATGTATACAGCCTGTGTTCTTTCCAGTAATATTGCTGAAAAGGGTAAATTGTTTTGTTTGCACACTTAAAACAACGTTAGCTATTAAAGGAAAGGCGAGCGCAGTTCACTGAGCGCTGTCCGTGGTGCTGAATCGGGATTCAATTCAAAAGTAATGCATTTTTAAGAGAGTGGTTATTTAAAATGGAATAAAGATAATTTAAAACAAGTAAAAGATGAATATTTATTTTTCAGTAAACATAAAAAAGTCAAAAGGGGTGCTGGTTTTATGATTCTGAAAACATCTGTGTCAAAGGAAGGATAAAGAAAATTTAGTGAAGAACTTGTATTATAACCCATCAAATCCGGGTAGTTATGGAGGTGCTGAGCGTTTATACAGGGCTCTGCGTGATCAGTTTGGATCTAATATGAAACATAGAGATTTCCTGTCGGGCGAAGATGTGTACACGTTACACAAACCGGCCAGGACCCGCTTAACCAGATCCAGGTGGATTTATGCGACATGCAGGCCTTATCAGATTTTAACGACCGGTACATGTACCTGCTGACCGTCATCGATCTCTTATGCCAGTACTCTGAAGTCAAAACAAGGCCGTGAGGTGTCACAGGCCTTTGCCTCAGTCTTAAAACACAGCGGGGTGCCTCGGAAGCTGCAGACTGATGCAGGAAAGGAATTTTTTTTTTTTTTTTACAAAGCATTCAAAGATCTAATGAAAAAATACGGGATTATACATTGTACCACGGCCAGTGATCTGAAAGCCTCAGTTGTTGAGAGGTTTAATCGCACACTGAAGACAAGGATGTGGAGATATTTAACAGCAAAAAACACACGAGGATACATTGATGTCTTACCATCTTTACTTACAGCTTATAACAACAGTTACCATAAAAGCATTAAGATGACTCCAAATAAGGTTACAAAGCAGAACGTCTGAGAAGTTTTCCAGAACCTTTATGGCACCATGCCAACCCGATCCTCTCCTGTGAAGATGAAATTGAAGACTGGTGATGTCGTGAGAGTTTCTAAAGTCGGGCGTGTTCGACAAGAAATATGAACAGAGTTACACCAACGAAGTGTTCACGGTTTCAGAATGTATACAATGTGTACCACCCGTTTATGAATTGAAAGATTCAGTGGTGGGCATAGTGCCGATAAGCGGATAACCGATAATTATCAAACATAAAGTTTTCATTATCGGATTATCTTTTCAGATAACTTTGAAAACAATTATTGGACTAATTATCTTCCGATAAATTTTTGTGTGATAATATTTAGACCGTTAACATGGTAAACAAGGCGAACAGATGTGTAGTTCTACTCTCTGCAAACAGAGGAGAGCTGCTTCTAGAAGAAACCACTCTATCCTCTGCAGGCAAAGGAGAACTGGTCACCATAAAAAACTCATTTCTTTTAACCCATAATGATACTTGGCCAATATCACCCAAGTCATCCAGAGGCATACATTTTTAACTTATGGTTCAAATTTTAACCAAACTTATTTCGGACAAGTTATTTAAATTAACGTCACGTCTGAAGTTTTATAAAGTGAAAATATCAGATATATGTTTTAGTTTTAAAATAATGCGCTAATTTTTAAGGTTTTAGTGTTGACATGCTGTGTCCAGGTGCATTATGGGTGATAGGGGGTGATTGTTTTGGCAAGTTTTCAAGGTCTCTACTGCCATCTACTGGCCAGTAGTGTTCATGGCAGTATCCAAACTGAAGCTGGGCTGATATTTTCAATCACTGTACTCAGTTCCAGCTCAAACTGTACCACAGAACTACACAGTGTAAAAGTTCAGAGCGCACGATTTATGTTCTCACACACATTGTACATTCAAAAACCACACGTCGGACTTGTGTTTCCAGAAGCAAAACAGAAACAGAAACTTTTTTCCAAACTTAATTTACAAAAACACTCGATGGGAGACATTAAAGTTAAAAAAAAAATTTACAAGACAGGTCTGCGGTGTTTGCACAGGCACAGTGTGAGAGTTTGGATGCTTGTCGCACTTCAGCAGCGGGATACCCTCAGGACGGCCGACCAGAATATCAAACAGTTTTGATTTTCATCTAATCATACGATCGGCGATCAGGAGGTGGTCATGAGATGTTAAACGCAGCTCGCTACTCCATGTATACTAAACAGGACGCGTGATTAACCTGAAACTCTGCAATCCAAAAAATTCTCGCACGAATGAAAAATCAGCTGAGAAAGGCCAAAACTCGCACTGGCACCAGAAGATCATGGCAGTGTTCTATTTATTTTGACACTGGTTATATCAGACGGTTATCTAATTACAACTTGGCTTTTTTTTTTTTTTTTTTGAAAATGCCTTTTTTTTTTACAAATAAAAAAACGGCATATTTTACAAAAGCACATTTATCTGTAAACACCAACACACGACAATTGTTGTCATTTGGATTCTCTATATGCTGTTTGACTGCAGCAACTCTCTGGCGCGCAGGCAGATTATGGGATACGTCAATAGGGCGAATGGCAGTGATCTATTTATTTTGACACCGGTTATATATCAGACAGTTATCTAATTACAACTTGGCTTTTTTTGTTTTGAAAATGCCTTTTTTTACAAGTAAAAAAATGGCATATTTTACAAAAGCACATTTATCTGTAAACACCAACACATGACACACCTCACATTAATGTGATGGTTTACACAGAATGAATCAACCAATCAGTGTTACCAGAGGCACATTTTACCCAGAATGCCATCTGTCTGTGTTTGTTACAAAAGTTCAGAATTAGTGCATTATTCAACATTAAAAGATATATGTTATATCTTAACTTTGCACAAATGACATAATTGACATTAATGGTTATTCTATCAGTATTCATTTTATTTATACACCAAACCATAACTCAGCACTTCTTTATTTTCCAAGACCTCAGCCTGACGTGTTGTAATTGAGTAGAGAGTTGAGCTTTGTGGCTCCTCTCAGTTGCTTCTGTGCTGCAAGCCATGTAGTAAACTGGAGCTTCCAGCAGGGAGTAGGATGCTCAAAGACAGAAGTGCTGACTCATTGTTTGGGTCTGTTGTTGCTTTTGTTGCTTCCAAAAGTGATTGTGGTGTTAAAACTCAAAATCAGCTTGTTAGTAGTTGCAAGTGTACCGGAGACAATACTGGATTTCATTGGTTATCTGTAACTTCAGATACATTTTTGGGTGGTTTATCGTTTTATCTTTATCAAAGATAACTTTTCAGTTATCTGATCATCTGTTATCGAAGTTAATTTTTTGGTTATCTGTGCCCACCACTGGAAAGATTATGACAGTGAGCTTATTCACGGCTCATTTTATGAGCAGGAATTACAAAAGGTTAAAATAAGCAAAGACAAACCCTATCAGGTGCAAGACATTCTGGACGAGCAGGTGAAGAGGGGAAGGAAATATTCCCTGGATAGGTAGAACAATTGGCCAGAAGTTCAACTCCTGGGTGCCTGTAAATCAGTTGATTTCAGTATAAATACACACAGCGTCGATTCTCTCCTGCACTTCGAAATGGGTCAGGAACTGAGACACGGGTTTTATGTGACCTTCCTGTCAAATTCCAGCCTGGAGGTGCTTAAAGACAACACAGTTTCATGCTATCAGGTTGACTTAGCTCAGCATCTCTATTTAGAAGACGAATGGCAGGTGGCCTTAAGCGAGATCTCGTACCCTCACACCTGGTTAAATATTCCAGACAGGCAGCACTCTTGTGTTTTACTGGACGAAAAATGTAGCTCTGGTTCATGAAGACTATGTTGAGTTGGGATATTATAATGACTTGACACGATTACGCATCAAATAAATTCTCGCTTGAAGAATATCAAGCTCAGTTTAAAATATAACGACATTAAAAAATTTCCAATGGGCTAGGGATGGGAACTATTACCTCTGTTTTCAATTTCAATTTATTTCCTTTATATAGCACCAAATCACAACAGAGTTGCCTCAAGGCGCTTCACACAGGTAAGGTCTAACCTTACCAACCCCAAGAGCAACAGTGGTAAGGAAAACTCCCTCTGAGGAAGAAACCTCAAGCAGACCAGGCTCAAAGGGGTGACCCTCTGCTTGGGCCATGCTTCAAACATAAATTACAGAAATAATTCACAGAACAATTCACGGACGAATGTACAAGAATTGCTGTTGGTGCACAGGACAGGAGGGTCGCCAACACAAACATAACTCCCATCTCTGGATGGAGCTGCACCTTAGAGAAAAAACAGAATCAGGCATCAGAAAGACAAAAAATACCGTATAATTTGCCAGCATTAATCAACAAGAAAAACAGAAGAAATACTAAGGTGATCGCCGGCCGCTAGCCCTAAGCTTCACTAAAAGACCCAGAGTTTAGGTTAAGTTAACCCACTCCAATTACTAATAACATGAATTAGAGTAAAAAGCGTAAAACAAAACTGTACCAGTATGCTAGCCATATGAAAGGGAAAATAAGTGCATCTTAAGTCTGGACTTGAAAGTCTCCACAGAATCTGATTGTTTTATTGACGCAGGGAAATCATTCCACAGAACAGGGGCATGATAGGAGAAAGCTCTGTGGCCCGCAGCCTTCTTATTCACCTTAGGGACACAAAGTAGTCCTGCACCCTGAGAACGTAAAGCCCGGGCCGGTATGTAAGGTTTAATTAGGTCAGCTAGGTAGGGAGGTGCCAGTCCATGAATAATTTTATAGGTTAGTGGCACAACCTTAAAAACTGATCTCACTGGGACAGGAAGCCAGTGAAGAGATGCCAAAATGTGTGTAATGTGGTCAAACTTTCTGCTTCGTGTCAAAAGTCTGGCTGCAGCATTGTGAACCAAATGGAGAGCCCTAATGCTAGACTGCAGTAAACCAGAAAATAGAACATTGCAGTAGTCCAATCTAGAAGAGATGAATGCATGGATCAGGGTCTCAGCATCAGCTATAGACAGGATGGGACAAATCTTCACTATATTTCGCAGGTGGAAGAAAGCAGTCCTAGTAATATTTCTAATATGGAGACCAAAGGACAATGAAGGATCAAAATTTCCCCCAAGGTTCCTCACTTTGTCAGTGTGATGACACACGAGCCTAGGCTGAGTGTTAACTGGTCAAATTGATGCCGATGTCTCACTGGACCAAGAACCATCATTTCAGTCTTTTCAGAGTTTAAAAGTAGGAAGTTTCTGGACATCCAACTTCTCACTGCTGCAAGGCAATCTTCGAAGGATTTTATGTGAACAAGATTACCAGCAGTTATCGGCATATATAACTGAGTATAATCTGCAAAGCAGTGAAAGGTAATCCCAAAACGCCGCAATATGTGCCCAAGGGGTGCTATATAAAGGGAGAAAAGCAGGGGGCCTAAGACAGACCCCTGAGGAACCCCAAATTTCATGTCACTAAGGTTAGAGGTAGTGTTACTGTACAAAACACAGTGAGAACGACTGGTCAAGTATGACGGCAGCCATGTCCCAAAATGATTTTCCAGCCTATCAAGCAGAACTTGATGATCCACTGTATCAAATGCAGCACTGAGATCTAACAGCAGCAGAACCGTAGTGGTGTCTGAATCCATTGTAAGCAGAAGATCATTCACCACTTTAGTGAGAGCCGTCTCTGTGGAATATTTTGTAAAAGCAGACTGCAGTGGCTCAAAGAGATTATTCTCAGTAAGATAGTCTATGAGCTGCCGTGACACCACTTTTTCCAGAATTTTAGAGCAAAATGATAGATTTGATATCGGCCGATAGTTTTTCAATACAATAGGGTCAAGATTAGGTTTCTTAAGTAATGGTTTAATCACTGCAAATTTGAAACATTTAGGAACAGATCCAGACGTTAAAGAAAGATTAATAATTTCCAGCACAATCGGTCAAGAGTGGGCCACAGGTCCTTAAACAGTTTTGTTGGTATAGGATCAAATAAACAGGTTGTGCTTTTTGTTGACATTACGAGTTTCGTCAGCATGTCTAGAGAGATACTATCAAATTCTGTCAATCTAGGTAATACCTCAATAGCAGGGTGTAGTGGCTGGGTTAAGGCATGCTGGGATATGTTCAACCTAATGTCATCTATTTTCTTCTCAAAGTAATCCAGGAAATCTTGTGCTGTAAAAGGAGAGTGAACTACAGGTGGTTGTCCATGAATAAGTGTTGCCACCATGTTGAACAAGAACTTTGAGTTATGCTTGTTTTGTTGATCAATCAATCAATCAATCAATCAATCAGTTTTTTTATATAGCGCCAAATCACAACAAACAGTTGCCCCAAGGCGCTTTATATTGTAAGGCAAGGCCATACAATAATTATGTAAAACCCCAACGGTCAAAACGACCCCCTGTGAGCAAGCACTTGGCTACAGTGGGAAGGAACCTCCAGCAGAACCAGGCTCAGGGAGGGGCAGTCTTCTGCTGGGACTGGTTGGGGCTGAGGGAGAGAACCAGGAAAAAGACATGCTGTGGAGGGGAGCAGAGATCGATCACTAATGATTAAATGCAGAGTGGTGCATACAGAGCAAAAAGAGAAAGAAACAGTGCATCATGGGAACCCCCCAGCAGTCTACGTCTATAGCAGCATAACTAAGGGATGGTTCAGGGTCACCTGATCCAGCCCTAACTATAAGCTTTAGCAAAAAGGAAAGTTTTAAGCCTAATCTTAAAAGTAGAGAGGGTATCTGTCTCCCTGATCTGAATTGGGAGCTGGTTCCACAGGAGAGGAGCCTGAAAGCTGAAGGCTCTGCCTCCCATTCTACTCTTACAAACCCTAGGAACTACAAGTAAGCCTGCAGTCTGAGAGCGAAGCGCTCTATTGGGGTGATATGGTACTACGAGGTCCCTAAGATAAGATGGGACCTGATTATTCAAAACCTTATAAGTAAGAAGAATAATTTTAAATTCTATTCTAGAATTAACAGGAAGCCAATGAAGAGAGGCCAATATGGGTGAGATATGCTCTCTCCTTCTAGTCCCCGTCAGTACTCTAGCTGCAGCATTTTGAATTAACTGAAGGCTTTTTAGGGAACTTTTAGGACAACCTGATAATAATGAATTACAATAGTCCAGCCTAGAGGAAATAAATGCATGAATTAGTTTTTCAGCATCACTCTGAGACAAGACCTTTCTGATTTTAGAGATATTGCGTAAATGCAAAAAAGCAGTCCTACATATTTGTTTAATATGCGCTTTGAATGACATATCCTGATCAAAATGACTCCAAGATTTCTCACAGTATTACTAGAGGTCAGGGTAATGCCATCCAGAGTAAGGATCTGGTTAGACACCATGTTTCTAAGATTTGTGGGGCCAAGTACAATAACTTCAGTTTTATCTGAGTTTAAAAGCAGGAAATTAGAGGTCATCCATGTCTTTATGTCTGTAAGACAATCCTGCAGTTTAGCTAATTGGTGTGTGTCCTCTGGCTTCATGGATAGATAAAGCTGGGTATCATCTGCGTAACAATGAAAATTTAAGCAATACCGTCTAATAATACTGCCTAAGGGAAGCATGTATAAAGTGAATAAAATTGGTCCTAGCACAGAACCTTGTGGAACTCCATAATTAACTTTAGTCTGTGAAGAAGATTCCCCATTTACATGAACAAATTGTAATCTATTAGACAAATATGATTCAAACCACCGCAGCGCAGTGCCTTTAATACCTATGGCATGCTCTAATCTCTGTAATAAAATTTTATGGTCAACAGTATCAAAAGCAGCACTGAGGTCTAACAGAACAAGCACAGAGATGAGTCCACTGTCCGAGGCCATAAGAAGATCATTTGTAACCTTCACTAATGCTGTTTCTGTACTATGATGAATACTAAAACCTGACTGAAACTCTTCAAATAGACCATTCCTCTGCAGATGATCAGTTAGCTGTTTTACAACTACCCTTTCAAGAATTTTTGAGAGAAAAGGAAGGTTGGAGATTGGCCTATAATTAGCTAAGATAGCTGGGTCAAGTGATGGCTTTTTAAGTAATGGTTTTATTACTGCCACCTTAAAAGCCTGTGGTACATAGCCAACTAACAAAGATAGATTGATCATATTTAAGATCGAAGCATTAAATAATGGTAGGGCTTCCTTGAGCAGCCTGGTAGGAATGGGGTCTAATAAACATGTTGATGGTTTGGATGAAGTAACTAATGAAAATAACTCAGACAGAACAATCGGAGAGAAAGAGTCTAACCAAATACCGGCATCACTGAAAGCAGCCAAAGATAACGATACGTCTTTGGGATGGTTATGAGTAATTTTTTCTCTAATAGTTAAAATTTTGTTAGCAAAGAAAGTCATGAAGTCATTACTAGTTAAAGTTAATGGAATACTCAGCTCAATAGAGCTCTGACTCTTTGTCAGCCTGGCTACAGTGCTGAAAAGAAACCTGGGGTTGTTCTTATTTTCTTCAATTAGAGATGAGTAGAAAGATGTCCTAGCTTTACGGAGGGCTTTTTTATAGAGCAACAGACTCTTTTTCCAGGCTAAGTGAAGATCTTCTAAATTAGTGAGACGCCATTTCCTCTCCAACTTACGGGTTATCTGCTTTAAGCTATGAGTTTGTGAGTTATACCACGGAGTCAGACACTTCTGATTTAAAGCTCTCTTTTTCAGAGGAGCTACAGCATCCAAAGTTGTCTTCAATGAGGATGTAAAACTATTGACGAGATACTCTATCTCCCTTACAGAGTTTAGGTAGCTACTCTGCACTGTGTTGGTATATGGCATTAGAGAATATAAAGAAGGAATCATATCCATAAACCTAGTTACAGCGCTTTCTGAAAGACTTCTAGTGTAATGAAACTTATTCCCCACTGCTGGGTAGTCCATCAGAGTAAATGTAAATGTTATTAAGAAATGATCAGACAGAAGGGAGTTTTCAGGGAATACTGTTAAGTCTTCTATTTCCATACCATAAGTCAGAACAAGATCTAAGATATGATTAAAGTGGTGGGTGGACTCATTTACTTTTTGAGCAAAGCCAATAGAGTCTAATAATAGATTAAATGCAGTGTTGAGGCTGTCATTCTCAGCATCTGTGTGGATGTTAAAATCGCCCACTATAATTATCTTATCTGAGCTAAGCACTAAGTCAGACAAAAGGTCTGAAAATTCACAGAGAAACTCACAGTAACGACCAGGTGGACGATAGATAATAACAAATAAAACTGGTTTTTTGGGACTTCCAATTTGGATGGACAAGACTAAGAGACAAGCTTTCAAATGAATTAAAGCTCTGTCTGGGTTTTTGATTAATTAATAAGCTGGAATGGAAGATTGCTGCTAATCCTCCGCCCCGGCCCGTGCTACGAGCATTCTGACAGTTAGTGTGACTCGGGGGTGTTGACTCATTTAAACTAACATATTCATCCTGCTGTAACCAGGTTTCTGTTAGGCAGAATAAATCAATATGTTGATCAATTATTATATCATTTACCAGCAGGGACTTAGAAGAGAAAGACCTAATGTTTAATAGACCACATTTAACTGTTTTAGTCTGTGGTGCAGTTGAAGGTGCTATATTATTTTTTCTTTTTGAATTTTTATGCTTAAATAGATTTTTGCTGGTTATTGGTAGTCTGGGAGCAGGCACCGTCTCTACGGGGATGGGGTAATGAGGGGATGGCAGGGGGAGAGAAGCTGCAGAGAGGTGTGTAAGACTACAACTCTGCTTCCTGGTCCCAACCCTGGATAGTCACGGTTTGGAGGATTTAAGAAAATTGGCCAGATTTCTAGAAATGAGAGCTGCTCCATCCAAAGTGGGATGGATGCCGTCTCTCCTAACAAGACCAGGTTTTCCCCAGAAGCTTTGCCAATTATCTATGAAGCCCACCTCATTTTTTGGACACCACTCAGACAGCCAGCAATTCAAGGAGAACATGCGGCTAAACATGTCACTCCCGGTCCGATTGGGGAGGGGCCCAGAGAAAACTACAGAGTCCGACATTGTTTTTGCAAAGTTACACACCGATTTAATGTTAATTTTAGTGACCTCCAATTGGCGTAACCGGGTGTCATTACTGCCGACGTGAATTACAATCTTACCAAATTTACGCTTAGCCTTAGCCAGCAGTTTCAAATTTCCTTCAATGTCGCCTGCTCTGGCCCCCGGAAGACAATTGACTATGGTTGCTGGTGTCGCTAACTTCACATTTCTCAAAACAGAGTCGCCAATAACCAGAGTTTGATCCTCGGCGGGTGTGTCGTCGAGTGGGGAAAAACGGTTAGAGATGTGAACGGGTTGGCGGTGTACACGGGGCTTCTGTTTAGGGCTACGCTTCCTCCTCACAGTCACCCAGTCAGCCTGTTTTCCCGGCTGCTCGGGATCTGCCAGGGGGGAACTAACGGCGGCTAAGCTACCTTGGTCCGCACCGACTACAGGGGCCTGGCTAGCTGTAGAATTTTCCACGGTGCGGAGCCGAGTCTCCAATTCGCCCAGCCTGGCCTCCAAAGCTACGAATAAGCTACACTTATTACAAGTACCGTTACTGCTAAAGGAGGCCGAGGAATAAGTAAACATTTCACACCCAGAGCAGAAAAGTGCGGGAGAGACAGGAGAAGCCTCCATGCTAAATCGGCTAAGAGCTAGTAGCTACGCTAAGCTAGCGGATTCCTAAAAACACGCAAAGTGAATAATGTGTAAATAATTTAGAGGTGATTCAGCAGAAGGAGTGCTTTAGTTAAGGCACGTAAAGATTACACTGGGAAACAAATCGTAATCTAGATAACTAGATCAATCTAACTGCGCAGATTAAACAGCTAACAGATACAGAAAAACACCGCTGTGCTCCGGAACAGGAAGTGATACAATACCGCAGTGAGAGCCAACCACCAGTAGAGGCAAGCAAGAGGATCCAACAAATCAGAGTAATAGGTCCGCTTTGTAGCCAATAATGCATGCTTATAGTCTAAGATAGCATCAAGCCACACAAGGTGGAATACTTCTAATTTTGAACGACGCCATTTCCGTTTTAGACCTCTTGCTTTATGCTTGAGGTCACGCAGGTAATCATTAAACCAAGGTGACTGCGATTTGGGGGAGTGCGGTTTCAACACAGGTGGTGCAATCATGTCGAGTGTTATTTTGAGCACTGAGTTTAAACTATCCACAAGTCTGTCTACTGACTGGGTATTTGTCATAAGTGAGGCTAAGACATCAGGCAGTCTAGCTTCTACTTCAGTCTTAGTTGAGGAGTTGATGCATTGCTGCAGTGATAAATAAGGTTGTTGTTCCACTAAACACGGCAGTGAAACTGTAAACTTAATAAGTGAGTGATCAGATACCACTGATGTAAGAGGCATGATGTCAATATTCATGACAGCAATACCACGTGCGAGAACCAGATCCAGTGTTGTGTGTTGGGGGGTTTGGCTGGATGTTTTTGTGTTGTTTTCTTTTCTTTGCTCTCCAGGTGGTATGCAAACTGGTTTTTGTCTGTGGAGACAGTGCTGGCAGAAGAGTCCTTCACCCTCATCAGCATTATTAGCTGCACCTGTGGAGGATGTTCATGTGCAGGCCTACTGACTCGCAGCACCTGTGGATGATGCTCACGTGTAAACTTAAAGACTTTCAGCTGAAGCAGATAATGAGATGGCGTTCTGCATTTAAGCCATGAGTGGTTCAAGCACAATTGCCGGGAACTCGACCTTGTGACGTTCGTTTGTGAGACGCTGAGGACCGCGCCAGGGTTTGACACATCGTGCCTGTGAAGGAGGACGGGTGAGGGACACATGCTGTCAGCACATATCAGAGGTGATTATTGTCTGAATGATCGTTAATAGTAATTTGGCATTTTGTTACGCAGTATATTTGAACATTGATGAGAATTGTGCAGTTTGCTTCTCACTGCCGTGGCATACGGACTGATGATCCTCCACCTGTTGTGAGAAGCTGCTCATTTACATAAAGCTTAAATTCAGACCTGAATGTGTTACTGATAGTGTGTGCCTCTGAAAGATATTTGCTGTAGCTCTGTTGATTTACCTCACCTTTTCCATCCTTCACAGAGTCAGTTTGTCGTGTCCACCTGGGGGGTGTTTGGCGGTGAATCTGAGTCCAGAAGCGCCGAGGCTTTGATCCTTTTGGGTGCTGGAGAGCGCGCCGTCCTTCACTCCGCCAGACAAACCAAAGATTTATGTTGTACACTAATTATTGCACTGGAGGGGAAATAAAATCGTTTTGTTTGTGGAACCGCTTTCTGGTTATTTAGCACTGGGTTCGGTCAGACGTTGGTCCGCTCCTCAACCTGCGTCTGCACATAACATCCAGGGTATTTCCACTAATGTGCGTCGAATCCCAAATGCATTGCCGAAATCCTAATGCATCCACAATTTCCATAAATGATTTGCAGAGGGGATCAGAAGGCTTATTTATATGAACGTTAAAGTCACCAATGATCAGAATGTTATCTGCTCTCATTGACAAGTTAGAGATGAACGCACCAAATTTATCTAAGAATTCAGAATATGGACCAGGAGGCCTATATACAGTGACAAAGTAATATGGCTGATTTTTATTCTTCTGACCTTGGCAATGCGTAATATCCTGAGCGGAGCGGAGAATCAGATGCTCAAATGAGTTATATTTGTGACCCCCAACAGCTAATAAGCTAAACCTAGATTTATAAATAAGAGTTTCACATAACCCAATCATATCTAAGTGATGATCAATAATTAAATCATTAATCAACAATGATTTTGAGGACAGTGATCTTATGTTAATGAGATCAAGTCTAAGGACCTCAGTGGGGTTGACAGTTCAGCTGTTTGGGTTTAGGGGTGGTTCAAAAGTGGCATATATAAGATGCCTAGAAGTAGGTTTAGGTTTGAGACATTCCACACGCGTTGTAGGTAGCAGACACGAAATCTTTGCTATTATTGGAACAACCACTGGGCCATCCTCAATTTCAACATGATCCAATATAGTAATGGGTATTAAGTTTGCAAAGCATATCCCTCTATGATTTTTATGGACATGTCTACGGGAGCAGGCCACAGTCTCAACTTGTTGAATTTCCCTCCCTGGCAGATAAACTGCACTATCACCATAGTGGATTTTCTGCACTAATTTCACCACTAAGCTAATGGATTTCACACCCACATTTGTCATAAGCCTTGCAGGGTCTCTAATCACCTGCTCCGTGGCCTGCTGTAGATTCCTAATGTTACCCTCCCTCTAGAGCTCTATCTATGTTTGCAGACAAGATGGCGGCGTCTTCCCCAGTAGGGTGGAGGCCGTCCGGCATCAGCAGGCCACGGCGGCCCCAGAACGAAGGCCAGTTATCACTAAAGCTAAAGCCTTGCTGTCTACAAAACTGCGCCAGCCACCTATTTAACGATGTCAGCCTGCTAAACACGTCATCAGTACCCCTGGAGGGGAGGGGACCAGAGACTATTAATCGATGCTGACACATCTTTCTGGCAAGGTCACAAGTCCTCTCTATGTCCATTTTTGTGACCCCTGAGTGCTTCATCCTGATATCATTGGTGCCGACACGAATAACTATGTGATTATATCTCATGTCATCTGCCTTCGTCTGTCTTCCCTTCTGCAGTGTCAGCACCCTAAGATGGGATGCAATGTCTGGAGCTCTGGCCCCAGGAATACATTTAACATCAGCCGGCGTCTGTAACCTGACTTTGTGGATGATAGAATCCCCTGTTACTAAAGTCCGGTGTTTCAGCCTGGCGATAGGAGTGGAAGTCACTTGTGGGCTCGGAGAATTCACATCAGGTAAATCCAAGGGGGAGAACCGATTCACAGTTCGCAGTGGCGAGTGTGATCGGGGTGCCACAACCGGGCACCAAGCCCTATGGGGCTTCCTCCGCCTTGCCACAGTCCGAAAACCGTCCTCCACAGCCGGCGTTTCTAGGCTAATGCTAATGGGCTCACTAGCTGGTCCAGCACTGATCTCATCTGGAGTGCCCGTAACATCTAACTCCACTGCACTAAGAAGCTGCTCTAACTTATCGACACGGCTCTCTAAGAGAGCCACCCTATCTTCCAACATCATGTAGGATTTATGGAGGGTGTAAAGTAGGTAAAGTAGTCTACTTTGTGCACTAGAAAATTAAAGAATATAGCCAAGTAAGCACAAGCTAACCAATAATGGATAAGCTAACCACTCCTAAGGCTCACACAGATGCAAATAAATGAATTAAAGTTCACAGCAGTTACACTGAAAGAGTAGCAGAGGTATTAGAAATGTAGGAACAGTAAATATATACACACACCACTCCTAAGATTAACACAAGAGTAAAGTACTAAGCTAAAGTTCACAACAGTTACACTAACAGTTAACAGAAGTATATAAAAAAATGAAATGAAAAAATGAAAACAAGGGTCCGAAGTCGCTAACGTAAGCTAACTGCTAGTGAAAATGCTAGCCGCTCCTAAGATTTACACAGGAGTAAAATAATTACTTAAAATTCACAGCAGTTCGACTGAAAAACTAACAGAAGTATTAACCAGGTAAAAAGAACCAGCTATAAAAATAACGATGGGTGGGAAGGGAGGAGTCAACCTAGCTAGCAAATGCTAGCTGCTAGTGAATTACAACAGGACTATAGTTAAATAACGTTCAGAGTAGATACAATTAATAACCAGAAGAGTGCTAAACAGAAATAAAAGAAACGTACACAACCGTGTGAAGTTCAGAATAGTGTCACAACAACAAACAATCCGTCGGAAATAAGTTGCCAGATCTGTGAGCCAGCGTCAGCCGCCGATGGCCCAATGAATGGTTCAGGTGTGGACCGGGAGCCGTGAACCCCCCCCACCACCCGGATATAAAAGCAGGCATGTATCACCTCTTTTGCTACACAGACGTCATGCAACACAGAGGGGTCGGTAACGCCTTTGCCCCCTTTTTTTTATTGAGGATTTATTTCATTCATTTAAAAGAAAAACAGAAAAGCAAAATTAACAAAACATTACAAACCACTGAACGAAAAAGTGCAGTTTGTAAGAACAAGTCTTATATATTCTGCCCCTTTTTTTACAATACAATCTTGCAAAGCATCATCAATTGACATCATTGCATTTCTATGACTTTGTCACATGCCACCGACTTCTTTCCTAATTTTAACCATTATTTAAAAGACTACATCCCTAATAGATTACATTTTAAACTTCAAACATTCTAAACATTAACAGATTACATTTTTGGCTTTGTCACAGCCCACTGACTTATTTCATAGTTTCATACTTACGAAATACATCAAGTTTAATACGTTTTTTAAATAATTTAAGCGACCTTGATTCTTTGATTTCTTTGTTGAGGTTGTTCCATAATTTTACACCATTCACTGCAATACTCCGTTACTTTATCTTGGTTCTGAATCTTGGTTTTTTAAAGACTTCTATGCCCTTCAAATTATAACTACTTACTCTTTTTTCAAACATATTTTGAATGTTTATTGGTAAGGTATTGTTATTTGCTTGGTACATTATTTGTAGTAATTTCAAATCAACTAAATCATGAAATTTAAGTACCCTATACTTAATGAACAATGGATTAGATGGATCTCTAAATCGACTGTTGCCAATCACTTTTAAAGCTCTTTTCTGCAAAATAAATAAAGGTTGTGTAAAAGTTGTACATGTTGATTCCCAGATTTCTACACAATAAGTCAAATATGGAACAATCAATGAATTGTACAATGTTAATAATCCATAACTATTTAATGAATATTTAACTTTATGCAAAACAGCAATGGCTTTCGCTATCTTTCCTTTTATGTAATTTATGTGTGACTTCCATGTAAAATCTTCATCAATCATAACTCCTAAAAATTTCATTTCTTTTACCCTTTGAATGTCCATTCCATCTATTTTAATGACATCATTTTTTTAACTCTGTCATTAAACAATATGAAATTTGTTTTATTAAGATTAAGTGACAATCTGTTTATATCAAACCAATATTTCACTTTTTCCAACTCTGTATTTATCACTTGTGCTACTTCCTGTATATCTGATCCAGAGTAAAATAATGTATCGTCAGCAAATAAAATGCTACCAAGTACATTAGATATATTCACAAAATCATTGATATACAAAATAAACAGTTTGGGTCCAAGTACCGACCCTTGTGGTACTCCACACATAATATTACACAATTCTGATTTAGTATTATTTATCTGAACAAACTGTTTTCTACTTTCTAAGTAGCTTTTTACCCACTGATGTGCAATCCCTCTTATTCCATATTGTTGTAACTTGTGAAGCAATCTTGAATGATCGATAACATCAAAAGCTTTTTTCAAGTCAATAAAAACACTCACCATATAATCCTTATTATCTATTGCTGTTGACATGTTCTCTGTTAATTCCATAATTGCCATAGCTGTCAAATGTTTTGTTCTAAATCCATACTGAGCATTATTTAAAATATGATGTTTCTCAATTTTCTCCGCGCTTTTGAAATTGAAGGTCATTTTGGCCAAATAATTACAAAGAAATTTATTTGCTTATTACATGCCGGACTCTAAAAGACATATTGAAAAAGTATGCAGTGAAATCAAAAGCGATCAAGATCAACCGGTTAATTTCACATACAGTAAAGTGATTGTGATGTTACATTTTAAACAGGTGTGTTAAAAAAGGCCTGGATTTGTGCCTTACTATGAAAACCAGGTGGGGAATGGGCTACAGGGGTTCGATGGCGCTCCTGTTATGTACGGATGCAGCCTTGGGAACATATTTTCGAAACTATTCAAATTTGTAACGCCATTGTTTAAACAAGGATACACGATCGCCAAACCCCAACTGAAAAACACGGCTCAGAGCATCGCTTCTCGGATGGAATCAGGATCCGGAACAGCAGCGGGGGTCAGTGATCATGGTGCTCTCAAGAAGGCCACAGAAACACCCCCAGGGAAACGCGTGACAATGATTAAAAAAATGTAAGACCCCCGGGAAAAGCAAAACAATTCAAAGAAACCGTAAGAAGAGGAGGTTGTCCAGAGATATTTTCTCTTAAACTATGTCTCTTTTGCGATATAATTCCCCCAAATGCGCCATAAGCAAATTGGATTTCTTCACCATCCCCGGAACCTAGCTGTCCATCAAACAAAGACAATACGTTGAGGTCACCCCATTATCCACACTGACGGACACCTTCCAGCTCTTCCACGTCCATGAACATCTTCACCGAAACGTGTAAAATTCAGTGAGCTTTTCATCGAAATTATCATAATATTTCAGTTCAGAATGTTCTCTGCCACCCCCTACACTCTCTGCGCTGAAGGATTGATGAAGCACTGTGCCAGGAGATTTAAGACCGCTGGGATGAACTGCAGGGTCCACAGTTTTGTCATGAGTCGGTCAAAGTGTCCGGTATAAAAGTATTCATTTAACAGGTCCAGACACTTGTGACTTTTTTTGGCTGGGATGATCAATCTAACACCCATAGCAGAGTTTCTGTCTGTAAGTTTTGACCACCGTCAGAAGTAAATGAGCCATGGCGACTTTAATCGTCTCCAGAAATTCTTCTGACAAGAAGCCATCCGGCTGGTCTGCTATGAAGGAAGTGGTGTATTTCTCACCCCACTCAGAGTCTTGTACCTCGCTTGATGACCCAGCCGCCGCGGCAGCAGGAAGGAGCCACACGTCTTCTGGCGCAGAAGCCATCGAGGAAGGAGATCTGTCACCCCAGCCTGGTTCGAGTGGGAATGACCATGGATGATCGAAGTCCGCTCGGTCCCATGAAGCCTCCTGTTGCTGCTTCTGATGCCAGTCCTCCGCCATGACTGGCAGACTGCCCGCAGCAACTGGCGGAGTCACGCCCCACACATGGTCTCCATCAGCAGATGAATGGTAGCAAGGACTTAACCATGGATGCTCCGCGGCCCTGGAAAGGTCGAAAGCGGACTCCTGCACCAGTCTTAAAAACTGGGAGTCACTTTCTGCACAACCACAATCACAGGTTAGGTCAGAATCCAGTTCGAACACAGAACACGTGGAGTTCATGCTGGCTTGATGTCTGATGTTTAGTAACATTCACCAGCGTCTCTGTCAGGTAGCAGAGGATCGGTGTGCGGCCGGCCATGTTGACTGCTTCATGTCAGCGGTGGATTTGAAGAGGGATTTTTAAACCCTGCCTTTGTGCAGACTCATCACAGGGGAGCTGAGTGTATTATACCCAGCTGGAAAGACTATAATCTTTGATCAGCCAATATGTAGCCGATTGATGAGTCTTCAAAGAAGCTCATTTCCCAGCGGTATCTGGTGATCAGGAAATTTAGCATGACGCCTTGGTCACAGCAGATGTGGTCCTTTCCACGATGAAGGGGTCCAAAGGGGACAGGTGGACCTCATAAAAAATATTGTTTCAAACGATGACCTCTCTGTAATACCTAAGATCTGTGACGCTCGGCTGGTCTTTCAGAAATACTGTAAAAGACCTGTGGCCTTTTGTGCTAAACAGATGCATCTCCAAACTTCTATTGTTTTCTTAGCTAACAGGAAAAGAGTCAACATCCACCCCCTCCCCCTGCTGTGACATTCTGCATGACACACACACACACACATCCACCTAAAACATTATAAAAACACCTGCAGGCTCTCCATCAGGCTGGTGAAATATCACTTTTGCGCTAAACACCCCACACACACACGCACACACACTTAAGATGCAGATATCCCCGCCCTGTTGTGACAATTTGATGCAGGCTAATGTTTCACTGTCAGAGTTCTGTTAATGTAGGAAAAGCAAGTAAACACTATTTCTTTAATTACTTCAAAAAAGATTTTTATTTTAACAATGATTATAATTACTGATTATAATTCACATTTAATTATAAACCACTATTTCATTAACCGTTAGCGGGACACTGTGTGCAGCTGAGGCATCCAGCCTTCAGGGGCGCTCTGTTCTGCTGTAAGAGAAGCAACATTAACCCTCCTTACTGTATTAAAGAAATCCTCCCATAATTACATCAAAGATACAGTTTTTTAATTGTTCTTTAATTCAGGAATTAAAAAATATAAAAGGGTATTAAATATTAGATGCTGGTGACTGTTTTAGATATTCACGTTTAATTATATCATAATTCAATATTTTTTTAATTACTACATTAAAGAAATCCTCCCATAATTACATGAAAGATACATTTTAATTGTTCTTTAATTCAGGAATTAAAAAATATAAAAGGATATTAAAATATTAAACACAGATGGGAGGGGCAGGGGAGAGGGAGGGGAAGAAAGGGGGGTCATAAATCATCATGTTTTTATGGTTTTATGGCATTATTTATGGTTTTATTGCCTTTTGGACAACTTGTGTCCTTTTCGCTCTACTGTGAAATGCTATACGATTTCAACGACAAAACCTGGATTAATCTTTTTAGTCACATAGCACTACTGTTATTCTGAACACTACTGTGTATATATACGTATATATATATATATATATATATATACACACAAGGTCTATTAGAAAAGAAACCGACAGTTTTATTTTTTTTTTTAAACTATATGGATTTGAATCACGTGTGATTACATCAGCCAAGCTTGAACCCTCGTGCGCATGTGTGAGTTTTTTCACGCCTGTCGGTGACGTCATTCACCTGTGAGCACGCCTTGTGGAAGGAGTGGTCCAGCCCCCTCGTCGGATTTTCATTGTCTGAGAAGTTGCTGTGCTTGATCAAAATTTTTTCAAGAACTGTGAGGCACATCCAACTGGACACCATTCCAGAAATTCAGCTGGTTTTCGGTGTAAATTGTAACGGCTGATGAGAGATTTTGGATTGTTTCTATCGCTGTAAGGATTTCCCACGGAGCGGGACGTCGCACAGCGCTCCGAGGCGACGTTGTCATCCTGTTTCAAGCTGAAAACCTCCAAATTTAAGCCTTTGTTGACCCAGGACGTCGTGAGAGAACAGAGAACTTTCAGAAGAGGTCGGAATCAGCAGTTTATCTGGACATTCCACTGTTAAAGGAGATTTGATGTTGATGTTGATAACCATTTGTAAAATCCAGGCCGCTTTTGGTGGCTTTCAGTTGAGTGAGTATCTGAGAAATTGTTTAACAGCAGGGCATGTTCCAACTTGTCCTTAAGGCTTCCAACTGAGGTGTTTTTCCTGTGGCGGGCATGCCGCGCCAGCTGCGAGCTGACGCGCCAATCCGTCCGCACGTCTTTCATTAAAAAAAATCTACTTTAACAGTGGAATGTCCAGATAAACTGCTGATTCCGACCTCTTCTGAAAGTTCTCTGTTCTCTCACGACATCCTGGGTCAACAAAGGCTTAAATTTGGAGGTCTTCAGCTTGAAACAGGATGACGACGTCGCCTCGGAGTGCTGTGCGACGTCCCGCTCCGTGGGAAGTCCTTACAGCAATAGAAACAATCCAAAATCTCTCATCAGCCGTTAAAATTTTCACCGAAAACCAGCTGAATTTCTCGAATGGTGTCCACTCGGATGTGCCTCACAGTTTTTGAAAAAATTTTCATCAAGCACAGCGCCAGTCTCTCAGCAACTTCTCAGACAAAGGAATTCCGACGAGGGGGCTGGACCACTCCTTCCACAAAGCCTGCTCACAGGCGAATGACGTCACCAACAGGCGTGAAAAAACTCTTGCATGCCCACGAGGGTTCAAGCTTGGCTGATGTAATCACACGTGATTCAAATCCATATTGATTTTTAAAAAAATAATAAGGTCGGATACTTTTCTCACAGACCTCGTGTATATATATATATATATATATATATATATTCACCACACAGCCTCAGTGAAACTGTAAAGTGTGAAAAACTGATTGAGAAAGTTTTTCATCCAGGATGTCATCATTAAAAGAGCAGATTTACTCCTTTATTTCTTCCAGAATTATTTTTTTCATTTTTTTTTTATTATTGTTGTTTATGCACCAATAATCCAAGATTAAATTACTTGTATGTGAGAACTTACTTGGCAATAAAATTGATTCTGACTTGACAATTTTTTTTTAAAGTAAGCAATCCCACTCAAAAATGTTGAAAAAAAAAAGCTAAACTGTCAACATGACAGAAAAACTGTGCCTGTCTTACTGAATTAAAGGTACAGTGTGTCATTTTTAAAGAAAAGAGCAAATGCTATGTCCATCAAATATTAATGTGTTTTTAAACTTTTCAATGTTATTTTATTAACTTGGACAGAAAAATGCCAAAAAAAACTCTGATATTAAAAAATAAGTGTCATTATTATTATCATTATTTTGTCTATTATTCTTGCTGTCAATCCATCGAAAACCAGTCAAATTGACTCCCAACGTGCTGCCTCGGGTGATAATTGCCAACAGCACCGCGATACTAAAAATTTCTGGGGAGAACCCTGAGTTACTTTAGTTATTACTACCAGGTAGTCTGTGTGTTATCAGATGAAAAACAACGTTTAGAGCTTTAAGAAAATGAAGAAAAGTAAAACAAAAAACAAAAACAAATCGTCACTGGGAGGACTCGAACCACCAACCTCTCGGTTAACAGCCGAATGCGCTAACCTATTGCGCCACAGTGACCTAACGGTCGAAAGTGAGATTTGTCCTTAAATCTAAGATGTTCAGGTTCCGTTTGGTCATGAAATTCAAGTCCTGCGATTTCAGCTTTAAAAAGGCTGAACTAAAAGACACGGGAGGCCTGAAAAAACCTGCTGTGGTGCTGTTGATTATTTTATTTTATAGATCACTGTAATTCCCATGTTTAAAAAAGTTATCAACGCAGGTTAACAACAGGTCGCTGGTCATCAGAGCAAGAAGTAAAACCTGTAAAACTCGCGTGGATGTGCACCGGGTTCGATTCTGCCGTTTAATCGCTGTGAGCGCATGAAAGCGTCACATTTGTTTTCTTGCAAACCTTATAGGCAGCGCCAGGACTTTTCGCGACTAGTGCACACAGGACCGAGGAAGATGGTTTGATCCATCCTGTACTGACTGGCGATGCGTAACGAGGAGATGCTTCTGCGCAGGCTGCAGAACGCCACATCGTTTCAGCATGACTTTTAGCACTCAGATGTTGGTGAATTATTCAAAATGCTATACGATTTCGCTTTCCTGTGAATCACTGAACTAATATTTAGTTGTATAAATATAAAAAGTTCAGCAGCGTCTCGATCACAGGTCTGTGGGTCGCGCTGGACTAGGAAATTAACCTGTCCACGAGTCACGTCGACTTGCGAAAAATATCGTGTTGAGAGGGTAATTTATTAACCCCACGCGGGCATCATTAGGCAGGTTAGTCCCATCAGCGTTCGTAATTTTCAAACGCAGACAGTAGCGTATTATTGAGGTCTAACTACCTCTCACTGTCTTCAGGGATAAAAAAAATTCGATCGGGACCGTAATTCCGAGGACTAAAAACCTACATTTAAAAAAAAAAAAAATAACATCATTATATTGTTTTCTGCCATGGGTAATTGTGTGATGAAATTGTTTCAAAGTGTGAGGGAAGTGTATATTATATGCAGACTCTCGTATCTGCTGGAACAAATCATCATCCGCAAACTGGACAATCCTGACAGCCCGCCTTCATGCGTAATGGAACACGTCTTTGATGTCATCAGGCACTGCACTGAGTCTGCAGTCTGGGGGGAACATGTCCGCAACACAGCTCACCATTCCTCTGAAAAGCCTCTGTATGATGTATTATTCAGAATCACTGTTTTGACTACTGACAATTTTACACGGTTTAAGCCGCAACATGTCTTTACGTTACACACTCTGTTTATGGACGTGATGGCGTGGCATGCGAATCACAACCTACTAATCAGGTCCCAGATTTTCTCCACACTGTTAAAGCTGAATACTGAGATAAACCGTAAACGCGAGGAGCGCGTATTACTGAGAGTCCATCAAGTATGTACATGAACAAATCCTTTTTTTTTTTTTTTTTACCTCCGCCAAAGAGGTTATGTTTTCGGTTGCGTTTGTTTGTCTGTCTGTCAGCAGGATAACTCAAAAAGTTTTGAACGGATTTTGATGAAATTTTGTGGAGTGGTTGGAAATGACAAGAGGAACAAGTGATTAAATTTTAGTGGTGATCCGGATCCAGGAATTTTTTAAAGGATTCTTCACCATTGCGGGATCAGGGGAATTTTGACATTCTAGTTTCTAACTCCACAAAAATAAGGCAGAAAGGCTTGAAAAAAATTAAGGTGTAACATAGTCAAATGTTCTATCAAACAACAAAGTTTGGTGATGATCAGATCCGGATTCCGGATCTGGTGATGCAGAATATGCAAAAATATAGGGAAAATAGAAAATGTGTCAGTGTGAGGTGACGAAGCTACAACCCCTGGCAAAAATTATGGAATCACCGGCCTCAGAGGATGTTCATTCAGTTGTTTAATTTTGTAGAAAAAAAGCAGATCACACACATGACACAAAACTAGTTTTGGGGATGAACATTTACAGGGTGATTTCATAATTTTTTCCTCAGAATTGAGTGATTCCATATTTTTTTCCTCTGCTTGGTCTAAAAAAGTAACCGTTACTGACTGCCACAATTTTTTTTCTTGATTTCTTATAGTGTTTCTTAAAGCCAGAAAGTTGCCATTTGAAATGACTTTAGTTTTGTGTCATGTCTGTGATCTGCTTTTTTTCTACAAAATTAAACAACTGAATGAACATCCTCTGAGGCCGGTGATTCCATAATTTTTGCCAGGGGTTGTAGAGATGCACAACTAACACCAAATTGTAGCTGAATCTGTACTGATTCAGTAAGGTGTCATCAGATTTGATGTAGCTTCAAATGTTATGGAGCTCGATCCAGAAGAAAACCGCCATTACCGAAAAATGATTTTATACAATAACTTTTCAACTAATAAAGACATAAAAGTGATTCCAAGTTGTAGTGGTATGTTTTCATGGTCAAGGATGTCAAATATACAGGAAAGAAAAGTGTATGTATCATAGTTTTGGTTGTAACACTGAATTGTTGAATAGATCACTGTGCCAAGGAGGGAATCTCTTTAGGGTCAGTGACCCTATGGCCTTGGTGGAGGTTTGCACTCTGAGTGCTTCTAGTTTCTTCATGTTTTTTTCTCCATGGCTTTAATGGAGACTCATGTGGCTTTAATGAATGTAATAAACCATGTATACAGCCTGTGTTCTTTTCAATAATATTGCTGAAAAGGGTAAATTGTTTTTCCAACAACGTTTTTTGAAATAAAGTTTTGTTTTTTTTTTGTGAAAAAAGGTTATGGATCTCTTGATAGGGGTCCCCCTGATCATATCTTTGAAGTTTGCACACTTAAAACGTCATTAAAAGGAAAGGTGAGCGCAGTTCGATGGCGCTGTCCATGGTGCTGAATCGAGGTTCAATTTAAAAGTAATGCAAGGTCAACAGCGGACTCCTGCACCAGTCTTAAAAACTGGGAGTCACTTTCTGCACAACCACAATCACAGGTTAGGTCAGAATCCAGTTCGAACACAGAACACGTGGAGTTCATGCTGGCTTGATGTCTGATGTTTAGTAACATTCACCAGCGTCTCTGTCAGGTAGCAGAGGATCGGTGTGCGGCCGGCCATGTTGACTGCTTCATGTCAGCGGTGGATTTGAAGAGGGATTTTTAAACCCTGCCTTTGTGCAGACTCATCACAGGGGAGCTGAGTGTATTATACCCAGCTGGAAAGACTATAATCTTTGATCAGCCAATATGTAGCCGATTGATGAGTCTTCAAAGAAGCTCATTTCCCAGCGGTATCTGGTGATCAGGAAATTTAGCATGACGCCTTGGTCACAGCAGATGTGGTCCTTTCCACGATGAAGGGGTCCAAAGGGGACAGGTGGACCTCATAAAAAATATTGTTTCAAACGATGACCTCTCTGTAATACCTAAGATCTGTGACGCTCGGCTGGTCTTTCAGAAATACTGTAAAAGACCTGTGGCCTTTTGTGCTAAACAGATGCATCTCCAAACTTCTATTGTTTTCTTAGCTAACAGGAAAAGAGTCAACATCCACCCCCTCCCCCTGCTGTGACATTCTGCATGACACACACACACACACATCCACCTAAAACATTATAAAAACACCTGCAGGCTCTCCATCAGGCTGGTGAAATATCACTTTTGCGCAAAACACCCCACACACACACGCGCACACACACTTAAGATGCAGATATCCCCGCCCTGTTGTGACAATTTGATGCAGGCTAATGTTTCACTGTCAGAGTTCTGTTAATGTAGGAAAAGCAAGTAAACACTATTTCTTTAATTACTTCAAAAAAGATTTTTATTTTAACAATGATTATAATTACTGATTATAATTCACATTTAATTATAAAGCACTATTTCATTAACCGTTAGCGGGACACTGTGTGCAGCTGAGGCATCCAGCCTTCAGGGGCGCTCTGTTCTGCTGTAAGAGAAGCAACATTAACCCTCCTTACTGTATTAAAGAAATCCTCCCATAATTACATTAAAGATACAGTTTTTTAATTGTTCTTTAATTCAGGAATTAAAAAATATAAAAGGGTATTAATATTAGATGCTGGTGACTGTTTTAGATATTCACGTTTAATTATATCATAATTCAATTTTTTTAATTACTACATTAAAGAAATCCTCCCATAATTACATGAAAGATACATTTTAATTGTTCTTTAATTCAGGAATTAAAAAATATAAAAGGATATTAAAATATTAAACAGGTGGGAGGGGCAGGGGAGAGGGAGGGGAAGAAAGGGGGGTCATAAATCATCATGTTTTATGGTTTTATGGCATTATTTATGGTTTTATTGCCTTTTTGACAACTTGTGTCCTTTCGCTCTACTGTGAAATGCTATACGATTTATCTTTCCTGTGAATCACTGAACTAATATTTGTTTCTGAGAACTGCTTCACATCTGTGTTGCATGGAGTTGACCAATTTCTGACATCCTGCTTATTACATGCCCGTCTCTAAGCCCAGTTTCATAGCCTTAAGAGTGTGCATATCATGAATGCTTGGTCTTGTTGGATTGTGAGAATCTGAATCGACTGGTACCTTGTTTCCCATGTAACAATAAGAAATATACTCAAAACCTGGATTAATCTTTTTAGTCACATAGCACTACTGTTATTCTGAACACTACTGTATATATATATATATATATATATATATATATTATATATATATATATATATATATATATATATATATATATATATACACACACACACACACAGAAGGTCTATTAGAAAAGAAACCAACAGTTTTATTTAAAAAAAAAAAACTATATGGATTTGAATCATGTGTTACATCAGCCAAGCTTGAACCCTCGTGCGCATGCGTGAGTTTTTTCACGCCTGTCGGTGACGTCATTCACCTGTGAACATGCCTTGTGGAAGGAGTGGTCCAGCCCCCTCATTGGATTTTCATTGTCTGAGAAGTTGCTGAGAGACTGGCGCTGTGCTTGATCAAAATTTTTTCAAGAACTGTGAGGCACATCCAACTGGACACCATTCCAGAAATTCAGCTGGTTTTCGGTGTAAATTGTAACGGCTGATGAGAGATTTTGGATTGTTTCTATCGCTGTAAGGACTTCCCACGGAGCGGGATGTCGCACAGCGCTCCGAGGCGACGTCGTCATCCTGTTTCAAGCTGAAAACCTCCAAATTTAAGCCTTTGTTGACCCAGGATGTCGTGAGAGAACAGAGAACTTTCAGAAGAGGTCGGAATCAGCAGTTTATCCGGACATTCCACTGTTAAAGGAGATTTGATGTTGATGTTGATAACCATTTGTAAAATCCAGGCCGCTTTTGGTGGCTTTCAGTTGAGTGAGTATCTGAGAAATTGTTTAACAGCAGGGCATGTTCCAACTTGTCCTTAAGGCTTCCAACGGAGGTGTTTTTCCTGTGGCGGGCATGCCGCGCCAGCTGCGAGCTGACGCGCCAATCCGTCTGCACGTCTTTCATTAAAAAATCTCCTTTAACAGTGGAATGTCCGGATAAACTGCTGATTCCGACCTCTTCTGAAAGTTCTCTATTCTCTCATGACGTCCTGGGTCAACAAAGGCTTAAATTTGGAGGTTTTCAGCTTGAAACAGGATGACGACATCGCCTCGGAGCGCTGTGCGACGTCCCGCTCCGTGGGAAGTCATTACAGCGATAGAAACAATCCAAAATCTCTCATCAGCCGTTAAAATTTTCACCGAAAACCAGCTGAATTTCTCGAATGGTGTCCACTCGGATGTACCTCACAGTTTTTGAAAAAATTTTCATCAAGCACAGCGCCAGTCTCTCAGCAACTTCTCATACAAAGGAATTCCGACGAGGGGGCTGGACCACTCCTTCCACAAAGCCTGCTCACAGGCGAATGACGTCACCAACAGGCGTGAAAAAACTCTTGCATGCCCACGAGGGTTCAAGCTTGGCTGATGTAATCACACGTGATTCAAATCCATATTGTTTTTTTAAAAAAATAATAAGGTCGGATACTTTTCTCACAGACCTCGTATATATATATATATATATATATATATATATATATATATATATATATATATATATATATATATATATATTCACCACACAGCCTCAGTGAAACTGTAAGTGTGAAAAACTGATTGAGAAAGTTTTTCATCAGGATGTCATCATTAAAAGAGCAGATTTACTCCTTTATTTCTTCCAGAATTATTTTTTTCATTTTCTTTTTATTATTGTTGTTTATGCACCAATAATCCAAGATTAAATTACTTGTATGTGAGAACTTACTTGGCAATAAAATTGATTCTGATTTGACAAATTTTTTTTTTTAAGTAAGCAATCCCACTCAAAAATGTTGAAAAAAAAAGCTAAACTGTCAACATGACAGAAAAACTGTGCCTGTCTTACTGAATTAAAGGTACAGTGTGTCATTTTTAAAGAAAAGAGCAAATGCTATGTCCATCAAATATTAATGTGTTTTTAAACTTTTCAATGTTATTTTATTAACTTGGACAGAAAAATGCCAAAAAACTCTGATATTAAAAAATAAGTGTCATTATTATTATCATTATTTTGTCTATTATTCTTGCTGTCAATCCATCGAAAACCAGTCAAATTGACTCCCAACGTGCTGCCTCGGGTGATAATTGCCAACAGCACCGCGATACTAAAAATTTCTGGGGAGAACCCTGAGTTACTTTAGTTATTACTACCAGGTAGTCTGTGTGTTATCAGATGAAAAACACGTTTAGAGCTTTAAGAAAATGAAGAAAAGTAAAACAAAAAACAAAAACAAATCGTCACTGGGAGGACTCGAACCACCAACCTCTCGGTTAACAGCCGAATGCGCTAACCTATTGCGCCACAGTGACCTAACGGTCGAAAGTGAGATTTGTCCTTAAATCTAAGATGTTCAGGTTCCGTTTGGTCATGAAATTCAAGTCCTGCGATTTCAGCTTTAAAAAGGCTGAACTAAAAGACACGGGAGGCCTGAAAAAACCTGCTGTGGTGCTGTTGATTATTTTATTTTATAGATCACTGTAATTCCCATGTTTAAAAAAGTTATCAACGCAGGTTAACAACAGGTCGCTGGTCATCAGAGCAAGAAGTAAAACCTGTAAAACTCGCGTGGATGTGCACCGGGTTCGATTCTGCCGTTTAATCGCTGTGAGCGCATGAAAGCGTCACATTTGTTTTCTTGCAAACCTTATAGGCAGCGCCAGGACTTTTCGCGACTAGTGCACACAGGACCGAGGAAGATGGTTTGATCCATCCTGTACTGACTGGCGATGCGTAACGAGGAGATGCTTCTGCGCAGGCTGCAGAACGCCACATCGTTTCAGCATGACTTTTAGCACTCAGATGTTGGTGAATTATTCAAATGCTATACGATTTCGCTTTCCTGTGAATCACTGAACTAATATTTAGTTGTATAAATATAAAAAGTTCAGCAGCGTCTCGATCACAGGTCTGTGGGTCGCGCTGGACTAGGAAATTAACCTGTCCACGACACGTCAACTTGCGAAAAATATCGTGTTGAGAGGGTAATTTATTAACCCCACGCGGGCATCATTAGGCAGGTTAGTCCCATCAGCGTTCGTAATTTTCAAACGCAGCCAGTAGCGTATTATTGAGGTCTAAATACCTCTCACTGTCTTCAGGGATAAAAAAATTCGATCGGGACCGTAATTCCGAGGACTGAAAACCTACATTAAAAAAAAATAAATAAATATCATTATATTGTTTTCTGCCATGGGAAATTGTGTGATGAAATTGTTTCAAAGTGGTGAGGGAAGTGTATATTATATGCAGACTCTCGTATCTGCTGGAACAAATCATCATCCGCAAACTGGACAATCCTGACAGCCCGCCTTCATGCGTAATGGAACACGTCTTTGATGTCATCAGGCACTGCACTGAGTCTGCAGTCTGGGGGGAACATGTCCGCAACACAGCTCACCATTCCTCTGAAAAGCCTCTGTATGATGTATTATTCAGAATCACTGTTTTGACTACTGACAATTTTACACGGTTTAAGCCGCAACATGTCTTTACATTACACACTCTGTTTATGGACGTGATGGCGTGGCATGCGAATCACAACCTACTAATCAGGTCCCAGATTTTCTCCACACTGTTAAAGCTGAATACTGAGATAAACCGTAAACGCGAGGAGCGCGTATTACTGAGAGTCCATCAAGTATGTACATGAACAAATCCTTTTTTTTTTTTTTTTTTTTTACCTCCGCCAAAGAGGTTATGTTTCGGTTGCGTTTGTTTGTCTGTCTGTCAGCAGGATAACTCAAAAAGTTTTGAACGGATTTTGATGAAATTTTGTGGAGTGGTTGGAAATGACAAGAGGAACAAGTGATTAAATTTTAGTGGTGATCCGGATCCAGGAATTTTTTAAAGGATTCTTCACCATTGCGGGATCAGGGGAATTTTGACATTCTAGTTTCTAACTCCACAAAAATAAGGCAGAAAGGCTTGAAAAAAAAATTAAGGTGTAACATAGTCAAATGTTCTATCAAACAACAAAGTTTGGTGATGATCGGATCCGGATTCCGGATCTGGTGATCCAGAATATGCAAAAATATAGGGAAAATAGAAAATGTGTCAGTGTGAGGTGACGAAGCTACAACCCCTGGCAAAAATTATGGAATCACCGGCCTCAGAGGATGTTCATTCAGTTGTTTAATTTTGTAGAAAAAAAGCAGATCACACACATGACACAAAACTAGTTTTGGGGATGAACATTTACAGGGTGATTTCATAATTTTTTCCTCAGAATTGAGTGATTCCATATTTTTTTCCTCTGCTTGGTCTAAAAAAGTAACCGTTACTGACTGCCACAATTTTTTTTCTTGATTTCTTATAGTGTTTCTTAAAGCCAGAAAGTTGCCATTTGAAATGACTTTAGTTTTGTGTCATGTCTGTGATCTGCTTTTTTTCTACAAAATTAAACAACTGAATGAACATCCTCTGAGGCCGGTGATTCCATAATTTTTGCCAGGGGTTGTAGAGATGCACAACTAACACCAAATTGTAGCTGAATCTGTACTGATTCAGTAAGGTGTCATCAGATTTGATGTAGCTTCAAATGTTATGGAGCTCGATCCAGAAGAAAACCGCCATTACCGAAAAATCATTTTTATACAATAACTTTTCAACTAATAAAGACATAAAAGTGATTCCAAGTTGTAGTGGTATGTTTTCATGGTCAAGGATGTCAAATATACAGGAAAGAAAAGTGTATGTATCATAGTTTTGGTTGTAACACTGAATTGTTGAATAGATCACTGTGCCAAGGAGGGAATCTCTTTAGGGTCAGTGACCCTATGGCCTTGGTGGAGGTTTGCACTCTGAGTGCTTCTAGTTTCTTCATGTTTTTTTCTCCATGGCTTTAATGGAGACTCATGTGGCTTTAATGAATGTAATAAACCATGTATACAGCCTGTGTTCTTTTCAATAATATTGCTGAAAAGGGTAAATTGTTTTTCCAACAACGTTTTTTGAAATAAAGGTTTTTTTTTTTTTTGTGAAAAAAGGTTATGGATCTCTTGATAGGGGTCCCCCTGATCATATCTTTGAAGTTTGCACACTTAAAACGTCATTAAAAGGAAAGGTGAGCGCAGTTCGATGGCGCTGTCCATGGTGCTGAATCGAGGTTCAATTTAAAAGTAATGCAAGGTCAACAGCGGACTCCTGCACCAGTCTTAAAAACTGGGAGTCACTTTCTGCACAACCACAATCACAGGTTAGGTCAGAATCCAGTTCGAACACAGAACACGTGGAGTTCATGCTGGCTTGATGTCTGATGTTTAGTAACATTCACCAGCGTCTCTGTCAGGTAGCAGAGGATCGGTGTGCGGCCGGCCATGTTGACTGCTTCATGTCAGCGGTGGATTTGAAGAGGGATTTTTAAACCCTGCCTTTGTGCAGACTCATCACAGGGGAGCTGAGTGTATTATACCCAGCTGGAAAGACTATAATCTTTGATCAGCCAATATGTAGCCGATTGATGAGTCTTCAAAGAAACTCATTTCCCAGCGGTATCTGGTGATCAGGAAATTTAGCATGACGCCTTGGTCACAGCAGATGTGGTCCTTTCCACGATGAAGGGGTCCAAAGGGGACAGGTGGACCTCATAAAAAATATTGTTTCAAACGATGACCTCTCTGTAATACCTAAGATCTGTGACGCTCGGCTGGTCTTTCAGAAATACTGTAAAAGACCTGTGGCCTTTTGTGCTAAACAGATGCATCTCCAAACTTCTATTGTTTTCTTAGCTAACAGGAAAAGAGTCAACATCCACCCCCTCCCCCTGCTATGACATTCTGCATGACACACACACACACACATCCACCTAAAACATTATAAAAACACCTGCAGGCTCTCCATCAGGCTGGTGAAATATCACTTTTGCGCAAAACACCCCACACACACACACACGCGCACACACACTTAAGATGCAGATATCCCCGCCCTGTTGTGACAATTTGATGCAGGCTAATGTTTCACTGTCAGAGTTCTGTTAATGTAGGAAAAGCAAGTAAACACTATTTCTTTAATTACTTCAAAAAAGATTTTTATTTTAACAATGATTATAATTACTGATTATAATTCACATTTAATTATAAAGCACTATTTCATTAACCGTTAGCGGGACACTGTGTGCAGCTGAGGCATCCAGCCTTCAGGGGCGCTCTGTTCTGCTGTAAGAGAAGCAACATTAACCCTCCTTACTGTATTAAAGAAATCCTCCCATAATTACATTAAAGATACAGTTTTTTAATTGTTCTTTAATTCAGGAATTAAAAAATATAAAAGGGTATTAAATATTAGATGCTGGTGACTGTTTTAGATATTCACGTTTAATTATATCATAATTCAATATTTTTTTAATTACTACATTAAAGAAATCCTCCCATAATTACATGAAAGATACATTTTAATTGTTCTTTAATTCAGGAATTAAAAAATATAAAAGGATATTAAAATATTAAACAGGTGGGAGGGGCAGGGGAGAGGGAGGGGAAGAAAGGGGGGTCATAAATCATCATGTTTTTATGGTTTTATGGCATTATTTATGGTTTTATTGCCTTTTTGACAACTTACTGTGAAATGCTATACGATTTATCTTTCCTGTGAATCACTGAACTAATATTTGTTTCTGAGAACTGCTTCACATCTGTGTTGCATGGAGTCGACCAATTTCTGACATCCTGCTTATTACATGCCCGTCTCTAAGCCCAGTTTCATAGCCTTAAGAGTGTGCATATCATGAATGCTTGGTCTTGTTGGATTTGTGAGAATCTGAATCGACTGGTACCTTGTTTCCCATGTAACAATAAGAAATATACTCAAAACCTGGATTAATCTTTTTAGTCACATAGCACTACTGTTATTCTGAACACTACTGTATATATATATATATATACACACACACACACACACACACACACAGAAGGTCTATTAGAAAAGAAACCAACAGTTTTATTTAAAAAAAAAAAACTATATGGATTTGAATCATGTGTTACATCAGCCAAGCTTGAACCCTCGTGCGCATGCGTGAGTTTTTTCACGCCTGTCGGTGACGTCATTCACCTGTGAACATGCCTTGTGGAAGGAGTGGTCCAGCCCCCTCATTGGATTTTCATTGTCTGAGAAGTTGCTGAGAGACTGGCGCTGTGCTTGATCAAAATTTTTTCAAGAACTGTGAGGCACATCCAACTGGACACCATTCCAGAAATTCAGCTGGTTTTTGGTGTAAATTGTAATGGCTGATGAGAGATTTTGGATTGTTTCTATCGCTGTAAGGACTTCCCACGGAGCGGGACGTCGCACAGCGCTCCGAGGCGACGTCGTCATCCTGTTTCAAGCTGAAAACCTCCAAATTTAAGCCTTTGTTGACCCAGGATGTCGTGAGAGAACAGAGAACTTTCAGAAGAGGTCGGAATCAGCAGTTTATCCGGACATTCCACTGTTAAAGGAGATTTGATGTTGATGTTGATAACCATTTGTAAAATCCAGGCCGCTTTTGGTGGCTTTCAGTTGAGTGAGTATCTGAGAAATTGTTTAACAGCAGGGCATGTTCCAACTTGTCCTTAAGGCTTCCAACGGAGGTGTTTTTCCTGTGGCGGGCATGCCGCGCCAGCTGCGAGCTGACGCGCCAATCCGTCTGCACGTCTTTCATTAAAAAAATCTCCTTTAACAGTGGAATGTCCGGATAAACTGCTGATTCCTGTTGTGAAAGTGTAGGTACACGGACCCACAACAGGGGGCGCAATGAACGGACAATGGAGAAAGGTGAATAACAAGTTTTACTGTTGTGAAATCAGCACAACTGATACAATAATGCACAATTTGGAGGTGTAAGCCGAAATCTGCTGGTGTCCTGTGGGCAGGCCCGAAGGTAGGAGACGTCCGTCCTAGTCGAACCGGAACCACCCAGATTTCCTCTGCCACCGAAACCCAGAAGTACTGGAACCGCCAAGTCCCGAATTCCCAGGTGGCCACTGCCTTCGCTCGTCGGATCCGGTACTGCTGGCGGGAAAGAACACAAACACACAGGTTGGGATGCGACCGCACCCAGTAGATGAGAGGGGCAAGCCGCCTCCACCTCTTGTCACAATAAGCAGGAAGGTGAGTACTTATCCGATCACTCGGCTTTCGGTAGTCAGCTGTCCTGAAAGGTTTAACACGTATTTATAATATTTTACTTAAATAAGCAGCAGAGAAGATTACCTTAGGCTCAAGGCGATATCTCGGCACTGAGGTGGAGACGCTGTCCTGCTGATATACTCCGTCCTGAGTGCAGTCAGCTGTGTCCAGTAATGGGTGACAGCTGTCATCCTGACAGCCTTCGTCGGCGGCAGCGCCCTCTGGTGCCTGGAGCCCGCACTCCAGGCAGGGCGCCCTCTGGTGGTGGTGGGCCAGCAGTACCTCCTCTTCAGCGGCCCACACAACAGGACCCCCCCCTCAACGGGCGCCTCCTGGCGCACGACCGGGCTTGTCCGGATGGCGTCGGTAGAAGTCGGCCAGGAGGGCCGGGTCCAGGATGAAGCCCTTCTTCACCCAGGAGCGCTCCTCGGGGCCGTACCCCTCCCAGTCCACCAGGTACTGAAACCCCCGGCCCATTCGACGGACATCGAGGAGCCGGCGCACGGTCCAAGCCGGTTCCCCGTCGATGATCCGGGCAGGAGGTGGTGCCGGACCCGGGGTGCAGAGGGGTGAGGTGTGATGGGGTTTTATCCGGGAGACGTGAAACACTGGGTGAATCCGCAGTGAGGCCGGAAGCTGAAGCCTCACTGCGGCGGGATTGATGACTTTGACGACCTTGAAGGGACCGATGTATCGTTCTTGGAGCTTGGGGGAGTCCACTTGAAGGGGAATGTCCTTGGTGGACAACCACACTTCCTGCCCAGGACGGTACGTGGGGGCCGGGGCCCGTCGCCGGTCTGCATGTGTCTTCGCCCTCGTCCGGGCCTTCAACAAAGCAGAGCGGGCAGCACGCCACACCCGACGGCACTTCCGTAGGTGGGCCTGGACCGAGGGCACACCGACCTCTCCCTCGACCACCGGAAACAAGGGGGGCTGATACCCCAAGCACACCTCAAACGGGGAGAGGCCGGTGGCTGACGACACTTGGCTGTTGTGGGCGTACTCGATCCAGGCCAGGTGGGTACTCCAGGCCGTCGGGTGCGCGGCTGTCACACAGCGTAGTGTCTGCTCCAATTCTTGGTTGGCCCGCTCTGCTTGCCCGTTGGTCTGGGGGTGGTACCCGGACGACAGGCTGACCGAGGCCCCCAGTTCCCGGCAGAAGCTCCTCCAGACATGTGAGGTGAACTGGGGACCGCGATCGGAGACGATGTCTGATGGTATGCCATGCAGACGGACGACGTGGTGGACCAGGAGGTCCGCTGTCTCCTGGGCCGTAGGGAGCTTCGGGAGGGCCACGAAGTGGGCCGCCTTGGAGAAACGGTCCACTATCGTGAAGACGACGGTGTTTCCCTGGGACGGCGGGAGACCCGTGACGAAGTCCAGGCCGATGTGGGACCAGGGGCGATGAGGCACGGGCAGTGGCTGTAGCTGCCCTGAGGTCTTTTGGTGATTGGCCTTGCCCCTGGCGCAGGTGGTACAAGCCTGGACGTAGTCCCGGACGTCGGTCTCCAGGGATGCCCACCAGAAGCGTTGCCGGACGACTGCCACGGTCCTTCGCACCCCTGGGTGACAGGAGAGCTTAGAACCGTGACAGAAGTCTAGGACTGCGGCCCTGGCCTCTGGTGGGACGTATAGTTTGTTCTTTGGTCCGTTTCCGGGGTCCGGGACACGGGTCAGGGCCTCCCGGACGGTCTTCTCCACGTCCCAGGTGAGGGCGGCCACGATAGCGGACTCCGGGATGATGGGATCCGGGGGATCCGACGGTTCCGCTCTGACCTCCTCTTCGTGCACCCGGGACAATGCATCCGATCGCTGGTTCTTGGTCCCGGGGCGGTAGGTTATCCGGAAGTCAAAACGGCCAAAGAACAATGACCAGCGGGCTTGCCTGGGGTTCAGACGCTTAGCGGTCCTGATGTACTCCAGGTTCCGATGGTCAGTGAAAACCGTGAATGGCACGGCTGTTCCCTCCAACAGATGTCTCCACTCTTCGAGGGCCTCTTTCACAGCAAGGAGTTCCCGATTGCCGACGTCATAATTCCGTTCAGCGGGGGTCAACCTGCGAGAAAAATAGGCACACGGGTGAAGGACCTTATCGGTCTTCCCGCTCTGGGAGAGCACCGCTCCTATCCCTGAGTCCGAGGCATCCACTTCAACCACTAACTGGCGGCTAGGATCGGGCTGCACTAGAACTGGTGCAGACGAGAAGCGCCGTTTCAACTCCTTGAACGCGGCCTCGCACCGGTCCGACCAGGTGAAGGGAACTTTTGGAGAGGTCAGGGCTGTCAGGGGGCTAACTACCTGACTGTAGCCCTTAATGAACCTCCTGTAGAAATTAGCGAAGCCGAGGAACTGTTGCAGCTTCCTACGGCTAGTGGGTTGGGGCCAATCTCTCACCGCCGCAACCTTGGCCGGATCCGGGGCGACGGAGTTAGAGGAGATGATAAACCCCAGGAAGGACAAAGAAGTGCGGTGGAACTCACACTTCTCGCCCTTCACAAACAGACGGTTCTCCAACAACCGCTGCAGGACCTGACGGACATGCCGGACATGAGTCTCAGGATCCGGGGAAAAGATGAGTATATCGTCTAGATATACGAAGACAAACCGGTGCAGGAAGTCCCGCAAGACATCGTTTACCAACGCTTGGAAGGTCGCGGGAGCATTAGTGAGACCGAACGGCATGACCAGGTACTCAAATGACCTAAGGGGGTGTTGAATGCCGTCTTCCATTCGTCTCCCTTCCGAATCCGAACCAAATGATACGCATTCCTAAGATCCAGCTTGGTGAACATCTTGGCTCCATGCAGGGGGGTGAACACCGAATCTAACAAGGGCAACGGGTATCGATTGCGAACCGTGATCTCGTTCAACCCCCTATAATCAATGCATGGACGAAGCCCGCCATCCTTTTTACCCACAAAAAAGAAACCTGCGCCCATCGGTGAGGTGGAATTCCGGATCAACCCGGCAGCTAATGAGTCCCGGATGTAGGTCTCCATGGATTCGCGTTCCGGCCGTGAGAGGTTGTACAGCCTACTGGACGGAAACTCACTGCCTGGAACCAAATCAATGGCACAATCATACGGGCGGTGGGGGTGGTAGCGTGAGGGCCAGATCCTTGCTGAACACGTCAGCGAGGTCATGGTACTCCGCTGGCACCGCCTTCAGATTGGGCGGGACTCGGACCTCCTCCTTAGCTTGGGAGCCAGGAGGAACCGAGGAACCGAGACACTCCCGATGGCAGGTTTCGCTCCACTGTACCACTACCCCGGACGGCCAATCAATCCGGGGATTGTGCTTCAGCATCCATGGAAACCCTAAAACCACACGGGAGGTGGCCTGAGTCACGAAGAACTCGATCACCTCCCGGTGGTTACCTGACACCACCAGAGTTACTGGAGGTGTCTTGTGCGTGATTGGTGGGAGTAGGGAGCCGTCTAGTGCCCGAACCTGCACAGGCGAGGTAAGAGCCACCAGAGGGAGCCCTATCTCCCTGGCCCATCTGCTGTCAAGCAGATTCCCCTCAGAGCCCGTGTCCACCAGTGCTGGGGCCTTCAGGGTTGAATCCTCATACAGGATCGTGACTGGGAGTCGTGTAGCAATGTGGGTGTGTCCCACGTGAATGTTTTGGCCCACCCCTGGCCCAGTCTCTAGGGGCGGGCGTTGGAGTTTAACCGCTCGGGGCAGTCGTTTGCCATATGCTCACTCGAGCCACAAACATAACAAGCTCCGTGGGCCCGCCTCCTTTGTGCTTCAGGTGCCCTAAATGTTGCCCTGCTCGTGTCCATAGCTTCGTCAGCAGGGGGAGCCGTAAGCGCACGGAGCGCCGGAACAGAGGAGCGTGGGGACGGCGGAACTCGACCGGACCCGGAAGGGAGAGGGACGACCCGTGCCTGGCCACGCCCTTCGCCTCGCTCCCGGCGACGTTCTTCTAACCGGTTGTCAAGCCGTATGACCAGATCAATGAGCCCATCTAAATCCCGCGGTTCGTCTTTAGCCACCAGGTGCTCTTTTAGGACCAGAGACAATCCATTTACAAAGGCAGCGCGGAGGGCAGTGCTATTCCAGCCGGATCTCGCTGCCGCGATGCGGAAGGCGACTGCATAGGCAGCTGCGCTCCGACGTCCCTGTCGTATGGACAGTAATGCGGTTGAAGCGGACTCTCCTCTGTTGGGATGATCGAACACCGTTCTGAGCTCCCGTACAAACCCGTCGTAAGACTGAAGGAGCCGTGAGCTCTGTTCCCAGAGCGCTGTAGCCCAAGCGCGTGCCTCCCCGCGAAGCAGATTTATCACATAAGCTACCCTGCTAGCATCAGCTGCGTACATCACGGGACGCTGAGCGAAGACGAGCGAACATTGCATAAGGAAGTCCGCGCACGTCTCCACACAGCCGTCGTACGGTTCTGGAGGGCTTATGTATGCTTCAGGGGACGGAGGAAGGGACCGTTGAACGACCAGTGGAACGTCATTCTCACACGCAGGGGTCCTCGGGAGGGAGAGCCGCAGCGGCGCCCGGAGGGCGCGCTTCCACTTGTGCGGCGAGAGCCTCCACCCTGCGGTTTAGGAGAACGTGCTGCTCGGTCATGAAATCGATCCGAGTGGTGAAAGCGGTGAGGATCCGCTGCAACTCACCGATTACCCCTCCCGAAGCCGCCGCTGCGCCCTGTTCTTCCATTGGCCGTTCAACAGCCGGTTGACGCCCCTCGGGATCCATGACGCTGGCCGAGATATCCTGCTGTGAAAGTGTAGGTACACGGACCCACAACAGGGGGCGCAATGAACGGACAATGGAGAAAGGTGAATAACAAGTTTTACTGTTGTGAAATCAGCACAACTGATACAATAATGCACAATTTGGAGGTGTAAGCCGAAATCTGCTGGTGTCCTGTGGGCAGGCCCGAAGGTAGGAGACGTCCGTCCTAGTCGAACCGGAACCACCCAGATTTCCTCTGCCACCGAAACCCAGAAGTACTGGAACCGCCAAGTCCCGAATTCCCAGGTGGCCACTGCCTTCGCTCGTCGGATCCGGTACTGCTGGCGGGAAAGAACACAAACACACAGGTTGGGATGCGACCGCACCCAGTAGATGAGAGGGGCAAGCCGCCTCCACCTCTTGTCACAATAAGCAGGAAGGTGAGTACTTATCCGATCACTCGGCTTTCGGTAGTCAGCTGTCCTGAAAGGTTTAACACGTATTTATAATATTTTACTTAAATAAGCAGCAGAGAAGATTACCTTAGGCTCAAGGCGATATCTCGGCACTGAGGTGGAGACGCTGTCCTGCTGATATACTCCGTCCTGAGTGCAGTCAGCTGTGTCCAGTAATGGGTGACAGCTGTCATCCTGACAGCCTTCGTCGGCGGCAGCGCCCTCTGGTGCCTGGAGCCCGCACTCCAGGCAGGGCGCCCTCTGGTGGTGGTGGGCCAGCAGTACCTCCTCTTCAGCGGCCCACACAACAATTCCGACCTCTTCTGAAAGTTCTCTATTCTCTCATGACGTCCTGGGTCAACAAAGGCTTAAATTTGGAGGTTTTCAGCTTGAAACAGGATGACGACATCGCCTCGGAGCGCTGTGCGACGTCCCGCTCCGTGGGAAGTCATTACAGCGATAGAAACAATCCAAAATCTCTCATCAGCCGTTAAAATTTTCACCGAAAACCAGCTGAATTTCTCGAATGGTGTCCACTCGGATGTACCTCACAGTTTTTGAAAAAATTTTCATCAAGCACAGCGCCAGTCTCTCAGCAACTTCTCATACAAAGGAATTCCGACGAGGGGGCTGGACCACTCCTTCCACAAAGCCTGCTCACAGGCGAATGACGTCACCAACAGGCGTGAAAAAACTCTTGCATGCCCACGAGGGTTCAAGCTTGGCTGATGTAATCACACGTGATTCAAATCCATATTGTTTTTTTAAAAAAATAATAAGGTCGGATACTTTTCTCACAGACCTCGTATATATATATATATATATATATATATATATATATATATATATATATATATATATATATATATATATATTCACCACACAGCCTCAGTGAAACTGTAAAGTGTGAAAAACTGATTGAGAAAGTTTTTCATCAGGATGTCATCATTAAAAGAGCAGATTTACTCCTTTATTTCTTCCAGAATTATTTTTTTCATTTTCTTTTTATTATTGTTGTTTATGCACCAATAATCCAAGATTAAATTACTTGTATGTGAGAACTTACTTGGCAATAAAATTGATTCTGATTTGACAATTTTTTTTTTTAAGTAAGCAATCCCACTCAAAAATGTTGAAAAAAAAAAGCTAAACTGTCAACATGACAGAAAAACTGTGCCTGTCTTACTGAATTAAAGGTACAGTGTGTCATTTTTAAAGAAAAGAGCAAATGCTATGTCCATCAAATATTAATGTGTTTTTAAACTTTTCAATGTTATTTTATTAACTTGGACAGAAAAATGCCAAAAAACTCTGATATTAAAAAATAAGTGTCATTATTATTATCATTATTTGTCTATTATTCTTGCTGTCAATCCATCGAAAACCAGTCAAATTGACTCCCAACGTGCTGCCTCGGGTGATAATTGCCAACAGCACCGCGATACTAAAAATTTCTGGGGAGAACCCTGAGTTACTTTAGTTATTACTACCAGGTAGTCTGTGTGTTATCAGATGAAAAACAACGTTTAGAGCTTTAAGAAAATGAAGAAAAGTAAAACAAAAAACAAAAACAAATCGTCACTGGGAGGGCTCGAACCACCAACCTCTCGGTTAACAGCCGAATGCACTAACCTATTGCGCCACAGTGACCTAACGGCTGAAAGTGAGATTTGTCCTTAAATCTAAGATGTTCAGGTTCCGTTTGGTCATGAAATTCAAGTCCTGCGATTTCAGCTTTAAAAAGGCTGAACTAAAAGACACGGGAGGCCTGAAAAAACCTGCTGTGGTGCTGTTGATTATTTTATTTTATAGATCACTGTAATTCCCATGTTTAAAAAAGTTATCAACGCAGGTTAACAACAGGTCGCTGGTCATCAGAGCAAGAAGTAAAACCTGTAAAACTCGCGTGAATGTGCACCGGGTTCGATTCTGCCGTTTAATCGCTGTGAGCGCATGAAAGCGTCACATTTGTTTTCTTGCAAACCTTATAGGCAGCGCCAGGACTTTTCGCGACTAGTGCACACAGGACCGAGGAAGATGGTTTGATCCATCCTGTACTGACTGGCGATGCGTAACGAGGAGATGCTTCTGCGCAGGCTGCAGAACGCCACATCGTTTCAGCATGACTTTTAGCATTCAGATGTTGGTGAATTATTCAAAATGCTATACGATTTCGCTTTCCTGTGAATCACTGAACTAATATTTAGTTGTATAAATATAAAAAGTTCAGCAGCGTCTCGATCACAGGTCTGTGGGTCGCGCTGGACTAGGAAATTAACCTGTCCACGACACGTCAACTTGCGAAAAATATCGTGTTGAGAGGGTAATTTATTAACCCCACGCGGGCATCATTAGGCAGGTTAGTCCCATCAGCGTTCGTAATTTTCAAACGCAGCCAGTAGCGTATTATTGAGGTCTAAATACCTCTCACTGTCTTCAGGGATAAAAAAATTCGATCGGGACCGTAATTCCGAGGACTGAAAACCTACATTAAAAAAAATAAATAAATATCATTATATTGTTTTCTGCCATGGGAAATTGTGTGATGAAATTGTTTCAAAGTGTGAGGGAAGTGTATATTATATGCAGACTCTCGTATCTGCTGGAACAAATCATCATCCGCAAACTGGACAATCCTGACAGCCCGCCTTCATGCGTAATGGAACACGTCTTTGATGTCATCAGGCACTGCACTGAGTCTGCAGTCTGGGGGGAACATGTCCGCAACACAGCTCACCATTCCTCTGAAAAGCCTCTGTATGATGTATTATTCAGAATCACTGTTTTGACTACTGACAATTTTACACGGTTTAAGCCGCAACATGTCTTTACATTACACACTCTGTTTGTGGACGTGATGGCGTGGCATGCGAATCACAACCTACTAATCAGGTCCCAGATTTTCTCCACACTGTTAAAGCTGAATACTGAGATAAACCGTAAACGCGAGGAGCGCGTATTACTGAGAGTCCATCAAGTATGTACATGAACAAATCCTTTTTTTTTTTTTTTTTTACCTCCGCCAAAGAGGTTATGTTTTCGGTTGCGTTTGTTTGTCTGTCTGTCAGCAGGATAACTCAAAAAGTTTTGAACGGATTTTGATGAAATTTTGTGGAGTGGTTGGAAATGACAAGAGGAACAAGTGATTAAATTTTAGTGGTGATCCGGATCCAGGAATTTTTTAAAGGATTCTTCACCATTGCGGGATCAGGGGAATTTTGACATTCTAGTTTCTAACTCCACAAAAATAAGGCAGAAAGGCTTGAAAAAAAAATTAAGGTGTAACATAGTCAAATGTTCTATCAAACAACAAAGTTTGGTGATGATCGGATCCGGATTCCGGATCTGGTGATCCAGAATATGCAAAAATATAGGGAAAATAGAAAATGTGTCAGTGTGAGGTGACGAAGCTACAACCCCTGGCAAAAATTATGGAATCACCGGCCTCAGAGGATGTTCATTCAGTTGTTTAATTTTGTAGAAAAAAAGCAGATCACACACATGACACAAAACTAGTTTTGGGGATGAACATTTACAGGGTGATTTCATAATTTTTTCCTCAGAATTGAGTGATTCCATATTTTTTTCCTCTGCTTGGTCTAAAAAAGTAACCGTTACTGACTGCCACAATTTTTTTTCTTGATTTCTTATAGTGTTTCTTAAAGCCAGAAAGTTGCCATTTGAAATGACTTTAGTTTTGTGTCATGTCTGTGATCTGCTTTTTTTCTACAAAATTAAACAACTGAATGAACATCCTCTGAGGCCGGTGATTCCATAATTTTTGCCAGGGGTTGTAGAGATGCACAACTAACACCAAATTGTAGCTGAATCTGTACTGATTCAGTAAGGTGTCATCAGATTTGATGTAGCTTCAAATGTTATGGAGCTCGATCCAGAAGAAAACCGCCATTACCGAAAAATCATTTTTATACAATAACTTTTCAACTAATAAAGACATAAAAGTGATTCCAAGTTGTAGTGGTATGTTTTCATGGTCAAGGATGTCAAATATACAGGAAAGAAAAGTGTATGTATCATAGTTTTGGTTGTAACACTGAATTGTTGAATAGATCACTGTGCCAAGGAGGGAATCTCTTTAGGGTCAGTGACCCTATGGCCTTGGTGGAGGTTTGCACTCTGAGTGCTTCTAGTTTCTTCATGTTTTTTTCTCCATGGCTTTAATGGAGACTCATGTGGCTTTAATGAATGTAATAAACCATGTATACAGCCTGTGTTCTTTTCAATAATATTGCTGAAAAGGGTAAATTGTTTTTCCAACAACGTTTTTTGAAATAAAGGTGTTTTTTTTTTTTGTGAAAAAAGGTTATGGATCTCTTGATAGGGGTCCCCCTGATCATATCTTTGAAGTTTGCACACTTAAAACGTCATTAAAAGGAAAGGTGAGCGCAGTTCGATGGCGCTGTCCATGGTGCTGAATCGAGGTTCAATTTAAAAGTAATGCAAGGTCAACAGCGGACTCCTGCACCAGTCTTAAAAACTGGGAGTCACTTTCTGCACAACCACAATCACAGGTTAGGTCAGAATCCTGTTCGAACACAGAACACGTGGAGTTCATGCTGGCTTGATGTCTGATGTTTAGTAACATTCACCAGCGTCTCTGTCAGGTAGCAGAGGATCGGTGTGCGGCCGGCCATGTTGACTGCTTCATGTCAGCGGTGGATTTGAAGAGGGATTTTTAAACCCTGCCTTTGTGCAGACTCATCACAGGGGAGCTGAGTATATTATACCCAGCTGGAAAGACTATAATCTTTGATCAGCCAATATGTAGCCGATTGATGAGTCTTCAAAGAAACTCATTTCCCAGCGGTATCTGGTGATCAGGAAATTTAGCATGACGCCTTGGTCACAGCAGATGTGGTCCTTTCCACGATGAAGGGGTCCAAAGGGGACAGGTGGACCTCATAAAAAATATTGTTTCAAACGATGACCTCTCTGTAATACCTAAGATCTGTGACGCTCGGCTGGTCTTTCAGAAATACTGTAAAAGACCTGTGGCCTTTTGTGCTAAACAGATGCATCTCCAAACTTCTATTGTTTTCTTAGCTAACAGGAAAAGAGTCAACATCCACCCCCTCCCCCTGCTATGACATTCTGCATGACACACACACACACACATCCACCTAAAACATTATAAAAACACCTGCAGGCTCTCCATCAGGCTGGTGAAATATCACTTTTGCGCAAAACACCCCACACACACACACATGCGCACACACACTTAAGATGCAGATATCCCCGCCCTGTTGTGACAATTTGATGCAGGCTAATGTTTCACTGTCAGAGTTCTGTTAATGTAGGAAAAGCAAGTAAACACTATTTCTTTAATTACTTCAAAAAAGATTTTTATTTTAACAATGATTATAATTACTGATTATAATTCACATTTAATTATAAAGCACTATTTCATTAACCGTTAGCGGGACACTGTGTGCAGCTGAGGCATCCAGCCTTCAGGGGCGCTCTGTTCTGCTGTAAGAGAAGCAACATTAACCCTCCTTACTGTATTAAAGAAATCCTCCCATAATTACATTAAAGATACAGTTTTTTAATTGTTCTTTAATTCAGGAATTAAAAAATATAAAAGGGTATTAAATATTAGATGCTGGTGACTGTTTTAGATATTCACGTTTAATTATATCATAATTCAATATTTTTTTAATTACTACATTAAAGAAATCCTCCCATAATTACATGAAAGATACATTTTAATTGTTCTTTAATTCAGGAATTAAAAAATATAAAAGGATATTAAAATATTAAACAGGTGGGAGGGGCAGGGGAGAGGGAGGGGAAGAAAGGGGGGTCATAAATCATCATGTTTTTATGGTTTTATGGCATTATTTATGGTTTTATTGCCTTTTTGACAACTTGTGTCCTTTTCGCTCTACTGTGAAATGCTATACGATTTATCTTTCCTGTGAATCACTGAACTAATATTTGTTTCTGAGAACTGCTTCACATCTGTGTTGCATGGAGTCGACCAATTTCTGACATCCTGCTTATTACATGCCCGTCTCTAAGCCCAGTTTCATAGCCTTAAGAGTGTGCATATCATGAATGCTTGGTCTTGTTGGATTTGTGAGAATCTGAATCGACTGGTACCTTGTTTCCCATGTAACAATAAGAAATATACTCAAAACCTGGATTAATCTTTTTAGTCACATAGCACTACTGTTATTCTGAACACTACTGTATATATATATATATATATATATATATATATATATATATACACACACACACACACAGAAGGTCTATTAGAAAAGAAACCAACAGTTTTATTTAAAAAAAAAAAACTATATGGATTTGAATCATGTGTTACATCAGTCAAGCTTGAACCCTCGTGCGCATGCGTGAGTTTTTTCACGCCTGTCGGTGACGTCATTCACCTGTGAACATGCCTTGTGGAAGGAGTGGTCCAGCCCCCTCATTGGATTTTCATTGTCTGAGAAGTTGCTGAGAGACTGGCGCTGTGCTTGATCAAAATTTTTTCAAGAACTGTGAGGCACATCCAACTGGACACCATTCCAGAAATTCAGCTGGTTTTCGGTGTAAATTGTAACGGCTGATGAGAGATTTTGGATCGTTTCTATCGCTGTAAGGACTTCCCACGGAGCGGGACGTCGCACAGCGCTCCGAGGCGACGTCGTCATCCTGTTTCAAGCTGAAAACCTCCAAATTTAAGCCTTTGTTGACCCAGGATGTCGTGAGAGAACAGAGAACTTTCAGAAGAGGTCGGAATCAGCAGTTTATCCGGACATTCCACTGTTAAAGGAGATTTGATGTTGATGTTGATAACCATTTGTAAAATCCAGGCCGCTTTTGGTGGCTTTCAGTTGAGTGAGTATCTGAGAAATTATTTAACAGCAGGGCATGTTCCAACTTGTCCTTAAGGCTTCCAACGGAGGTGTTTTTCCTGTGGCGGGCATGCCGCGCCAGCTGCGAGCTGACGCGCCAATCCGTCTGCACGTCTTTCATTAAAAAAATCTCCTTTAACAGTGGAATGTCCGGATAAACTGCTGATTCCGACCTCTTCTGAAAGTTCTCTATTCTCTCATGACGTCCTGGGTCAACAAAGGCTTAAATTTGGAGGTTTTCAGCTTGAAACAGGATGACGACATCGCCTCGGAGCGCTGTGCGACGTCCCGCTCCGTGGGAAGTCATTACAGCGATAGAAACAATCCAAAATCTCTCATCAGCCGTTAAAATTTTCACCGAAAACCAGCTGAATTTCTCGAATGGTGTCCACTCGGATGTACCTCACAGTTTTTGAAAAAATTTTGATCAAGCACAGCGCCAGTCTCTCAGCAACTTCTCATACAAAGGAATTCCGACGAGGGGGCTGGACCACTCCTTCCACAAAGCCTGCTCACAGGCGAATGACGTCACCAACAGGCGTGAAAAAACTCTTGCATGCCCACGAGGGTTCAAGCTTGGCTGATGTAATCACACGTGATTCAAATCCATATTGTTTTTTTAAAAAAATAATAAGGTCGGATACTTTTCTCACAGACCTCGTATATATATATATATATATATATATATATATATATATATATATATATATATATATATATATATATATATATTCACCACACAGCCTCAGTGAAACTGTAAAGTGTGAAAAACTGATTGAGAAAGTTTTTCATCAGGATGTCATCATTAAAAGAGCAGATTTACTCCTTTATTTCTTCCAGAATTATTTTTTTCATTTTCTTTTTATTATTGTTGTTTATGCACCAATAATCCAAGATTAAATTACTTGTATGTGAGAACTTACTTGGCAATAAAATTGATTCTGATTTGACAAATTTTTTTTTTAAGTAAGCAATCCCACTCAAAAATGTTGAAAAAAAAAAGCTAAACTGTCAACATGACAGAAAAACTGTGCCTGTCTTACTGAATTAAAGGTACAGTGTGTCATTTTTAAAGAAAAGAGCAAATGCTATGTCCATCAAATATTAATGTGTTTTTAAACTTTTCAATGTTATTTTATTAACTTGGACAGAAAAATGCCAAAAAACTCTGATATTAAAAAATAAGTGTCATTATTATTATCATTATTTTGTCTATTATTCTTGCTGTCAATCCATCGAAAACCAGTCAAATTGACTCCCAACGTGCTGCCTCGGGTGATAATTGCCAACAGCACCGCGATACTAAAAATTTCTGGGGAGAACCCTGAGTTACTTTAGTTATTACTACCAGGTAGTCTGTGTGTTATCAGATGAAAAACAACGTTTAGAGCTTTAAGAAAATGAAGAAAAGTAAAACAAAAAACAAAAACAAATCGTCACTGGGAGGACTCGAACCACCAACCTCTCGGTTAACAGCCGAATGCGCTAACCTATTGCGCCACAGTGACCTAACGGTCGAAAGTGAGATTTGTCCTTAAATCTAAGATGTTCAGGTTCCGTTTGGTCATGAAATTCAAGTCCTGTGATTTCAGCTTTAAAAAGGCTGAACTAAAAGACACGGGAGGCCTGAAAAAACCTGCTGTGGTGCTGTTGATTATTTTATTTTATAGATCACTGTAATTCCCATGTTTAAAAAAGTTATCAACGCAGGTTAACAACAGGTCGCTGGTCATCAGAGCAAGAAGTAAAACCTGTAAAACTCGCGTGGATGTGCACCGGGTTCGATTCTGGCGTTTAATCGCTGTGAGCGCATGAAAGCGTCACATTTGTTTTCTTGCAAACCTTATAGGCAGCGCCAGGACTTTTCGCGACTAGTGCACACAGGACCGAGGAAGATGGTTTGATCCATCCTGTACTGACTGGCGATGCGTAACGAGGAGATGCTTCTGCGCAGGCTGCAGAACGCCACATCGTTTCAGCATGACTTTTAGCATTCAGATGTTGGTGAATTATTCAAAATGCTATACGATTTCGCTTTCCTGTGAATCACTGAACTAATATTTAGTTGTATAAATATAAAAAGTTCAGCAGCGTCTCGATCACAGGTCTGTGGGTCGCGCTGGACTAGGAAATTAACCTGTCCACGAGTCACGTCGACTTGCGAAAAATATCGTGTTGAGAGGGTAATTTATTAACCCCACGCGGGCATCATTAGGCAGGTTAGTCCCATCAGCGTTCGTAATTTTCAAACGCAGACAGTAGCGTATTATTGAGGTCTAACTACCTCTGACTGTCTTCAGGGATAAAAAAAATTCGATCGGGACCGTAATTCCGAGGACTAAAAACCTACATTTAAAAAAAAAAAAAAATAACATCATTATATTGTTTTCTGCCATGGGTAATTGTGTGATGAAATTGTTTCAAAGTGTGAGGGAAGTGTATATTATATGCAGACTCTCGTATCTGCTGGAACAAATCATCATCCGCAAACTGGACAATCCTGACAGCCCGCCTTCATGCGTAATGGAACACGTCTTTGATGTCATCAGGCACTGCACTGAGTCTGCAGTCTGGGGGGAACATGTCCGCAACACAGCTCACCATTCCTCTGAAAAGCCTCTGTATGATGTATTATTCAGAATCACTGTTTTGACTACTGACAATTTTACACGGTTTAAGCCGCAACATGTCTTTACATTACACACTCTGTTTGTGGACGTGATGGCGTGGCATGCGAATCACAACCTACTAATCAGGTCCCAGATTTTCTCCACACTGTTAAAGCTGAATACTGAGATAAACCGTAAACGCGAGGAGCGCGTATTACTGAGAGTCCATCAAGTATGTACATGAACAAATCCTTTTTTTTTTTTTTTTTTAACTCCGCCAAAGAGGTTATGTTTTCGGTTGCGTTTGTTTGTCTGTCTGTCAGCAGGATAACTCAAAAAGTTTTGAACGGATTTTGATGAAATGTTGTGGAGTGGTTGGAAATGACAAGAGGAACAAGTGATTAAATTTTAGTGGTGATCCGGATCCAGGAATTTTTTAAAGGATTCTTCACCATTGCGGGATCAGGGGAATTTTGACATTCTAGTTTCTAACTCCATAAAAATAAGGCAGAAAGGCTTGAAAAAAAATTAAGGTGTAACATAGTCAAATGTTCTATCAAACAACAAAGTTTGGTGATGATCGGATCCGGATTCCGGATCTGGTGATCCAGAATATGCAAAAATATAGGGAAAATAGAAAATGTGTCAGTGTGAGGTGACGAAGCTACAACCCCTGGCAAAAATTATGGAATCACCTGCCTCAGAGGATGTTCATTCAGTTGTTTAATTTTGTAGAAAAAAAGCAGATCACACACATGACACAAAACTAGTTTTGGGGATGAACATTTACAGGGTGATTTCATAATTTTTTCCTCAGAATTGAGTGATTCCATATTTTTTTCCTCTGCTTGGTCTAAAAAAGTAACCGTTACTGACTGCCACAATTTTTTTTCTTGATTTCTTATAGTGTTTCTTAAAGCCAGAAAGTTGCCATTTGAAATGACTTTAGTTTTGTGTCATGTCTGTGATCTGCTTTTTTTCTACAAAATTAAACAACTGAATGAACATCCTCTGAGGCCGGTGATTCCATAATTTTTGCCAGGGGTTGTAGAGATGCACAACTAACACCAAATTGTAGCTGAATCTGTACTGATTCAGTAAGGTGTCATCAGATTTGATGTAGCTTCAAATGTTATGGAGCTCGATCCAGAGGAAAACCGCCATTACCGAAAAATCATTTTTATACAATAACTTTTCAACTAATAAAGACATAAAAGTGATTCCAAGTTGTAGTGGTATGTTTTCATGGTCAAGGATGTCAAATATACAGGAAAGAAAAGTGTATGTATCATAGTTTTGGTTGTAACACTGAATTGTTGAATAGATCACTGTGCCAAGGAGGGAATCTCTTTAGGGTCAGTGACCCTATGGCCTTGGTGGAGGTTTGCACTTTGAGTGCTTCTAGTTTCTTCATGTTTTTTCTCCATGGCTTTAATGGAGACTCATGTGGCTTTAATGAATGTAATAAACCATGTATACAGCCTGTGTTCTTTTCAATAATATTGCTGAAAAGGGTAAATTGTTTTTCAAACAAGGTTTTTTGAAATAAAGTTTTTTTGTGTGTGTGAAAAAAGGTTATGGATCTCTTGATAGGGGTCCCCCTGATCATATCTTTGAAGTTTGCACACTTAAAACATCATTAAAAGGAAAGGTCAGCGCAGTTCACTAAGCGCTGTCCATGGTGCTGAATCGAGGTTCAATTTAAAAGTAATGCATTTTTAAGAGAGTGGTTATTTAAAATGGAATAAAGATCATTTAAAACAAGTAAAAGATGAATATTTATTTTTCAGTAAACATAAAAAAAGTCAAAAAGGGTGCTGGTTTTATGATTCTGAAAACATCTGTGTCAAAGGATGGATAAAGAAAATTTAATGAGGAAGTTGTATTATAACCCGTCAAATCCGGGTAGTTATGGAGGTGCTGAGCGTTTATACAGGGGTCTGCGTGATCAACTCGGATCTAATATGAAACATCAGAGATTTCCTGTCGGGTGAAGATGCGTACACGTTACACAAACCGGCCAGGACACATTTTCCAAAAAATAGAGTGTTTGTCATGCACCCGCTTAACCAGTTCCAGATGGATTTATGCAACATGTCAGGCCTCATCAGATTTTAACGACTGGTACGTGTACCTGCTGACCGTCATCGATCTCTTATGCCAGGACTCTGAAGTCAAAACAAGGCCGCGAGTTGTCACAGGCCTTTGCCTCAGTCTTAAAACACAGCGGGGTGCCTCTGAAGCTGCAGACTGACGCAGGAAAGAAATTTTTTTTTACAAAGCATTCAAAGATCTAATGAAAAAACACGAGATTATACATTGTACCATGGCCAGTGATCAGAAAGCCTCAATTATTCAGAGGTTTAATCGCACACTGAAGACAAGGATGTGGAGATATTTTACCGCAAAAAACACACGAAGATACATCGATGTCTTACCATCTTTACTTACAGCTTATAACAACCATTACCATAAAAGCATTAAGATGACTCCGAATAAGATTACAAAGCAGAACATCTGAGAAGTTTTCCAGAAACTTTATGGCACCATGCCAACCTGACCCTCGCGTGTGAAGATGAAATTGAAGACTGGTGATGTCGTGAGAGTTTCTAAAGTCAGGGGCGTGTTCGACAAGAAATATGAACAGAGTTACACCGACAAAGTGTTCACAGTTTCAGAATGTATACAACGTGTACCGCCCGTTTATAAATTGAAAGATTCAGTGGTGGGCATAGTGCAGATAAGCGGATAACTGATAATTATCACAGATAAAGTTTTCATTATTGGATTATCTTTTCAGATAACTTTAAAAACCATTATCGGACTAATTATCTTCCCATAAATTTTTGTCCGATAATTTTTAGACCGTTAACATGGTAAACAAAGGCGAACAGATGTGTAGTTCTACTCTCTGCAAATAGAGGAGAGCTGCTTCTAGAAGAATCCGCTCTATCTTCTGCAGGCAAAGGAGAACTGGTCACCATAAAAAACTAATTTCTTTTAACCCCATACTGATACTTGGCCAATATCACCCAAGTCATCCAGAGGCATACATTTTTAACTTATGGTTCAAATTTTAACCAAACTTATTTCGGACAAGTTATTTAAATTAACGTCACGTCTGAAGTTTTATAAAGTGAAAATATCAGATATATGTTTTAGTCTTAAAGTAATGCGCTCATTTTTAAGGTTTTAGTGTGGACATGCTGTGTCCAGGTGCATTGTGGGTGATAGGGGGTGATTGTTTTGGCTAGTTTTCAAGGTCTCTACTGCCATCTACTGGCCAGTAGTGTTCATGGCAGTATTCAAACTGAAGCTGGACTGATATTTTCAATCACTGTACTCGGTTCCAGCTTAAACTGTACCACAGAACTGCACGGTGTAAAAGTTCAGAGCGCACGATTTATGTTCTCACACACATTGTACATTCAAAAACCACGTCGGACTCGTGTTTCCAGAAGCAAAATGGAAACAGAAACTTTTTTTTTCAAACTTAATTTACAAAACTCTCGATGGGAGACATTAAAGTTAAAAACAACAACAACAAAAAAAACATTACAAGACAGGTCCACAGTGTTTGTGTTGGGAAAGTGTAGGGACACGGACCCACAACAGGGGGTGTAAATGAACCGGACAATGAATGAGCCAAAGAATAACAATTTACTGTTGTAAATGTGCACAACAGAATACAGACGGAAACAGAATTTAAATTACAGTCAATTACACGAAGGGGGCGTGTGGGCAGGCATGAGGATAGGAGAGCCCCATTTAGAGAAGAGCTGGGCCCCACACGATTTCCACTGCCACCGGATCTGGAAACACACAGGAGACGCCAAGTCCTGATGTCCCCAGGTGGCCACTGTCTCCAGCTGTTGGATCGGTACTGCTGGCAGGAAACAAAAACAGTTTATGGTGGGTGTGTGTACACCCAGCAAAACAGTCAGCAAACCGTTCTTTTTCACTTGGAGGGAACACCTCCACCTCCAACTCTTAATCACAGTCACGCAGGAACAATAACGTGCAGCGCCTGAATGACTACTTATCCGAGGAACGAAGAGCGTCATCTCCTCCCAGCTTCCAGCTGCTGACCAGTCAACAGGAACGCCTGCAAATGTTCAGAATGATTGTATGGCACAAAACTACGGCTGAGTGTTTACCTTCCAGGTAGACTGATATCTCGGCAGTGAGGTGGAGATGCTGCCCGGCTTTTGTGGTGATGGCTGATGAGTGACAGCTGGCAGGGGTGATGAGTGACAGCTGTCACTCCCGGTTGGTTCTGTAATGTGGCAGCGCCCTCTCGTGCCTGAAGCCCGCACTTCGGGCAGGGCGCCCTCTGGTGGTGGTGGGCCAGCAGTACCTCCTCTTCAGCGGCCCACACAACAGGACCCCCCCCCCTCAACGGGCGCCTCCTGGCACCCGACCAGGCTTGTCGGGGTGTCGGGTGTAGAAATCCGCCAGGAGGGCCGGGTCCAGGATAAAGCTCCTCTTCACCCAGGAGCGTTCTTCGGGTCCATACCCCTCCCAGTCCACCAAGTACTGGAACCCCCGGCCCTTCCGATGGACGTCCAGGAACCGGCGCACCGTCCAAGCTGGCTCCCCGTCAATGATCCGGGCAGGGGGCGGCACCGGTCCGGGAGCACAGAGGGGTGAGGTGTGGTGTGGTTTCAGTCTGGACACATGGAAAACAGGGGGATCCGCAGTGAAGCTCCAACTCCCAGCTTCCACCCGGGTTGATGATCTTGAGGATCTTGAAGGGACCAATGAAGCATTCCTTCAGTTTCGGGGAGTCCACTTGCAGGGGTATGTCCTTCGTTGATAGCCACACTTCCTGCCCGGGCTGGTATGCAGGGGCCGGGGAACGCCGGCGATCTGCATGGGCCTTAGCCCTCATCTGGGCCTTCAACAGGGCAGAACGGGTGGTGCGCCACACCCGACGGCATCTCCGCACGTGGGCCTGGACCGAGGGCACACCGACCTCTCCCTCCACCACGGGAAACAATGGGGGCTGAAACCCCAGACACACCTCAAACGGGGAGAGGCCGGTGGCAGAGGACACCTGGCTGTTATGCGCGTACTCGATCCAGGCCAGATGTTCACTCCAGGCCATCGGGTGCGCAGATGTCACACAGCATAAGGTCTGTTCCATTTCTTGGTTGACCCGTTCTGCCTGTCCGTTAGTCTGCGGGTGATACCCGGACGAGAGGCTCACAGTGGCCCCCAGTTCTCTGCAGAATCTCCTCCAGACTTGAGAGGAGAACTGGGGACCACGATCGGAGATGATGTCTGTAGGTATCCCATGCAGACGCACGACGTGGTGGACCAGAAGGTCTGCTGTCTCCTGGGCTGTAGGGAGCTTCGGGAGGGCCACGAAGTGGGCCGCCTTGGAGAACCGGTCCACTATAGTGAAGATGGTGGTCATGCCTTGGGACGGCGGGAGGCCCGTGACGAAGTCCAGGCCGATGTGGGACCAGGGGCGATGAGGCACAGGTAATGGCTGGAGGAGTCCCTGTGCCCGCTGATGGTCAGCTTTGCCACTGGCGCAGGTGGTACAAGCCTGGACATAGTCCGGACATCGGCTTTCATGGACGCCCACCAGAAGCGCTGCCGGACTACTGCCACGGTCCTTCGCACCCCTGGATGACAGGAGAGCTTGGAACCGTGGCAGAAGTCCAGGACTGCAGCTCTGGCTTCTGGTGGGACGTAGAGGCGGTTCTTTGGTCCATTTCCTGGGTCCGGGTTCCGTGCCAGGGCCTCCCGGATGGTCTTCTCCACGTCCCAGGTGAGGGTGGCCACGATAGTGGACTCAGGAATGATGGATTCCGGCAGATCCGACAGCTCTGTTTTGACTTTGTCTTCGTGGACCCGGGACAGGGCATCCAATCTTTGGCTCTTGGTCCCGGGGCGATAGGTAATCCAGAAGTCAAAACGCCCGAAGAACAGTGACCAGCGGGCTTGCCTGGGGTTCAGCCGCTCAGTGGTCCTGATGTACTCCAGGTTCCGGTGGTCCGTGAAAACCGTAAATGGCACCGCAGCTCCCTCCAACAAATGTCTCCACTCCTCAAGAGCCTCTTTCACCGCAAGGAGTTCCCAATTGCCCACGTCATAGTTCCACTCCAACGGGGTCAATCTGCGTGAAAAATAGGCACATGGGTGGAGAACCTTGTCGGACTCTCCACTCTGGGACAACATGGCTCCTATCCCTGAGTCAGAGGCGTCCACTTCAACCACGAACTGGCGGTTAGGATCGGGCTGCACCAGAACCGGTGCAGTCGAGAACCGGCGTTTCAACTCCCTGAATGCGGCCTCGCACCGATCCGACCAGGTGAAGGGGACTTTGGAGGAGGTCAGGGCTGTCAAGGGGCTAACAACCTGACTGTACCCCTTGATGAACCTCCTATAGAAGTTCGCAAAGCCGAGGAACTGTTGTAGCTTCCTACGGCTTGTTGGTTGGGGCCAATCTCTCACCGCCGCAACCTTGGCCGGACCAGGGGCGACGGAGTTGGAGGAGATTATGAACCCCAGGAAGGACAAAGAAGTGCGGTGGAACTCGCACTTCTCGCCCTTTACAAACAGCCGGTTCTCCAGCAACCGCTGCAGGACCTGACGTACATGCTGGACATGGATCTCAGGATCCGCGGAGAAGAAGAGTATATCGTCTAGATATACGAAGACAAACCGATGCAGGAAGTCCCGCAAGACGTCATTAACCAAAGCTTGGAACGTCGCGGGTGCATTGGTGAGGCCGAACAGCATGACCAGGTACTCAAAGTGACCTAAGGGGGTGTTAAATGCCATCTTCCTTCCGGATCCGAACCAGGTGGTACGCATTCCTAAGATCCAATTTAGATAATATTTGGGTTCCATGCAGGGGCGTGAACACCAAATCCAAGGTAACGGGTATCGGTTGCGAACCGTAATTTCGTTCAGCTCTCTGTAATCGATGCATGGACGGAGTCCGCCGTCCTTCTTGCCCACAAAAAAGAAACCTGCACCCATCGGGAAGGTGGAGTTCCGGATCAACCCGGCAGCTAACGAGTCCCGGATGTAGGTCTCCATTGATTCGCGTTCTGGACGTGAGAGGTTGTACAGCCTGCTGAATGGGTACTCAACGCCCGGGATCAAATCAATGGCGCAATCGTATGGCCGGTGCGGGGGGAGAGTGAGTGCCAGATGTTTGCTGAAGACGTCAGCAAGATCGTGGTACTCCTCAGGCACCGCCGTCAGATTGGGGGGAACTTTGACCTCCTCATTAGCTGTCACACCGGGTGGAACCGAGGATCCTAAACATTCCCGGTGGCAGGTTTCGCTCCACTGCGTCACACCCCCAGACGGCCAATCTATCCGGGGATTGTGCTTTACCATCCATGGAAATCCGAAAATCACTCGGGAGGTAGAAGGTGTTACATAAAACACAATCTCCTCCCTGTGATTCCCAGACACAACCAATGTGACAGGCTGTGTCTGGTGTGTGATTAATGGGAGAAGGGTGCCATCTAGTGCCCCTACCTTCAATGGTGAAGGTAGGGCCACTAGAGGGAGCCCAACTTCCTTTGCCCATCTGCTATCCAGCAGATTCCCTTCCGACCCCGTGTCCACCAGTGCTGGGGCGTGAAGGGTTAGATCCCCACTCAGGATCGTGACTGGGATGCGTGCGGATTTATGGGGTTTCCCCACGTGAGTGTTATGACCCACCCTTAGCCCAGTCTCTAAGGGCGGGTGTTGTAGTTTAACCGCTTGGGGCAATTCCTCTGTATGTGCTCACTCGAGCCACAGAAAAAACACTCCCCGCGGGCCAGCCTCCGTTGTCTGTCATGTGATTTGACTTTGGCCCTGCTCGTGTCCATAGCTTCGTCAGCAGGGGGAGCTGTAGCCACACGGAGCTCTCTGGCTGTGGAGCGTGGGGACGGCGGCACCCTTTCGGACCCGGAAGGAAGAGGGACGGCTCGTGCCCTGCCACGCCCTTTGCCCCGCTCCCGACGATGTTCTTCTAGTCGGTTGTCTAACCGTATAACCAGGTCGATAAGCCTGTCAAAATCCCACGGTTCGTCCTTAGCCAGCAGATGCTCCTTCAGGACCGGAGACAGTCCGTTTACGAAGGCAGCGCAGAGTGCAACAGTATTCCAGCCGGACCTCGCTGCCGCGATGCGGAAGTCGACTGCATACTCGGCTGCACTCCGACGCCCCTGTCTCATTGACAGCAGCACGTTCGAAGCAGTCTCGCCTCTACTGGGATGATCAAACACTTGCTTGAACTCCCGCACAAACCCAGCATATGTTGTTAGGAGCCATGAATTCTGCTCCCAGAGCGCCGTAGCCCAGGCATGTGCCTCTTCTCGAAGCAGATTTATTACAAAAGCCACCCGGCTTGCATCTGACGCGTACATGACGGGACGCTGTGAAAAGACGAGCGAACACTGCATTAAGAAGTCTGCACACGTCTCGACACAACCTCCGTACGGCTCCGGAGGGCTTATATATGCTTCGGGGGGGGGGGGGGGGGGGGGGAATGTCTGGAATGTCTATATTTGGCACTCGGTCAGCAGGAGGAGCGCCCTGTGTGTGAACTTCCACCTGAGCGGTGAGAGCCTCAATCCTCCGATTGAGTATGACGTTCTGCTCGTTTACCAAGTCCAACTGAGCAGTGAAGGCAGTTAAGATTTGCTGCAGCTCACCTTACATGCCTCCTGCTGGCGCCTGTGCACCTAGCGTTTCCATTGGTGGTTCATTCGATGGTTGACGCCCCTCGGGATCCATGACGTTGGCCGAGATATCCTGTTGGGAAAGTGTAGGGACACGGACCCACAACAGGGGGCGTAAATGAACCGGACAATGGATGAGCCAAAGAATAACAATTTACTGTTGTAAATGTGCACAACGGAATACAGACGGAAACAGAATTTAAATTACAGTCAATTACATGAAGGGGGCGTGTGGGCAGGCTCGAGGATAGGAGAGCACCGTCCAGAGAAGAGCCAGGCCCCACACAATTTCCACTGCCACCGGATCTGGAAACACACAGGAGACGCCAAGTCCTGATCTCCCCAGGTGGCCACCGTCTCCAGCTGTCGGATCGGTACTGCTGGCAGGAAGCAAAAACAGTTTATGGTGGGTGTGTGTACACCCAGCAAAACAGTCAGCAAACAGTTCTTTTTCACTTGGAGGGAACACCTCCACCTCCAACTCTTAATCACAGTCACGCAGGAACAATAACGTGCAGCACCTGACTGACTACTTATCCGAGGAGCGAAGAGCGTCGTCTCCTCCCAGCTTCCAGCTGCTGACCAGTCAACAGGAACGCCTGCAAATGTTCAGAACGATTGTAAGGCACAAAATTACGTTTACCTTCCAGGTAGACTGATATCTCGGCAGTGAGGTGGAGATGCTGCCCGGCTTTTGTGGTGATGGCTGATAAGTGACAGCTGGCAGGGGTGATGAGTGACAGCTGTCACTCCCGGTTGGTTCTGCAATGCGGCAGCGACCTCTCGTGCCTGAAGCCCGCACTTCGGGCAGGGCGCCCTCTGGTGGTGGGCCAGCAGTACCTCCTCTTCAGCGGCCCACACAACAGTTTGCACAGGCACAGTGTGAGAGTTTGGACGCTTGTAGCACTTCAGCAGCGGGATACCCTCAGGACGGCCGACAAGAATATCAAACAGTTTTGATTTTCATCTCACCATACGATCGGCGATCAGGAGGTGGTCGTGAGATGTTAAACTCAGGTCGCTACTCCATGTATACTAAACGATGCAGGACGCGCGACCTGAAAGTCTGTGATCCAAAAAATTCTCGCACGAATGAAAAATCAGCTGAAAAAGGCCAAAACTTGCACTGGCACAATGGCAGTGTTCTATTTATTTTGACACCGGTTATATCAGAGGGTTATCTAATTACAACTTGGCTTTTTTTTTTTTTTGAAAATGCCTTTTTTTTTTTACAAATAAAAAAATGTCATATTTTACAAAAGCACATTTGTAAAAACACCAACACACGACAATTGTCGTCATTTGGATTCTGTATATGTTGTTTGACTGCAGCAACTCTCTGGTGTGCAGGCAGATTATGGGATACGTCAGTAAGGCGAATTGCAGTGATCTATTTATTTTGACACCGGTTATATATCAGATGGTTATCTAATTACAACTTGGCTTTTTTTTTTTTTTTTTGAAAATGCCTTTTTTTACAAAAAAAGCACATTTATCTGTAAACACCAACACACGACACACCTCACATTAACGTGATGGTTTACATAGAATGAATCAACCAATAAGTGTTACCAGAGGCACATTTTACCCAGAATGCCATCTGTCTGTGTTTGTTACAAAACTCCAGAATTAGTGCATTATTCAACATTAAAAGATATATATCTTAACTTTGCACAAATGACAGAATTGACATTAATGGAGTTATTCTATCAGTATTCATTTTATTTATACACCAAACCATAACTCAGCACTTTATTTTCCAAGACCTCAGGCTGACACGTTGTAATTGAGTAGAGAGTTGAGCTTTGTGGCTCCTCTCAGTTGCTTCTGTGCTGCAAGCCATGTTGTAAACTGGAGCTTCCAGCAGGGGGCAGGATGCTCAAAGACAGAAGTACTGACTCATTGTTTGGGTCTGCTGTTGGTTTTGATGCTTCCAAAAGCGATCGTGGTGTTAAAACTCTAAATCAGTTTGTTAATAGTTGCAAATGTACCAGAGACAGTACTGGAATTTATCGGTTATCTGTAACTTCCGATACATTTTTGGGTGGTTCATCTTTTTATCTTTATCAAAGATAACTATTCAGTTATCTGTTATTGAAGTTAATTTTTTGGTTATCTGTGCCCACGACTGGAAAGATTATGACAGTGAGCTTATTCATGGCTCATTTTATGAGCAGGAATTACAAAAGGTTAAAATAAGCAAAGACAAACCCTATCAGGTGCAAGACATTCTGGACGAGCGGGTGAAGAGGAGAAGGAAATATTTCCTGGTCAGGTGGAAGAATTGGCCAGAAAAGTTCAACTCCTGGGTGCCTGCAAATCAGTTGATTTCGGTATAAATACACACAGCGTCGATTCTCCCACACTTCGAAATGGATCAGGAACTGAGACACAGGTTTTATGTGACCCTCCTGTCAATTTCCGGCCTGGAGGTGTTTAAAGACAACACAATTTCATGCTATCAGGTTGACTTAGTTCAGCATCTGTATTTAGAAGGGGAATCTTGTACCCTCACACCTGGTTAAATATTCCAGACAGGCAGCACTCCGTGTTTTACTGGACGAAAAATGTAGCTCTGGTTCATGAAGACTATGTCGAGTCGGGATATTATGATGACCTTGACGCGATTACGCATCAAATAAATTCTCGCTTGAGGAATACCAAGCTCAGTCTAAAATATAACGACATCAAAAAAATTTCCAATGGGCTGGGGATGGGAACTATTACCTCCGTTTTCAGCCGCCGATGGCCCGAATGAATGGTTCAGGTGTGGATCGGGAGCCGTGAACTCCCCCCACCACCCGGATATAAAAGCAGGCATGTATCACCTCTTTTGCTACAAAGACGTCGTGCAACACAGAGGGGTCGGTAACGCCTTTGCCCCTTTTCTCCACGCTTTTGAAATTGAAGGTCATTTTGGCCAAATAATTACAAAGAAATTCAATCCTGCTTATTACATGCCGGTCTCTAAAAGACATATTGAAAAAGTACACATTGAAATCAAAAGCGATGAAGATCAACCGGTTAATTTCACATACAGTAAAGTGATTGTGACGTTACATTTTAAACCAGTGTGTTAAAAAAAAGCCTGGATTTGTGCCTTACTATGAAAACCAGGTGGGGAACGGGTTACAGGGGTTCCATGGCGCTCCTGTTATGTACGGATGCGGCCTTGGGAACATATTTTCGAAACTATTCAAATTTGTAACGCCGTTGTTTAAACAAGGATACACGATTGCCAAACCCCACATGAAAAATGCGGCTCGGAGCATTGCTTCCGACATAGTGAGCTGCTTTGTTGAGAGGGTCGGACGGGATCAGGAACTGGAACAGCAGCAGGGGTCAGTGATCATGGTGCTCTCAAGAAGGCCGCAGAAACAGCCCCCAGTGGAACTCGTGAAAATGATTAAAAAAGTAAGACCCCCAGGAAAAGCAAAACAATTCAAAGAAAACGTAAGAAGAGGAGGTTGTCCAGAGATATTTTCTCTTAAACAATGTCTCTTTTGCGATATAATTCCCCAAAATGCGCCATGAGCGAATTGGATTTATTCGCCATCCCCGGAACCCAGCTGTCCATCAAACAAAGACAATATGTAGAGGTCACCCCGTTATCCACGCTGACGGACACCTTCCAGCTCTTCCACGTCCATGAACGTCTTCATCGAAACACATGTAAACTTCGGTGAGCTTTTCATTGAAATTATCACAATATTTCAGTTCAGTAAGAATGTTCTCTGCCACCCCCTACACTCTCTGTGCTGAAGGATTGATGAAGCACTGTGCCAGGAGATTTAAGACCGCTGGGATGAACTGCGGGGTCCACAGTTTTGCCATGAGTCAGTCAAAGTGTCCAGTATAAAAGTATTCATTTAACAGCTCCACACACTCGTGATTTTTTTGGCTGGGATGATCGATCTGACAACCGTAGCAGAGTTTCTGTAAGTTTTGATCACCGTCAGAAGTAAATGAGCCATGGCGACTTTAATTATCTCCAGATATTCTTCCGACAAGAAGCCGTCCAGCTGGTCTGCTATGAAGGAAGTGGCATATTTCTCACCCCGCTCAGAGTCTTGTACCTCGCTTGATGACTCAGCCGCTGCGACAGCGGGAAGGAGCCACACGTCTTCTGGCGCAGAAGCCGTCGAGGACCTGTCACCCCAGCCTGGTTCGAGTGGGACTGACCATGGATGATCAATCAATCAATCAATCAATTTTTTTTATATAGCGCCAAATCACAACAAACAGTTGCCCCAAGGCGCTTTATATTGTAAGGCAAGGCCATACAATAATTATGTAAAACCCCAACGGTCAAAACGACCCCCTGTGAGCAAGCACTTGGCTACAGTGGGAAGGAAAAACTCCCTTTTAACAGGAAGAAACCTCCAGCAGAACCAGGCTCAGGGAGGGGCAGTCTTCTGCTGGGACTGGTTGGGGCTGAGGGAGAGAACCAGGAAAAAGACATGCTGTGGAGGGGAGCAGAGATCGATCACTAATGATTAAATGCAGAGTGGTGCATACAGAGCAAAAAGAGAAAGAAACAGTGCATCATGGGAACCCCCCAGCAGTCTACGTCTATAGCAGCATAACTAAGGGATGGTTCAGGGTCACCTGATCCAGCCCTAACTATAAGCTTTAGCAAAAAGGAAAGTTTTAAGCCTAATCTTAAAAGTAGAGAGGGTGTCTGTCTCCCTGATCTGAATTGGGAGCTGGTTCCACAGGAGAGGAGCCTGAAAGCTGAAGGCTCTGCCTCCCATTCTACTCTTACAAACCCTAGGAACTACAAGTAAGCCTGCAGTCTGAGAGCGAAGCGCTCTATTGGGGTGATATGGTACTACGAGGTCCCTAAGATAAGATGGGACCTGATTATTCAAAACCTTATATAAGTAAGAAGAAGAATTTTAAATTCTATTCTAGAATTAACAGGAAGCCAATGAAGAGAGGCCAATATGGGTGAGATATGCTCTCTCCTTCTAGTCCCCGTCAGTACTCTAGCTGCAGCATTTTGAATTAACTGAAGGCTTTTTAGGGAACTTTTAGGACAACCTGATAATAATGAATTACAATAGTCCAGCCTAGAGGAAATAAATGCATGAATTAGTTTTTCAGCATCACTCTGAGACAAGACCTTTCTGATTTTAGAGATATTGCGTAAATGCAAAAAAGCAGTCCTACATATTTGTTTAATATGCGCTTTGAATGACATATCCTGATCAAAAATGACTCCAAGATTTCTCACAGTATTACTAGAGGTCAGGGTAATGCCATCCAGAGTAAGGATCTGGTTAGACACCATGTTTCTAAGATTTGTGGGGCCAAGTACAATAACTTCAGTTTTATCTGAGTTTAAAAGCAGGAAATTAGAGGTCATCCATGTCTTTATGTCTGTAAGACAATCCTGCAGTTTAGCTAATTGGTGTGTGTCCTCTGGCTTCATGGATAGATAAAGCTGGGTATCATCTGCGTAACAATGAAAATTTAAGCAATACCGTCTAATAATACTCCGCTCGTTCCCGTGAAGCCTCCTGTTGCTGCTTCTGACTCCAGTCCTCCGCCATGACCGGCAGACTGCCCACAGCAACCGGTGGAGTCATGCCCCACACATGGTCTCCATCAGCGGATGAATGGTAGCGAGGACTCGACCATGGATGCTCCGCGGCCCTGGAAAGGTCGACAGCGGACTCCTGCACCAGTCTTAAAAACTGGGAGTCACTTTCTGCACAACCACAATCCTACGACTAAACAACCAATACAAGAGCAGCATGGGAATTCCCACTCCTAAATGACCAATAGGAGAGGAGCGTTCATGCCACATCAAAGTGAGGCTGATGTCAGCGTCTTGGCCGCCAACCAATCACAGGCTAGGAGAGAGAGGCCAGTATCTGGTCTAATTCAGGCACATTGTCGGGCTACAGTGACACCAGGAAAAGTAGCTAGTTTCTAGTTGCTTTTTAGAAAATAAGTCATCAAGAGGGTTTGGAATGTCGTCAGATTTAGCGAGAAAGTCGTCCAGTTGACAACACCGCTCTACAGTCCAGTCAATGTGTTGTTTGGCAAATTGTAACATCCCCCCCCCCCCCCACCGTCTGCATATAGAGTAATGTAAATGCCACACTGGCAGAACCATTTATGAACATTAATACACATATATGCAATTTATTCTTGCAGGACAGAAGGTATGTAGTGCGTGAGTGAATGTGGTGTGCGTGTGTGACCCCCATCTGCCCTTTGAGATCACCCTACAAGATCCTACTCAAAGCAGACTGACAACTTCTATCAGGAGGGACCGACCACCAAAACAACACGAAGACAGACAAAAATGAACTACAAGTGGTGAAAGCAATAACTGTGAAGTGAGACACCGAGGAGACGAGGCCCCAACATAAAACATGCCGGAACAAACCACCACACATGAACAAGCAGTGACAGCGACAGTCTGCTGTCTAGTTAGTGATCATTCATTCCCTAATCTAGGACACTAGAGTCTTGATCCCCTTGAGAGCACCCAAAACCAAATTGTGGTGTTGGTCACGAACATGTAACCAGCCACACACAGAGACCCAGATCACAGCTATATATCCGATCACTGCTGTGGCTGGTGTGTTGGGCCAAGATAAAAGTACAGAACCCTACCAAAGACATGGACCACTCCGGCGCGTCACAAGCCATACGGCCGACCACAAGCGACAACGGAAAAGGGCCCAGGATGCAGGGCCCCAGGAGGAACCAGGCGAAAAAGGGAAGTGGAAGGGCACAGGGGCCAGGAAGGGCAGCCACCAGAGCCACCGGGGCAGCACGATGGACCAACAAGGGAGCGGCCCGACGGCGCCCTCCCCCCAACGGAAGCACAGGGAGTAACCCCACACGCGAGGGAAGCACGCAGGGCACCGGCAGGGCCCACCAAGAGGGGGGGGCCAGAACCGCATCACCCCACCCACGGCCCCGGATGGAGGAGCGAGCAGCAGCGGGGATGGGGGGGCAAAGGAGACACTGCAACTGACCCAGAGCACATGCAGGGACCATGGCACACGAGGGCGGGGCCCGGCCCCCGGGCCAGGAAGCACACAAGGCCCCGACACCAAAGATCCCCCCAAGCAGCCTGCAGGACCCCCCAGATACCTCCAGCCCCCAAACCACCCCCACACCGGAACCAAGCCCAAGGTCGGGAACTGCCTAAGTGAGACCGGGGCAACACCCCACCCCACAAAACTGCGGCCCCTAAACCCCACAGCAGCTGTCCGCCCCCCATGCCAGACTCCCGCGCCCCATCGCCACGCCCCCAATGAACCGCAGGACCCCGGGCCCCACGAGTCTCAGAGCAGGGCCCCAAGACCATGGCAGAGCCGGCAAGGCAGACTCCCCCCACCCCAGGCCCCAGACCCCCACAGCCATCCAGGGTTAACCTCACATGCCACACTCACCCTACCTAACAACCCCACCATAATTGTTATGGTTAACTCCCTTGTTGTGTGCGACCCCCTAAGTGAGCAAAGATAGTGTTGCATTAAAAGCAGGGCAGGAGACGGCAGGTGGCAGACTGCCGTGGGAGGCTGTGGTACACTGCTGCCCCACAGCCTGCCCTGCAAACCCACCACCGCCTGTGACCCCGACTCTGAAAAGTGAATGTGTTTACTAATTGTGTTGAAATATAGTGTGTGCATTAAAATGGCAGGGCAAGAGTGGCCCAAGCGGCCGGTAGAAGGAGAGGAGTGGTGCAGGGAGCGGGCCACACACACTATCCCCACCGGGCACCACGGCACAACTCAAGACCCGCGGAGGCACCAGGGAGACCACGAGACAGAGGGGAGGCGGGCAGCCCCTGAGAAGCACCAGAAACAGCGGGAAAGGACAAACCAACAGGGGGGAAAGGGGGCCAAGCAGCTGGAGATGGGTGAGCCACCCTGCCCGGAGGCCCCAAGCCAGGGAGGCACGAGATGAGACCCAGGAGAGACAGGGGCAGCCGAGGAGCCAGAGGGAGACAAGTGGGCCCCACAAACCCAGGGGGAAAAGCAGGGGCACAGGGAGCCACGTGCAATCTGGCCATGGGGAGAGACCCCCACCCCCCAGGCACTATACCCCAGCCCACCAATGGACAGGCCTAACGTAGATAGGAACGATGGCAATCCATTTATCCCCCGCCCACCGCCACCCCACCCCAATAGGACCAGAAGCCCGGCAGCGCGGCACCAGGGCCCCCCATGGGCAGACCAGCTGCCGCCCAGCCCCCCCAGGCCAGGGGCACACCCGCGCCCCAAAAGGGAGGAGCCGGAAGGGAGCACAGGCCAGCACCTGACATCTTCAGCACATGCCGTTTATTCAACAATGAGACTTTGTCTGGGCTTCTTGCACATAACCTATCTTCATATACGAGGTCTGTTAGAAAAGTATCCGACCTTTTATTTTTTCAAAAACCATATGGATTTGAATCATGTGTGATTGCATCAGCCAAGCTTGAACCTTCGTGCGCATGCGTGAGTTTTTCACGCCTGTCGGTTGCGTCATTTGCCTGTGAGCAGGCTTTGTGTGAGCAGTGGTCCAACCCTCCCATCAGATTTTTATTGCGAATAAATGTCTGAGCGATTTGGAGCTTTGCTGCATCACTTTTTTCCAGAAACTGTGAGAGACCTCCAGGTGGACACCATTCGGAAAATTCGGATGGCTTTCAGGGACGATTTTATGGGGATTACACAGATTAAGGAGTGCTCCAGCCGGTTTAAAGACCGCCCACAGCTGCTGAGAGCGCGCCGCGCTCCGAGCGCCGATCGACAGGCTGAATCAACCAGATCATTTCCAACGTGAAGGCTCCTCTTTCCATGACAAAAACTCCTGTAACAGTGGAATGTGCCATTCATTTCCACACTGGACGCTGTGTTTTATCCGGGACGTCGTCTGACTAGCACAGGAATTGCGGAAGACGTGGACATCAGCACCATTTTTCTGGCACATTGAGACAGATGTGCGGAGGAATTCCACGCGTCGTGGCGGTGCCGCATGGCGCAAAGTAACGCCATGATGAAGCCTCACAGGACATGTTCTGGCATGTCCAGGCTCAACCACAATTTCTCGGATAATCACACGACTGAAAAACCACCGAAAGCTGTCTGAAAGCCATCTCAAAGCCGTCCTGTGAGACCAACATGGAGGTGGTTTTGTGCCGCGCCATGAACGGCTCCGTGGTGCATCCCTCCGCTTCTCTTTCCATGAAAAAAATTCTTGTAACAGTGGAATGTGCCGAAAAAGTACTGATGTCCACGTCTCCTGCCATTTTTGTGTAAGTCAGACGACGTCCCAGATCAACAAAGCCTTCACGTTGGAAATGATCTGGTTGATTCAGCCTGTCGATCAGTGCTCGGAGCGAGGCGCGCTCTCAGCAGCTGTGGGTAGTCTTTAAACCGGCTGGAGCCCTCCTTAATCTGTGTAATCCCCATAAAATCGTCCCTGAAAGCCATCTGAATTTTCCGAATGGTGTCCACCTGGAGGTCTCTCACAGTTTCTGGAAAAAATTGATGCAGCAAAGCTCCAAATCATTCAGACATTTATTCGCAATAAAAATCTGACGAGAGGGGTGGACCACTGCTCACAGGCGAATGACGCAACCGACAGGCGTGAAAAAACTCACGCATGCGCACAAAAGTTCAAACTTGGCTGATGCAATCACACGTGACTCAAATCCATATGGTTTTTGAAAAAAATAAAAAGGTCGGATACTTTTCTAACAGACCTCGTAGGTGTCTTCTAATTGTAACAGTACTCACAGGTACAGTTATATGCAAAAGTTTGGGCACCGCTGATAATTTTCAAGATTTTCCTTTATAAATCATTGGTTAGCTGTATCAGAAATTTCAGTTAAATATATATATAGTTAAATATAGCAGACAAACACACTGATATTTCAGAAGTGAAATGAAGTTTCTAGTATTTACAGAAAGTGTGCAATAATTATTGAAACAAAATTGGGCAGGTGCATAAATTTGAGCACCCTTGTCATTTTATTGATTTGAATACTCCTAATATTATTGGAACACAAAATTGGTTTGGTAAGCTTATTGACCCTTGACCTCCTCACACTGGTGAATCAAATCATGAGAAAGGGTATTTAAGGTGGCCATTTGCAAATGTTTCCCCTCTTTGCATCTCTTCTAATGAGTGGTAACATGGGAGCCTCTAAACACCTTTCAAATGACCTGAAAACAAAGCTTGTTCAAAATCATGGTTTAGGGGAAGGATACAAAAAGCTATCTCAGAGTTTTCAGCTGTCAGTTTCCACTGTGAGGAACATAGTGAGGAAATTGAAGACCACAGGCACAGTTCTAGTTAAGGCCCGAAGTGGCAGGTCAAGAAAAATCTAAAATAAGCTGAAGAGAAGGATGGTTAGAATAGTCATAGTCAGTCCACAGACCTATGACATGATCTTGCTGCAGATAGTGCCTCTGTGCATTGTTTATCTATACAGCGCACTTTGCACAAGGAGATGCTGTATGATGCTGTAATGCAGAGGAAGTCTTTTCTGCGTACATGCCACAAACAGAGTCGCTTGAGGTATGCTAAAGCACATTTGGACAAGCCAGCTTCATTTTGGAATAAGGTGCTGTGGACTGATGAAACTAAAATTGAGTTATTCGGACATAACAAGGGGTGGAATGCATGGCAGAAAAAGAACACAGCATTCCAAGAAAAACACTTGCTACCTACAGTAAAATTTGGAGGTGGTTCCATCATGCTGTGTGGCTGTGTGGCCAAGTGCAGGTACTGGGAATCCTGTTAAAGTTGAGGGTCACATGGATTCTAGTCAATATCAGCAGATTCTTGAGAACAATGTTCATGAATCAGTGACAAAGTTGAAGTTGCGCCGGGGCTGGATCTTTCAACAAGACAACGACCCTAAACACTGCTCAAAATCTACTAAGGCATTCATGCAGAGGAACAAGCACAACATTCTTGAATGGTCATCTCAGTCCCCAGATCTGAATATTATTGAAAATCTGTGGTGTGATTTTAAGCGGGTTGTCCATGTTCAGAAACCAACAAACCTGAGATGTTTTGTAAAGAAGAATTGTCCAAAATACCTTCAACCAGAATCCAGACTCTCATTGGAAGCTATAGGAAGCATTTAGAGACTTATTTCTGCTAAAGGAGGATCTTCTAAATATTGCTGTATTTTTTTTCTGTTGGGGTGCCCAAATTTATGCACCAGCCTAATTGTGTTTAAATAATTATTGCACAGTTTCTGTAAATACTAGAAACTTCATTTCACTTCTCAAATATCAATGTGTTCATCTGCTATATGATATATTTAACTGAAATTGCTGATCCAAACAACCAATGATGTATAAAGGAAAATCATGGTAATCATCACAGGTGCCCAAACTTTGACATACTACTGCATATACAACCCCTGGCAAAAATTATGGAATCACCGGCCTCGGAGGATGTTCATTCAGTTGTTTTTTCAGTTGTTGGAATCATTCAGTTCTGAGGAAAAAATTATGGAATCATGAAAAACAAAAGAACGCTCCAACACATCGCTAGTATTTTGTTGCACCACCTCTGGCTTTTATAACAGCTTGCAGTGTCTGAGGCATGGACTTAATGAGTGACAAACAGTACTCTTCATCAATCTGGCTCCAATGTTCTCTGATTGCTGTTGCCAGATCAGCTTTGCAGGTTGGAGCCTTGTCATGGACCATTTTCTTCAACTTCCACCAAAGATTTTCAATTGGATTGAGATCCGGACTATTTGCAGGCCATGACATTAACCCTATGTGTCTTTTTGCAAGGAATGTTTTCACAGTTTTTGCTCTATGGCAAGATGCATTATCATCTTGAAAAATGATTTCATCATCCCCAAACATCCTTTCAATTGATGGGATAAGAAAAGTGTCCAAAATATCAACGTAAACTTGTGCATTTATTGATGATGTAATGACAGCCATCTCCCCAGTGCCGTTACCTGACATGCAGCCCCATATCATCAATGACTGTGGAAATTTACATGTTCTCTTCAGGCAGTCATCTTTAGAAATCTCATTGGAACGGCACCAAAGTTCCAGCATCATCACCTTGCCCAATGCAGATTCGAGATTCATCACTGAATATGACTTTCATCCAGTCATCCACAGTCCACGATTGCTTTTCCTTAGCCCATTGTCACCTTGTTTTTTTTCTGTTTAGGTGTTAATGATGGCTTTCGTTTAGCTTTTCTGTATGTAAATCCCATTTCCTTTAGGCGGTTTCTTACAGTTCGGTCACAGACGTTGAGTCCAGTTTCCTCCCATTCGTTCCTCATTTGTTTTGTTGTGCATTTTCGATTTTTGAGACATATTGCTTTAAGTTTGCTGTCTTGACGCTTTGATGTCTTCCTTGGTCTACGAGTATGTTTTCCTTTAACAACCTTCTCATTTTGTTTGTATTTGGTCCAGAGTTTAGACACAGCTGACTGTGAACAACCAACATCTTTTGCAACATTGCTTGATGATTTACTCTCTTTTAAGAGTTTGATAATCCTCTCCTTTGTTTCAATTGACATCTCTCGTGTTGGAGCCATGATTCATGTCAGTCCACTTGGTGCAACAGCTCTCCAAGGTGTGATCACTCCTTTTTAGATGCAGACTAACGAGCAAATCTGATTTGATGCAGGTGTTAGTTTTGGGGATGAAAATTTACAGGGTGATTCCATAATTTATTCCTCAGAATTGAGTGAGTCCATATTTTTTTTCCCTCTGCTTGGTCTAAAAAAGTAACCGTTACTGACTGCCACAATTATTTTTCCTGATTTCTTATAGTGTTTCTTAAAGCCAGAAAGTTTCCATTTGAAATGACTTTAGTTTTGTGTCATGTCTGTGATATGCTTTTTTCCTACAAAATTAAACAACTGAATGAACATCCTCTGAGGCCGGTGATTCCATAATATGTGTGTGTGTGTTTGAATACTGCACTGGAGGAAGAGATTGATTCAACTACCAAAGATGACATTTCAGTATAAAGCTCCTCATTTGTTTCTTATTGTCCCTTCAGATGTCCTGGGTATTTTCTGAGTGTATTTTTTTTAATCAGGTATTTTTTGGTATTTTTGCGGGCGGACTGGCGGAGTCTGACCATAAATTAATCCGCTTGTGTGACGTGTTGATGCTGAATGAAGCAGGATCTCCTTCCGCTGACCGTATGTGCAGCGAGCAGTCTGATATCACTGGGAGGGTGAGTTTTTCTGTCTTTTACATTAACAAAAGCGGATGTTTTTGAAGTATTTGCCAATGCCTTGGCTTATTGTGTTACAAGGGTGCTCGAATTTATGAACCTGCCCAATTGTGTTTGAAGAATTACTGAACTTCACTTCTCAAATATCACTGTGTTTGTATGCTATATGATATATTTAACTGAATTTGCCGATCCAAACAACCAATGATTTATAAAGGAAAAACATGGGAGTCATTGGGGTGCTTTCGACCTTTGATCACCCTGGAACTGACCATTGGCTGTCTTTGCCATTCTGGCTATTCTTTGATCCATTTGAATGGTGGTTTTCAGTTTTCTTTCATGTCCTGGTTTCAGTCTCCATTTTAAAGCATTTCAAATAATTTTAACTGCTTTGCTGCTTTCATCCTCAAATAAAGGCCACCTGTTTTTTTTTTTTTTTTTCACAAAAAGAAAAACTTTGGAAAGCCTATGTTGATCCCCTAAATGTAAGTCTGGTGCAAATTGTGAATTATTCACAAACCATTAATGGAAATTTACACAAACCGTGAATATCCGCAAACCGTTAATAATTTTGCTCTAAACCATGAATATCCGCAAACCGTTAATAATTTTGCTCTAAACCATGAATATCCGCAAACCGTTAATAATTTTGCTCCAAACCATGAATAAAATATCCTACGAAATGTGAACACAGGTCTGGCAAAACATAAGTCGCAGAACGTGAATATCATGAATGATATATATATTTTTTTCAGTTTGAGTAGTTTACGGATCAATTACTTCAGGAGATCTTGATTGCAAATCCTATCTAAGTATAAATATTTTATATTCTTTGGGGGTGTCACTACACCGACACCTGGTGAGGTGAGCCCCAAGCGAGCTCACACTTCTGGTTGTCAAGCGCCCGGCCCCACTAGGCCTGACTCGTTCCGGGGTGGCAGGTGGGGAGTTTGACTGGGGAGGTACACGGTAACGTGCAAGTTGAGGGGTGGTGCGAAGCCCCATGGTGCAGTGAAAGTGAGGGGCGTACAGGCACCACAGATGGTAACTTTGCACCATTGGCTCCTCAGCCAAATTCACATTTGCGGGATGTATGTTCATGTTTCAGGAGACATTTTTTTCAGTATTCACGTTTTGCAATTCATAGTTTGTGGATAATTCACAATTTGCACTTGATTCATGTCTTGGGATTAACAGCCTATTATTTTGTCGAATTCACTTTCTGAAAAGTAATAAAACTGATAACTTTTTCTTCATGTGTTGATTTGGAATAGAATGTGCAGTGTTCCCCAGAAGAACATGTACAGTGAGGCAAATAAAAATGTGATCTACTGCCAATTTTGTAAGTTTTCCCACCTATAAAGAACAAAGAATGGAGGGGTCTGTAATTTTATCAAATGTACACTTGAACTGTGGAAGACAGAATCTTAAAAAAAAAACTCCAGAAAATCACACTGTATAATTTTTCAATAATTATTTTGCATTTTATTGCATGAAATAAGTATTTGAGCCAACAGAAAAACAGACCTCAATATTTGGTACAGAAACCTTTGTTTACAATTACAGAGGTCAGACGTGTCCTGTAGTTCTTGACCAAGTTTGCACACTGCAGAAGGGATTTTGGTCCTCTCCTCCATACAGATCTTCTCCAGATCTTTCAGGTTTTGAGTTTCAGCTCCCTCCAAAGATTTTCTATTGAGTTCAGGTCTGGAGACTGGCTAGGTCACTCCAGGACCTTGAAATGCTTCTTACAGAGCCCCTCCTTAGTTGCCCTGGCTGTATGTTTCGGGTCATTGCCATGCTGGAAGACCCAGCCACAACCATAAAGTTACTAGATTAGTGAGGACTCACGCCTGGCCCTGTTCCGGCAAACAGCTGTGTCTTTCTTGGGTTTTTATTTCCTTGTTCTTTTTGTTTTCTTTCTGGCCTCCACATTCACTCAACACACACGCTGTATTGCACATCTGGATACTTTGTGTCCTTTTTCCCTCTAGGTAATGGCAGCCATGCCCCCATGTAGGCACGGCACATTACATTAGCTGCATAGGGAGTCCTCACTCTAGCTCTCATATATGTAACTCTGTGTCCGCGACCTATCTTCAATGCGCCTACTGAGGGAAGGAGGTTGTTTGCCAAAATCTTGTGATACATGACCCTGTCCATCCTCCCATCAATACGGTGCAGTTGTCCTGTCCCCTTTGCAGAAAAGCAACCCCAAAAATTAGGTTTCCACCCCCATGCTTTACGGTTGGGATGGTGTTTGTGGGGTTGTTCTCATCCTCCAAACATGGCGAGTGGAGTTGATCCCAAAAAGCTTTATTTTGGTCTCATCTGACCACATGACCTTCTCCCATGCCTCCTCTGGATCATACAGATGGCCATGGGCAAACTTCAAATGGGTCTGGACATGTGCTGGTGTGAGCAGAGGGATCTTGCGTGCCCTGCAGGATTTTAAACCATGACGGCATCGTGTGTGACTCTTGTAATCTTTGTGACTGTGGTCCTCTCTTCAGATCATTGAGCAGGTCCTCCTGTGTTGTTCTGGACTTTCTCAGAATCATCCTTACCTCACAAGGAGAGATCTTACATGGAGCACCAAACTGAGAAAGATTGACATTCATCTTGTGTTTCTTACGTTTTCTAATAATTACGCCAACAGTTGCTGCCTTCTCACCAGGCTGCTTGCCTATTGTCCTGTAGTCCATCCCAGCCTTGTGCAGGTCTACAATTTTGTGCCTGGTGTCCTTAGATAGCTCTTTGGTCTTGGCCATGGTGGACAGGCTGGAGTGTGACTGACTATGTGCACAGGTGTCTTTTATACAGGTAACGAATTCAAACAGGTGCAATTAATACAGGTAAAGAGTGCAGAATAGGAGGGCTTCTTAAAGAAAAACTAACAGGTCTGTGAGAGCCAGAATTCTTGCTGGTTGGTAGGTGATCAAATATTGATTTCATGCAATAAAATGCAAATTAATTATTTAAAAGTCATGCAATGTGATTTTGTTTTGTTTTTTTTTTAAGATTCTGTCTCTCACAGTTGAAGTGTACCTATGATAAAAATTACAGACCTCTCCATTCTTTGTAGGAGGGAAAACCTGCAAATTCGATAATGGATCAAATACTTATTTGCCCCACTGCACGTATATCTATCTATCTATCTATATATACACCCTTGTGTCTGTGTGTATATATATACACATATATATACACACATATATATACACATATATATACACACATATATATACATATACATATATATATATACTAGTACGCAACAGTATGCGAAGGGGAAAAATAAAAACCTCTTCAAAAATAATCTACAAAATGTACGCTTTGGATGTGAATCATCATAATGTGTTGTTGATTGCTGGAGATCCTTCTGGTGTTTTCCACTTTATACGGTTAGTGTTGAACTTGTCTTGGAAACAAGACTTTACATACAACTTGACAATCCCGCCTGTATTAAGGTAAAGTTATGATCTTTGTGGGAAGATGCCAACATTTTCCAAAATATGAGGTTAATTTTCCCTCCCCCCATTGATCAGAACCCAAAATTTCATGCAGCAGTGTTATGGAGCTGATAACCCCCAAAACATGAATCAGCTGCAAATCATAAATTATCCGCAAACCGTGAATTGCAAAACGTGAATACTGAAAACTATCTCTTGAAATGTGAACGCAGGTCTCGCAAAACATGAATTTCTTCAGAATTTGGTGTATGTGCTTTGCTGAGGAGCCAATGGTGCAAAGCTACCATCTGTGGGATTATGACTGCACACCTCTTACTTTCATTGCACTATGGGGCTTCGCACTACCCCTCGACTAGCGGGCGTTACCTTGACACTTGCATGAATTTGATCCCTGCATTGGCACACAATCTGACTATAAACTGTTGTAAACTGTGCATAAACTGCGCAGCTGCATGCCAGTGCGCAATTTTTTTTTTTTAAATGTTCAAAACTTCTGGCACACATTAATTTTGTGAACTAGTAATTAACATGGCACAAATCAAATCACATTTGTTCATTTATATGGCACCAATTCACGACGGGGTCACCTTAAGGCGCTTCACACAACACAACTTGAAAAACAGAACAAAATGAATTAAAAGATTAAAAGCACAATAAAAGAATAAAAACATAAAAAGTAAAAGAATAAAACACACACAATAACATAAAACACTAACAATAAACAGGGAAAAAGATGGGCCTTCAGTCTAGACTTAAAAATCTCCACAGAGTCCGACTGCCGTATTTGAGCAGGGAGATCATTCCACAGAGCCGGGGCACAATAAGAAAAGGCTCTTTGACCCGCAGAATTTTTACCACCCTAGGAACACACAGCAGTCCTCCACCCTATGAATGCAAGGCCTGAGCCAGTACGTAGGGCTTAACAAGGTCAGCTAGGTTGGGAGGGCCAGTCTGTGAACAATTTTATAGGCCAGTAACAGCACCTTAAACTCTGATCTCAGAGAGACAGGGAGCCAATGAAAGGATGCCAGAATGGGTGTAATGTGGTCAAAACGTCTACTTCATGTCAAAAGTCTGGCAGTAGCATTTTGAACCAATTAAAGGCCCCTAATGATGGACTGTGGTAAAGCACTGCAATAGTCTAATCTAGAAGAGATAAAAGCATGTATCAGAGTCTCAGCATCAGCTATAGACAGGATGGGATAAATCTTCGCTATATTTCACAGATGGAAGAAAGCAGTCCTCATAATGTCTCCAATGTGGAGGTCAAAGGACACGTAGGATCAAAAATTACCCCAAGGTTCCTCACTTTGTCCGTATGATGTATAACACACGAACCTAAGCTAAGCGCTAGCTGGTCAAATTGATGCCGAGTCTTGCTGGACCAAGAACCATCATTTCAGTCTTATCAGAGTTTTAAAAGTAGGAAGTTACTAGACATCCAGCTTCTCTGCCTGAAGGCAATCTTCTAAGATTTTCTGTGAATAAGATTACCAGCAGTTATAGGCATGTACAATTGAGTATCATCAGCATAACAATGAAAGTCAATCCAAAAGCGCTGCAGTATATGCCCACGGGGTGCCACATAAAGGGAGGAAAGCAGGGGGCCTAAACAGATCCCTGTGGAACCCCAAATTTCATGTCACTAAGATTAGAGGTAGTGTTATTATACAAAACACAGTGAGAACAACTGGACAGGTATGATGTCAACCACGCATGGGCACTGCCCGTAATCTTGAAATGATTCTCCAGCCTATCATAAAATATGATGATCCAAGGTATCAAACGTAGCACTAAGATCTAACAGAACCAAAACCATGGTGGGGTCATAATCCATTGCTCGCAGGTAATTCACTACTTTAGTGAGCGCTGTCTCTGTTGAGTGATGTTTTCTAAAGCAGACTGCAATGGCTCAAAAAGATTATTCTCAGTAAGATGGTCCACAAGCTGCTGTGAAACCACTTTTTCCAGAATTTTAGAACAAAATAATAGATTTGATATTGTTCAATAATTTTTCAATACACTAGGGTCAAGATTCAATTTCTTAAGTAATGGTTTAATCACTGTAGATTTTAAACATTCAGGGACAGATCCAGAAGTTAGTGAGAGATTAACAGTTTCCAGCACAGTAAGCCCAAGAATGGGCCATAGGTCCTTAAACAGTTTTGTTGTATTGGATCAATCAACAGGTTGTGCTTTGTAGACTTCACAAGTTTCTTCAGCACGCCTAGTGAGATACTATCAAATTCTCTAAATCTAGGTAACACCTCAGTGGTAGCACCCACCTTCCTAGCAGGGTGCAGTGGCTGGGCCAAGGCATGCTGAGATATGCTCAACCTAATGTCTTCTGTTTCTTCTCGAAATAATCCCAGAAGTCCTGTGCTGAAAATGGGAGAACAACTAACAGATGGCTGTCCACGAATGAAAACTGCTACCGTGTCAAACAGAAACTTTGAGTTATGCTTGTTTTTATTGATCAAATGAGAATAATCGGCCCACTTTGTAGCCAGTAGTGCATGCTTATAGTCTAAAATAGCATCACACCATGCAAGGTGGAACACATCTAATTTGGAGCTATGTCATTTCCGTTCCAAACCTCTAGCTTTCCACCTGAGGTCACGCAAGCAACCATGGAACCAAGGCAACTGTGCATTGAGAAAGCATGGCCTTAATAGAGGAGGCGCAATCATATCAAGTGTCGTTTTGAACGCTGAATTTATGCTATCCGCAAGACTGTCTACTGATTGAGCATTCTCCAAACTTGAAGCTAAAATATCAGGCAGTCTAGCTTCGAGCTCAGTCAGAGTTGAGGGTTTAATGCGTCAACGCAGTAATAGACAAGGCTGTTGCTCCACTAAACGCGGCAGCGTAAATGTAAACCTAATAAGTGAGTGGTCTGAGACATCAATGCAAGAAGCAAGATGTCAATATTCATGACAGCAAAGCCACATGCAAGAACCAAATCCAGGGTATTTCCACTAACGTGCGTCAACTCCTGAATGCATTGCTGGAATCCTAATGCATCCACAATTTCCATAAATGATTTGCAAAGGGGATCAGATGGCTTATTTATATGAATGTTAAAGTCGCCAATAATCAAAATGTTATCCGCACTAGTTGACAAGTTAGAGATGAACACACCAAATTCATCTAAGAATTCAGAGTATGGGCCGGGAGGCCTATAAACACTGACAAATAACATGACTGATTTCCATACTTCTGACCCTGAGAATATGCTGAAACGAATTATATTTGTGACCTCAAACAGCCAATAAGGTAAACATAGATTTATAAATAAAAGCAACACCCCCGCCTTGCTTTTGCACCATGAGAAATGTGACTAAATATGTATGCCGGTGGGCATGCCTTATTTAAGGGAAGGACAGCTGTAGGTTTAAGCCAGGTTTCACATAACCCAATCATATCTAAGTGATGATCAATAATTAAATCAATCAACAATGATTTTGAAGACAGTGATCTTATGTTAATGAGACCCAGTCTAAGGACCTCAGTGGGGTTGACAGTTGAGCTGTTTGGGTTTAGGGTGGTTCAAAAGTGGCATATATATAAGATGCCTAGAAGTAGGTTTAGGTTTGAGATTGTCGGTAGCAGACACAAAATATTTAATATTGCTGGAACAGCCAGCGGGCTATCCTAAATTTCAATGTCATCCAATATAGTAATGGTATTAAGTTTGCAAAACATATCCCTCTATGATGTTTAAGTACATGTCTGCGGAAGCAGGCCACAGTCTCAACCTGAAAAATTGCCCTCCCTGATAAGCCACTATCACCACACTGGGTTGTCTGCACTAAATTCCCCGGTAAGATAGTGGATTCCACAGCCACATTTGTCATCAGCCCTGCAGGGTCTCTAATCCCCTGCGACACAACCTGGCACAACCTATTCAAAGGCACTGCGTGTCACTGCATGCAGCGCATCTGAACTTGAATAGAGATTATAATGAGATGTTAGATCTATAATACACATAACTGTACAGATACATTATTTGACTCATAAGGAGGAATGAAATTGCACCTGTTTTACCAATCCATTACAATATGAATATTATAAATAATTACCTTTGACACAGATTCCAAATGCGTTCTCCACCACAGAAGTGCTCAAACGCCAGCTGTATTCTCTGATTCTGGGGGCGATGAGACAATGGTTTCATCAGCCAAGTTCTGAGAGCAAATGAGTCATCGGTTGCGAAATTATTTTATGTAGCACAGCCTCCAGTGGGACAAAGTGGGTTCGCACTGGCAGAATGAATTGCGCTGCAGTGAGGGGGATCTTGCACATTCCCTAATATGCGTATGTCGCGGACATGAACGAGCGAGGCTTAACATCTTACCATGTCATTGAGTCCTTCAGAGTTTATTTTGAGTAAACACTTCAGGGGAGTATTAGCATGGCAAAACCATTCAGCTTCTGCAGGGCGGGGAGCCACCCCAGACCCCCACCTTTTTAAGCATTTTTCTTTATTTGCCTTTCACATGCCTGGAAATGCTCCTCGCCATCTAACCATGTCCTTTAGGTCCTTCAGACTTTTTTCAGTAAAATAGTTCTTGGGAGCATGAGCATGACTAAACCTTTCAGCTTCTGGGGTGACCCCCCGCATTTTCCTTATTTGCCTTTCATCTCTGGAGGGGCTCAGCCCCCATACCCCCCACCTTTTTAATCAATTTTCTTTTGCTTTTTCACACCGGCCCCCCCAATTGTAGCCCTCTTACCCCCCTGCCACTTTTAAGCATTACAGCTAGTTGACAGTAGGGCTGTACAATATGGCCAAATTATCGTATCTTAATATTGTCATATAAATGTCACATATACATGCTGTCCAATTCTGAGCCGCTTAGGTGGGTACGGAGAGTTCCCATGGGATAAAAAAGCTTTTCAACCTACCATCCCTGCTTCTGAAGACCAGGCACCTAAGTGGCTCTACTCTCTCTCTCTCTCTCTCTTTTTTTTTTTAAAGATATTTAGGTGTACCTTAGTAAACACTAAATTTGGAATGTATAATAGAAGATACACCTTACTGAATTTCATATCAATATGATATGACTATGATTGACACAAAGTGCAACAACAGTGAAAATTAAACATTCTTAAACAAAGCGGTAATAATACCCACTCATTTGCACTCATCATAGATTAGGATACAGTGCCTCCAAAAGTATTGGAACACTTGGAATTTCACATCATTTTAATTTGTTTATGCCGTTTTAATACAAGAAATATATATATAAAAAAGGATAAAAATTTCTAAAATATCTTCCTCAAACTCAAACAAATCTCTAAAACTTGATAAAACCTGTAAATAATCAGTTTTATTGCCAGTTTTCTTTAGACAAGTCAGGGGATAGAAACATGAACATTTCCAAGTCACTGAATATGTCTTGGACTTACACCAATTAGAACAAATACAAAAGCTTCTTTCATCAAAAGACAAATCTATAGGCTTTCATCTCAAATGTACAAATTACAAATTAAAATGTTTGAAATACCAAGTGTTGCAATACTTTTGAGGGCAATTGAGTGGAATCCTGCAAATGGTGATACAAGCATCACATTCGGCACAAATAATCCATAGACATGAACTCTTAAAAAAACAAAAAAAACAACAAAAAAAAAAAAAAAAACCCAAACTGATTGGCCATTTGAATTTTCAATGGGCTGCCAGGTAGGGGTCAAAATTAAAAGATGCTCCAATCATATAGAAAACTACACCACATTATTTGCCTGATCATAAAGAAATCAATAAGGTATAGTTTTGACAATTTGTGACTGAATGTTATGGAGTTATGAGGTAAAAGCAGCAATGTGACAAGGTCAGTTTTCAGTTGTTCAGGGGTCAAAAGTTAAAGTTGCTCCATTAATTTTGCTAAAGCTGTATTTGTGCTGAATTTGATGCTTGTATCACCATTTTGAAGGATTGTTTCAGTTATCTGCTGCACTAATAGCCAACAGAGAATGAGCCAGCTGCTGTCAGCTTAAATGTGTATGTAAGGCAACCGGAATTAAAGGAGAAATGCTGCTTTTAACAACCTGGACCTCATTTCTGCATAAAATACGGTTGTTTACTCACCAATATAAGTTTGGTGTCCCTAGAAGTCCATAGTTCAAACAACGTGCTCAGTTCAAATCTGAAGCAAACATTTTTCTTTTCTACGAAGGTGGATTAGAACTTTTTGTGGTACACAGCACAATACTACTGGACAGCAGGAGCCTAGCAGTCAATCTGACTCTGATTTGAAAATGCAGCTCTTTCAACCAGGTGCCGTGACACGTCAATCATCTGTGTCCAATCAGATTTCAGGGGAGTCCAGTGAAACCCCGGCCTCATCTCTAGCTCCACCCATGCCAGGAAGTGTTCAACATGGGACATTTCCTGTTTCACTTTGACTGAGAATTCGGCACTTCTTGAGTGTGAGCTTGTCACCGAGTTTCCCGCAAGATTCCATGGGGTCTCGTCTGTCAATCCAGGAAGTGTTTGACATTTGAACATTTCCTGTTTTACTGTGGATTTGAATTTTGGCACTTCTGTTTAGGATGCCCTATACCATGAGTGAGCTTCGCGTCGCTGCGCAATGCTTCGCTCGTATTAATGGACATTCTAGGGCTTGGTGAATTTTGCTTCATGATGATAGGAAGAGTCGATATTGAAGGATCAAAAAGTGACGTCGCTATGAATGCTTAGCCACCACAAGCCAGTTATCTCTATGGTAAATTTTCTGACACCTTCTACTTAAAACCCAAAAAGAATCGTGAGGCCCTGCTTTCACGTCTATATTCATACTAAAAATCAAGATCAAGCAAGCTTTTTTTCTGCTCCATGAGAGGGCTCTGTCCTCCCTGAGTTGGCTTTACACTTGCATTTGACAAGTGTACCAGACTCCACACCTGCCACTGTCCCTGGATGTGGTCATGCCCAGCGGGGGCCGGGTGCTTGAAACCAGAAGCGAAAGCATGGAGGCAACCCCCCCCCAATTTTTTTTTTTTTTTTTTGGTGATAGGGTTTGCAATCAAGATTTCCTTAAGTATTTGATTCATAAACTGAAATCCTGAAACTATTAAGAAAATGTATATCATGAATGATATTCAATGTTTTGCGAGACCTGCCTTCATGTTTGTGGGAGATTTTATTCACGGTTTGCAGCAAAATTATTAAAGGCTACTGGATATTCACGGTTTGCGTACATTTTCATAAATGGTGTGCAGATAATTTATGATTTGCAGCAGATTCATGTTTTAGAGGTTCACAGAGCTACTGCAGGGAATTTTGCAGACTCACAACTTAGTCATCTTTAGTAAATCTCACAGTCAGTGCTGAATTCATTTATTTTACTTTTACAGATGTGACAATTTATTCCAAGTATTGTAACAGTGAACACATTCACTAAGCACAAGTACCAGAAACTACAAACAGTCCAGTTTGTCAAACGGAAACAAGTCCAACAGGAAAAACCTGGAACTGCTCTAAGTCAGCATGAAACGGCTGGGCTGATGATAGAATGTCTGAATTCAAAATGACACAATCAATGCCTGTGTGTCAGGTCATACAGAAGCAACTGTCCCTAATGTCATAAAAAACAAAAACAAAACAAAAACCAAACCAACAGAGTGAGGAGCAACCTTTTCTCTGTGTGAGGGCCCCAGAAGAGCTCAGGGGTCAAAAACACCAGGCATCAACACGCCAAAGGAATAATCGCACAGTCTGAGACAGCCACTGCTGCATCCACAAAACTTGCAAGAGAGCAACACTCCTTACTGTGGCATGTATGGACTGATCAATAAAAAATATTGATTAGGCAAAATAAAGGTGGGTGTGTGCCCACTCACACAGGGAACGTGATAGTGTTAGTTGAACAGTAATGCTTCTTTACTGTCAACTATATCCATCTGTGATATCTGAAACATATAAAAAGTGCATTTTGATTAAGTGCAAACTATACATGTACAGGAGGACACTTGAAAACAAAAATGACACAATTTAGTTTCCTCTTAGTGGTGGAGGGTAGTGGCACAAAAAAAAACAAAAAACAAACAAAGTATACTGAAAATGTCATCAGTAATTCTGGTAAGGCTTCACCTCAGTGTGCAGCTAAAATAATGCTCTTCAACATCATATGCTTTATTCCTTCAAACGGCTTTTCTCACCACCAGCCTGCAGATATCTGCACTTTACACACACCAACTTATACTGCAAACAAACAAAACACATGGTCCCAATAACAGCACACACAAATTATTTTAGGTGCAGCATGACAATGACTTGAGATATTTATTCAACTGTGTTTTGTTCTGTAGCTTGATCCTGTCTCAATGACTGAACGACATTGAGGTACTTAATAAAACACAACCTCCTTAAAATTCTCAGCACCGACTGTCTCTGAACAAATTGTAATACAACAATAAAGGTGCAAGGATGTCAGGCAAAAGTAAGGTCTGTGTGAGGGTAAGAGCCAAAATTTGGTTTAAAGGGGTCATATTACACACTTTTGCAGCAAACGTACAGGTCACCAGAGGATTTAAAATCTGATGTTAGTTTGGATCCAGATGACACTGTGATGTGTAGTGAGAGTAGAGAGCAGGTTGAGTCTAGCCTGAAGACGTGGAGATATGGTCTAGAGAGCAGGGGAATGAAAGTCAGCAGGAGCAAGACTGAGTATGTGTGTGAATGAGAGGGAGACCAGTGGAACAGTGCAGTTGCAAGGAGTAGAAGTGGTGAAAGTAGATGAGTTTAAATACTTTGGTGTCAACTGTCCAAAATAATGAAGAGTGTGGTAGAGAGGTGAAGAAGAGAGTGCAAGCAGAGTGGAGTGGTTGGAGAAATGTGGCAGGAGGGATTTGTGACCGAAGAATATCAACAAGAATGAAGGGTAAAGTTTACAAGACAGTAGTGAGACCAGATACGTTGTACGGCTTAGAAACGGTGGCACTAACAAAAAGACAGGAGGCAGAGCTGGAGGTGGCAGAGCTGAAGATGTTGAGATTCTCTTTGGGAGTGACGAGAATGGACAAGATTAGGAATGAACATAGAGGAACAGCTCAAGTGGGGCAGTTTGGAGACAAAGTCAGAGAGGCAAGATTGAGATGGTTTGGACATGTGCAGAGGAGGGACCCAGGGTATTTAGGGAGAAGAATGCTGAGGATGGAGCCACCAGGCAGGAGGAGAAGAGGGAGGCCAAAGAGGAGATTTATGGATGTGCTGAAGGAGGACATGCAGGTGTTGGTGTGACAGAAGAAGATACACAGGACAGGGTGAGATGGAAACGACTGATCTGCTGTGGCGACCCCTAACGGGAGCGCCAAAAGTAGTAGTAGTAGTACTGGATCCAAAACACACAATCAACACTACACATGAGGTCAAGCACCACTGCAGCTCTCTAATAATGTGTTTCTTGTTGCTCACCTTGTCATCTCTCCCTTTTGGAGTCAGCACATCTCTGTGTAGCTCTCACAGACTGTGTGAGTGTATCACACAGCGCACAGTGACCCAGTGGAGGGGGGTCTCATGGGCGTCCATGACATACATCACAGACCTCAAAATGAGACGCTCGGGCCTAAATTTTGCAACAACCAGGGGAACGTCTATGTTCAATTCATAAAAATGAGACTTTGAGTTGGTGACCATGAAATACCGAACAGGTGTAACTACAATAAAATAGATAAAAGTGATTTTGCACAATATGACCCCTTTAAGGTTATACTAAAGGCACAATAAAAACAAACTGCAAAACAAAAAGGCAACAAAACAACAATGGGTGGATTGCAGTGAGTCTGAAAACACACAAACCCCATAAAACATTCTGATGAAGCAGAGTCTACGCAGGAAGCTTTTCATCCACTGCGGCCTTTGTGACTGATTGATGTTTAAGGCGCCAACATCGTCCTGGATTTCTGCTGGAATCCTGGTGCCTCAAGGTGCATGTTGCGTTGTGCATCAGTGACTGACCAATTTAACCTGGTTACATTAATACATTTTTTGCCCATCAAGCCTCTGAGAGCCGTAAGCACCAGTTAACAATTTTGCTTTGTTTGTGACAAATCATTTATTTAATTATTTTAGGAGTTATGGTTAATGGGGCAAATGCAACAGGTGCTAAAAATCACTGCTCAGCATAGCCCCAAAATAGTGCAACCTCCTGTGTAATCATTGGTGCATTAATGATGCAACAATGTGTGAAGAAATATAGCCAGTGATGTGTTTTTTTTTTCTAAAATATCAGTTTGCATCAACCCTGGACTGGTCTGAGAAGTTAGCACTAGTCAGTTCATTCACTGCACATGTGGTTTTGAGGTAGAAATAGCCCCTACAGAATTTAATATCACATTAATATATGTAGTACCCTAATCCTAAAATGCAACAATGCATCAATAACTAGACTGCGATTTATGAGTTCATTCAGGCATCTGTACTGCCATTGCCCCTATTGGGACACCCATGTTTTTCCATCTTCAGTAAATTGTGGAAAACAAGATGTATCTTATATGGACAATTATCAAAGGTGAGTACACCATCAGAGGGTTTGACTATTAACAATGCTCAAATATGACAAAATGTAAAAAAAAAAAAAAAGGTAGTGTGTCTTTTCAGCAAGTACTCGACATATCTTGAGATGAAATCTGTGTTATGACTGAACCAAAACAGTTGTCCCAACACAGAAGAGAAAAATAAGGTTAGTGTCTTATCTTAACCTTAGAATGTATTTGAAAGGGGGGAGGAAGAGCACTAAAGTCGCATTCCGGTGTTTTTTTTTTTTTTGGTTGTTTAAAGCACGAGATGTTCTTTTTGGCCACTAAATAGGAAGGCATAAGTGAGATAGGTAGGAGAAGAGAGGAATCTGTCCTGTAGCTGCCATCAGAAAACACAGTTCTGACTCTCCAAAACTTTCCGAAGCCTCCTGTTCAACATGGCTTCACAATTTACACAATCTACATACTAAGAAAATTGACATAAATAATCACACAATGGTAACAGCAAAAACATTTCAAAGCTCTGACTGAAGCTGTGATCAGTAGAGGAAAAAGAAAAAGTATTGGGGAGGTAGAGGTCTTTGCAGGTCTACTCGGGTCTGACTAGCTGAGGCCCAGTCCAACACTCGAGCCAGAATCAGACTCAAAGCATCAGTTAGTCTAGTTGGGAGTGAATTAATTCTTGCTCTGTTGCCCAAGTCTTGGAACTCTGATGCTTAACGGACTCGAAAAACAGAGTGCACAAGCCATCAATGGTGATCAGATGTGTGCCAGAGAGTGAGGCCATGAACAGCAGTGAATATACAGTGGCTTGCAAAAGTATTCAGCCCCTTGGTATTTCATGCATTTTAATTTGTTTATGGCTTTTCAAATACAAAAGTAAATCAGGCTTCTCAACATAAAAAGGTATAAACTTATCTTCCTTAGACTCAAACAATAGAAATCTGTACAACTTGATGTAATTAATTAACAATATAAAAGCCAAGATGATGGGTTGCATAAGTAATCAGCCCTTTGGTATAATACCTGTAAATAATCAGTTTAATTGGCCAGTTTTCTTTAGACAAGTCAGGGGATGGATACATGAACATTCAAGTAACTGAATATGTCTGGAACTTTATTACATCAGTTATGGAAGAAATACAAAACAGTATTGGCACTCTACTGGTAACTCTGTATGGCGTAGACGTTCTCAAAAACTGAGTGACTGTGGCAAGAAGGAGAAGAGTGAGGAAAGCCACCAAGACACCCAAACAACCCAAAAGTAGTTACAGGCTGTCTGTGGCTGTGTTTCAAGAAATTGTCATGGTGCAGTTTTGCAATTGCATCCCCAGTTTTACCGCTTCATGATGAAGTGTTACAGAGGAGGGTTTTCTTTCACCAAAACATTAAATCTAGGCTTACATCTCAGATGTACCTTCTGGCAGATTGTAGATGAACTTTCAGGTCTTCTTTTTAATAAAACCCTCCTCTGTACCACTTCATCATGAACCTGTATAACTGGGGATGCAAAATGCAAAACACACACTACGCACAAATTCTCCAATCACAGCCACAGAAGCCTGTAAGTTCTTCTGGGTTGTCTAGGTGTCTTTCCTCACTCTTCTCCTTGCACAGTCAATCAGTTTTTGAGAACTGTCTAATCCACACAAATTGACCATAGAGTGCCATACAGTTTGTATTTCTTCATAACTGATGTAAATAAAGTTCAAGTAATATTCAGTGACTTGGAAATGTTCATGTATCCATCCCCTGACTTGTCTGAAGAAAACTGTCAATTAAACTGATTATTTACAGGTATTATACCAAAGGGGCTGATTACTTATGCAACCCATCATCTTGACTTTTATATTTTTAATTAATTTATATCAAGTTGTGTAGATTTACTTTCAGTTTGAGTCTAAGGAAGATCATTTTGTGAAATTTTTATACTGAGAAGCCTGATTTACTTTTTGCATTTGAAATGCATAAACAAATTAAAATGCATGAAATACCAAGGGGCTGAATGCTTTTGCAAGCCACTGTATGTATATAGAGGCTCTTTAGTGCTTGTGTTTTCCCGGATTCATTGGGATCAGACAAAAATCAGACTTAAGTTTTGTAAGTGTGCCTGGCAGCAGTACAATTCTTTTGTTTCTAAATATTACAGTTGGGATATGTGTGTAAAATTACACTGGTCAACACAATTTTTCTTGCATGGCATTTTTCAATGAGTTTTGGGTAACGTTGGGGTGCTAAATCCGAATCTGGTGTTAGTTTTGCCATCCACATCACATTTTGAGATATGAAAACCTAATTCTTGTATCAAGCATTGAAGCAAAAGCTGCAGTCTCTCACACGTCTTTGTCACCGTAACGATATGGATCTTGTTCACATTTCGCAAACCTGGTTTAAAAACTATGCTTTTGAAAGTCTTTTGTCCATGATTAGTGGCATCAAAACTTTGCCTGTGAAGAGCAACTTTTGCTTAATCCCTCAATACGAAAACTGCAGATTGCAAATAAAGATCTGAGCTCAGATTCAGAACCTCAAAATTACCCTAAATCAGTTCTCAAAGTCCATGCAAGAAAAATAAAAAAAATTGTTGACCAGTTGGGTTTTTCAGGCAAATCCTCAAAGGGAGTGTCTATAAGCCCTTGGTATTCGTATGTAGCAGAATTAAAGTTATGAACTAGTGAGATAACAGAAAGTGTGCTCTTTTGACTAGGCTGCAAACCCGTGGGATAAGTTAACAACTTCTTTCGCAATTATTTGCATTTTCTTCTGCATTTTATAAAGCTGCTGGTTGCTGCTTTTCTAATATCCACTGATCACTGATTGAAGAATGACGCAGTACAGTGTTGTGTATGTTTTGCATTGCAGCACATGACAATGTAAATCAGGTGAATTTAACTTAACTGCAGATTTCTTTCGCATGAGATCTCTATTTTTAGCTCAAACTTGTGCACAATCCACGTTTGGAGTTCTATTTCTCCATTTATGCTTAAGCCCTTTTCACACCCAGCCAACGTAGAGTTGTGTAATGTGCTGTACTGACTACTCTAATCTTATGTAGCCCTACGCCAAGTTTGTGCAGCCCTACATGGCAATATGCTGAGGGATACAAAAAGGTTCTGTGAAATGGACGCAAAAAAATTAACGTTTAATTTTTTCACAGCCTTTCGGCGTAGAGCACCGTACGCAGTGCTCTACAACCGAAAGGCACACAACACTCCGCTACTGTATGTAAGTCCAACACTGCTCTACTGTACATCCATGCCTCCACAATTGTACACAACTCTACGCCAGTCCGGCGGAAAAATCCTTTTAGGTTTTTTATCACTATATACCTGCACTGCTCGATTTTATTCATCCCACTGAACTTTGCGGCATGTGAAGCTTGAAAACCACGGAAAAGAAGAGGCGGGCCAAGCTTCAATGTCCACTATAACTCCTCATGGATGGAACGCCAGCGAGCGGACATAATCACATCACTATAACTCCTCACCAGACGGATCGCGGGCACGATCGCCGGCTGCAGCTTGCGACTTCACCTCCACAAGTTCTCTTATGATTGTAGCACATTAAATAAATCCATTAACTCCTGGAAACATATCAAATCCATCTGCGTATCCAGGCAGTTTGTAAAAACAGCGTCATGGAGCCAAGCTTCTCTCCACTGCGCGCACTTAAGCAGCCATTCCTGGGTACTAGATATGCAGCACAATGCAACTCTATGCTGGCCCGGTGTGAATGTGAAAGGGGCTTTAGTTCCTACTGGTAGGATCGGAGTGCAACCCCCCCGATATACAGCAGTAAAGCAGAGGGTAGTGTGTGTTTTTTAACTGCAGTGTTCCCGTCTCATTAACTTCCTCTGACGCTTGGCTCTCCTCACAGTTGTAATAGTAATGACTGTAGAGGTTAAACTATTGAATTTATTTGCACTCCAGTTAAAACCCGTGCCACACTTCATTTGCAGGACCAAAAAACAACTAATCAGCCTTCATACGTTCAGATGTGACTAACAATCAATCACCTGCTTACAAACAGACAAGATACATGAGAAACACTGTGGAATTCAAATGATTAAACAGGTGTTCCATCTTGTTCAGCTGAAAAGCAAGTGGGATGTGGTCCCATTCTTAATGTCGTTATACAGTTTCTGCAAGAGAACGCATCTTTAAAAAAAAGGGGGAGGGGTTGGCTAAGTGAATGCAATAAATAAATTACAAGATATTATTTATAGATATGTATAAATAACATTGTACAGATGACTTCTGTCTTGGCTACTCTTGTAGTCAGAGTGAAATGACAACATACAATCAGCTCTGTGGCTTTGCAAACAAACCAGACCAGCCAACCCGCATCACCTTATTCCTCACGGTAAGGCCTAAAGACCATGTGTGTGGGTATGTTCCTACTCAAGATAAGTCAACAATGAGAACGCAGTTTAGGGATGTGGGGAAGTACAAGTGTTGAGGAGACAAAAACAGTTCTGGGGTAAACCCAAGGGCCAACAGAGACGAGTACTGGGGCACTGAGCTGGTGCTGTGGCTTCTCTAAGAGGCTGGCGTTTATACAAGCAGTGGCTGGACGATGACGTTTTACTGCAGGGTTCAAACCAGAGATGGTGACTGTGATGTATTTGTGAAATAAAGATGCATGTGAGTGTAAATGTGTGTATGTGTGTGTGTGCACTCAGAGGATGTGGAACAGACATGTTGAAAGTTCAGCACATGTTGATGTTGCATGTACGTCCTTCTTTAGACACGGGCGAGAAAGCCTAGGTTGAGAGAGCTCGGAATCTGGATGGTTTCCAGGGCGAGGGAGGATGGATTGAAAGGGAAGGTGACTGGATATATCATCTTTGTGTCCATCAACAGCTGAGGACTCTCACACCGGTCTCGCAAACGAGTCTGAAGAGAAAGAGAGATAATTACAAAATGAGACAGAAACCAATACAGAGCAGAATATTTGCAACAAACTTTATGGAATGCGGTATCCGCCCCTCAGAGCACCCAGGGCTGATTTCACTCACTCACTCACTCACTCATCTTCAACTGCTTACTCCAATTAAGGGTCATGGGGGGCTGGAGCCTATCCCAGCAGTCACAGGGTACGAGGCAGTGTACACCCTGGACAGGACGGCAGTGTGTTGCAGGGCCACAGATACGCAAACAAATTCACACCTGCACACATCTCCTACAGACAATTTAAAAAGTTTCCAATCCACCTAACCTGTACGTCTTTTATGTGTGAGGAAGCCAGAGCACCCAGAGGGAACCCATGTAACCACGGGGAGAACATGTAAACGCCACACAGAAAGGTCACAGGTGGGAATTGATTCCATGATCTTCTTACTGTGAGGCAACAGTGCTAACCACTAAGCCACTGTGCCGCCAGGGCTGATTTAATCACAAATAAAAAAATAATCACAAATAACTCATCTGTTTGTGTCCATTTTTGCCCTTTTCTCATTCATTAAATGTGTTCCTTGTAATTTAATTTAGGGTGGGTGCTTAATCAACTTTCTTAAAAAGGGGGGGGGGGGCTGATTCTCTTACAGATAAATACGGTAATTTCACTTTCAGAATATCATAAATACCTTAACAAAAACCACACAACTGGTCCATGTTTCAGAATATTACTCTCTCAAATATGCTTCCTATTGCTTTTAACTATTTTAGTTTTACTTACCTTCTAGGCATCCGTGACTTTCATTCAGTTATTAGTGCACAAAGTTCAACTTAGCATTGGCTAGAAAATGTGCTTGCCAAAATCTAAGCGCATGTGTGTTTTGTGTCTGGGGCAGCTTGGTGGCCAATGCGCTTGCCTCCAAAACAGAAGGATCCTGACTCAAGACCACTTGTGCACATTTATATGTAATGTGGAGTTGTGTCAGGAAGGGCATTCCCCATCAAACGTCAGTCAAATCAACATGCAGATCCATGTCATATCTGCTATGGTGATCCCAAAAGGGAAAAGCTGCAAAAGTTATTGGGTATGTTATGTCTGATTTTAAAGCTGGAATCCCTTTGAATTTTTTATGGATTTAAGTCATAAAATAATTTTCTTTGTCACCAGTATGCTTTGTTCCACAGTATTCAAATAAAGGATCCACAATGTTATACTGCCTAAAAATCAGAACCATGTGGGAAAAACAACTGCAACAAGAAAACCACAAGATGCCGCTCAAGAATCAAGGGGTACTGCGAGGCAACATATGCTAATGCTAGCTTCCTGGAACCAAAGAAACACAGGTCTGCAGGTATCAGTAATGTGAGTTACAGTCATGTTTTGACTTGGTTTGTCAAAGTGAGTCAGTGATGAGACTAATATTTTATCATCGCTTTATCAAAGGTATTTTTTTTGAGCTATAAGTCAGAAATTCTGAGTTACCATTTTTTTTTGCAGTGCAGCATGCCCTTAGAACCATGTGCATGCCCTTCCTCTATCATGTCTGTAAAATCTCAGTACAAACATTCTGTATTTTCAATGGAACCCCGCCCCCCAATACTTTGGCAATAAAAGTAGCTGCAATTTTGTTATTTACCACAGAAATAAATGTACTTTCTAATAACTGCAATTCAATACACAGTAAATACTGTAACATTTGTGAAAAATCTAAACAGATATACACCTTTAAATACACGTCCTACCTCACCATAAGCAGGAACAAAAGCAGGAAATATGTTCAAGGTCAAATCTGAAAGAAACCTCAGTCATATGAAGACAGCCTAAAGGACTATTGCACAGAGCGCTGTTCCTTCCTGTTTAATCATGAATAGCAAATTGGGGCATGCTTTGAAGCATCACAGTAACTTCTTGATCCATCTTTGTCAATCTTGAACAAATGTAGTATGTGCAGTAGTTACGGCCATCATTGGCACCAGATTTGAAATAGGGATCAAATTTTTGAACTGTTCAAAAAACTGTTCAAATTTTTTTTTTTGAACTGTTCAAAAATTTCAAACTGATTTGTGAAATTATTGATAGTACATGGTAACATCCGAGTACTCGTAATCTTAAGGGCTTCAATCATGTTCAAACTTTAAATGGGTATTCATAGTCACTATGGCTTGAAACTTGTTCAGTTATGCTCCAGCGAGGTAAAAATTTGAAGCCAAAGCAGCGTTTGTTGTTTTTTTTTGGTTCAAAGTTGAACAGCTCGATCATGTCTGGTTGAGGGCACATATCCTTTCTTTTGTTTTTATGTGGGTTGCCAGGTCTGCACTTTATCAGCCAGCGTGTTAAAAGGCAAGCCCGTATTTACACTTTTTTGGATTAATTTTTTGGATTGTGGAACAGCCCTGTAAAATTTCAATCTATTTTTTCTGAAAATGATGTGCAATAATGTTGAATCAACCTGATGTGAAGCACAGCGGACAAATACCCTAGAAGAGGTTTTTTTTCTGTCCACTGTGCATGAAAGTTAGGCTTTGAAAATGAACATACTGAGGATTACTAAGTGTTATTATTGTGTAAGCAGCTATAACTTTTTCATCTGCAGTAGGTGACAAACTGTTCAAGCAGTATCACTTAATGAATGGATACCACCCTATTTGTTAACACTGACATATTGTGATACGTACTGACATGAGTGCATGTGCAGAACTTTACCTGTATGGTTCTTATGAATGCAATCGATACTCTTTCCTCAAACTCATTGACTGGAGTGTAAAGGTTCAAGACCTTCACGATCTGGAAGAAACAGAGAAATGTCTTTTCTCATGCACATGCACACAAAAACATCACCTCTAGCAACTAAAGGGCCTTTCAGACAGAGTGCACAGCATGCATCAGTTACTGCCTTCACTTGTGTTTTTTTTTTCCCCTTTTCAAAAGTGACAACGCATCTGGATGCGTAAAATATAGAATGCACATAGGGGCGGCGTTTTCTACATTACTATCTGGTTTTCTGGAGGCTGAACAAGTATGAAAGTCACAATGTTTGTGAAGACTCAGGTGTAAACATATTAAGATAAATAAAAGACCTAAGCACTCAGTTTGCAAGTCATAACCACACAATCAAAAGGAAAAAGCAACAAAAAGCAGAAGAACGAGTGATGAAGATCAATCTGCTGGGAGTTTTCTTCACAGACTGTCTGTCAGTAAGGCCTCCCTTACCAAAAAATAGTACTGATAAGTATATAAAAAGTAAACTGGAAGTATACTAGAAACATACTTGCATGTACTACTTTTTGGTAAGGGCTGGTAGAGCCAAACCAGGAGCCTGCCTTGAGCAGACACATGCTGAATCCTACAATCTTGACTTTTGGAGATATAAACAGTCCCAGTTTGAGCAACAGAGCTTCTGCAAATTTAGGTTAGGTGTGTGAGTAATCTGAAAATAAAACGTAACGTTAAGTGCACCACTGAACGCTGAAGTTTTATAGACGGGTATTAGCTTAGCCATTAGCAGCAGGCTGTGTTTCTGCTGGATCAGCCACTCAACAAAGCTCACTGAATGCTTTACATTTGAATTGTTCGATCTATTTTTATTTTTATCAAATAAAACGACAATCTTTTTTTTTTAATTATCTAGTTGATCACAAGTAATCAGACCTTAAACAAAATAGCTTTTTGCTATAAAAAATAAATAGCAACGCAAATAGCAATGCTATCAAAAGTAACCCATAAACGTTCACCACATAAGTAAAAACCCAGATTTCTTGGAATTTCTGGAAAAGTTTCATCGCTGATAATTTGCAGTTGTATAACTGGCACCGCAGTGCAAACACACACATTATATATATATTTTTTTCTACATTCATTGTTATTTTTAATTATTAAGATCATATTGTCTGTTTACAATTTGTACATGTTCAATCCGGGTGTTGTAGTTTAACCGCTTGGGGCAATTCCTCTGTATGTGCTCACTCGAGCCACAGAAAAAACACTCCCCGCGGGCCAGCCTCCGTTGTCTGTCATGTGATTTGACTTTGGCCCTGCTCGTGTCCATAGCTTCGTCAGCAGGGGGAGCTGTAGCCCACGGAGCTCTCTGGCTGTGGAGCGTGGGGACGGCGGCACCCTTTCGGACCGGAAGGAAGAGGGACGGCTCGTGCCCTGCCACGCCCTTTGCCCCGCTCCCGACGATGTTCTTCTAGTCGGTTGTCTAACCGTATAACCAGGTCGATAAGCCTGTCAAAATCCCACGGTTCGTCCTTAGCCAGCAGATGCTCCTTCAGGACCGGAGACAGTCCGTTTACGAAGGCAGCGCAGAGTGCAACAGTATTCCAGCCGGACCTCGCTGCCGCGATGCGGAAGTCGACTGCATACTCGGCTGCACTCCGACGCCCCTGTCTCATTGACAGCAGCACGTTCGAAGCAGTCTCGCCTCTACTGGGATGATCAAACACTTGCTTGAACTCCCGCACAAACCCAGCATATGTTGTTAGGAGCCATGAATTCTGCTCCCAGAGCGCGTAGCCCAGGGTGTGCCTCTTCTCGAAGCAGATTTATTACAAAAGCCACCCGGCTTGCATCTGACGCGTACATGACGGGACGCTGTGAAAAGACGAGCGAACACTGCATTAAGAAGTCTGCACACGTCTCGACACAACCTCCGTACGGCTCCGGAGGGCTTATATATGCTTCGGGGGGGGGGGGGGGGGGGAATGTCGGGAATGTCTATATTTGGCACTCGGTCAGCAGGAGGAGCGCCCTGTGTGTGAACTTCCACCTGAGCGGTGAGAGCCTCAATCCTCCGATTGAGTATGACGTTCTGCTCGTTTACCAAGTCCAACTGAGCAGTGAAGGCAGTTAAGATTTGCTGCAGCTCACCTTACATGCCTCCTGCTGGCGCCTGTGCACCTAGCGTTTCCATTGGTGGTTCATTCGATGGTTGACGCCCCTCGGGATCCATGACGTTGGCCGAGATATCCTGTTGGGAAAGTGTAGGGACACGGACCCACAACAGGGGGCGTAAATGAACCGGACAATGGATGAGCCAAAGAATAACAATTTACTGTTGTAAATGTGCACAACGGAATACAGACGGAAACAGAATTTAAATTACAGTCAATTACATGAAGGGGGCGTGTGGGCAGGCTCGAGGATAGGAGAGCACCGTCCAGAGAAGAGCCAGGCCCCACACAATTTCCACTGCCACCGGATCTGGAAACACACAGGAGACGCCAAGTCCTGATCTCCCCAGGTGGCCACCGTCTCCAGCTGTCGGATCGGTACTGCTGGCAGGAAGCAAAAACAGTTTATGGTGGGTGTGTGTACACCCAGCAAAACAGTCAGCAAACAGTTCTTTTTCACTTGGAGGGAACACCTCCACCTCCAACTCTTAATCACAGTCACGCAGGAACAATAACGTGCAGCACCTGACTGACTACTTATCCGAGGAGCGAAGAGCGTCGTCTCCTCCCAGCTTCCAGCTGCTGACCAGTCAACAGGAACGCCTGCAAATGTTCAGAACGATTGTAAGGCACAAAATTACGTTTACCTTCCAGGTAGACTGATATCTCGGCAGTGAGGTGGAGATGCTGCCCGGCTTTTGTGGTGATGGCTGATAAGTGACAGCTGGCAGGGGTGATGAGTGACAGCTGTCACTCCCGGTTGGTTCTGCAATGCGGCAGCGACCTCTCGTGCCTGAAGCCCGCACTTCGGGCAGGGCGCCCTCTGGTGGTGGGCCAGCAGTACCTCCTCTTCAGCGGCCCACACAACAGTTTGCACAGGCACAGTGTGAGAGTTTGGACGCTTGTAGCACTTCAGCAGCGGGATACCCTCAGGACGGCCGACAAGAATATCAAACAGTTTTGATTTTCATCTCACCATACGATCGGCGATCAGGAGGTGGTCGTGAGATGTTAAACTCAGTCGCTACTCCATGTATACTAAACGATGCAGGACGCGCGACCTGAAAGTCTGTGATCCAAAAAATTCTCGCACGAATGAAAATCAGCTGAAAAAGGCCAAAACTTGCACTGGCACAATGGCAGTGTTCTATTTATTTTGACACCGGTTATATCAGAGGGTTATCTAATTACAACTTGGCTTTTTTTTTTTTTTGAAAATGCCTTTTTTTTTTTACAAAAAAAAATGTCATATTTTACAAAAGCACATTTGTAAAAACACCAACACACGACAATTGTCGTCATTTGGATTCTGTATATGTTGTTTGACTGCAGCAACTCTCTGGTGTGCAGGCAGATTATGGGATACGTCAGTAAGGCGAATTGCAGTGATCTATTTATTTTGACACCGGTTATATATCAGATGGTTATCTAATTACAACTTGGCTTTTTTTTTTTTTTTTTGAAAATGCCTTTTTTTTACAAAAAAAAGCACATTTATCTGTAAACACCAACACACGACACACCTCACATTAACGTGATGGTTTACATAGAATGAATCAACCAATAAGTGTTACCAGAGGCACATTTTACCCAGAATGCCATCTGTCTGTGTTTGTTACAAAACTCCAGAATTAGTGCATTATTCAACATTAAAAGATATATATCTTAACTTTGCACAAATGACAGAATTGACATTAATGGAGTTATTCTATCAGTATTCATTTTATTTATACACCAAACCATAACTCAGCACTTTATTTTCCAAGACCTCAGGCTGACACGTTGTAATTGAGTAGAGAGTTGAGCTTTGTGGCTCCTCTCAGTTGCTTCTGTGCTGCAAGCCATGTTGTAAACTGGAGCTTCCAGCAGGGGGCAGGATGCTCAAAGACAGAAGTACTGACTCATTGTTTGGGTCTGCTGTTGGTTTTGATGCTTCCAAAAGCGATCGTGGTGTTAAAACTCTAAATCAGTTTGTTAATAGTTGCAAATGTACCAGAGACAGTACTGGAATTTATCGGTTATCTGTAACTTCCGATACATTTTTGGGTGGTTCATCTTTTTATCTTTATCAAAGATAACTATTCAGTTATCTGTTATTGAAGTTAATTTTTTGGTTATCTGTGCCCACGACTGGAAAGATTATGACAGTGAGCTTATTCATGGCTCATTTTATGAGCAGGAATTACAAAAGGTTAAAATAAGCAAAGACAAACCCTATCAGGTGCAAGACATTCTGGACGAGCGGGTGAAGAGGAGAAGGAAATATTTCCTGGTCAGGTGGAAGAATTGGCCAGAAAAGTTCAACTCCTGGGTGCCTGCAAATCAGTTGATTTCGGTATAAATACACACAGCGTCGATTCTCCCACACTTCGAAATGGATCAGGAACTGAGACACAGGTTTTATGTGACCCTCCTGTCAATTTCCGGCCTGGAGGTGTTTAAAGACAACACAATTTCATGCTATCAGGTTGACTTAGTTCAGCATCTGTATTTAGAAGGGGAATCTTGTACCCTCACACCTGGTTAAATATTCCAGACAGGCAGCACTCCGTGTTTTACTGGACGAAAAATGTAGCTCTGGTTCATGAAGACTATGTCGAGTCGGGATATTATGATGACCTTGACGCGATTACGCATCAAAAAATTCTCGCTTGAGGAATACCAAGCTCAGTCTAAAATATAACGACATCAAAAAAATTTCCAATGGGCTGGGGATGGGAACTATTACCTCCGTTTTCAGCCGCCGATGGCCCGAATGAATGGTTCAGGTGTGGATCGGGAGCCGTGAACTCCCCCCACCACCCGGATATAAAAGCAGGCATGTATCACCTCTTTTGCTACAAAGACGTCGTGCAACACAGAGGGGTCGGTAACGCCTTTGCCCCTTTTCTCCACGCTTTTGAAATTGAAGGTCATTTTGGCCAAATAATTACAAAGAAATTCAATCCTGCTTATTACATGCCGGTCTCTAAAAGACATATTGAAAAAGTACACATTGAAATCAAAAGCGATGAAGATCAACCGGTTAATTTCACATACAGTAAAGTGATTGTGACGTTACATTTTAAACCAGTGTGTTAAAAAAAAGCCTGGATTTGTGCCTTACTATGAAAACCAGGTGGGGAACGGGTTACAGGGGTTCCATGGCGCTCCTGTTATGTACGGATGCGGCCTTGGGAACATATTTTCGAAACTATTCAAATTTGTAACGCCGTTGTTTAAACAAGGATACACGATTGCCAAACCCCACATGAAAAATGCGGCTCGGAGCATTGCTTCCGACATAGTGAGCTGCTTTGTTGAGAGGGTCGGACGGGATCAGGAACTGGAACAGCAGCAGGGGTCAGTGATCATGGTGCTCTCAAGAAGGCCGCAGAAACAGCCCCCAGTGGAACTCGTGAAAATGATTAAAAAAGTAAGACCCCCAGGAAAAGCAAACAATTCAAAGAAAACGTAAGAAGAGGAGGTTGTCCAGAGATATTTTCTCTTAAACAATGTCTCTTTTGCGATATAATTCCCCAAAATGCGCCATGAGCGAATTGGATTTATTGCCATCCCCGGAACCCAGCTGTCCATCAAACAAAGACAATATGTAGAGGTCACCCCGTTATCCACGCTGACGGACACCTTCCAGCTCTTCCACGTCCATGAACGTCTTCATCGAAACACATGTAAACTTCGGTGAGCTTTTCATTGAAATTATCACAATATTTCAGTTCAGTAAGAATGTTCTCTGCCACCCCCTACACTCTCTGTGCTGAAGGATTGATGAAGCACTGTGCCAGGAGATTTAAGACCGCTGGGATGAACTGCGGGGTCCACAGTTTTGCCATGAGTCAGTCAAAGTGTCCAGTATAAAAGTATTCATTTAACAGCTCCACACACTCGTGATTTTTTTGGCTGGGATGATCGATCTGACAACCGTAGCAGAGTTTCTGTAAGTTTTGATCACCGTCAGAAGTAAATGAGCCATGGCGACTTTAATATCTCCAGATATTCTTCCGACAAGAAGCCGTCCAGCTGGTCTGCTATGAAGGAAGTGGCATATTTCTCACCCCGCTCAGAGTCTTGTACCTCGCTTGATGACTCAGCCGCTGCGACAGCGGGAAGGAGCCACACGTCTTCTGGCGCAGAAGCCGTCGAGGACCTGTCACCCCAGCCTGGTTCGAGTGGGACTGACCTGGATGATCAATCAATCAATCAATCAATTTTTTTATATAGCGCCAAATCACAACAAACAGTTGCCCCAAGGCGCTTTATATTGTAAGGCAAGGCCATACAATAATTATGTAAAACCCCAACGGTCAAAATGACCCCCTGTGAGCAAGCACTTGGCTACAGTGGGAAAAAACTCCCTTTTAACAGGAAGAAACCTCCAGCAGAACCAGGCTCAGGGAGGGGCAGTCTTCTGCTGGGACTGGGGGGCTGAGGGAGAGAACCAGGAAAAAGACATGCTGTGGAGGGGAGCAGAGATCGATCACTAATGATTAAATGCAGAGTGGTGCATACAGAGCAAAAAGAGAAAGAAACAGTGCATCATGGGAACCCCCCAGCAGTCTACGTCTATAGCAGCATAACTAAGGGATGGTTCAGGGTCACCTGATCCAGCCCTAACTATAAGCTTTAGCAAAAAGGAAAGTTTTAAGCCTAATCTTAAAAGTAGAGAGGGTGTCTGTCTCCCTGATCTGAATTGGGAGCTGGTTCCACAGGAGAGGAGCCTGAAAGCTGAAGGCTCTGCCTCCCATTCTACTCTTACAAACCCTAGGAACTACAAGTAAGCCTGCAGTCTGAGAGCGAAGCGCTCTATTGGGGTGATATGGTACTACGAGGTCCCTAAGATAAGATGGGACCTGATTATTCAAAACCTTATATAAGTAAGAAGAAGAATTTTAAATTCTATTCTAGAATTAACAGGAAGCCAATGAAGAGAGGCCAATATGGGTGAGATATGCTCTTCCTTCTAGTCCCCGTCAGTACTCTAGCTGCAGCATTTTGAATTAACTGAAGGCTTTTTAGGGAACTTTTAGGACAACCTGATAATAATGAATTACAATAGTCCAGCCTAGAGGAAATAAATGCATGAATTAGTTTTTCAGCATCACTCTGAGACAAGACCTTTCTGATTTTAGAGATATTGCGTAAATGCAAAAAGCAGTCCTACATATTTGTTTAATATGCGCTTTGAATGACATATCCTGATCAAAAATGACTCCAAGATTTCTCACAGTATTACTAGAGGTCAGGGTAATGCCATCCAGAGTAAGGATCTGGTTAGACACCATGTTTCTAAGATTTGTGGGGCCAAGTACAATAACTTCAGTTTTATCTGAGTTTAAAAGCAGGAAATTAGAGGTCATCCATGTCTTTATGTCTGTAAGACAATCCTGCAGTTTAGCTAATTGGTGTGTGTCCTCTGGCTTCATGGATAGATAAAGCTGGGTATCATCTGCGTAACAATGAAAATTTAAGCAATACCGTCTAATAATACTCCGCTCGTTCCCGTGAAGCCTCCTGTTGCTGCTTCTGACTCCAGTCCTCCGCCATGACCGGCAGACTGCCCACAGCAACCGGTGGAGTCATGCCCCACACATGGTCTCCATCAGCGGATGAATGGTAGCGAGGACTCGACCATGGATGCTCCGCGGCCCTGGAAAGGTCGACAGCGGACTCCTGCACCAGTCTTAAAAACTGGGAGTCACTTTCTGCACAACCACAATCCTACGACTAAACAACCAATACAAGAGCAGCATGGGAATTCCCACTCCTAAATGACCAATAGGAGAGGAGCGTTCATGCCACATCAAAGTGAGGCTGATGTCAGCGTCTTGGCCGCCAACCAATCACAGGCTAGGAGAGAGAGGCCAGTATCTGGTCTAATTCAGGCACATTGTCGGGCTACAGTGACACCAGGAAAAGTAGCTAGTTTCTAGTTGCTTTTTAGAAAATAAGTCATCAAGAGGGTTTGGAATGTCGTCAGATTTAGCGAGAAAGTCGTCCAGTTGACAACACCGCTCTACAGTCCAGTCAATGTGTTGTTTGGCAAATTGTAACATCCCCCCCCCCACCGTCTGCATATAGAGTAATGTAAATGCCACACTGGCAGAACCATTTATGAACATTAATACACATATATGCAATTTATTCTTGCAGGACAGAAGGTATGTAGTGCGTGAGTGAATGTGGTGTGCGTGTGTGACCCCCATCTGCCCTTTGAGATCACCCTACAAGATCCTACTCAAAGCAGACTGACAACTTCTATCAGGAGGGACCGACCACCAAAACAACACGAAGACAGACAAAAATGAACGACAAGTGGTGAAAGCAATAACTGTGAAGTGAGACACCGAGGAGACGAGGCCCCAACATAAAACATGCCGGAACAAACCACCACACATGAACAAGCAGTGACAGCGACAGTCTGCTGTCTAGTTAGTGATCATTCATTCCCTAATCTAGGACACTAGAGTCTTGATCCCCTTGAGAGCACCCAAAACCAAATTGTGGTGTTGGTCACGAACATGTAACCAGCCACACACAGAGACCCAGATCACAGCTATATATCCGATCACTGCTGTGGCTGGTGTGTTGGGCCAAGATAAAAGTACAGAACCCTACCAAAGACATGGACCACTCCGGCGCGTCACAAGCCATACGGCCGACCACAAGCGACAACGGAAAAGGGCCCAGGATGCAGGGCCCCAGGAGGAACCAGGCGCAAAAGGGAAGTGGAAGGGCACAGGGGCCAGGAAGGGCAGCCACCAGAGCCACCGGGGCAGCACGATGGACCAACAAGGGAGCGGCCCGACGGCGCCCTCCCCCCAACGGAAGCACAGGGAGTAACCCCACACGCGAGGGAAGCACGCAGGGCACCGGCAGGGCCCACCAAGAGGGGGGGGCCAGAACCGCATCACCCCACCCACGGCCCCGGATGGAGGAGCGAGCAGCAGCGGGGATGGGGGGGCAAGGAGACACTGCAACTGACCCAGAGCACATGCAGGGACCATGGCACACGAGGGCGGGGCCCGGCCCCGGGCCAGGAAGCACACAAGGCCCCGACACCAAAGATCCCCCCAAGCAGCCTGCAGGACCCCCCAGATACCTCCAGCCCCCAAACCACCCCACACCGGAACCAAGCCCAAGGTCGGGAACTGCCTAAGTGAGACCGGGGCAACACCCCACCCCACAAAAACTGCGGCCCCTAAACCCCACAGCAGCTGTCCGCCCCCCATGCCAGACTCCCGCGCCCCATCGCCACGCCCCCAATGAACCGCAGGACCCCGGGCCCCACGAGTCTCAGAGCAGGGCCCCAAGACCATGGCAGAGCCGGCAAGGCAGACTCCCCCCACCCCAGGCCCCAGACCCCCACAGCCATCCAGGGTTAACCTCACATGCCACACTCACCCTACCTAACAACCCCACCATAATTGTTATGGTTAACTCCCTTGTTGTGTGCGACCCCCTAAGTGAGCAAAGATAGTGTTGCATTAAAAGCAGGGCAGGAGACGGCAGGTGGCAGACTGCCGTGGGAGGCTGTGGTACACTGCTGCCCCACAGCCTGCCCTGCAAACCCACCACCGCCTGTGACCCCGACTCTGAAAAGTGAATGTGTTTACTAATTGTGTTGAAATATAGTGTGTGCATTAAAATGGCAGGGCAAGAGTGGCCCAAGCGGCCGGTAGAAGGAGAGGAGTGGTGCAGGGAGCGGGCCACACACACTATCCCCCGGGCACCACGGCACAACTCAAGACCCGCGGAGGCACCAGGGAGACCACGAGACAGAGGGGAGGCGGGCAGCCCCTGAGAAGCACCAGAAACAGCGGGAAAGGACAAACCAACAGGGGGAAAGGGGGCCAAGCAGCTGGAGATGGGTGAGCCACCCTGCCCGGAGGCCCCAAGCAGGGAGGCACGAGATGAGACCCAGGAGAGACAGGGGCAGCCGAGGAGCCAGAGGGAGACAAGTGGGCCCCACAAACCCAGGGGGAAAAGCAGGGGCACAGGGAGCCACGTGCAATCTGGCCATGGGGAGAGACCCCCACCCCCCAGGCACTATACCCCAGCCCACCAATGGACAGGCCTAACGTAGATAGGACGATGGCAATCCATTTATCCCCCGCCCACCGCCACCCCACCCCAATAGGACCAGAAGCCGGCAGCGCGGCCCGGGCCCCCCATGGGCAGACCAGCTGCCGCCCAGCCCCCAGGCCAGGGGCCACCCGCGCCCCAAAAGGGAGGAGCCGGAAGGGAGCACAGGCCAGCACCGACATCTTCAGCACATGCCGTTTATTCAACAATGAGACTTTGTCTGGGCTTCTTGCACATAACCTATCTTCATATACGAGGTCTGTTAGAAAAGTATCCGACCTTTTATTTTTTCAAAACCATATGGATTTGAATCATGTGTGATTGCATCAGCCAAGCTGAAACCTTCGTGCGCATGCGTGAGTTTTCACGCCTGTCGGTTGCGTCATTTGCCTGTGAGCAGGCTTTGTGTGAGCAGTGGTCCAACCCTCCCATCAGATTTTATTGCGAATAAATGTCTGAGCGATTTGGAGCTTTGCTGCATCACTTTTTTCCAGAAACTGTGAGAGACCTCCAGGTGGACACCATTCGGAAAATTCGGATGGCTTTCAGGGACGATTTTATGGGGATTACACAGATTAAGGAGTGCTCCAGCGGTTTAAAGACCGCCCACAGCTGCTGAGAGCGCGCCGCGCTCCGAGCGCCGATCGACAGGCTGAATCAACCAGATCATTTCCAACGTGAAGGCTCCTCTTTCCATGAAAAAACTCCTGTAACAGTGGAATGTGCCATTCATTTCCACACTGGACGCTGTTTTATCCGGGACGTAGTCTGACTAGCACAGGAATTGCGGAAGACGTGGACATCAGCACCATTTTCTGGCACATTGAGACGATGTGCGGAGGAATTCCACGCGTCGTGGCGGTCCGCATGGCGAAAAGTAACGCCATGATGAAGCCTCACAGGACATGTTCTGGCATGTCCAGGCTCAACCACAATTTCTCGGATAATCACACGACTGAAAAACCACCGAAAGCTGTCTGAAAGCCATCTCAAAGCCGTCCTGTGAGACCAACATGGAGGGTTTTGTGCCGCGCCATGAACGGCTCCGTGGTGCATCCCTCCGCTTCTCTTTCCATGAAAAATTCTTGTAACAGTGGAATGTGCCGAAAAAAGTACTGATGTCCACGTCCTCCATTTTGTTGGTAAGTCAGACGACGTCCCAGATCAACAAAGCCTTCACGTTGGAAATGATCTATGGTTGATTCAGCCTGTCGATCAGTGCTCGGAGCGAGGCGCGCTCTCAGCAGCTGTGGGTAGTCTTTAAACCGGCTGGAGCCCTCCTTAATCTGTGTAATCCCCATAAAATCGTCCCTGAAAGCCATCTGAATTTTCCGAATGGTGTCCACCTGGAGGTCTCTCACAGTTTCTGGAAAAAATTGATGCAGCAAAGCTCCAATCATTCAGACATTTATTCGCAATAAAAATCTGACGAGAGGGGTGGACCACTGCTCACAGGCGAATGACGCAACCGACAGGCGTGAAAAAACTCACGCATGCGCACAAAAGTTCAAACTTGGCTGATGCAATCACACGTGACTCAAATCCATATGGTTTTGAAAAAAATAAAAAGGTCGGATACTTTTCTAACAGACCTCGTAGGTGTCTTCTAATTGTAACAGTACTCACAGGTACAGTTATATGCAAAAGTTTGGGCACCGCTGATAATTTTCAAGATTTTCCTTTATAAATCATTGGTTAGCTGTATCAGAAATTTCAGTTAAATATATATATAGTTAAATATAGCAGACAAACACACTGATATTTCAGAAGTGAAATGAAGTTTCTAGTATTTACAGAAAGTGTGCAATAATTATTGAAACAAAATTGGGCAGGTGCATAAATTTGAGCACCCTTGTCATTTTATTGATTTGAATACTCCTAATATTATTGGAACACAAAATTGGTTTGGTAAGCTTATTGACCCTTGACCTCCTCACACTGGTGAATCAAATCATGAGAAAGGGTATTTAAGGTGGCCATTTGCAAATGTTTCCCCTCTTTGCATCTCTTCTAATGAGTGGTAACATGGGAGCCTCTAAACACCTTTCAAATGACCTGAAAACAAAGCTTGTTCAAAATCATGGTTTAGGGGAAGGATACAAAAAGCTATCTCAGAGTTTTCAGCTGTCAGTTTCCACTGTGAGGAACATAGTGAGGAAATTGAAGACCACAGGCACAGTTCTAGTTAAGGCCCGAAGTGGCAGGTCAAGAAAAATCTAAAATAAGCTGAAGAGAAGGATGGTTAGAATAGTCATAGTCAGTCCACAGACCTATGACATGATCTTGCTGCAGATAGTGCCTCTGTGCATTGTTTATCTATACAGCGCACTTTGCACAAGGAGATGCTGTATGATGCTGTAATGCAGAGGAAGTCTTTTCTGCGTACATGCACAAACAGAGTCGCTTGAGGTATGCTAAAGCACATTTGGACAAGCCAGCTTCATTTTGGAATAAGGTGCTGTGGACTGATGAAACTAAAATTGAGTTATTCGGACATAACAAGGGGTGGAATGCATGGCAGAAAAAGAACACAGCATTCCAAGAAAACACTTGCTACCTACAGTAAAATTTGGAGGTGGTTCCATCATGCTGTGTGGCTGTGTGGCCAAGTGCAGGTACTGGGAATCCTGTTAAAGTTGAGGGTCACATGGATTCTAGTCAATATCAGCAGATTCTTGAGAACAATGTTCATGAATCAGTGACAAAGTTGAAGTTGCGCCGGGGCTGGATCTTTCAACAAGACAACGACCCTAAACACTGCTCAAAATCTACTAAGGCATTCATGCAGAGGAACAAGCACAACATTCTTGAATGGTCATCTCAGTCCCCAGATCTGAATATTATTGAAAATCTGTGGTGTGATTTTAAGCGGGTTGTCCATGTTCAGAAACCAACAAACCTGAGATGTTTTGTAAAGAAGAATTGTCCAAAATACCTTCAACCAGAATCCAGACTCTCATTGGAAGCTATAGGAAGCATTTAGAGACTTATTTCTGCTAAAGGAGGATCTTCTAAATATTGCTGTATTTTTTTCTGTTGGGGTGCCCAAATTTATGCACCAGCCTAATTGTGTTTAAATAATTATTGCACAGTTTCTGTAAATACTAGAAACTTCATTTCACTTCTCAAATATCAATGTGTTCATCTGCTATATGATATATTTAACTGAAATTGCTGATCCAAACAACCAATGATGTATAAAGGAAAATCATGGTAATCATCACAGGTGCCCAAACTTTGACATACTACTGCATATACAACCCCTGGCAAAAATTATGGAATCACCGGCCTCGGAGGATGTTCATTCAGTTGTTTTTTCAGTTGTTGGAATCATTCAGTTCTGAGGAAAAAATTATGGAATCATGAAAAACAAAAGAACGCTCCAACACATCGCTAGTATTTTGTTGCACCACCTCTGGCTTTTATAACAGCTTGCAGTGTCTGAGGCATGGACTTAATGAGTGACAAACAGTACTTCATCAATCTGGCTCCAATGTTCTCTGATTGCTGTTGCCAGATCAGCTTTGCAGGTTGGAGCCTTGTCATGGACCATTTTCTTCAACTTCCACCAAAGATTTTCAATTGGATTGAGATCCGGACTATTTGCAGGCCATGACATTAACCCTATGTGTCTTTTGCAAGGAATGTTTTCACAGTTTTTGCTCTATGGCAAGATGCATTATCATCTTGAAAAATGATTTCATCATCCCCAAACATCCTTTCAATTGATGGGATAAGAAAAGTGTCCAAAATATCAACGTAAACTTGTGCATTTATTGATGATGTAATGACAGCCATCTCCCCAGTGCCGTTACCTGACATGCAGCCCCATATCATCAATGACTGTGGAAATTTACATGTTCTCTTCAGGCAGTCATCTTTAGAAATCTCATTGGAACGGCACCAAAGTTCCAGCATCATCACCTTGCCCAATGCAGATTCGAGATCATCACTGAATATGACTTTCATCCAGTCATCCACAGTCCACGATTGCTTTTCCTTAGCCCATTGTCACCTTGTTTTTTTTCTGTTTAGGTGTTAATGATGGCTTTCGTTTAGCTTTTCTGTATGTAAATCCCATTTCCTTTAGGCGGTTTCTTACAGTTCGGTCACAGACGTTGAGTCCAGTTTCCTCCCATTCGTTCCTCATTTGTTTTGTTGTGCATTTTCGATTTTTGAGACATATTGCTTTAAGTTTGCTGTCTTGACGCTTTGATGTCTTTTGGTCTACGAGTATGTTTTCCTTTAACAACCTTCTCATTTTGTTGTATTTGGTCCAGAGTTTAGACACAGCTGACTGTGAACAACCAACATCTTTTGCAACATTGCTTGATGATTACTCTCTTTTAAGAGTTTGATAATCCTCTCCTTTGTTCAATTGACATCTCTCGTGTTGGAGCCATGATTCATGTCAGTCCACTTGGTGCAACAGCTCTCCAAGGTGTGATCATTCCTTTTTAGATGCAGACTAACGAGCAAATCTGATTTGATGCAGGTGTTAGTTTTGGGGATGAAAATTTACAGGGTGATTCCATAATTTATTCCTCAGAATTGAGTGAGTCCATATTTTTTTCCCTCTGCTGGTCTAAAAAAGTAACCGTTACTGACTGCCACAATTTTTTTTCCTGATTTCTTATAGTGTTTCTTAAAGCCAGAAAGTTTCCATTTGAAATGACTTTAGTTTTGTGTCATGTCTGTGATATGCTTTTTTCCTACAAAATTAAACAACTGAATGAACATCCTCTGAGGCCGGTGATTCCATAATGTGTGTGTGTGTTTGAATACTGCACTGGAGGAAGAGATTGATTCAACTACCAAAGATGACATTTCAGTATAAAGCTCCTCATTTGTTTCTTATTGTCCCTTCAGATGTCCTGGGTATTTTCTGAGTGTATTTTTTTAATCAGGTATTTTTTGGTATTTTTGCGGGCGGACTGGCGGAGTCTGACCATAAATTAATCCGCTTGTGTGACGTGTTGATGCTGAATGAAGCAGGATCTCCTTCCGCTGACCGTATGTGCAGCGAGCAGTCTGATATCACTGGGAGGGTGAGTTTTTCTGTCTTTTACAAACAAAAGCGGATGTTTTTGAAGTATTTGCCAATGCCTTGGCTTATTGTGTTACAAGGGTGCTCGAATTTATGAACCTGCCCAATTGTGTTTGAAGAATTACTGAACTTCACTTCTCAAATATCACTGTGTTTGTATGCTATATGATATTTAACTGAATTTGCCGATCCAAACAACCAATGATTTATAAAGGAAAAACATGGGAGTCATTGGGGTGCTTTCGACCTTTGATCACCCTGGAACTGACCATTGGCTGTCTTTGCCATTCTGGCTATTCTTTGATCCATTTGAATGGTGGTTTTCAGTTTTCTTTCATGTCCTGGTTTCAGTCTCCATTTTAAAGCATTTCAAATAATTTTAACTGCTTTGCTGCTTTCATCCTCAAATAAAGGCCACCTGTTTTTTTTTTTTTTTTCACAAAAAGAAAAACTTTGGAAAGCCTATGTTGATCCCCTAAATGTAAGTCTGGTGCAAATTGTGAATTATTCACAAACCATTAATGGAAATTTACACAAACCGTGAATATCCGCAAACCGTTAATAATTTTGCTCTAAACCATGAATATCCGCAAACCGTTAATAATTTTGCTCTAAACCATGAATATCCGCAAACCGTTAATAATTTTGCTCCAAACCATGAAAATATCCTACGAAATGTGAACACAGGTCTGGCAAAATAAGTCGCAGAACGTGAATATCATGAATGATATATATATTTTTTTCAGTTTGAGTAGTTTACGGATCAATTACTTCAGGAGATCTTGATTGCAAATCCTATCTAAGTATAAATATTTATATTCTTTGGGGGTGTCACTACACCGACACTGGTGAGGTGAGCCCCAAGCGAGCTCACACTTCTGGTTGTCAAGCGCCCGGCCCCACTAGGCCTGACTCGTTCCGGGGTGGCAGGTGGGAGTTTGACTGGGAGGTACACGGTAACGTGCAAGTTGAGGGGTGGTGCGAAGCCCCATGGTGCAGTGAAAGTGAGGGGCGTACAGGCACCACAGATGGTAACTTTGCACCATTGGCTCCTCAGCCAAATTCACATTTGCGGGATGTATGTTCATGTTTCAGGAGACATTTTTTCAGTATTCACGTTTTGCAATTCATAGTTTGTGGATAATTCACAATTTGCACTTGATTCATGTCTTGGGATTAACAGCCTATTATTTTGTCGAATTCACTTTCTGAAAAGTAATAAAACTGATAACTTTTTCATGTTGATTTGGAATAGAATGTGCAGTGTTCCCCAGAAGAACATGTACAGTGAGGCAAATAAAAATGTGATCTACTGCCAATTTTGTAAGTTTTCCCACCTATAAAGAACAAAGAATGGAGGGGTCTGTAATTTTATCAAATGTACACTTGAACTGTGGAAGACAGAATCTTAAAAAAAAAACTCCAGAAAATCACACTGTATAATTTTTCAATAATTATTTTGCATTTTATTGCATGAAATAAGTATTTGAGCCAACAGAAAAACAGACCTCAATATTTGGTACAGAAACCTTTGTTTACAATTACAGAGGTCAGACGTGTCCTGTAGTTCTTGACCAAGTTTGCACACTGCAGAAGGGATTTTGGTCCTCTCCTCCATACAGATCTTCTCCAGATCTTTCAGGTTTTGAGTTTCAGCTCCCTCCAAAGATTTTCTATTGAGTTCAGGTCTGGAGACTGGCTAGGTCACTCCAGGACCTTGAAATGCTTCTTACAGAGCCCCTCCTTAGTTGCCCTGGCTGTATGTTTCGGGTCATTGCCATGCTGGAAGACCCAGCCACAACCATAAAGTTACTAGATTAGTGAGGACTCACGCCTGGCCCTGTTCCGGCAAACAGCTGTGTTTTTCTTGGGTTTTTATTTCCTTGTTCTTTTTGTTTTCTTTCTGGCCTCCACATTCACTCAACACACACGCTGTATTGCACATCTGGATACTTTGTGTCCTTTTTCCCTCTAGGTAATGGCAGCCATGCCCCATGTAGGCACGGCACATTACATTAGCTGCATAGGGAGTCCTCACTCTAGCTCTCATATATGTAACTCTGTGTCCGCGACCTATCTTCAATGCGCCTACTGAGGGAAGGAGGTTGTTTGCCAAACTTGTGATACATGACCCTGTCCATCCTCCCATCAATACGGTGCAGTTGTCCTGTCCCCTTTGCAGAAAAGCAACCCCAAAAATTAGGTTTCCACCCCCATGCTTTACGGTTGGGATGGTGTTTGTGGGGTTGTTCTCATCCTCCAAACATGGCGAGTGGAGTTGATCCCAAAAGCTTTATTTTGGTCTCATCTGACCACATGACCTTCTCCCATGCCTCCTCTGGATCATACAGATGGCCATGGGCAAACTTCAAATGGGTCTGGACATGTGCTGGTGTGAGCAGAGGGATCTTGCGTGCCCTGCAGGATTTTAAACCATGACGGCATCGTGTGTGACTCTTGTAATCTTTGTGACTGTGGTCCTCCTTCAGATCATTGAGCAGGTCCTCCTGTGTTGTTCTGGACTTTCTCAGAATCATCCTTACCTCACAAGGAGAGATCTTACATGGAGCACCAAACTGAGAAAGATTGACATTCATCTTGTGTTTCTTACGTTTTCTAATAATTACGCCAACAGTTGCTGCCTTCTCACCAGGCTGCTTGCCTATTGTCCTGTAGTCCATCCCAGCCTTGTGCAGGTCTACAATTTTGTGCCTGGTGTCCTTAGATAGCTCTTTGGTCTTGGCCATGGTGGACAGGCTGGAGTGTGACTGACTATGTGCACAGGTGTCTTTTATACAGGTAACGAATTCAAACAGGTGCAATTAATACAGGTAAAGAGTGCAGAATAGGAGGGCTTCTTAAAGAAAAACTAACAGGTCTGTGAGAGCCAGAATTCTTGCTGGTTGGTAGGTGATCAAATATTGATTTCATGCAATAAAATGCAAATTAATTATTTAAAAGTCATGCAATGTGATTTTGTTTTGTTTTTTTTTTAAGATTCTGTCTCTCACAGTTGAAGTGTACCTATATAAAATTACAGACCTCTCCATTCTTTGTAGGAGGGAAAACCTGCAAATTCGATAATGGATCAAATACTTATTTGCCCCACTGCACGTATATCTATCTATCTATCTATATATACACCCTTGTGTCTGTGTGTATATATATACACATAATATACACACATATATACACATATATATACACCATATATATACATATACATATATATATACTAGTACGCAACAGTATGCGAAGGGGAAAAATAAAAACCTCTTCAAAATAATCTACAAAATGTACGCTTTGGATGTGAATCATCATAATGTGTTGTTGATTGCTGGAGATCCTTCTGGTGTTTTCCACTTTATACGGTTAGTGTTGAACTTGTCTTGGAAACAAGACTTTACATACAACTTGACAATCCCGCCTGTATTAAGGTAAAGTTATGATCTTTGTGGGAAGATGCCAACATTTTCCAAAATATGAGGTTAATTTTCCCTCCCCCCCATTGATCAGAACCCAAAATTTCATGCAGCAGTGTTTATGGAGCTGATAACCCCCAAAACATGAATCAGCTGCAAATCATAAATTATCCGCAAACCGTGAATTGCAAAACGTGAATACTGAAAACTATCTCTTGAAATGTGAACGCAGGTCTCGCAAAACATGAATTTCTTCAGAATTTGGTGTATGTGCTTTGCTGAGGAGCCAATGGTGCAAAGCTACCATCTGTGGGATTATGACTGCACACCTCTTACTTTCATTGCACTATGGGGCTTCGCACTACCCCTCGACTAGCGGGCGTTACCTTGACACTTGCATGAATTTGATCCCTGCATTGGCACACAATCTGACTATAAACTGTTGTAAACTGTGCATAAACTGCGCAGCTGCATGCCAGTGCGCAATTTTTTTTTTTAAATGTTCAAAACTTCTGGCACACATTAATTTTGTGAACTAGTAATTAACATGGCACAAATCAAATCACATTTGTTCATTTATATGGCACCAATTCACGACGGGGTCACCTTAAGGCGCTTCACACAACACAACTTGAAAAACAGAACAAAATGAATTAAAAGATTAAAAGCACAATAAAAGAATAAAAACATAAAAAGTAAAAAGAATAAAACACACACAATAACATAAAACACTAACAATAAAACAGGGAAAAAGATGGGCCTTCAGTCTAGACTTAAAAATCTCCACAGAGTCCGACTGCCGTATTTGAGCAGGGAGATCATTCCACAGAGCCGGGGCACAATAAGAAAAGGCTCTTTGACCCGCAGAATTTTTACTCACCCTAGGAACACACAGCAGTCCTCCACCCTATGAATGCAAGGCCTGAGCCAGTACGTAGGGCTTAACAAGGTCAGCTAGGTTGGGAGGTGCCAGTCTGTGAACAATTTTATAGGCCAGTAACAGCACCTTAAACTCTGATCTCAGAGAGACAGGGAGCCAATGAAAGGATGCCAGAATGGGTGTAATGTGGTCAAAACGTCTACTTCATGTCAAAAGTCTGGCAGTAGCATTTTGAACCAATTAAAGGCCCCTAATGATGGACTGTGGTAAAGCACTGCAATAGTCTAATCTAGAAGAGATAAAAGCATGTATCAGAGTCTCAGCATCAGCTATAGACAGGATGGGATAAATCTTCGCTATATTTCACAGATGGAAGAAAGCAGTCCTCATAATGTCTCCAATGTGGAGGTCAAAGGACAACGTAGGATCAAAAATTACCCCAAGGTTCCTCACTTTGTCCGTATGATGTATAACACACGAACCTAAGCTAAGCGCTAGCTGGTCAAATTGATGCCGATGTCTTGCTGGACCAAGAACCATCATTTCAGTCTTATCAGAGTTTAAAAGTAGGAAGTTACTAGACATCCAGCTTCTCTGCCTGAAGGCAATCTTCTAAAGATTTTATGTGAATAAGATTACCAGCAGTTATAGGCATGTACAATTGAGTATCATCAGCATAACAATGAAAGTCAATCCAAAAGCGCTGCAGTATATGCCCACGGGGTGCCACATAAAGGGAGGAAAGCAGGGGGCCTAAAACAGATCCCTGTGGAACCCCAAATTTCATGTCACTAAGATTAGAGGTAGTGTTATTATACAAAACACAGTGAGAACAACTGGACAGGTATGATGTCAACCACGCATGGGCACTGCCCGTAATCTTGAAATGATTCTCCAGCCTATCATAAAATATGATGATCCAAGGTATCAAACGTAGCACTAAGATCTAACAGAACCAAAACCATGGTGGGGTCATAATCCATTGCTCGCAGGTAATTCACTACTTTAGTGAGCGCTGTCTCTGTTGAGTGATGTTTTCTAAAGCAGACTGCAATGGCTCAAAAAGATTATTCTCAGTAAGATGGTCCACAAGCTGCTGTGAAACCACTTTTTCCAGAATTTTAGAACAAAATAATAGATTTGATATTGTTCAATAATTTTTCAATACACTAGGGTCAAGATTCAATTTCTTAAGTAATGGTTTAATCACTGTAGATTTTAAACATTCAGGGACAGATCCAGAAGTTAGTGAGAGATTAACAGTTTCCAGCACAGTAAGCCCAAGAATGGGCCATAGGTCCTTAAACAGTTTTGTTGGTATTGGATCAAATCAACAGGTTGTGCTTTTGTAGACTTCACAAGTTTCTTCAGCACGCCTAGTGAGATACTATCAAATTCTCTAAATCTAGGTAACACCTCAGTGGTAGCACCCACCTTCCTAGCAGGGTGCAGTGGCTGGGCCAAGGCATGCTGAGATATGCTCAACCTAATGTCTTCTGTTTTCTTCTCGAAATAATCCCAGAAGTCCTGTGCTGAAAATGGAGAACAACTAACAGATGGCTGTCCACGAATGAAAACTGCTACCGTGTCAAACAGAAACTTTGAGTTATGCTTGTTTTTATTGATCAAATGAGAATAATCGGCCCACTTTGTAGCCAGTAGTGCATGCTTATAGTCTAAAATAGATCACAACCATGCAAGGTGAACACATCTAATTTGGAGCTATGTCATTTCCGTTCCAAACCTCTAGCTTTCCACCTGAGGTCACGCAAGCAACCATGGAACCAAGGCAACTGTGCATTGAGAAAGCATGGCCTTAATAGAGGAGGCGCAATCATATCAAGTGTCGTTTTGAACGCTGAATTTATGCTATCCGCAAGACTGTCCTACTGATTGAGCATTCTCCAAACTTGAAGCTAAAATATCAGGCAGTCTAGCTTCGAAGCTCAGTCAGAGTTGAGGGTTTAATGCGTCAACGCAGTAATAGACAAGGCTGTTGCCCACTAAACGCGGCAGCGTAAATGTAAACCTAATAAGTGAGTGGTCTGAGACATCAATGCAAGAAGCAAGATGTCAATATTCATGACAGCAAAGCCACATGCAAGAACCAAATCCAGGGTATTTCACTAACGTGCGTCAACTCCTGAATGCATTGCTGGAATCCTAATGCATCCACATTTCCATAAATGATTTGCAAAGGGGATCAGATGGCTTATTTATATGAATGTTAAAGTCGCCAATAATCAAAATGTTATCCGCACTAGTTGACAAGTTAGAGATGAACACACCAAATTCATCTAAGAATTCAGAGTATGGGCCGGGAGGCCTATAAACACTGACAAAATAACATGACTGATTTCCATACTTCTGACCCTGAGAATATGCTGAAACGAATTATATTTGTGACCTCAAACAGCCAATAAGGTAAACATAGATTTATAAATAAAAGCAACACCCCCGCCTTGCTTTGCACCATGAGAAATGTGACTAAATATGTATGCCGGTGGGCATGCCTTATTTAAGGGAAGGACAGCTGTAGGTTTAAGCCAGGTTTCACATAACCCAATCATATCTAAGTGATGATCAATAATTAAATCAATCAACAATGATTTTGAAGACAGTGATCTTATGTTAATGAGACCCAGTCTAAGGACCTCAGTGGGGTTGACAGTTGAGCTGTTTGGGTTTAGGGGTGGTTCAAAAGTGGCATATATATAAGATGCCTAGAAGTAGGTTTAGGTTTGAGATTGTCGGTAGCAGACACAAAATATTTAATATTGCTGGAACAGCCAGCGGGCTATCCTAAATTTCAATGTCATCCAATATAGTAATGGTATTAAGTTTGCAAAACATATCCCTCTATGATGTTTAAGTACATGTCTGCGGAAGCAGGCCACAGTCTCAACCTGAAAAATTGCCCTCCCTGATAAGCCACTATCACCACACTGGGTTGTCTGCACTAAATTCCCGGTAAGATAGTGGATTCCACAGCCACATTTGTCATCAGCCCTGCAGGGTCTCTAATCCCCTGCGACACAACCTGGCACAACCTATTCAAAGGCACTGCGTGTCACTGCATGCAGCGCATCTGAACTTGAATAGAGATTATAATGAGATGTTAGATCTATAATACACATAACTGTACAGATACATTATTTGACTCATAAGGAGGAATGAAATTGCACCTGTTTTACCAATCCATTACAATATGAATATTATAAATAATTACCTTTGACACAAGATTCCAAATGCGTTCTCCACCACAGAAGTGCTCAAACGCCAGCTGTATTTCTCTGATTCTGGGGGCGATGAGACAATGGTTTCATCAGCCAAGTTCTGAGAGCAAATGAGTCATCGGTTGCGAAATTATTTTATGTAGCACAGCCTCCAGTGGGACAAAGTGGGTCGCACTGGCAGAATGAATTGCGCTGCAGTGAGGGGGATCTTGCACATTCCCTAATATGCGTATGTCGCGGACATGAACGAGCGAGGCTTAACATCTTACCATGTCATTGAAGTCCTTCAGAGTTTATTTTGAGTAAACACTTCAGGGGAGTATTAGCATGGCAAAACCATTCAGCTTCTGCAGGGCGGGGAGCCACCCCAGACCCCCCACCTTTTTAAGCATTTTTCTTTATTTGCCTTTCACATGCCTGGAAATGCTCCTCGCCATCTAACCATGTCCTTTAGGTCCTTCAGACTTTTTTCAGTAAAATAGTTCTTGGGAGCATGAGCATGACTAAAACCTTTCAGCTTCTGGGGTGACCCCCCGCATTTTCCTTATTTTGCCTTTCATCTTCTGGAGGGGCTCAGCCCCCATACCCCCCACCTTTTTTAATCAATTTTCTTTTGCTTTTCACCGGCCCCCCCCAATTGTAGCCCTCTTACCCCCCTGCCACTTTTAAGCATTACAGCTAGTTGACAGTAGGGCTGTACAATATGGCCAAATTATCGTATCTTAATATTGTCATATAAATGTCACATATACATGCTGTCCATATTCTTGAGCCGCTTAGGTGGGTACGGAGAGTTCCCATGGGATAAAAAAGCTTTTCAACCTACCATCCCTGCTTCTGAAGACCAGGCACCTAAGTGGCTCTACTCTCTCTCTCTCTCTCTCTTTTTTTTTTTAAAGATATTTAGGTGTACCTTAGTAAACACTAAATTTGGAATGTATAATAGAAGATACACCTTACTGAATTTTCATATCAATATGATATGACTATGATTTGACACAAAGTGCAACAACAGTGAAAATTAAACATTCTTAAACAAAGCGGTAATAATACCACACTCATTTTGCACTCATCATAAGATTAGGATACAGTGCCCTCCAAAAGTATTGGAACACTTGGAATTTCACACATTTTAATTTGTTTATGCCGTTTTAAATACAAGAAATATATATATAAAAAAGGATAAAAATTTCTAAAATATCTTCCTCAAACTCAAACAAATCTCTAAAACTTGATAAAACCTGTAAATAATCAGTTTTATTGCCAGTTTTCTTTAGACAAGTCAGGGGATAGAAACATGAACATTTCCAAGTCACTGAATATGTCTTGGACTTACACCAATTAAGAACAAATACAAAAGCTTCTTTCATCAAAAGACAAATCTATAGGCTTTCATCTCAAATGTACAAATTACAAATTAAAATGTTTGAAATACCAAGTGTTGCAATACTTTTGAGGGCAATTGAGTGGAATCCTGCAAATGGTGATACAAGCATCACATTCGGCACAAATAATCCATAGACATGAACTCTTAAAAAAACAAAAAAAACAACAAAAAAAAAAAAAAAACCCAAACTGATTGGCCATTTGAATTTTCAATGGGCTGCCAGGTAGGGGTCAAAATTAAAAGATGCTCCAATCATATAGAAAACTACACCACATTATTTGCCTGATCATAAAGAAATCAATAAGGTATAGTTTTGACAATTTGTGACTGAATGTTATGGAGTTATGAGGTAAAAGCAGCAATGGTGACAAAGGTCAGTTTCAGTTTGTTCAGGGGTCAAAAGTTAAAGTTGCTCCATTAATTTTGCTAAAGCTGTATTTGTGCTGAATTTGATGCTTGTATCACCATTTGAAGGATTGTTTCAGTTATCTGCTGCACTAATAAGCCAACAGAGAATGAGCCAGCTGCTGTCAGCTTAAATGTGTATGTAAGGCAACCGGAATTAAAGGAGAAATGCTGCTTTTAACAACCTGGACCTCATTTCTGGCATAAAATACGGTTGTTTACTCACCAATATAAGTTTGGTGTCCCTAGAAGTCCATAGTTCAAACAACGTGCTCAGTTCAAATCTGAAGCAAACATTTTTCTTCTTCTACGAAGGTGGATTAGAACTTTTTGTGGTACACAGCACAAACTACTGGACAGCAGGAGCCTAGCAGTCAATCTGACTCTGATTTGAAAATGCAGCTCTTTCAACCAGGTGCCGTGACACGTCAATCATCTGTGTCCAATCAGATTTCAGGGGAGTCCAGTGAAACCCCGGCCTCATCTCTAGCTCCACCCATGCCAGGAAGTGTTCAACATGGGACATTTCCTGTTTCACTTTGACTGAGAATTCGGCACTTCTTGAGTGTGAGCTTGTCACCGAGTTCCCGCAAGATTCCATGGGGTCTCGTCTGTCAATCCAGGAAGTGTTTGACATTTGAACATTTCCTGTTTTACTGTGGATTTGAATTTTGGCACTTCTGTTTAGGATGCCCTATACCATGAGTGAGCTTCGCGTCGCTGCGCAATGCTTCGCTCGTATTAATGGACATTCTAGGGCTTGGTGAATTTTGCTTCATGATGATAGGAAGAGTCGATATTGAAGGATCAAAAAGTGACGTCGCTATGAATGCTTAGCCACCACAAGCCAGTTATCTCTATGGTAAATTTTCTGACACCTTCTACTTAAAACCCAAAAAGAATCGTGAGGCCCTGCTTTCACGTCTATATTCATACTAAAAATCAAGATCAAGCAAGCTTTTTTTCTGCTCCATGAGAGGCTCTGTCCTCCCTGAGTTTGCTTTACACTTGCATTTGACAAGTGTACCAGACTCCACACCTGCCACTGTCCCTGGAGTGGGTCATGCCCAGCGGGGCCGGGTGCTTGAAACCAGAAGCGAAAGCATGGAGCAACCCCCCCCCCAATTTTTTTTTTTTTTTTTTTTGGTGATAGGGTTTGCAATCAAGATTTCCTTAAGTATTTGATTCATAAACTGAAATCCTGAAACTATTAAGAAAATGTATATCATGAATGATATTCAATGTTTTGCGAGACCTGCCTTCATGTTTTGTGGGAGATTTTATTCACGGTTTGCAGCAAAATTATTAAAGGCTACTGGATATTCACGGTTTGCGTACATTTTCATAAATGGTGTGCAGATAATTTATGATTTGCAGCAGATTCATGTTTTAGAGGTTCACAGAGCTACTGCAGGGAATTTTGCAGACTCACAACTTTAGTCATCTTTAGTAAATCTCACAGTCAGTGCTGAATTCATTTATTTTACTTTTACAGATGTGACAATTTATTCCAAGTATTGTAACAGTGAACACATTCACTAAGCACAAGTACCAGAAACTACAAACAGTCCAGTTTGTCAAACGGAAACAAGTCCAACAGGAAAAACCTGGAACTGCTCTAAGTCAGCATGAAACGGCTGGGCTGATGATAGAATGTCTGAAATTCAAAATGACACAATCAATGCCTGTGTGTCAGGTCATACAGAAGCAACTGTCCCTAATGTCAGAAAAAACAAAAAACAAAACAAAAACCAAACCAACAGAGTGAGGAGCAACCTTTTCTTCTGTGTGAGGGCCCCAGAAGAGCTCAGGGGTCAAAAACACCAGGCATCAACACGCCAAAGGAATAATCGCACAGTCTGAGACAGCCACTGCTGCATCCACAAAACTTGCAAGAGAGCAACACTCCTTACTGTGGCATGTATGGACTGATCAATAAAAAATATTGATTAGCAAAATAAAGGTGGGTGTGTGCCCACTCACACAGGGAACGTGATAGTGTTAGTTGAACAGTAATGCTTCTTTACTGTCAACTATATCCATCTGGTGATATCTGCAACATATAAAAGTGCATTTTGATTAAGTGCAAACTATGACATGTACAGGAGGACACCTTGAAAACAAAAATGACCACAATTTAGTTTCCTCTTAGTGGTGGAGGGTAGTGGCACAAAAAAAACAAAAACAAAACAAAGTAATACTGAAAATGTCATTCAGTAATTCTGGTAAGGCTTCATCCTCAGTGTGCAGCTAAAATCAATGCTCTTCAACATTCATATGCTTTATTCCTTCAAACGGCTTTTCTCACCACAGCCTGCAGATATCTGCACTTTACACACACCAACTTTATACTGCAAACAAACAAAACACATGGTCCCAATAACAGCACACACAAATTATTTTAGGTGCAGCATGACAATGACTTGAGATATTTATTCAACTGTGTTTTGTTCTGTAGCTTGATCCTGTCTCAATGACTGAACGACATTGAGGTACTTAATAAAACACAACCTCCTTAAAATTCTCAGCACCGACTGTCTCTGAACAAATTGTAATACAACAATAAAGGTGCAAGGATGTCAGGCAAAAGTAAGGTCTGTGTGAGGGTAAGAGCCAAAATTTGGTTTAAAGGGGTCATATTACACACTTTTGCAGCAAACGTACAGGTCACCAGAGGATTTAAAATCTGATGTTAGTTTGGATCCAGATGACACTGTGATGTGTAGTGAGAGTAGAGAGCAGGTTGAGTCTAGCCTGAAGACGTGGAGATATGGTCTAGAGAGCAGGGGAATGAAAGTCAGCAGGAGCAAGACTGAGTATGTGTGTGAATGAGAGGGAGACCAGTTGAACAGTGCAGTTGCAAGGAGTAGAAGTGGTGAAAGTAGATGAGTTTAAATACTTTGGTGTCAACTGTCCAAAATAATGAAGAGTGTGGTAGAGAGGTGAAGAAGAGAGTGCAAGCAGAGTGGAGTGGTTGGAGAAATGTGGCAGGAGGGATTTGTGACCGAAGAATATCAACAAGAATGAAGGGTAAAGTTTACAAGACAGTAGTGAGACCAGATACGTTGTACGGCTTAGAAACGGTGGCACTAACAAAAAGACAGGAGGCAGAGCTGGAGGTGGCAGAGCTGAAGATGTTGAGATTCTCTTTGGGAGTGACGAGAATGGACAAGATTAGGAATGAACATAGAGGAACAGCTCAAGTGGGCAGTTTGGAGACAAAGTCAGAGAGGCAAGATTGAGATGGTTTGGACATGTGCAGAGGAGGGACCCAGGGTATTAGGGAGAAGAATGCTGAGGATGGAGCCACCAGGCAGGAGGAGAAGAGGGAGGCCAAAGAGGAGATTTATGGATGTGCTGAAGGAGGACATGCAGGTGGTTGGTGTGACAGAAGAAGATACACAGGACAGGGTGAGATGGAAACGACTGATCTGCTGTGGCGACCCCTAACGGGAGCAGGCCAAAAGTTAGTAGTAGTACTGGATCCAAAAACACACAATCAACACTACACATGAGGTCAAGCACCACTGCAGCTCTCTAATAATGTGTTCTTGTTGCTCACCTTGTCATCTCTCCCCTTTGGAGTCAGCACATCTCTGTGTAGCTCTCACAGACTGTGTGAGTGTATCACACAGCGCACAGTGACCCAGTGGAGGTGGTCTCATGGGCGTCCAGGACATACATCACAGACATCAAAATGAGACGCCTCGGGCCTAAATTTTGCAACAACAGGGAACGTCTATGTTCAATCATAAAAATTGAGACTTTGAGTTGTGACCATGAAATACCGAACAGGTGTAACTACAATAAAATAGATAAAAGTTGATTTTGCACAATAGACCCCTTTAAAGGTTAATACTAAAGGCACAATAAAAACAAAACTGCAAAACAAAAGGCAACAAAAACAACAATGGGTGGATTGCAGTGGAGTCTGAAAACACACAACACCCCCATAAACATTCTGATGAAGCAGAGTCTACGCAGGAAGCTTTTCATCCCACTGCGGCTTTGTGACTGATTGATGTTTAAGGCGCAACATCCGTCCTGGATTTCTGCTGGAATCCTGTGCATCAAGGTGCTGTTGCGTTGTGCATCAGTGACTGACCAATTTACCCTGGTTACATTAATACATTTTTGCCCATCAAGCCTCTGAAGAGCCGTACTCACAGTTAACAATTTGCTTTGTTTGTGACAATCATTTATTTATTATTTTAGGAGTTTATGGTTAATGGGGCAAATGCAACAGGTGCTAAAAATCCACTGCTCAGCATATAGCCCCAAAAATAGTGCAACCTCCTTGTAATCATTGGTGCATTAATGATGCAACAATGTGTGAAGAAATATAGCCAGTGATGTGTTTTTTTTTTCTAAAATATCAGTTTGCATCAACCCTGGGACTGGGTCTGAGAAGTTAGCACTAGTCAGTTCATTCACGGCACATGTGGTTTGAGGTAAAATAGCCCTACAGAAATTTTAATATCACCATTAATATATGTAGTACCTAATCCTAAAAGGCAACAATGCATCATAACTAGACTGCGATTATGAGTTCATTCAGCTCTGTAACTGCCATTGCCCCATTGACACCCATGTTTTCCTCTTCAGTAATTGTGGAAAAACAAGATGTATCTTATATACAATTATCAAGGTGAGTACACAGTCAGAGGGTTTGACTATTAACAATGCTCAAATATGACAAAAATGGTAAAAAAAAAAAAAAAAGGTAGTGTGTCTTTTCAGCAAGTACTCGACATATCGTGAGATGAAATCTGTGTTATGACTGAACCAAACAGTTGTCCCAACACAGAAGAGAAAAAATAAGTTAGTGTCTTATCTTAACCTTAGAATGTATTTGAAATGGGGGGAGGAAGAGCACTAAAGTCGCATTCCGGTGTTTTTTTTTTTTTTGGTTGTTAGAAGCACGAGATGTTTCTTCTTTTGGCCACTAAATAGGAAGGCATAAGTGAGATAGGTAGGAGAAGAGAGGACTGTCCTTAGCTGCCATCAGAAAACACAGTTCTGACTCTCCAAAACTTTCCGAAGCCTCCTGTTCAACATGGCTTCCAAATTTACACAATCTACATACTTAAGGAAAAATGACATAAATAATCACACAATGGTAACAGCAAAAACATTTTCAAAGCTCTGAGCTGAAGCTGTGGATCAGTATAGGAAAAGAAAAAAAGTATTGGGGAGGTAGAGGTCTTTGCAGGTCTACTCGGGTCTGACTTAGCTGAGGCCCAGTCCAACATCGACCAGATCAGACTCAAACATCAGTTAGTCTAGTTGGGAGTGAATTAATTCTTGCTCTGTTGCCCCAAGTCTTGGAACTCTGTATGCTTAACTGACTCGAAAAACAGAGTGCACAAGCCATCAATGGGTGATCAGAGTGTGTGCCAGAGAGTGAGGCCATGAACAGCAGTGAATATACAGTGGCTTGCAAAAGTATTCAGCCCCTTGGTATTTCATGTGCATTTTAAATTTGTTTATGGCTTTTCAAATACAAAGTAAATCAGGGCTTCCTCAACATAAAAAAGTAAAAATTATCTTCCTTAGCTCAAACAAAGTAAATCTGTACAACTTGATGTAAATAATTAACAATATAAAAGCAAGATGATGGGTTGCATAAGTAATCAGCCCCTTTGGTATAATACCTGTAAATAATCAGTTTAATTGCCAGTTTTCTTTAGACAAGTCAGGGGATGGATACATGAACATTTCCAAGTAACTGAATATGTCTGAGAACTTTATTACATCAGTTATGAAGAAATACAAACAGTATGGCACTCTATGGTAAATCTGTATGGAGTAGACAGTTCTCAAAAACTGAGTGACTGTGCAAGAAGGAGAAGAGTGAGGAAAGCCACCAAGACACCCAACAACCCAAAAGTAGTTACAGGCTTCTGTGGCTGTGTTTCAAGAAATTGTGCATGGTGCATGGTTTTGCAATTTGCATCCCCAGTTTAACCGCTTCATGATGAAGTGTTACAGAGGAGGGGTTTTTCTTTCACCAAAACATTAATCTAGGCTTACATCTCAGATGTACCTTCTGGCATATTGTAGATGAACTTTCAGGGCTTCTTTTAATAAAACCCTCCTCTGTACCACTTCATCATGAACCTGTATAACTGGGGGATGCAAAATGCAAAACACACACACTACCGCACAAATTTCTCCAATCACAGCCACAGAAGCCTGTAAGTTCTTCTGGGTTGTCTAGGTGTCTTTCCTCACTCTTCTCCTTGCACAGTCAATCAGTTTTTGAGAACTGTCTAATCCACACAAATGACCATAGAGGTGCCATAGCAGTTTGTATTCTTCATAACTGATGTAAATAAAGTTCAAGTATATTCAGTGACTTGGAAATGTTCATGTATCCATCCCTGACTTGTCTGAAGAAAACTGTCAATTAAACTGATTATTTACAGGTATTATACCAAAGGGGCTGATTACTTATGCAACCCATCATCTTGACTTTATATTTTTAATTAATTTATATCAAGTTGTAGATTTACTTTCAGTTTGAGTCTAAGGAAGATCATTTTTGAAATTTTTATACTGAGAAGCCTGGATTTACTTTTGCATTTGAAATGCCATAAACAAATTAAAATGCATGAAATACCAAGGGGCTGAATGCTTTTGCAAGCCACTGTATGTATATAGAGGCTCTTTAGTGCTTGTGTTTTCCCGGATTCATTGGGATCAGACAAAAATCAGACTTAAGTTTTGTAAGTGTGCCTGGCAGCAGTACACTTCTTTTGTTTCTAAATATTACAGGTTGGGATATGTGTGTAAAATTACACTGGTCAACACAATTTTTCTTGCATGGCATTTTTCAATGGATTTTGGGTAACTTGGGGGTGCTAAATCCGAATCTGGTGTTAGTTTTGCCAATCACATCACATTTTGAGATATGAAAACATAATTCTTGTATCAAGCATTGAAGCAAAAGCTGCAGTCTCTCACACGTCTTTGTCACCGTAAACGATATGGATCTTGTTCACATTTCGCAAACCTGGTTTAAAAACTATGCTTTTGAAAGTGCTTTTGTCCATGATTAGTGGCATCAAACTTGTGAGTGAATGAGCAACTTTTGCTTAATCCATCAATACGAAAACTGCAGATTGCAAATAAAAGATCTGAGCTCAGATTCAGAACCTCAAAATTACCCTAAATCAGTTCTCAAAGTCCATGCAAGAAAAATAAAAAAAATTGTTGACCAGTTGGGTTTTCAGGCAAATCTCTCAAAGGGAGTGTCTATAAGACCTTGGTATTCGTATGTAGCAGAATTAAGTTATGAACTAGTGAGATAACAGAAAGTGTGCTCTTTTGACTAGGCTGCAAACCCGTGGATAAGTTAACAACTTCTTTCGCAATTATTTGCATTTTTCTGCATTTTATAAAGCTGCTGTTGCTGCTTTTCTAATATCCACTGATCACTGATTGAAGAATGACGCAGTACAGTGTTGTGTATGTTTTGCATTGCAGCACATGACAATTTAAATCAGGTGAATTTAACTTAACTGCAGATTTCTTTCGCATGAGATCTCTATTTTTAAGCTCAAACTTGTGCACATCCACGTTTGGAGTTCTATTTCTCCATTTATGCTTAAGCCCTTTTCACACCCAGCCAACGTAGAGTTGTGTAATGTGCTGTACTGACTACTCTAATCTTATGTAGCCCTACGCCAAGTTTGTGCAGCCCTACATGGCAATATGCTGAGGGATACAAAAAGGTTCTGTGAAATGGACGCAAAAAAATTAAACGTTTAATTTTTTCACAGCCTTTCGGCGTAGAGCACCGTACGCAGTGCTCTACACCGAAAGGCTACACAACACTCCGCTACTGTATGTAAGTCCAACACTGCTCTACTGTACACCATGCCTCCACAATTGTACACAACTCTACGCCAGTCCGGCGAAAAATCCTTTTAGGTTTTTTATCACTATATACCTGCACTGCTCGATTTTATTCATCCCACTGAACTTTGCTGGCAGTGAAGCTTGAAAACCACGGAAAAGAAGAGGCGGGCCAAGCTTCAATGTCCACTATAACTCCTCATGGATGGAACGCCAGCGAGCGGACATAATCACATCCACTATAACTCCTCACAGACGGATCGCGGGCACGATCGCCGGCTGCAGCTGCGACTTCACCTCCACAAGTTCTCTTATGATTGTAGCACATTAAATAAAATCCATTAACTCCTGGAAACATATCAAATCCATCTGCGTATCCAGGCAGTTTGTAAAAACAGCGTCATGGAGCCAAGCTTCTCTCCACTGCGCGCAACTTAAGCAGCCATTCCTGGGTACTAGATATGCAGCACAATGCAACTCTATGCTGGCCCGGTGTGAATGTGAAAGGGGCTTTAGTTCCTACTGGTAGGATTCGGAGTGCAACCCCCCCGATGATACAGCAGTAAGCAGAGTGTAGTGTGTGTGTTTTTACTGCAGTGTTCCCGTCTCATTAACTTCTCTGACGCTTGGCTCTCCTCACAGTTGTAAATAGTAATGACTGTAGCAGGTTAAACTCTTGAATTTTATTTGCACTCCAGTTAAAACCCGTGCCACACTTCATTTGCCAGGACAAAAACAACTAATCAGCCTTCATACGTTCAGATGTGACCTAACAATCAATCACCTGCTTACAAACAGACAAGATACATGAGATAACACTGTGGAATTCAAATGATTAAACAGGTGTTCCATCTTGTTCAGCTGAAAAGCAAAGTGGGGATGATGGTCCCATTCTTAATGTCGTATACAGTTTCTGCAAAGAGAACGCATCTTTAAAAAAAGGGGGAGGGGTTGGCTAAGTGAATGCAATAAATAAATTACAAGATATTATTTATAGATATGTATAAATAACATTGTACAGATGACTTCTGTCTTGGCTACTCTTGTAGTCAGAGTGAAATGACAACATACAATCAGCTCTGTGGCTTTGCAAACAAACCAGACCAGCCAACCCGCATCACCTTATTCCTCACGGTAAGGCCTAAAGACCATGTGTGTGTGGGTATGTTCCTACTCAAGATAAGTCAACAATGAGAACGCAGTTTAGGGATGTGGGGAAGTACAAGTGTTGAGGAGACAAAAACAGTTCTGGGGTAAACCCAAGGGCCAACAGAGACGAGTACTGGGGCACTGAGCTGGTGCTGTGGCTTCTCTAAGAGGCTGGCGTTTATACAAGCAGTGGCTGGACGATGACGTTTTACTGCAGGGTTCAAACCAGAGATGGTGACTGTGATGTATTTGTGAAATAAAGATGCATGTGAGTGTAAATGTGTGTATGTGTGTGTGTGTGCACTCAGAGGATGTGGAACAGACATGTTGAAAGTTCAGCACATGTTGATGTTGCATGTACGTCCTTCTTTAGACACGGGCGAGAAAGCCTAGGTTGAGAGAGCTCGGAATCTGGATGGTTTCCAGGGCGAGGGAGGATGGATTGAAAGGGAAGGTGACTGGATATATCATCTTTGTGTCCATCAACAGCTGAGGACTCTCACACCGGTCTCGCAAACGAGTCTGAAGAGAAAGAGAGATAATTACAAAATGAGACAGAAACCAATACAGAGCAGAATATTTGCAACAAACTTTATGGAATGCGGTATCCGCCCCTCAGAGCACCCAGGGCTGATTTCACTCACTCACTCACTCACTCATCTTCAACTGCTTACTCCAATTAAGGGTCATGGGGGGCTGGAGCCTATCCCAGCAGTCACAGGGTACGAGGCAGTGTACACCCTGGACAGGACGGCAGTGTGTTGCAGGGCCACAGATACGCAAACAAATTCACACCTGCACACATCTCCTACAGACAATTTAAAAAGTTTCCAATCCACCTAACCTGTACGTCTTTTATGTGTGAGGAAGCCAGAGCACCCAGAGGGAACCCATGTAACCACGGGGAGAACATGTAAACGCCACACAGAAAGGTCACAGGTGGGAATTGATTCCATGATCTTCTTACTGTGAGGCAACAGTGCTAACCACTAAGCCACTGTGCCGCCAGGGCTGATTTAATCACAAATAAAAAAATAATCACAAATAACTCATCTGTTTGTGTCCATTTTTGCCCTTTTCTCATTCATTAAATGTGTTCCTTGTAATTTAATTTAGGGTGGGTGCTTAATCAACTTTCTTAAAAAGGGGGGGGGGGGCTGATTCTCTTACAGATAAATACGGTAATTTCACTTTCAGAATATCATAAATACCTTAACAAAAACCACACAACTGGTCCATGTTTCAGAATATTACTCTCTCAAATATGCTTCCTATTGCTTTTAACTATTTTAGTTTTACTTACCTTCTAGGCATCCGTGACTTTCATTCAGTTATTAGTGCACAAAGTTCAACTTAGCATTGGCTAGAAAATGTGCTTGCCAAAATCTAAGCGCATGTGTGTTTTGTGTCTGGGGCAGCTTGGTGGCCAATGCGCTTGCCTCCAAAACAGAAGGATCCTGACTCAAGACCACTTGTGCACATTTTATATGTAATGTGGAGTTGTGTCAGGAAGGGCATTCCCCATCAAACGTCAGTCAAATCAACATGCAGATCCATGTCATATCTGCTATGGTGATCCCAAAAGGGAAAAGCTGCAAAAGTTATTGGGTATGTTATGTCTGATTTTAAAGCTGGAATCCCTTTGAATTTTTTATGGATTTAAGTCATAAAATAATTTTCTTTGTCACCAGTATGCTTTTGTTCCACAGTATTCAAATAAAGGATCCACAATGTTATACTGCCTAAAAATCAGAACCATGTGGGAAAAACAACTGCAACAAGAAAACCACAAGATGCCGCTCAAGAATCAAGGGGTACTGCGAGGCAACATATGCTAATGCTAGCTTCCTGGAACCAAAGAAACACAGGTCTGCAGGTATCAGTAATGTGAGTTACAGTCATGTTTTGACTTGGTTTGTCAAAGTGAGTCAGTGATGAGACTAATATTTTATCATCGCTTTATCAAAGGTATTTTTTTTGAGCTATAAGTCAGAAATTCTGAGTTACCATTTTTTTTTGCAGTGCAGCATGCCCTTAGAACCATGTGCATGCCCTTCCTCTATCATGTCTGTAAAATCTCAGTACAAACATTCTGTATTTTCAATGGAACCCCGCCCCCCCAATACTTTGGCAATAAAAGTAGCTGCAATTTTGTTATTTACCACAGAAATAAATGTACTTTCTAATAACTGCAATTCAATACACAGTAAATACTGTAACATTTGTGAAAAATCTAAACAGATATACACCTTTAAATACACGTCCTACCTCACCATAAGCAGGAACAAAAGCAGGAAATATGTTCAAGGTCAAATCTGAAAGAAACCTCAGTCATATGAAGACAGCCTAAAGGACTATTGCACAGAGCGCTGTTCCTTCCTGTTTAATCATGAATAGCAAATTGGGGCATGCTTTGAAGCATCACAGTAACTTCTTGATCCATCTTTGTCAATCTTGAACAAATGTAGTATGTGCAGTAGTTACGGCCATCATTGGCACCAGATTTGAAATAGGGATCAAATTTTTGAACTGTTCAAAAAACTGTTCAAATTTTTTTTTTTTGAACTGTTCAAAAATTTCAAACTGATTTGTGAAATTATTGATAGTACATGGTAACATCCGAGTACTCGTAATCTTAAGGGCTTCAATCATGTTCAAACTTTAAATGGGGTATTCATAGTGACTATGGCTTGAAACTTGTTCAGTTATGCTCCAGCGAGGTAAAAATTTGAAGCCAAAGCAGCGTTTGTTGTGTTTTTTTTGGTTCAAAGTTGAACAGCTCGATCATGTCTGGTTGAGGGCACATATCCTTTCTTTTGTTTTTATGTGGGTTGCCAGGTCTGCACTTTATCAGCCAGCGTGTTAAAAGGCAAGCCCGTATTTACACTTTTTTGGATTAATTTTTTGGATTGTGGAACAGCCCTGTAAAATTTCAATCTATTTTTTCTGAAAATGATGTGCAATAATGTTGAATCAACCTGATGTGAAGCACAGCGGACAAATACCCTAGAAGAGGTTTTTTTTCTGTCCACTGTGCATGAAAGTTAGGCTTTGAAAATGAACATACTGAGGATTACTAAGTGTTATTATTGTGTGTAAGCAGCTATAACTTTTTCATCTGCAGTAGGTGACAAACTGTTCAAGCAGTATCACTTAATGAATGGATACCACCCTATTTGTTAACACTGACATATTGTGATACGTACTGACATGAGTGCATGTGCAGAACTTTACCTGTATGGTTCTTATGAATGCAATCGATACTCTTTCCTCAAACTCATTGACTGGAGTGTAAAGGTTCAAGACCTTCACGATCTGGAAGAAACAGAGAAATGTCTTTTCTCATGCACATGCACACAAAAACATCACCTCTAGCAACTAAAGGGCCTTTCAGACAGAGTGCACAGCATGCATCAGTTACTGCCTTCACTTGTGTTTTTTTTTTTCCCCTTTTCAAAAGTGACAACGCATCTGGATGCGTAAAATATAGAATGCACATAGGGGCGGCGTTTTCTACATTACTATCTGGTTTTCTGGAGGCTGAACAAGTATGAAAGTCACAATGTTTGTGAAGACTCAGGTGTAAACATATTAAGATAAATAAAAGACCTAAGCACTCAGTTTGCAAGTCATAACCACACAATCAAAAGGAAAAAGCAACAAAAAGCAGAAGAACGAGTGATGAAGATCAATCTGCTGGGAGTTTTCTTCACAGACTGTCTGTCAGTAAGGCCTCCCTTACCAAAAAATAGTACTGATAAGTATATAAAAAGTAAACTGGAAGTATACTAGAAACATACTTGCATGTACTACTTTTTGGTAAGGGCTGGTAGAGCCAAACCAGGAGCCTGCCTTGAGCAGACACATGCTGAATCCTACAATCTTGACTTTTGGAGATATAAACAGTCCCAGTTTGAGCAACAGAGCTTCTGCAAATTTAGGTTAGGTGTGTGAGTAATCTGAAAATAAAACGTAACGTTAAGTGCACCACTGAACGCTGAAGTTTTATAGACGGGTATTAGCTTAGCCATTAGCAGCAGGCTGTGTTTCTGCTGGATCAGCCACTCAACAAAGCTCACTGAATGCTTTACATTTGTGAATTGTTCGATCTATTTTTATTTTTATCAAATAAAACGACAATCTTTTTTTTTTAATTATCTAGTTGATCACAAGTAATCAGACCTTAAACAAAATAGCTTTTTGCTATAAAAAATAAATAGCAACGCAAATAGCAATGCTATCAAAAGTAACCCATAAACGTTCACCACATAAGTAAAAACCCAGATTTCTTGGAATTTCTGGAAAAGTTTCATCGCTGATAATTTGCAGTTGTATAACTGGCACCGCAGTGCAAACACACACACATTATATATATATTTTTTTTCTACATTCATTGTTATTTTTAATTATTAAGATCATATTGTCTGTTTACAATTTGTACATGTTCAATCAAGCCCCTCTATTTTGTTTGTCACATGATCATTTCACAAGAACCACAATGAAAATAAGTGTTTATGCTTGACTGTGTTATTAGTGTATCATAGATATATTCACCTCAGTATGTTTATTTATATTGATTTTGCATTATAACCTCAATAAATCAATCATAAAAATATTTTATTTACCTTTTAATGGTGTGTGCAGGAGGGCGTGCGTGTGCGCATACATGAGCTTTTGAAAAAAGCCGAAGTTACCTTTGACTACATGTGATGCACGTGCATGCTGACGTCCACGAGATGTCTTGCAAATCACTCCAGAGGTGTTATTAGGTTACAAAAAACAGCATTTTTAGAAGTGTTTATTTCTCGCTAGCTTTTACATAATATATGAGAAATGTTAGATTTACACAGAAAGACAGCGGCCAGCCAGTGACATCACAGTGCCTCTCTACTATGATTAGCTGTCACTCCCCCCCCTGCAAAAAGTGCAGACTTGCATGATTCATAGCATAAAAACAGGAAACATAATGTGATCTTTTGACCTCTTAAAACTGGTCAAGTTTACACATCTTTGAACGTGTTCAAGGTCTGTGTCTCAAGAATGTTCCCAGTGAATTTGAAGACCCTGGCAGTAACAGGACTGGGCTGTTTCTAGAGCAGTTTGAATGCCCCCGTCTGACTGATCAGACGGGGGGACCGATCAACATGCCGGTTGCCGTCTGATCGGGACCGGCGTTTTAAAAGTTTAAAGAGTCACAGTGCTTCATTCATTCATGGCAGCGTTTACCACAGCCATCAGTCGACTCAGCATTGTGGTTGTGATGAAAATGATCCACTAAGACAAAATAAAATAAAACAATGTTTCTGACCCGTTACAAACCGTGCAGTACTGACTCAAACCACTCACTGGAAATGGGGCAGTCTGCATATGCTGGTTAATCGTCAAGGTGTGACAGCTGCATTAATTTATTAGATGTACGCCACCATTTCTGATACGGTCGGCATACGCAGGCTAAACCATCAAGGTGTGACAGGGCCTTTAGGTTTGAGTCTGCTCCTCTTCTTTGCTACTAACTCTTCAGTTTTGGAGACAATCCTCTCACACAGCACAAAAGTTTCTGGTTTATGAAGGCAGATTTTGTCCAGCTTGTAAAGCGTTGGATAAACAGCAGTTTGGTTTTCCTTAGGGTCTATGTAACATGTTGTGAAGTAGTTCTATTCTAATTTATATAATATATATTGTTATCGCAAGAGGCTGCAATTTATATCGCAATATTAATTTTAGGCCATATTGCCCATCCCTACTGCTGTGTATAAATTAGCAGTTCTGATGTTCCTGACACACATTTCTGCACTCTGTTGTTGTCCGTGTTTTGGGCTGATGCCTCATTTCTACTGGACGTGCAAACGTGCAGCAGTGAAAGTTGGAGTGGGTTGAACTCTGTCCACAGTGAGTTTGACGTGATACGGCAGTGCACGCTCACAGTGGAGCGTTGCGCAGGCTCAGTTTGTGCTGTGATGCATCGTCTCTGCAAAGGTTCTCATTGAAAATAATGGGTTTTTGAGCGATGTGCTACATGTTTGCATGCACAGTGTGATAGGCCATTCAGATTTTTACAAACAAAATATCTCAAAAAGCCAAAGAAAATTGTAGGTTTGGAGGCTGTGTGTGGACTCACAGGTGGTTTTAGTTTATGCTTTACCTGAGCAGTGGTAATGGCCTGACACATGGAGCAGATGGCCTCAGCGTCCTCGTCAGTCTTTTTCTTCACCTGCAAGAGCTGAGCAGCCTGAATCAGAGGTTCCAGAGTCTCTTTGGCACCACATATCATCAGACCCTTGTCCCTCAGCCACTCCTCCAGCTGGCTCACATTGTACCTGCACACAAAAAAGAAAGAAAGAAAAAAAAAAAGCCACAAAACACTTGTTGAAGTCATGACTAAAGAAAATCATCTCATCAGGCATTTAGTGCCACTGCTAGATGGCTGCAGGATGAAACAGATGTGGACCCAGTAAAATCTGGCTAAATACTGTTAAATCAATACAATACAAATACAGTGACAAATCAGTACCCACTAACAATTATATACAGATATCTTGAGGTCGTAAAACTTGAACATTTTCTGAGAATAGCTTTCATTTATGCTGTGATGAAAGTTTTCAAGAAGTTACCGTTTCTCTGGACTTGGAGTGTACTATTCATATGAGAAACTGTTACGTCTGCATGGAGTGTTTGAATATTGAGGTGCTACATTAAAGACAACGCTAACTCCAGCGTTAGCATACACGGTCACACTGACAGTGAGTAACACCATGATGGTAACTGCGGTTAATGGAGTCGATTAGTGTCAACATCAACGTTAAGTTTCATTACGGTTTACAAAAATGCACATCAGATGTGGGCATTATGGGTGAAACACTGAGCTTATGTACCTGTGGTACCCACTCTCCTCAACACTCAGGTACAGCCTACCTAATCTGCATGCCTTTGCTCCAGGAGCACATGTCCTTGCGTAGCAGCAGGTTGTTCAAGGTGACGGCTCCAATGATGTAGAACTGCTGTTTCACCACCTGTTTGATGATCTCAGGGTCGGTGCCATGCTGGCACATGATGGAGTGGAAGGTGCTGAGCTGACGCACGATGGAGTCCAGGGTGTAGGTGCCCTCGTCAGCGATGCTGGACGTCCGCTTACGGAGACCTGTGGGCTTCAGGCCCGACACTCCCTGGATGGTCTCATGCTCTAGCATGCCAGACACTACACACACACACACACACACATACATTAGGGCATTCTGTGGACAGACTCCCACATGATTTTATGGTATTTACAGTCCACATTCTGAGAGTACATCTTGTACACAAATATGTCTGCATTGACGCACAAACCTATCATGGGCTGAAGGATGTTCTCCATGCATTTGACCAGCTGTTGGTAGATCTGGATGGCCAGGTCACTGATTAACTGTCTGTATTCTGTCAGGTCAAAGTTCGACAGACAGTGCTCATTCTGCTTCGACGTGTTGCGCTTCATGAATTCCTGAAACACAAAGTGTGCAGGTTTTAGTGATTATTCAACACTTTTTTCACCTTAAAACAATATGAAAATGACCAATAATTGCTGATGTTCGGGTTTTGGAGGTGCAAAAGTGGGGGCCCTTAAATCTTAGCTTTGAAGACGGTACCTTGAACTGAAACACAGGACTGAGTCGAGTTAATTTTGTCAGACGAGACAAACTATATCAGTGAACGATCACTGTTTTCATGACCAAGAAGAGACAATGACGAGGCAGCGTCAGTGTTCTAAAACAATGACGATGATATTAACATGCATAATTACTGAGGAAAAAAGATGACACTAAAATGTTTTGAATTAGTTTTCATCTATAAGCTCTACAGAATGTTGCCGCCATAGAGTTTTAGCATATAAAGACCTTTTGAAACAATAACTACATGGAGCGAACAGATCTTGTGGAAGAAAAGGCTTGATATCTGGTCCCATTTTAAATATCATGAGAAGACTGACAAGAAATTGTCAAATTCGGTAGGTCATCAAATACTCATTTCATGCAATAAAATGCAAATTATTTAAAAATCATACAATGTGATTTTCTGATTTTTTTTTTTGTTAGATTCTGTCTCTCACAGTTGAAGTGTACCTATGATTAAAAATTACAGACCTCTCCATTCTTCGTAGGTGGGAAAACGTGCAAAATCGACAGTGGATCAAATACTTATTTTCCTCACTGTATAGTCCCACAGTTGACAGTGCATGTCAAAGCACAAACCAAGCATGAAGTTAAAGGAATTGTCTGTTGACCTCAGAGAGGATTGTCTCAAAGCATCAATCTGGGGAAGGGTACAGAAACATTTCTGCTGCTTTTAAGGTCCCAATGAGCACAGTGGCCTCTATCATCAATAAATGTAACAAGTTCGGATCCAACAGGAACCTTCCTAGAGCTGGCTGTGCGTCTAAACTGAGCCATTGGGGGAGAAGAAACTTAGTCGGGGAGGTGACCAAGAACCCGGTGGACACTGTCAGAGCTCCATCATTCCTCTGTGGAGAGAGGAGAACTTTCCAGAAGGACAACCATCTCTGCAGCAATCCAACAATCAGGCCTGTATGGTAGAGTGGCCAGACGGAAGCCACTCCTTCATAAAAGACACATAGCAGCCCACCTGGAGTTTGCCAAAAGGCACCTGAAGGACTCTCAAACCATGAGAAACAAAATTCTCTGGTCTGATGAAACAAAGACTGAACTCTTTGGCATGAATACCAGGCATCATGTTTGAAGGAAACCAGGCACCATCCCTATAGTGAAGCATGGTGGTGGCAGCATCATGCTGTGGGGATGTTTTTCAGCAGCAGCAACTAGGAGACTAGTCAGGATTGAGGGGATGAATGCACAATGTAGAGTGACATCCTTGATGAAAACCTGCTCCAGAGCGCTCTTGACCTCAGACTGGGGTGACAGTTCATCTTTCAGCAGGACAATGACCCAAAGCACACAGCCAAGATATCAAAGGAGTGGCTTCAGGACAACTCTGTGAATATCCTTGAGTGGCCCAGCCACATCTCTGGAGAGATCTGAAAATGGCTGTGCACCGACGCTCCCCATCCAACCCGATGGAGCTTGAGAGGCGCTGCAAAGAGGAATGGTCAAAACTGCCCAAAAATAGGTGCACCAAGCTTGTAGCATCATATTCAAGAAGACTTGAGGCTGTAATTGCTGCCAAAGGTGGATCAACAAAGTACTTAGAAAAGGCTGTGATGTACAAGTGATTCCTTAGGTTTTTTTTTTTTAAATTATTTTTAATAAATTTGCAAAAATTAAAACTTTTTTCATGCTGTCATTAGGGGGTGTGGTGAGTAGAAGTTTTGGGGGAAAAATTAATTTACTCCATTTTGGAATAAGGCTGTAACACAACAAAATGTGGAAGAAGTGAAGCGCTGTGAGTATTTTCCGGCTGCACTGTAAAGCTGGGCAGACACTGTACGATATTTTCAATCGTTGTACTCGGCTCCAGCTCCAACTGTACGACAAAACCCCAGGGTGTAAAGTTCAGAGCGTACAATTTATGGTCTCACACTATACGGCCCGATGCTCTGATGCAATCTGATTACTCACATTGTACGTTCAAAAACCACACGTCAGACTCGTGTTTCCAGACGCAAAACATAAACAGAAGCCTTTTTTTTCTTTTTTTTCAAACTTTATTTACATTTCTTAGTTTTACAAAAACTCTCTATGGGAGATATCAAAGTTTTAAAATAATAATAACTTTATATGAGTTGAAGAATAAGGGGGTCAAAAAGAAACAGAAGCTGCTCTCCCAAAGAGATGATCACTGTTTATGCTCTCTGCAATTCCCCATCGGTGTTTGCACATGCACAGTGCGAGAGGTTGGACGCTTGTAGCGCTGCTTCAACAGCGTGATACCCTCACATCGGCCAATCAGAATACCAAACAGGTTTGATTTTCATCCAACCATACGACTGCCGATCGTATGGTTGGATGAAAATCCAAAGGCTGAAGACCAAAGACTGTGTATTTGAGGTTGTGGCTCCCAGACCATGGAATGCACTGCCACTGCATCTACAATCTGTGGATGCCATTGAAACCTTTAAATAGAAGCTCCAGAACCACTTGTACAGGATTGCTTTTAACTAGTTTTATGTTACTGCTGTTTTAGTTTCTGCATTTCTGTTTAATTTTAAAGCACTTTGTGATTTTATCTTGAAAGGTGCTATACAAATAAGCTTCACTTACTTACTTAATGTAAAAAGGGAATGTGAAGCTTCGGCAGAGGTCTGCCTGCTGCCATTTTTTCTTAAGATCATTTGGATGCAAACAGTAAACATCCCAACAAAATACCCCCAGTATGTTCTGTGTCCAGAATATCAAACAGGTTTGATTTTCATCCAAACATACGATTGCCGATCGGAAGGTGGTCATGAGAGGTTAAACGCAGCTCATTACTCCATGTATACTACATGATGCATGACGCGTGATTAAGCTGAAACTTGGCGCAATCCAAAAAATTCTCGCACGAGTGAAAAATCAGCTCAAAAATGGCCAAAATTCGCACAGTGTAAGCCCATCTTAAATCAGGCTCAAGACTAAATTAAAAAACAGGTGACAAAATTAACACTTTGATTGAGGGGCGTCTGTAAAGATAAATTGATCTTTCTGTGATAGTGTTTGTTTAAACTCTCTGGGGTCCAAAGGCAATTTCTCAGTCTTACCATACAACAAATCTCCGTTTAAGGTACCTTCTTTTAGTGTAATGCCCATATACTGCATCTGTTGTCATCACTTTCCACCTATGAAGCGTTTTAAACCATGTTTTCTGCTGTACATCATTAATTTTTTAGCATGCAAAAAACTAAAACAATGACCACAGATCACTGCAGGACTTTCAAATTCCCTTTTTGTACATAATGTAAAAATCTCACATTTCTTCAAGGTATACAGAATACAATAGTAGAATATTGTTTGAGTGAGTCTATGTGTCTGTGTGTGTGTGTGTGTGTGTATACATGTTGTGTCTGACTCACCTCGTCCCCACTGTACTGTTTCAGACAATGTAAGAAGCGGCATGTGTTGGCCAGCCAGAAAGAAACTGTCTCAAATTCATCCCCTCGTTTCTGACAAAAGGAGGAAAAACTGGGATGAACAGAGAAAATAGCTGATCCACTTTGTGGATTTTGAAACATTTGTAGAAGTGGGATTTCACCACATCACATTTCAAGTAAAAGATAATCTCTCTGTCATGGTTCATGCTCTGGTCTTAGTTTTCTGATCCCTGGGTTGCTGTAATTTCTTATTATATCCCCATCATCTTGTTGTTCTCCTCATGCTTTTATTTTGACAGTCCTGCTCCTAGTGCATGTTGTTCGATTGACTGCCTGGGCACTCGGAGCACTTCCGAGTTCACGTGCATGCATATTTCCAGATTAAATGGATTATACAACCCCTGGCAATAATTATGGAATCACCGGCCTCGGAGGATGTTCATTCGGTTGTTTAATTTTGTAGAAAAAAAGCAGATCACAGACATGACACAAAACTAAAGTCATTTCAAATGGCAACTTTCTGGTTTTAAGAAACACTATAAGACATCAGGAAAAATAATTGTGGCAGTCAGTAACAGTTACTTTTTTAGACCAAGCAGAGGGAAAAAAATATGGACTCACTCAATTCTGAGGAAAAAAATTATGGAATCACCCTGTAAATTTTCATCCACAAAACTAACACCTGCATCAAATCAGATCTGCTCGTTAGTCTGCATCTAAAAAGGAGTGATCACACCTTGGAGAGCTGTTACACCAAGTGGACTGACATGAATCATGGCTCCAACACGAGAGATGTCAATTGAAACAAAGGAGAGAATTACCAAAAACTCTTAAAAGAGGGTAAATCATCACGCAATGTTGTAAAAGATGTTGGTTGTTCACAGTCAGCTGTGTCTAAACTCTGGACCAAATACAAACAACATGGGAAGGTTGTTAAAGGCAAACATACTGGTAGACCAAGGAAGACATCAAAGCATCAAGACAGAAAACTTAAAGCAATATGTCTCAAAAATCGAAAATGCACAACAAAACAAATGAGGAACGAATGGGAGGAAACTGGAGTCAACGTCTGTGACTGAACTGTAAGAAACCACCTAAAGGAAATGGGATTTACATACAGAAAAGCTAAACGAAAGCCATCATTAACACCTAAACAGAAAAAAAAACAAGGTTACAATGGGCTAAGGAAAAGCAATCGTGGACTGTGGATGACTGGATGAAAGTCATATTCAGTGATGAATCTCAAATCTGCATTGGGCAAGGTGATGATGTTGGAACTTTTGTTTGGTGCCATTCCAATGAGATTTATAAAGATGACTGCCTGAAGAGAACATGTAAATTTCCACAGTCATTGATGATATGGGGCTGCCTGTCAGGTAAAAGCACTGGGGAGATGGCTGTCATTACATCATCAATAAATGCACAAGTTTACATTGATATTTTGGACACTTTTCTTATCCCATCAATTATAAAGGATGTTTGGGGATGATGAAATCATTTTCAAGATGATAATGTATCTTGCCATAGAGCAAAAACTGTGAAAACATTCCTTGCAAAAAGACACATAGGGTCAATGTCATTGCCTGCAAATAGTCCGGATCTTAATCCAATTGAAAATCTTTGGTGGAAGTTAAAGAAAATGGTCCATGACAAGGCTCCAACCTGCAAAGCTGATCTGGCAACAGCAATCAGAGAAAGTTGGAGCCAGATTGATGAAGAGTACTGTTTGTCACTCATCAAGTCCATGCCTCAGAGACTGCAAGCTGTTATAAAAGCCAGAGGTGGTGCAACAAAATACTAGTGATGTGTTGGAGCGTTCTTTTGTTTTTCATGATTCCATAATTTTTTCCTCAAAATTGAGTGATTCCATATTTTTTTCCCTCTGCTTGGTCTAAAAAAGTAACCGTTACTGACTGCCACAATTTTTTTCCTGATTTCTTATAGTGTTTCTTAAAGCCAGAAAGTTGCCATTTGAAATGACTTTAGTTTTGTGTCATGTCTGTGATCTGCTTTTTTCTACAAAATTAAACAACTGAATGAACATCCTCCGAGGCCGGTGATTCCATAATTTTTGCCAGGGGTTGTATATTATTTAACCATCACAATTATGCCAGATTGTCTGGTTCATATACTTGCTTTCACACATTTATTCCCAATGTTTGATCTCCCGTTACCGATCTCTGCTGCCTTCCTGTTTTGTCTAAGTTTAACCCGGCTTCTGTGGAACTTTATGCATGGTATGTTTGATTGATGTTTACTGACCATCTGCTGAAGTTTTTGGATTTTCATTTTGCTGCTGCCCTCACAGACACTGTTGTCTTTTCGAACTGATTAACTGTATACTGAACCCATGCCTGCATTATTGATTACGCCACCAGTTGTTTCCACGCGGACATTAGGGTGAATGGACTGCTCCAGCTGGCTGTTTTTCTGCTCCAGTCTCATCCAGATGCAAATAAAAACTGTTTGAGTTTTTCATTGATGTGGCTTGGGGGTCTCCAGTTGTGTTTGAACAGTTACAATCTGTCTTTATTATTCACGCTGTAACCACAGACTGAGAGCACAAAGAAATAAAACATAACGCAACACATTCTTTTTCTAAAACTACACCCAATGACATGAAATATATTCCAGACTGAATGATATAAGCAGGCACAAATCTATATATCATTTATATTTCAAGTGATTTAAAAAAAAAAAAAAATCCACAGAAAAAAAACTGTAATGGAATGTACAGTGTCCACACAAAGAGACATGCTCACCTTTAGGATCTTTTTAATGCTGTTGATAGTTGAGGTGAGCAGCGTGCGGACTTTCTGGTCATCGTTGACGTAGTCTGCGTGTCTCACACACATAAACAAGATGTAGGCAGGCAAACCTGGGATCAAATTCACAGCGACTCCTCGAGGCTTCAGCTCTGGACACAAAGTGCAGGAAAGAGTTTGAAAATGGACGTTATAACGGAGGTGAATGGTGTTGAAATAATTTCCAAAGAGAGCAGTACTGTTGATGTAAAGACTTCCAATCAGACACAGCAGAACCAAGTGGCAATAAAACACAAGCTCACAATGTTATTTTATAGCACTTTAGGGACATTTCTTGTCTTCCATCATTAGTTCTTACCAAGTATGAGGTTCTTGAACAATTTGACTTCATCTTCCTTCTTGTACTTCAACATTCCCTGGAAGTCTTTCTCCCTGCGGGGAATGCTGACAGGGTGGACAGGCTCCTCCACCATCTGTCCTGGAGACGTCTGGCCCTCGGCTTGACCCGCTGAGAAACAACAGAATCATTTGTCAAGCACTGCAGTGCATGCATACCGGCCACTTTAACAAAAATATATTCACAACACAATGTTGTGTTTTCTTCTATACCTCCCATCTCCCCGATCCTCTTAGAGTAAACTTTCAGCTGCTTCTTCAGCTTGCGGATGGTTCGGTCCTGCTTCTCCAGTTGCTCCATTAGATCCTGAAACAAAAAGGAGGATTAGTGTGAGGGTGAGAGAAACAGGTACACAAAGAACAAAAATAAGAAAAATGAGAATAAACTGTCAGCCTGGTGTGGTTCAGGGTGCTTCACAATGTCAGCCTTAGTGGTAAAAAAAAGGACAGTCTAAGACAGAATAAGCAGTAAATCCATGATGGCCAACAAAGTATCGATTCATAATCAAGAGAGAAGACAGGAATTAAAGGCTACTGCAGCCAAAACTACTTTATACATGGTGCAGTGAAAACATCTGTGCCACATTGGTCTTAAACACACTTAAATATTTTATTACATGCAATTCTAAGAAATAAACAAAAAAAAAAAAAGTGCCATGGGTACTGTAGCTCATCTGGATGATACAAGATATCACAGTTTCAGCTAGAAAAGTCATAAAGGTCAAATTAAAAAAGAATTATAAACCTATTGGATATGTTGTGGAGCTACCTACTAGCTACCCTTTCACCAAATTTCAGCTCATTTTCTTTAAAAACTTCTGACCAATGGCTCTAGGTGGCATTTTACATGATATGGCCACCATAGAAGCCATATTTGAAATCAAATCGGAACACCTCAAATACACGGTGTCCTCATGGGTAAGGACCAGCACACCAAATTTCAGCTCCACTGATTCAGTGGTTTTGGAAAAGATGTTTAAAGTGACAACTGGAAAAGTGGGTGCGATCACAGTCCAGGAGTCATTTCAGGGTCAAAATTGTAAATTTCACAAAATCTGTCAAAAACATTTTTAGGCTTGCGGGGTGCTACCCAGGTAGCAAATTGCAGCTCAGTTGGTACACAAATGGCTGAATATGAGATATATTTCATTTCAGAATATGATGTGTAGTTGTGTTATACTGATGGTGGCACAAACGTATGTAAACCATTTTTTGGCCCAGATATTTTTGTCTAATATGTCATTTCTCTGAGCTTACAGGGCATAATTTTTGAATTTTTAATACAAGAAAGCCTGAATCCCCAACCACCCCCACCAAGAATGAAATGTTATGAAAGATTTAAATATTTAAAACACAAAATCAAGTCTGGGAGCATGTGCAGGTGTCGCAGGTTACTGCATCCACCACAGCACACGACTGCCTTGGGTCTTGGATGGCAACCACCCCAGCAGACATTCGGCTCGTCCCCACCCCTCCAACGTAACCATCTATCTGCTGCAGCTGGGTGGTGGGCGTCCGCTTGGTCTTCTGTAGCAACTGTGTCCTCAACACTGAGGCACCTGCTTGCTGCATCATGCACACTTCACATGTCGAAAATGCCACAGCTGACTTTCCCTCAAGACCAAGTGTAAAAGAGCAAGGGGGCAACAGTTTTCACAGCACTCAACTTCAATAAAACAAACTTGTCAAGAAGTTTCAGAGTTCACCTGCTGTCTGTTAGGAGAGAGACAAAAGGTGCAGCGCTGCTCTGCTGTGAGTTAGAAGATGCTGCAACAAAGAGTTAGCGCTGACACAACAACGCTCAGTTAGTTCTGACACTCATGCTAACATTTGCGCATGCACGCGTACACACACACACACATATGCGCGTGCCATCTCTACATACAACCATCCGACGTAAAATGGTGACTCGAGCTTCTCGGGATGCTGTGGGATGGTCCACAAGTTCCTGTCAAAGGACACCATCCGCACAAATCAGCACGTTTGACACAGTGCCATCAGGTGGTTTAATCACACACGTGCTTTTGATTTTTTTTATGTCTGATTCAAGCAGGCCTGGGACCAACAGCATAACCAACATTCACGACCAAATCTACACTAATTAGAAATGAACGTGAGATGCAGTGAGTGTGAAGATGAGAAATATTTTTACTTTAATATTCAGGACAAATTACCAGTTTGTTATGACATACTTGTGTCAGACACAGGAGTGTTTAACATTCTCATACGTTTTTAAAAACAAGTGATGTGTGTGCATGTGAGTGTGCGCACACGCATGTTTTTGTATCACTGTGAAACAAAATCTTGTGTGATGGCATCAGAATGATTTGTTTCCATTGTTTTGAAAATTGTGTTTCCAAAATGAAACCATTTAAACCTGAAACCAATACTATATTATTCTGTATACTGTGTATACTATACATGTATTCAGAGTAGCATACTATAGTGATATAGTCAAATTACATGTCTACTGTAGTAATAATTAATAATACAATATTATAGCAAAATATGTCGAGACAATAATATAAACAACAATAGCAATAACAGTAAATAACATTATTATTAATATTGTATATAATGGTTTATCCATTATTGTGTTGCCATTTTAACAATTTCCTTCAGCAAATCCATAAAGTTGATTTTATCTTACTAATGCAGTCTAATATAATAACGTACCTATAAAAAAATGTTCACTTGCTTTCAGGTTTTCCCATTTAATTTTAAAAAATACTAAATCCAAATGTTTGCCAAATACACATGAAATCAATTATTTTAAATGTAACCTGTAAATTACAGTAGATCACTTTGCAGAGATCCAAGATCGCGTTTGTTTGCCAAAACTTAAAATGTAAAATTTGAAAATTAAACTCATCCAAAGGCGTCAAAACGTTCTATACTGTGTATCTTCTATTTTTATGTTAATTAATGTTACATCATAAAACTGTGTGTAGTAGTTACTCATTTAAATTTTGTAAAATGTGCATTTTCCATTTTAACCTGCATGTCTGAGGCTAAAACAGATGAACCTGCAATGAAAAACGTCTGCACTCTGCAGATGGCATTATGATTTCGATATCGAAAGCCAATGCTCCTCAACCTGCAGGAATCTGTTTGCTGCAACATACCAGGTTCTCGTTGGTGAGTCGTGTGATCTCGTGCTGTAGACTGGCTTCAATTCGGGCCTCTGGTGGCAACTGGAGATTCTGGGCCAAGAGTTGCTGCTGACGGTTGTTTTCCTCCTTGACATTTTGCAGCTCACTGCACAATGCCTCCAGCTCACTATCATAACTTCGCCGCTGAGCCTGCAGCTGGGACTCCAGCAACCTTGTGAGGAGGTGGGGAGGAGACCGGTGGGAGCATGACAAGACCAGAAGAGGAGGGGAAGATTGTACAAACAATGCAACAGAGTAATGAGGACAGAAGATGAAGTGTGGAGAAAAGGCATAAAAAATGTGATCAAAGAAATGTGGCACATGAGAGAGAGAGGAAAAATTAAGAGTGAAGAGCAAAATAGCATTTGTGGGAAGAAGTGTGATAAACCACAGGAAAAGGTGTTCAGATTAAAAGAGGAAAACAGATTGATGACAAAGAGGACAGAGGGAATAAATGGGGGAAAAGAGAAAAGATGAAAATCAGTGTCAAAGTGGGGGGGGGGGGGGGGGGTAGACCCCTTTGAATTGACGTTTGAATTGACAAGATGACGTTTCCACCCAAAGTGCGGTGACAGAGGACGGCAGCATGCTGTGCAGACACAACCAGCAGCTGAGCGCCAGTCTTCTTTGCAAAAACATCCACTTATTCGGCCTAGTCATTTTGATCAGATTACTGCTTAAAAAAAAGTCTGAGACAGAATCAATTTTAGTTTGAGAGAAAACCTTTTATAGAAAAACTGACCTGAAACCCACACGACGTTCACAACATATTTTACAAATGACCATTCTTGAGTTCATATTGTTATATGTATTAATACTGTGAACATAGTTTTAAGCCTTTAACATTGGCTATACGATACCACAATAACCTACACATTCAGTGATTTTTTTTTTTAAACCACTATTTGAATCAAGGTCTGCAGTGGAGGTAAATGCAGCTACAACTGACCAACTGTCAGTGAGCAAATAAACAACAACAAAAAAATCTGCAATTTCTGAAACACGATGCCACAAATAAAATGAGAAAGTGTTTGAACTGAAGCAAAGGCTTGATATATAATGTGAAGAATTTGGAGAAATAGAACAATTTTAACCAACAACCCCGGCATGTGATGATCACAGTAGCGTGCAGTTTGACATAACACACCGGAGTTGTACCACGTCGTATTTGTAAGAACAATGTAGCATGCCTAAAGTATGAGTTTTAACACAATCTTGGTGCATTTGAAAAATGTCTGTGTGATATTTCTGCAAGTACAATGAAATGGGCTCCAAGGAAATTCAAGGAAGTGTGGACAAGGTTTCAAACCCTAACCTTGCGGGATGCATAGTATAAGAGAAATCGAAAATGGGGCTTTACAGGTGCACGCATGACAACTGTAGAAACATTTGATAACTACTTTTTTTGGTGCATGTGAACATTCTAAATTTTCATCATACAAATGAATTTAGAATGAATTATTTATTTATTTTTATTTTTTTTTACACAATGTTGATGAAGGAGGGGACGTGAAGCCATGGCCATGAAACATCTTAAAAATATAAGCACTCTATATTCATGTTTGGAAGGATTCATAAAAATACCAAATCCATTTACGGTACATTTTTGGCCATAGAGAAAAAGGTTAAGTTGAAAAGGTGATAAAGTGCGAGAGAAGAAAAGATGTGACTGAAGAAGCAGAGGTGTACAGATCTTTTCCTGTGAAAAGAAAACTGCATCATGCTTTGAAACACAGTTACACCTGATGGTCTCCTTTAACCCCTGATTAACCAGCCACAGCTCTCCATCCTCATTCAGCTTATGGAAGTCTGGAACAGGGGATCTGACCGACACAGAACACAAAGCAACATCAACAGCACAATAACATAAAATAAAAAAGATGCAGACAAGAACATGATGGTGTATGGAAATGAGAAATGCTATGATCTGGAGTTTGAGATGTCCTAGGTGTCTGGAATAGCAAATTTCTACCTTTGATGCCTCTTTATTGATTTGAATTCATTGTGGAAGTTACCCACTTTTTTTTTTCAGTAAAATACAGCATGAGGCACTGCTTGTGAACCAATACACACTACTCACATTTATTAAAGGAGCAGGTATGTTTTTGTACTGTTGACAGGATTATCAAGAGAATGCCAAAATCAATGCCAGGAGTGTGTAAATGCTAGAGGGGGGCATAAATCTCATCGATTAAATTAATTTAATAAATGTTTTGTTGACACACAGAACTGTTCTGTCATAGGGTAATTTTTCCGACTTGATTGAGTTGGGTTATTTTGTGGATTTGATTCGTGAGAAAAACTGCCAAACCACTCAAGAATACTCATTAGTATTATTGCATCAGTTTACAAAGAATCACTGTAAATATGAAAATATTAGGCAGCACATGGTTTTTAGCATTGCTGCCTCACAGCAAGAAGGTTCTGGGATCACTTTCCCCGCTCACTCCTTTCTGTGTGGTGTTTGCATTTTCTCTTGAGGTTTGCGTGATTCCTTCCAGGTGCTCCAGTTTAGAGTGCCTTTATTAGAGAGCGTGCCGACATGACGAGTAAAAAAAAAAAAATCGGTCATGTGCCTCATGGTGCCATCTGGGGTTCAAAATAGCGTTTGCTGTTAATGTGTCTGCATGTAAATCCAGCTATTTTATTTATTTATTCACTGAAAATGACGTGTTGCTATGGATTTGGATGCACAAATAGACACAGCAAGGACTTCAAGATGTACAGATTCCCTTCAGATCCGAACAGAAGAAAAATTTGGGAAAATAAAGTCAGCCATGTGGGATGGAAGCCAAAGCTTTGAGAGGTAAATTTATTGTTCAGTCCAATGTACAGTAAAACTCAACTAAACCATCGTCGTATAAACCAGATATTCGCAGTCACCGGAGAAAAAAAAGTTCCAAAGTTTTTGTACTGTTTTCCATGTAATAAACACTGTATATAACTGATTTTGTATAACGGATTTTTCGCTCTTATCCGATAAAATGTCCCGTCCGATCACAATGTATTACCATTAAACCCCTCGCATGTGGGACTGGAGACATTTATGTGATTAAAAGTCCGACCGTTTATTTTTTTTCACACCGTGCTCAGACTCGGAGTTGCAGCCTGACGTGCAGCTGTTAAATCAGACAGCAAAAGGCTGTGATTTCACACTTTGCTGCTTTCACTGCTTCGTCTGCCATCATATAATAATAGTATTTACAGTGTGCACGCAGATAACATTTTGATAATGGATCAAATACATTTGGCAGAAAAAAATTCAGAGGAAATTTTGACCCAGTCATTAATGAGGTGCAGGTCCCGATGCAGGATTCCCACGTAGATGTTCAGCGCCTCCTGACTGTAACTAATCCATTACATACATTACATACATTACATCACATCAGATAAATGTTCCATCCAAATGTAACGTGTAAAAACACAGAGCAGTCTGGACGTGCAGAGGTACAAATTAAAGTTCAGCTCTGACACTTGCCGATTTGTGGAAAGCGGGAGAGGAGTCATTTCTGTGATTAAAAGTCCAACCTTTTATTTTTTTCAAACAGTGTTCAGACTGGGACCTGAAGGCTGACGTACACCTGGTAAATCAGACACAAAAGGCTGGATTTGACACTTTTCTGCTTATAATCCTTTATCTCCCATCATATTATATAGCGCACACAGATAAATGGATCAGAAAAGTCTGCACATTCACAGCACAAAGCTGGTAAAAGAGGAAAATGTACAGCTTACCTTTGAATTGGAGGTGATGATTGTAGAAATAAAAGCTTGTTGAGGGTTAAATTAGTCCATAATAAAGCATAATTCAGAGACAGAGAACTGTAAAACTGTCACGCACATCATTGCATGACACCGAGTTACAGAGCAGCAGCTGCATACATCAGGTTTAAAATTAATTAAATAAATCTTCATAAATTGTAAATTTATGCAAATTTGATAGCTTAACTATTTTGATATTTATTCTGATAGTACTTGTACCTGTATATGTTGCTGTATGTGGTTAAATGATTTTAAAAAATGTTGAAAACATTAAAGGCTCATTCATTCATTCAGCACAGTTGAACCCAAAATGGTGCCATGTTCTGAGTTGACGCCACTCTTCAATAAAGGCATTCTACTCCAGTTTCCTCCCACTTCTAAACAAATAGGTGAATTGGTGACTTTAAATTGACCGTAAGTGTGAAGGCGTTTGTCTGTCTACATGTGGCCTTGCAACAGACTGGCGCCCTGCCCAGTGCGTACCCCTCCTCTCACCCAGTGACAGCTGGGATAAGCTCCAGCTCCTCTGTGACCCTTAACTGGAATAAGCAGGTACATAATCTAAATGAATGAAGATATTTAGCTCAAAATTTAGTGAAACCTTTCATTACATATTTAGAGAAACCTTTACCTAAATATTTATTATTTGTAAGTGTTACATGCTAATGAGGTATGTAGCGACATAATTAGCTAATTTACCTAAATATATCAAAAGATAGTCATTACATGTTTAGTTACATAGGATACATCATATTAACTATATATTAGTGAAATATTTAGCGAAACATTTGAATGTTTAGTGAAAGAGGCACCGTATTTTCCAGAGTACAAGTCACTTTTTTTTTTTTACTAGTTTGGTGGGGTCCTGCAACTTACATTGCGCATGTGTCATTTTGGAGTTCAGCCGCTCGTCTAAGACGGAGTCTCTTCAGCCAAAGCAATCAAACTGATTAATGGGATTATTAACCATCAGATGACAAGGTAAAACCTCTTAAATCATTCTAAAGTCAGTTTTCAGCAGAAACGAGGTGAAACTTGGCGATGCTTTGAAATGGCAGATGCACAGTGAACGCATCAGCTAGCAGCTCGTGTAGCTGTAGCGCTCTGATCGCTTCCTCTGTCTTTTATGATGAAATAATGCTGAATTATGTGGAAATGATTGTTGTACAAACATTTCAGATATCTGTCGCTGAGACAGATGATGACAGGAGTGCTGTTTTAAGCAGAAACAAGGTGATAATCCATGAACTGCAGGTCATGACGTATGCGCAGTGAAGGCAGGATGGACAATTTTGAGGAGGGACAGTTTATTATTAATGTTAATAATAATGACACTAACAATAATATTATGACTAATTCATATAAGACTTTCCCAGGAATCAAAGCACGAAAAAAATAAACTCTAATAACAAAATAATAAATGCCAATAATAAAAAGGTACACTACAGCAGTGTACAAAATCCCAAATTAAAGGGTTGACAATAATAATAGAAAAAAGGTGTGACTTATATACAGTTGTATGCAAAAGTTTGGGCACCCCTGATAATTTCCATGATTTTCCTTTATAAATCATTGGTTGTCTGGATCAGAAATTTCAGTTAAATACATCATATAGTAGACAAACACACTGATATTTGAGAAGTGAAATGAAGTTTCTAGTATTTACAGAAAGTGTGCAATAATTATTTAAAAAAAATTAGGCAGGTGCATAAATTTGGGCACCCTTGTCATTTAATTGATCTGAATACATTTAGCACTAATTACTGGAACACAAAATTGGTTTGGTAAGCTCAATGACCTTTGACCTCCTTACACAGGTGAATCCAATCATAAGAAAGGCTATTTAAGGTGGCCATTTGCAAATGTTTCTCCTCTTTGCATCTCTTCTAATGAGTGGCAACATGGGAGTCTCTAAACAACTCTCAAATGACCTGAAAACAAACACTGTTCAACATCGTGGTTTAGGGGAAAGATACAAAAGCTTTCTCAGAGATCTCAGCTGTCAGTTTCCACTGTGAGGAACTTAGTGTGGAAATAGAAGACACAGCAGGCACAGTACTACAACCCCTGGCAATAATTATGGAATCACCGGCCTCGGAGGATGTTCATTCAGTTATTTAATTTTGTAGAAAAAAAGCAGATCACAGACATGACACAAAACTAAAGTCATTTCAAATGGCAACTTTCTGGCTTTAAGAAACACTATAAGAAATCGGGAAAAATAATTGTGGCAGTCAGTAACGGTTACTTTTTTAGACAAAGCACAGGGAAAAAATATGGACTCACTCAATTCTGAGGAAAAAATTATGGAATCACCCTGTAAATTTTCATCCCCAAAACTAACACCTGCATCAAATCAGATCTGCTCGTTAGTTAGCATCTAAAAAGGAGTGATCACACCTTGGAGAGCTGTTGCACCAAGTGGACTGACATGAATCATGGCTCCAACACGAGAGATGTCAATTGAAACAAAGGAGAGGATTATCAAACTCTTAAAGAGGGTAAATCATCACGCAATGTTGCAAAAGATGTTGGTTGTTCACAGTCAGCTGTGTCTAATCTCTGGACCAAATATAAACAACATGGGAAGGTTGTTAAAGGCAAACATACTGGTAGACCAAGGAAGACATCAAAGCGTCAAGACAGAAAACTTAAAACAATATGTCTCAAAAATCGAAAATGCACAACAAAACAAATGAGGAACGAATGGGAGGAAACTGGAGTCAGCGTCTGTGACCAAACTGTAAGAAACCGCCTAAAGGAAATGGAATTTACATACAGAAAAGCTAAACGAAAGCCATCATTAACACCTAAACAGAAAAAAACAAGGTTACAATGGGCTAAGGAAAAGCAATCGTGGACTGTGGATGACTGGATGAAAGTCATATTCAGTGATGAATCTCGAATCTGCATTGGGCAAGGTGATGATGCTGGAACCTTTGTTTGGTGCCGTTCCAATCAGATTTACAAAGATGACTGCTTGAAGAGAACATGTAAATTTCCACAGTCATTGATGATATGGGGCTGCATTTCTTAAAGCCAGAAAGTTGCCATTTGAAATGACTTTAGTTTTGTGTCATGTCTGTGATCTGCTTTTTTTCTACAAAATTAAACAACTGAATGAACATCCTCCGAGGCCAGTGATTCCATAATTTTTGCCAGGGGTTGTAGTTAAGCCCCAAAGTGGCAGGCCAAGACAAATCTCAGATAAGCTGAAGAGAAGGATGGTGAGAACTAGGGATAAGATTTTATTGATATCGATACCATTACTGATTCCGCTTATCGATCCAATTCCTTACCGATTCTCTTATCGATACCTCTTGTGAATTTTCTGTGTACTAAAAATAGGCCTTACAGGTTTTCTATGTCAGCGGGTCAAAGAGCTTTTTCTTATCATGCACCCGCTCTGTGGAATGGTCTTCCTGCGACCGTGAGGCAGTCTGAGTCTGTGGACATTTTTAAGTCAAGACTTAAACCTCTGGGGTCGACGCCGTCGTATACAACGGCTAAGACCAAGCTTTACTAAATTATAAATAACTTTTGAATGATATGAGATAGAAACTTACTTTTTTTTGCTGAAAAGTTAACTCCGCGGACTTTCGAGCCAGCCATCGGCCATCTTTGTACTCCTCATAGAAGCTGTGTGATGACATGCGCAATATGAGTGTCCAATTGGAATTGGTTCACCATCACATGGTTTTCCAAAATCCAATCGTAGGGCAGATTTACCTCACGTGAAAAGCCAAAGATCGTTTTCAGGAGTGATATGTTACTATTTGGCCCATTTGAATAGCCCCCTGGGTGCTCCAAATAGTACATACTCTTTGCGCCCTGAGCCATTACGCACAGCAATCAGTGAAAGGAGGAGCAGACGGAGAGCCTCTGATGACAATCTCACGCGCTCAAACAAAGAGTGTGTAACTATTAGGATTGCTCCACTAGTTTGCATGTGAATGTTACTGGATAACTCTGTTGCTTTCTCTGCGTAAAGCACTGTTTACCATATCAATGGACAACAAAACGCATAGACCATTTTGTATATATTGTTCAAAATATGCATCTGTGTTTATTGTTTGAACCTTTTTGTTGTGCAGTCTTTCACACAAGACCTCAAATTACCTTTATAAAGTGTAAAACAGTTGTTTATTATAGTTTGCTGTGTGTTTTGAATAAATGTGTGGAAAATTATTTTTTGCTTTATTTTTTCCTTGCCTATTTTTGATTGTAAACCTTTATTACACTTATGTAACACACCAAAAACATATATATTCATAAAGCACAGGTTGTCCTGAAAAAAAAAAAGAAACATAAAACTTGATTGTGGGATGCAGGGACAGCTGTTAACAGCAATAATAAAACATTTATGCCAGGTGAGTGAACTGTCCAAACAATGCCCTCGGACCACAGTTTTTATTCTTATCTGTTTTATTCTTTTGCTACCATTTTTAATTATGTATTTTAATTTTTAAATTTTTATTTATTTATTTTAATTTTTTTATGTTGAACTGTTCTATGTGAGGCGCCTTGAGACAGCTTTTGTTGTGATTTGGCACTTTATAAGCCGATTAAATTGAAACTGAACATTTTATTGAGTCTTAAAGTAAATAAATATGACATTGGTTACCGGATTCTTAAACTTTGGGCATAATAAACTCGACATGGTGGATCCTTGATCTCTGGACAAAAATAGAACAAAATCTGTAGTTATTATCAAAAGCATTTCCTTTCAGACATCTGAGCTGAACTCTTGCAGCTGGCTGCACTGCACGTCAGGATGTAATTCATAAAGAACGCAGGACGTCTCATTTTGGGAAGAAAAAAAAAAAACGTTTTAATCAATTGTAGTTTATTATCTGTATTACAGCATTTGGAAAGAGTTGTCACTTTATTTAAAGTGGCAATTCGTTTTAAAGTTATTCATTCTGACCGGACTCTGTCTCGGGAGAGAGCCGCGCAGTGTTTGAAGCTGTGCCAACAGAACGGAGGATGATTCTCAATTCTTGACTGCAACAAGACATTAGTCCCAGTTAGTGACTTTAATCCACACAAAAGTGACTCACGATATCTTAATGGCTTTAGGAGGCGTTAAGAAGCGGACTTGCCGTTTCTGAAGAGCAGCTAATAAAAGAACCTAGCTAGTGGATAAGACTTTATTGATCTCACAGAGGAGAAATTCACGTTACGTCAGCTCTTAAAAAACACTCAAGATGGCAGTGATGCCGATAACGCGTTACTCTAATCTGACCACTTTTTTTAGTAACGAGTAATCTAACGCGTTAATCTTTCCAAATCAGTAATCAGATTAAAGTTACTTCTCCATGTCACTGTGCGTTACTATTATTTTTCATTGTGGGTCGATAGCAGCATTAAACTTGGTCCGTGGGCAGGGGGTCGGGGTTCGACTGAACTGCCCACTTTAAGCGAGCTGTGAGCTTTTCATCCACAGTTTTTTGCAGCTGCTCGACTCGTCCTCACCTCTTAAAGTGCGGTGATCAGCACACCTGCACTGAGCTTTACAAAGACATTTTTATACTTTTTTCCCTCCTTTATTTAGAATTCTGAGCCGCTCCGTATCGTCTCATTAAAAACAGCTGATACTCCGCGACGCGTCAATAACTAACACTATTTTCCACTCAAATGCACCTAAACTCTCTTTCTGAGGACCATATGATGTGAAAACGCAATAAAACTTTCTTATCTGTAAATCTGGTCATGTTTTCTGCATAAATAAATGTTATCCATTCTTTGTGCTCAAACGCCAAAGCAGGGGCGAATCCAGATGGAATGGGGGCGTCGGGCAAGGATGTGCCCCCCTCCCCCACAACACCCCTAGATTAAAGGTCCAGTTTTGAAGCCGTTTTTTTACTACAACTACTAATATTGCTTAAAATAATAATAATTTCGACAAGTAAAATGTTTAGAGAGAATTTAAATGTTAGAAAATGTTAGAATTTAATAGTTACATTTATAAACAATGTAGGTTTGAAATTGCAAGTTTTACTGTTACAGTGCTGTCAACAGTTAAATATGAGGTCAAGAAAGAGGTCTTTATTTTACTTTTTATAAAACAAGTATTTATTTTCATTGCAGTCAAGAAAGGGTGACTATAAAGTGAGTTTCGGCAAAACAGGTATTGTCATGTTGACGTGGGTTGTTGTCGGCAGCTGGGGAAAGTAACTAAAAAAGTAACTAGTAATCTAACTTAGTTACTTTTACAATTGAGTAATCAGTAAAGTAACTAAGTTACTTTTTCAAGGAGTAATCAGTAATTGGATTACTTTTTCAAAGTAACTGTGGCAGCACTGCAAGATGGGTGCAAGTAGAGGAAAATGTTCATCAAACAGCGTGTGCAAGGATAAGCAATAATAATAATAATACTTGTAACAATACAATAAAATAAGAAAAGCTGGAGTTTTAAACCTAACTAGATGCCTCCTACCGAGAGGCAGACAGCTATAGGCTAGTGACTAAACAATAGCTCTAATTAGCACCTATTGTGCTCTAGTTAGCACCCTCCTAATGACAGGGCAGCTGTCCCTCCTAATGATGGGACAGACGCCTCTCCTGATGGCTCCCTTGAATACTCTCCTGATGACGTGAATGACTCATTACCATGAACAAAAGACTGAAACTGCTTTGACCTGAGTACCCCATTGTAAACAGGGGACAAAGCGTGTCTCAGACCTCCTCCCCAGTTAAGGCTGGGTTTGAACTGTTTCACATAGAATGCCTCCTTGATCCCTCTCTCAAACCATTTCTTCTCTCTGGCTAAGATTTTAACTTCCTTGTCCTCAAATGTGTGGTTAGTGTCTTTAAGGTGGAGATGAACTGCAGACTGCGGTCCACTGGCGCCCTCTCTGTGGTGCTGGTATAGCCTTTTGTGTAAAGGTTGCTTAGTCTCACCTATGTAGTGTTCGTTACAGTTTTCCTGACATCTGATAGAATACACTACATTGCTGTTTGTAACTAGGGATCCTGTCCTTAGGGTAATCTAATTTCTGCCTCAAGATGTTAACAGGTTTAAAGTAAACTGGGATTTTGTGCTGTCTGAAGATCCTCTGTAGTTTTTCCCCTACCCCTGCTAAATAAGGGAGAGACACTCTTCTTCTTGTCTCTGTCTCCTGTCTACCTGGTCTCTTTGTTCTCTGGGACTTCTGCACTTTGTCCAGGGACCATCGTGGGTACCCACATACTGTGAGGGCTTTCTGAACAAGTTGTTGTTCTTGTTCCTTCCCTCTGCAGTTGTGGGCACTTGTAGGGCTCTGTGTTGAAGAGTCCTGATCACCCCGAGCTTGTGTTCAAGGGGGTGGTTTGAGCCAAAAAGCAGATATTGGTCAGTGTGAGTGAGTTTTTTGTAAACCCCTGTCTGGAGCTGCCTGTTCTCTCCAATCGTAACATCACAGTCCAAGAAGGCTAAATGGTTGTTTCTGGCATCCTCACGTGTGAACTTGATATTGGAGTCCACCGAGTTGATGTGTTCTGTAAAGTCCTCAACCTCCTGTTGCTTGATTTTACCCATGTGTCATCGACATATCTGAACCAGTGACTGGGAGGGATGCCCGTGAAAGACGTCAAGGCTGTCTTCTCCACTCGCGCCATGTACAGATTGGCCACAATGGGGGATACTGGCTTCTGTTTATTCTTCTCTACAAGAGTCAAGACAGAAGTCAGACTACCAGAGCAAGAATTTTAGCTGAGGAAGCTTCTGCGATTTGAAGCGAAACGTCCTTGCGTCAAGCAACCCAGTCCAGTCGAAGATTCAAGCTTCTCTACATACACACACACACACACATATATATATATACATACATATACACGTACATATATAAGTACACATGCATATATAAACATGATTGGGATTGAAAAAAGAAAGGAGCATCTTATTTACAATATATGAAGTGGAATTTAGATGTGATAAGGTGACATTAGTGCAGGGATTTGTAAACGAGTTGTTACTGCACATGATTTGTAGACATATTAATATTGCACGTGATTGTGGACATATTACTGCATGTGGTTATTTCACAGTGTTATTATGCAGTCTGACAGCAACAGGGAGGAACGACCTGCGGTATCATTCCTTCTTGCACTGAGGGTGCCTCAGTCTGTCACTGAACGAGCTGCTCAGCTCCACTACAGTCCGATACAGAGGGTGAGAGGAGTTGTCCATGATGGATTTGAACTTGGCTAACACCCTCCTCTCAGCCACCTCCTCCAGAGAGTCCAGAGGACAGCCCAGGACAGAGCTGGACTTCCTGACCAGCTTATTCAGTCTCTTTCTCTCCCGCTGTCAGTCTCCGTCCAGATCGAAGCATTGCTTCATTGATTCATGCTTCAAAGTGGTGTTGCGCTGCAGAAACAGTTGATTACAGAGCCGCTGCAAGGTCTGTAATCAACATAGAGGAATGATCATTTTCCCGACAAACACCCTCAAAAACAACGGCTGCTCTTAAGGACCGATGAGGGAATCATTAAGCAAAAAGACTATTGATATCGGTGGATCGAATCATTTCTTAATGATACTTGAAAAGACCCGGTTCTCGATACCTAACCCCAGTAAGAACAGTCACAGTCAACCCACAGACCTGCTCCACAGACCTACAACATGATCTTGCTGCAGATATTACCTCTGTGCATTGTTCATCTATACAGCGCACTTTGCACAAGGAGATGCTATATGATGCTGTAATGCAGAGGAAGCCTTTTCTGCGTACACACCACAAACAGAGTCGCTTGAGGTATGCTGAAACACATTTGGACAAGCCAGCTTCATTTTGGAATAAGGTGCTGTGGACTGATGAAACTAAAATTGAGTTACTTGGACATAACATGGGGTTAAAGTTGAGGGCCACATGGATTCCAGTCAATATCAGCAGATTCTTGAGAACAATGTTCATGAATCAGTGACAAAGGTGAAGTTGCGCCGGGGCTGGATCTTTCAACAACACAACGACCATAAACACTGCTCAAAATCTACTAAGGCATTCATGCAGAGGAACACGTACAATGTTCTGGAATGACCATCTCAGTCCCCAGACCTGAATATTACTGAAAATCTGTGGTGTGATTTTAAGCGGGCTGTCCATTAGGGGTGTCGGAAAAAAAATCGATTCACGTCTGAATCGTGATTCTTATTTATTACGATTCTGAATCGATCCAAAATGTCCAAGAATCGATTTTTAAAAAGCATTTCATTAAACATTTCCTTGCTTACTCGCTGCATGTACTGTTTGTCAGACAACGGCTTCCGTACTACAGCGTCCCCGTGAGGGGCAGGGGGGGTCCGGCGTGCTTCAAACATTTGTGAGCTGAAGCATAGCATGGCGGATGAAGAGCTAATTCAGCCAGCACCGTCTTTGCTGAAGGCAAATGTTTGGGCGCATTTTGGATTTTATTATTTGCTGCGTAAGAAGGAGCTTGACATGACTTATGCAGTGTGCAAAATCTGCAAAATGAAAGTTAAGTACTTCGGAAACACTTCAAATCCGCAAGCCCACATGCTACGTCATCACCCGGAGCTAAAAGGAGTGGAGCAGCAGTCTCTGCCGACTACTGACCAGCGCTTCGCTAAACTGCCAGTCAACTCCGAACGAGCAAAGCAGATAAGTAAATTTACATCTTTAGAATCACTTGATTAACCTTGTAAAGCTGCATTTTCTTAAACATAAACATTTTTTAAAGTAATATAACTATTTCTCAGAGCTCTTTGAATCGAAAATAGATTCTGAATCGAATCGTCACCCCAAGAATCAGAATCGAATTGAATCGTGAGTTGTTGTACAATTCACATCCCTACTGTCCATGCTCAGAAACCATAAAACCTGAGATGTTTTGTAAAGAAGAATTGTCCAAAATACCTTCAACCACAATCCAGGCTCTCATTGGAAGCTGTAGGAAACATTTAGAGGCCAAATTTATGCACCTGCCTAATCTTGTTTAAAGAATTACTGCACACTTTATGTAAATCCTATAAACTTCATTTCACTTCTCAAATATCACTGTGTTTGTCTGCTATATGATATATTTAACTGAAATTGGGTTAGGGTTAGGGTTAACCCAAACAATAATTTTTAAAGAAAAATCATGGAAATCATCAGGGGTGCCCAAACTTTTACATACCACTGTATGGGGTTTTCCTCTCTTCAAGAAGCATTTTTCAAACGGTTGCAACTTATACTTCAGAAAATATGGTAAATATTTAGGTATTTACCTAAATATTTGTATGAAAGATAACAGTGCTCAATGGCTCATGTGTATCTCTTGCATAAAACACAAACAACTAAAACTATTCATGCAGGATTGATGCCAAAATCCTTCCAAAAAGCTGAATTGGGAACCCTGCTATAAACAGCATCAAATCTTACCTCCTGATGCACAAATGTAACATTAATAAAAATTAAACAGGGACTTAAAATAGGCTCATTTTCATGCCTTGTAATGGTCAAAGTCACTGAAAATGTATCTGTTATATAAAAACAATCAGAAAATAATTTTAGTTGTTGCCTTTAGAAGTCTATATTTTTCCATGCTTAACTACACAGAGTAAATCCAAGCAGAACAACAAATCTAAGAACTTGAATGCAAGATACGGCATTAACTTCAACAGAGGTAAATGTAAATCATGGGGTCTCTTGCAGGATAAGTAAGTGCTAAGTTGTAGCTCAAGCTTGTTACTGTATTCGACGTGCTGTTAGGACCGGCATGATGCATAAAGCAACCAAATCTTTCATTAGTCCTTCAATTTAAAATGTGCCATTTACACTTAAAATCAGCCATAAGAAACTCTTACAAACTTTTCAGTAACAGCGTGGCAGTGCATGCCCCCCTCCATGCAGAGGCCACTGCGCATTGGTTACCTGAGCCTACTTAGGAGGTCATCGACTTCCAGTGATTTACGGATTGACCTGGGAGATCTGAACAGAATAAAGAAGCTCCTTCTCACATATATCACAGTAGCATTTACACTGGAACTCCAGCTCAAACATAAGAAAATTATCTTGGACTAAAGAAGTCAGAACTTGTATGAAGGTAATTCAACCATGATAAAAAATAAAGGCAAAAAGACAAGGAAAAGAAGGTAGCGAACTTAAGTACCTGTTGGTGTCTTTGACGCCTAAGTAAGCTTGCTTGAGTTCATCAACATCTTTCAACTTGTTCACGTCAACGAGATACGCAGAGGGTTCTGTCATCGTCTCCTAGAAATAATGAAAAAGAACAGGTTAGGATGATGACACGGACAGTCACTGAGAAAATTTAAAGAGTAACCTGAGTGCACAATGAGACTATATAAATATACAATTGTAGTTACTCAAGCATTTTTCTGTAAAAGACAAATGTCATTTGGGTATTCTAAATAATATATCAGTTCTCAGGTCTGGGAGCATATGCTAGAGCCACATCCACGACACCAGAGCATGGCCCTAGGTCTTGGATGGCAACCACCCACCCAGAGAAGTGGTCCATCCCCACCTGTGGGAAGTAACCATCTATCTATTGCAACCAGAGGAAAAATGGGTGTCTCCTTGGCCTTCTACATCTGCTGGGATCTTCAACATATGGTCACATAGCAAAAATGTTGTAACTGATGTTCCTTCACAATGAGAGCGACACTCATTTGAGACTTCCTCAGAACCTGGATTATTCCAGGTCAAATCACCCAGTTTTAAAAACATTTCCCAGGTCACTCCTTGGCCCTGTTCTGTCAATCTGATATGTCACTGACATTCCAAAGTTAGGATGAAATGACAAATATTAGGTCTGCATCTTGAAAACTTTTGAAGTTACCACCCAAGGAAATTTTGGTGAATTCTTGATACCCCCATCACACATAGCGGCATCAGAGTGACGAATCGGCGCACATCTGAAAAGTGTTGGATTTCAGTTCCAAAAGGTTCTGACAGCCATCTGCAGAAGTCCACACAGTTGGTCAAAAAAAAAAAAAAAAAAAAACGTTAGCAGACTAAAAGTTAGTGAAACTAAATTTAGCGGAAACCAATTGGTCCACTGATGGTTTTCGAAGCTAGCTAAAAAGCTAATCTGCTCTAACAAAAGAGTTAGCTTCATTAATCAGCGGTTAGCGGAACTGTGCCCACCAGTGGAAATATGCTAATTATGTGCTAAAATGTGTGAATTTTTCACATTTTTCCAAAATGGTGTTTTGTACTAAATTTAGACATTAACAAATATGCTATTAGATTTACAGTTGTGAAATTGCTCACCTTGGGCTAACATTTTCTGTAGAGTGGGCAAATTGAGTCCATTTTGGTCTATTTAGTGTGTTCTGTCTTCCACAAAGACCTGAAAATGGCAGCAAGCCCAAAATTTGACATGTCGTTCATATTCAACAGAGCTGTAAGGAAGCTTAAACTCTGTACCATATTTGCTACACATCATCTTGAGATATGTAAGAATACCTGGTAAAAATATGAATATGATGCCCAATTACCCTCATTGCCATCTGGGGTGAAGAAAATTAGTATATTTTGAAGATTGTCCATCATAACCATATAGATTATACACTAGCTATAGTTACATTTTATAGCATATATACGAGTAACTATAGATTTTGCTCCAAACCTGATTTGACTGTATAGCTATACTGTAACACATCATAAATAATGGTGCAAAAAAATTACACTGCTGTAGCTAGTGTATTTCTTAGATTTTTGAACAATCAGAAATACAGTAGTGTTCAGAATAATAGTAGTGGTATGTGACTAAAAAGATTAATCCAGGTTTTGAGTATATTTCATATTGTTACATGGGAAACGAGGTACCAGTAGATTCAGTAGATTCCCACAAATCCAACAAGACCAAGCATTCATGATATGCACACTATTAAGGCTATGAAATTGGGCAATTAGTAAAAAAAAAAAAAAAAAGTAGAAAAGGGGGTGTTCACAATAATAGTAGCCTCTGCTGTTGACGCTACAAACTCAAAACTATTATGTCCAAACTACTTTTTAGCAATCCTGTGAATCACTAAACTAGTATTTAGTTGTATAACCACAGTTTTTCATGATTTCTTCACATCTGCGAGGCATTAATTTTGTTGGTTTGGAACCAAGATTTTGCTCATTTAATAGTGTGCTTGGGGTCACTGTCTTGTTGAAACACCCATTTCAAGGGCATGTCCTCTTCAGCATAAGGCAACATGACCTCTTCAAGTATTGTGACATATCCAAACTGATCCATGATACCTGGTATGCGATATATAGGCCCAACACCATAGTAGGAAAAACATGCCCATATCATGATGCTTGCACCACCATGCTTCACTGTCTTCACTGTGAACTGTGGCTTGAATTCAGAGTTTGGGGGTCATCTCACAAACTGTCTGCGGCCCTTGGACCCCCCCCCCCCCCCCCCAAAAAAAAAAAAAAAATTTACTCTCATCAGTCCACAAAATATTCCTTCATTTCTCTTTAGGCCAGCTGATGTGTTCTTTGGCAAATTGTAACCTCTTCTGCACGTCTTTTATTTAACAGAGGGACTTTGTGGGGGATTCTTGCAAATAAATTAGCTTCACACAGGCGTCTTCTAACTGTCACAGCACTTACAGGTAACTCCAGACTGTTTTGATCATCCTGGAGCTGATCAATGGGTGAGCCTTTGCCATTCTGGTTATTCTTCTATCCATTTTGATGGTTGTTTTCCATTTTCTTCCACGCGTCTGGTTTTTTTTGGTCCATTTTAAAGCATTGGAGATCATTGTTGATGAACAGCCTATAATTTTTTGCACCTGCGTATAGGTTTTCCGCTCTGCAATCAACTTTTTAATCAAACTACGCTGTTCTTCTGAACAATGTCTTGAACGTCCCATTTTCCTCAGGCTTTCAAAGAGAAAAGCATGTTCAACAGGTGCTGGCTTCATCCTTAAGTAGGGGACACCTGATTCACACCTGTTTGTTCCACAAAATTGACGAACTCACTGACTGAATGCCACACTACTATTATTGTGAACACCCCCTTTTCTACTTTTTTTTTTTTTTTTTACTAATAGCCCAATTTCATAGCCTTAAGAGTGTGCATATCATGAATGCTTGGTCTTGTTGGATTTATGAGAATCTACTGAATCTACTGGTACCTTGTTTCCCATGTAACAATAAGAAATATACTCAAAACCTGGATTAATCTTTTTAGTCACATAGCACTACTATTATTCTGAACACTACTGTATGAACAAACTTTGGGCTTGCAACCTTTTTCAGGCCTTTGTGAAAGGCAGATCACACTAGATAGACCAAAACTGGCTCAATTTTAACACTCTACACAATAAGTAAGCCCAGGGTAAGCAGTTTCACACCTGTGAATCTAATAGCAAGTGAGTTATTTATGTCTAAAGTTGGTACCAACACCATTTTCGCAAAATATGTGTGTGTGTGTGTGTGTGTGTGTGTGGGGGGGGGGGGGGGGGGAAGATTATCACAAAAATTTCTTAGGGCCCCTTCACACATAGTGCGAATTTGGTCGATTAGCGCATAAAGTGCACGTGAAGCAGGAATCGTATGCAAAACATGTAGAATTGTAGCTGCATCTAACGACTTGTATACCTGTTGCTACAATTCCATGCGCATACCAGCGGCTAAAAGACAGTGTGCGCTGTGCAAGCCCATCAAACCCTCTCGCGGCAGGTGTTGGCCAAATTCCAGGTGACACGCACGCACATCTAACACCACTCCCATGGCACTTTGAAAATGTGTGGCCATTCGCACTATTAACACGACAACAGTCAGCAGACAATCACTGTTGTGTTGGCAGTGAAATTTGTCTAAGTGCCCCATGAGTGTGGCTTTGGTCTCTGCGATGAACTGGCAGGGGGCATGGATGCTCAGAAGCAGCTGTGGAGATCTGTCGCACGCTGCAGCCCACTGACAGGCTGCCCCCAGGTTGAAACAGACAGTCAGATAATAACACACAGCAGGTGATCTGACTGTCACATCACCCATGAGCTTTGTTCCACATGATGCGGTGTCAGTCTTGCGGAGCGCCGTCCACAAGACATGTCAGGCAGGATACGCGCCAGCAGATGTGGACATGATGAGAGTGAACTGCTTCTCATTCATGTCATTTCGTGGGAGACATGCATGCATTTTTTTTTATTTTCATAGCAGCTGTGCGATGTGGTTACACATCGCATTGCTGCTCGCACTGTAATCCTGCGTGCAAGAAACCGTTGCAACATGTCTTACCATACGGTAGGACAGGAAGCACCAGGAACCAAAAGACTTCATTCTCCTGTAGAGATACTGGCATTACCAAATAGCTCCATCCAGCCACCTCATGACTAATTATTTATCACTCAACACTATTTTTTTCAGTTCCCATTCATTTTCAACACTTCCATTTTTATCATATTTAGCCGAGGCCAAAATATGGCCATCGGTATTGCGAAGACTTTGCGTCCGTCTGTGCTCAGCACAAGTCCAATCCTATTACTGTCAGAGTCTTCAAGGGGTCAAAAGGTCACATTCTGTTTCCTATTATGCTCATACTGCCATGGATATTTTAACACTGGGTTATATATATATACTTTAATTTACATTAACATGAGTTCTCACTGCTTAGGGCAGCCAGCATATGTCACAATGGCTCCCTGCCAACATTTATGTAACTGTTGGCTAAATGTGTCCTTTTACTTTGATAATAAGCAGGTTGGAGATGCAGCCTTAAATAGCAACATGCTAATAAAACACCTCAGCACAGCTGGACGTCCAGTGGAAAACTACTTCACAGCAGTGCCTTTCTGTCTGGTTTCAACTGACCAACTTTATTTTATTTTCTGTCAGATAAATCTCAGGAACTACAGATTATTTCAAAAATCAAACTGTTAAAGGTGTAACATGTGATCGCTGTTACCCTGGAAGACATGAGGGCGGTTTGCATTTTTAAATTTCCCAGCGGAAGAATTGATTACTTGATTAACATCTTTAGACACTAAAATTAGATTTGCACTTAGTTTCCTGAAAGCAGACCTAATCCATAACTGCACACCACACACAGCACAAAATCTGTTTGTTCAAACTGTGAATATGCTTGGGGCCATACCTTGACATTCCACGGTGAAACATTCTAAAGAGCATAACCTAATCTTGGACATGTCGAACTTTGACATTTACAGCGTGCATAATCTGAGCGCACAGTGCCACCACTGTCCTCAATGTACAGCCAATCATGTCAGCTCTCAGAGGTGAAGCAGAGCAGGCCCCGAGTAGTACTTGGCTCGGACACTGGGAGGTCCAGGAGCTGTGCATGTTCCTCTAAGTAAAACTGGAGTTGCATCAGGAAGGACATCCAGCGGAAAATTTATCCCAAATCTCAATACAAATCTGTTCAGGGTCTGCTGTGACAACCCTGAACAACCAGGGGTGCCGAAAGACGAACACAAACATAATCTGAGTGCCAGGACTAGGATATGGACCAGCCAGCAAAAAGATTGTATTTAATCACTTATTCAAGGTGTGTTGTAGATTTAACATGAAATAAAACATCAGATTATCTGTCATTGCCTTTAAAAGCATGTGCACTTGACTGTGGTGCATTGCTATTTTCTAAAGAGTGCCTCTTTCCTTAACCCCTTAACGCCTGAATTTATATAGCTGTATATAAAAAATGTTTTGTGTGTGTTTTTGCCTTTAAGTAGATGGTAAATAATGTTGAGATTATTAATTTCACTTTTGCACAAAAAATAAATAGTAATTTTGGTATTTTGGTAATGACTTTATGTTATAATGTTATAATAATAATAATGGTATGTTGCAAATTTGCGACAACAGGCATACTGGTCAATTTGGTATGTTGCATATTTGAGTCAAATATTGTCGCATATATGCGACAATAGGCGTTAAGGGGTTAAATACCTGTTTACTACCTATCCCATCAGGTTACCTGGTCTGTTCCTTACGAGTGATTCACAGGAAGGAAAGGGGGAAAAAAATAAAAAATAAATAAATAATAAAAACGAAAAGGTACATGCAAGTCAGTAGAGCTTTTTTTTTTAATCCCCCCACACCCATTGTTTTTTCTTTTTTACATTATTTAACAATAATAATAATTCCTTTATTTGTGATTGTACATTCATAAAACGAAATTTGTCCTCTGCATTTAATCCATCCTAATTACAGTTAGACACAATCCAATCACTCGGAGCAGTGGGCAGCCACAGTCCGGCATCCAGGGACCAACTCCAGATATCCAGACTCTGCCTTTTATTTATTTAAAAATAATATTTTTCCCAATTCAGTCTAATTTCAGTTTGTTAAACACACACTAGATGGCGTGTTTCTTTGGGTATGATCCAGCACATAGGTGCCTCAGTGTTTAGGAAATATGACAATCTGAAGGAGACAGCACCTTTCACCTGGCTGTGACAGGCAGATGGTTACTTTTGTGAGGTGGCAATAGACAGGTTGGCTGCCTGGATGGTTGCCATCCAGGACCCATGATGGCTTCATATTGTGTTGGATGTGGCAGCAACGCATGCTCAGAAGATGACATATCTCCCCAGTCCCCACAAATCAGCAAATCAGAAATACAAAGTGTCGAGGCGGGAGGGGGGTAGAGTGGAGAAATCACCCAAATACACCCTTATGCTAAATATGAATGAAATTGGTCATCTGGTTCTTGAGAAATTGCGCTAATGGATGGGCATGCTGATCGCTATATACCCCATATTCATAATGGGGGGCTAAAAAGGATTAAGAATAATAATGCACATCCCAGTGTGTACACCAATGTGTTCAGATAATCTCCTAGTACCGATCAAGTGAGACAAAGTGATTCTACACCAGATTTTATTCATAAATTAATGAATGAACTAACACATATGTGTGACACCATGAAACATCAATCATGCATGACTTAGTTTCTCAACTGTACCTTCTCATCCTATGGGAAAGCATGGATGAAGGAAGAGAAGGGAGGTACAGGAGTTAGACATACACAGACCACATGTTGAAAACATTTGCATGAATAATGTGATTTAAATCTTTCATTCCTCCAACAAAAAGTGAAGTGTGACTGCTGCTTAAAAAGGTCTCCATGCAAGTCTCCAGGTTTTCTTTAAGTACACAAACAAGTTGTGCATGAAATGTTCAAAATAGATATGAAAATTTTTATTTATTTATGTGACTATTTATTATTCAAAAATTATAGTTGATGGTGGAAATAAGATATCTGGCTCCACCACAACATGTGAGATACAGATTTTACAACAATGTACAATTTTTTTTTTATTGTACAAAAATATTTTGGGGACAAACATGGGCAACCAGTGGCAGCCTTGGGTGACAGTGTATCACATACATGTAATGAAGTGGATACATTTAATATCATACAGACCACTAACATTCAGCTTTTTATTTATGAACATTTAAAGCTACAGTGTGCAATATTAGTGTCATCTAGTGGTGAGGTTGCAGAGTGCACAATGTCGTTGCTGGTCATAGTTTTGCTTTATTTCACATTTTCCATTCTTTAACCCTTTAATGGACAACTCAACCTTTTGGTAGAACATATTGATATCTATTATATTCTATTGCACTAGCAACCAGTAGATAGTGTACAGGGGAGCAACCAATGATTCCACTTCTTTTTTCTTCAGTCTTCCTGCCACACTGCAAAATGCAAAAGGTGTCCTTTCTGGGCTGTCAGGGTTTGAAATTTTGTCTGTTTCTTTTTTGTTTTGGTTTTTTTTTGGTTATCTTTTTGGTTCATTGCTTTTCCGTGTGCTCATTCTCTTGCTGGGTTTTTCTGTTTGGGTCTGTCTGTCTCTATCTCTCTTGTCTGTCCCTGGGATCTTGGTGGTGGGCCCCTCTCTCTGGCCATGCCCTTGTTCTGGTGCTTTCCGTGCACACCTGTTCCTGATTTGCTGCTCATCACCTGGGTTATATAAGGTTCACTGGGTGCAGTAGTTCCTCGCCAGATTGATGAGTCTTGTGCCTTCTCTCCAGCTCTGTTTTTTGTGTTCCATAGTCCTGCCTGCCTTGTTGTGTACCTGACCTCCTGCCTGTTTGAACGACCATGCCTTAGCCTGATGATTTTTGTACTGCTTTTTTTTTGGACTGCCCTCTCATGTACCCACCTCTGCTATCCACACCAGTAGAGCCTTTTACCAATCAGAGCTGTTTGTTTGAGCCACGCATATGTGACCAACCCCTTTTGACCAACCCGCCTGCCATGGGCTACTGTATCAATATGTCAGTGCAACATGGCGGCCTGCGTTAGGGTGGATGGGGGGCACTTCCTAGATATAAAAGACTCATTCTAACCATTTACAAACCCACTGACTCATCGAAGGTAAATTATACACTACTAACCAGGTACTTATGAAAACTATATTACATCTATAGCAATAAACACCCCCTAAATCCCACACACTGTAGCATTAAAAACAAAAAAAGGACAGACCTATGCAACCAGAGAGCCATAAGTGCTCATTATTGCTATGTAACTACACACCTACACCCCCCCCCCCCCCCCCAACAAACATGTAGGCAGTATGCCACATCTGGGGGTGTCCACATCTGGCTTTCCCCTCTTCACATACTGAGAAGACACAGTGACGTGTTTTACCTTGTGATGCATGGCTTCCTTCTGGCTGACCAGCTGGGAGCGCAGGATCAGCACCTCCTCCTTGCGGACATCCAGCTCCTCACAGGAGGCATTGAGCTGATCTAAGAGCACCTTGTATGCAGGGGAGCCAGGAGCACCACTGCCTGCTGCAGCATTACCCAGCAGGCTTTGCCTCATCTCTGCCAGGTCGTGTTTAAGCTTCTTGTTCTCTGACTCTAGCTCCTGACGCTGAGAAGTGAAAGAGTTCAGTGTCAAAGGGTTTCAGTCATGAAAACAAGCAGCAAATGGGACTCTTTGAAGCTATGGAATCAATTAAAGGTGTAATCTGTTTTTAAATTGGGTTATGCTATGAAAGGAGACAACAAGCCAATTCAGCAGCTTGGTACACGTGGTGCATGCTGGGCCGAGTTAAAGCTCACAACTACACAAAACACTACAAGTGCAGACACCAATGTAAAAACGGGAGATTTTAAGTGCTGAAAAATTGATGTTTGCAAAAAACAGAGCTACAAAATAAGTGGGAAACAGAATAAAGAACTTGGGGCCCTAGCTAATGCATGCATGCTACAAAATGTCCCCATAGTAGGAAACAAAGATGACGAATGGGAGCCCATGAAAAGAATATGTCTTTTCAGACATTTGTCAGTTGACAATTCCCAATACTTTACAAATGTCAGAATTTTTGGAAAACAACACATTGGTAAAAAGCAAATGACCCCCTACATGTCGATATTAATGAGTATTTTATACGGAAAGACGAGCAAAACTTGCATGGTCATGCAACACACGGGGTATACAAACTAAGACCTGTCTAGCTATATTCTGTGTACTGGTATATATACACTCAACAAAAATATAAATGCAACACTTTTGGTTTTGCTCCCATTTTGTATGAGATGAACTCAAAGATCTAAAACTTTTTCTACATATACAATATCACCATTTCTCTCAAATATTGGTCACAAACCAGTCTAAATATGTGATAATGAGCACTTCTTTGTTGAGATAATCCATCCCACCTCACAGGTGTGCCATATCAAGATGCTGATTAGACACCATGATTAGTGCACAGGTGTGCCTTAGACTGCCCACAATAAAAGCCCACTCTGAAAGGTGCAGTTTTATCACACAGCACAATGCCACAGATGTCGCAAGATTTGAAGGAGCGTGCAATTGGCATGCTGACAGCAGGAATGTCAACCAGAGCTGTTGCTCGTGTATTGAATGTTCATTCCTCTACCATAAGCCGTCTCCAAAGGCGTTTCAGATAATTTGGCAGTACATCCAACCAGCCTCACAACCGCAGACCACGTGTAACCACACCAGCCCAGGACCTCCACATCCAGCATGTTCACCTCCAAGATCATCTGAGACCAGCCACTCGGACAGCTGCTGGAACAATCGGTTTGCATAACCAAAGAATTTCTGCACAAACTGTCAGAACTGTCTCAGGGAAGCTCATCTGCATGCTCGTCGTCCTCATCGGGGTCTCGACCTGACTCCAGTTCGTCGTCGTAAACCGATTTGAGTGGGCAAATGCTCACATTCGCTGCCATTTGGCACGTTGGAGAGGTGTTCTCTTCACAGATGATGCGAAGGAGATGTGTTGCACTGCATGAGGCAAATGGTGGTCACACCAGATACTGACTGGTATCCCCCCCCCCCCAATAAAACAAAACCGCACCTTTCAGAGTGGCCTTTTATTGTGGGCAGTCTAAGGCACACCTGTGCACTAATCATGGTGTCTAATCAGCATCTTGGTATGGCACACCTGTGAGGTGGGATGGATTATCTCAGCAAAGGAGAAGTGCTCACTATCACAGATTTAGACTGGTTTGTGAACAATATTTGAGGGAAATGGTGATATTGTGTATGTGGAAAAAGTTTTAGACCGTTGAGTTAATCTCATACAAAATGGGAGCAAAACCAAAAGTGTTGCGTTTATATTTTTGTTGAGTATATATATATATATATATATATATATATATATATATATATATATATATATATACGAGGTCTCTTAGATAATAAACCGACCCTTTTATTTTTTTTTTAACTATATGGATTTGAATGACATGCGATTACACCAATCATGCTTGAACCCTCCTGCGCATGCGTGAGTTTTTTCACGCATGTCGGTGACGTCATTTCCCTGTGGGCAGGCCTTGAGTGAGATGTGGTCCCGCCCTCTCGGCTGAATTCCTTTGTTTCACACGCTGCTCGAGACGGCGCGCGTTGCTTTATCAAAATTTTTTCTGGACCTGTGAGGAATATCCGAGTGGACACTATTCGAGAAATTAAGCTGGTTTTCTGTGAAAAGTTTAACGGCTGATGAGAGATTATGGGGTGTTTCTGTCGGTGTAAGGACTTCCCACGGAGCGGGACGTTCTGCAGCGCTTCCAGGCGCTGTCGTCGGCCTGTTTCGAGCTGAAAACATCCTAATTTAAGGCTTAATTCACCCAGGACATCGTGAGAGAACAGAGAAGATTCAGAAGAGGCCGGCATGAGGACTTTATGCGGACATTCCACTGTTTAAGGACATTTTTTAATGAAAGACGTACGCGCAAATTCGCCGAGTCGTTTCCGTGACGACTCGGCAAATCTGTGTGCGCCGCGACAGGAAAAACACCTCCGTGTTGAAAACCATTTGTAGAATTCAGGCGGCTTTTAATGGCTTTCAACAAGTGAGTAACTGAGAAATTGTTTAACAGCTTGGGCATGTTCCAACTTGCCCGTTAAGATTTCCAACGGAGGTGTTTTTCCTGCCGCGACCCCCCGCGGTCGGGTCCAGCCCGACATGCGACTCTGCCCGCACGTTCTTTCATTACAAAATGACCGTTAACAATGGAATGTCCGAATAAACTCCTCATGCCGACTTCTTCTGAAAGTTCTCTGTTCTCTGACGACTTACTGCGTCAACAGAGCCTGAAATGTGGAAGTTTTCAACTTGAAACGGCGAGACGCTGCCGCCTCGAAGCGCAGATCGCCGCCAGGCGCCGTGGACCGTCCTTAAAGCGACACTACCAGACCAAAATCTCTCATCAGCCGTTAAAATTTTTACCGAAAACCAGCTGAATTTATTGAATGGTGTCCACTCAGTTGTGCCTTACAGTTTTGAAAAAAATTTTATCAAACAAAGCAACAGTCTCTGAGCCATTCCTAAACAATGAAAAAAATCGACGAGCGGGTGGACGACTCCTCACTCAAAGACTGCCCACAGGCGAATGACGTAACCGACAGGTGTGAAAAAACTCTTGCATGCCCACGAGGGTTCAAGCATGTCTGATGTAATCACACGTGATTCAAATCCATATGGTTTTTGAAAAAAATAATAAGGTCGGATACTTTTCTAATAGACCTCGTATATACACACACTAATTTAGCCCATTTAACACGGACTGTGGCTACATTTTGACTTCACCCCATAGTGACAGTTTACCTTCAAGGACTCATACTCCAGCTCTGCCCCACGGGCCTTTTTAAACTCTGCATCATCCTGAACAATGATAAAAATAATTAGAATGAGGACTAGCAAAATAACTGGTAACACTTTACTTAAAGGTACCGTCATAATAGTGACATGACACTGTCATAACTGTTACATGACACAGTCATGAAAGAGACATGAACGTTTATGACTGCTGTCATTGTCATTCGGTTTTTATAATGATAAGTTGACATTTTTTGTGCTATCCTGATTATAACAACTTGACTTTAATCAAAGTGACCAGACGTCGTCTAGGGCTTTTGCTCTTTGGTTGTATGCAAACTTGTCAACTTGTCATTACAAAAACCGTATGACAGTTAATGACAGCAGTCATAAACATTTATGATATTGACATGTTTATGACACGTTCATGACTGTGCCATGTAACAGTTATGACTGTCATGTCACTATTATGGTGATACCTTCAATTAAAGTGTTACCAAATAATTACTAGAAATTTTTAAAAAGTGAAATAAAAATTGTTTTTGTAATTTCCTTCCTAGGTAGTAACTACTTTCTTAACCCATTAAATTCTATTATTCAGGACAAAGTATGGGATTGTTAACTGTGACGTAATGCATCATGTGATTTTTCAACTTCTGGGTCCAAACAAAAAAAAAGTGTGCTTTGTCAGCTGTTTGTGGTTGTTGCTCATTTGCATCAGAGCTTCTTTCGAAGTAAAACATTGTAAATATGCCACAGTGTTGTGTGCCAGAATGTGTCAATTCGCCCTACTGAGGTTTCAAATCCTGCAAAATCTCATAAAACGTCAAAGAGGTTGCAGCGCTGCGAGATGTCATTAACATTGAGAACTGCAGTGAGACGCTCTGATCAGGCTGCACTTTAACCGATGCACAAGGACAATAGCATTAACATCTTAACATAAAACTCTTTGTATATTGTGCCACAAACTCTCGTGAATATATTATCTGGGTTTATAGACACTGTTATTGTGTTTGTTTTATGTAAATGTGTGAGAAGCTAAGGTTGTTTCTCTGTTATTTTCAATGGGAATCACTGTGAGCTGCGATCGCTTCCTGTTCATGTCATTCTGCTGGAAAGTGAAGTTTGCACTTTAATGTCGTGTTTTTTGTCCTTTACAACACTGTTTGTCCAGTTTGTTCCAGAGTAAAATATATATAAAATGTCTGAAATTTGGTTTGAGTTTATTAAATTCCACGCAAGTTAAACGTAGCAGACACGGATTATGTGGAATATTTGTTTTAGTAAGTTTTCAGGGTCACATGTATGCAGTCTCTTATTTTAACGTGACGAAAAACATAAAAAATGACATTTTGGTAGTATAATGTTCATTTGCAATTGTCATGTGGAGTCTCTATGCTGTTTTGACTGCAGTGACTCTCTGGCGCGCAAGGGATTATGGGATATCTAAATAGGACGAACTGGTCGGAAACATCACTGGAGCTGTCGTTTTATAGATTCCCAGCCGAGGACAAACAGAAACAGAAGTGGCTACAACTGATCAGGTAGGCCCCCTACCCAGGCCTTTATATTTTCATTGCTGACACTGTAACGGCTGTACAGACCACTTATGAAATGAATCTCGTCAGTTTACATAACCATAAGTGTTTTGTTCGGACCTGGAAAGAGATTTATCACGTGATGCGTTACATCAAAGCTTAACAGTCCAATACCCTAATTGTGGTACAATGTGTCCCCCAACTGTCAGACAAAGACTATTTTTGAACAGAACAACACTCTCATGTTGCACGCCAGAACACAAACCTTGACAACTATCACAATTCACTATAAAAAAGCTAATAGAGAAAAAACAAGTGTGTCATGTGACTTGGTACCCGAGCTCTAGCCCGCTGGAACTGCTCCTCTCTGCTTTCCAGTTCGTTGCGCAATGACTGCTTTTCTTGCTCGAGTTCTGTGAGGCGTTTCTGCAGTTTGAGGGTGAGTGAGGTGTCTATTCCTCGTGTCACATCCTGTTCAACATAAATATTAACCAAGAATGTTTTCAAGAATTTAAATTAAAACGTCACTAAAGACTACATTAATGTACACTTTTATACGGAAAAAGATTTCGTCAGTGAAAATCAAAACAACAAAAAAAAATCCTTTGTTATAAACAATTATTTACAAGTACTTCATACATTTTAAAAAAACTAATAACTGTCATTTATGTCATTAAGATGTAAAACAAGTATTCTTACCTCTGCGGCACGGGAACCTTCTTCTGATTCGGCCAACTCTGAGTTGTAAGTGTATTCTGATTCGTTGCTGCTGTGGGTGGAATCTGTTCTCCTGTGTCCAGGTTTGGGTACGTTCTGGAAATATGGGAGGAGGTTCCCAGAATAAAATCAGAAACAACCCCAACAACAACCCCAAACAAATTTTTACCTACGAATCTGCAAAATAACAGCTTCTACATTAATGGTATTTTGCTACTGAGATAACTATCATACCTGGTGATGAGGAAAAATGTATTAATGGATAATGCATTATCATAGTATATGTCTCACCAGCCTGCTTGCTGTACAAATAAAGCTCAAGTGTTTCATGTGCAATAGCTTCCATGCTTTGCGTTTCCTAGCATGATCCTTTAACATGAACATTTTGCAGTACATTGATTCTGCAGTATCTGAGCAAGTTTCAGAAAGTGAACAAAATCTAAGTGATGATATGGAAATGTGTGCCTGTGCACATTTATAAAATCAGTAAATTGGTATTCTGAGCATGACTTGTACCGAGGAGAGAGCTATCTCCTTTAGATCGTCGTATTTCTCCTCGAGGCGAAGGTGTTCTGTTAAGAGGTTCTGATAGCGAGATCGCTCCTCATTCAGATCCGTCTCCAGCTGCTGCGTCTCCTCTGCTATCGCACGCACCATTTTCTCTGGCAAAACCAAACATCAGGAAAAGCAAATGATTCAGGAGTCAAACAGAACATCTTCCTGTGCCGTTTTTTCAAAAACAATGTGAAATGTACTCAACTTTTTTTTTTACACCATATTTGTACGAGCCAAACAATCAATCAATCAATTCAATCAATTTTATTTATATAGCGCCAAATCACAACAAACAGTTGCCCCAAGGCGCTTTATATTGTAAGGCAAGGCCATACAATAATTACGTGAAAACCCCAACGGTCAAAATGACCCCCTGTGAGCAAGCACTTGGCGACAGTGGGAAGGAAAAACTCCCTTTTAACAGGAAGAAACCAGGCTCAGGGAGGGGCATTCTTCTGCTGGGACTGGTTGGGGCTGAGGGAGAGAACCAGGAAAAAGACATGCTGTGGAGGGGAGCAGAGATCAATCACTAATGATTAAATGCAGAGTGGTGCATACAGAGCAAAAAGAGAAAGAAACACTCAGTGCATCATGGGAACCCCCCAGCAGTCTAAGTCTATAGCAGCATAACTAAGGGATGGTTCAGGGTCACCTGATCCAGCCCTAACTATAAGCTTTAGCAAAAAGGAAAGCTTTAAGCCTAATCTTAAAAGTAGAGAGGGTGTCTGTCTCCCTGATCTGAATTGGGAGCTGGTTCCACAGGAGAGGAGCCTGAAAGCTGAAGGCTCTGTCTCCCATTCTACTCTTAAAAACCCTAGGAACTACAAGTAAGCCTGCAGTCTGAGAGCGAAGCGCTCTATTGGGGTGATATGGTACTATGAGGTCACTAAGATAAGATGGGACCTGATTATTCAAAACCTTATAAGTAAGAAGAAGAATTTTAAATTCTATTCTAGAATTAACAGGAAGCCAATGAAGAGAGGCCAATATGGGTGAGATATGCTCTCTCCTTCTAGTCCCCGTTAGTACTCTAGCTTCAGCATTTTGAATTAACTGAAGGCTTTTCAGGGAACTTTTAGGACAACCTGATAATAATGAATTACAATAGTCCAGCCTAGAGGAAATAAATGCATGAATTAGTTTTTCAGCATCACTCTGAGACAAGACCTTTCTAATTTTAGAGATATTGCGTAAATGCAAAAAAGCAGTCCTACATATTTGTTTAATATGCGCTTTGAATGACATATCCTGATCAAAAATGACTCCAAGATTTCTCACAGTATTACTAGAGGTCAGGGTAATGCCATCCAGAGTAAGGATCTGGTTAGACACCATGTTTCTAAGATTTGTGGGGCCAAGTACAATAACTTCAGTTTTATCTGAGTTTAAAAGCAGGAAATTAGAGGTCATCCATGTCTTTATGTCTGTAAGACAATCCTGCAGTTTAGCTAATTGGTGTGTGTCCTCTGGCTTCATGGATAGATAAAGCTGGGTATCATCTGCGTAACAATGAAAATTTAAGCAATGCCGTCTAATAATACTGCCTAAGGGAAGCATGTATAAAGTGAATAAATTGGTCCTAGCACAGAACCTTGTGGAACTCCATAATTAACCTTAGTCTGTGAAGAAGATTCCCCATTTACATGAACAAATTGTAATCTATTAGATAAATATGATTCAAACCACCGCAGCGCAGTGCCTTTAATACCTAGGCATGCTCTAATCTCTGTAATAAAATTTTATGGTCAACAGTATCAAAAGCAGCACTGAGGTCTAACAGAACAAGCACAGAGATGAGTCCACTGTCTGAGGCCATAAGAAGATCATTTGTAACCTTCACTAATGCTGTTTCTGTACTATGATGAATTCTAAAACCTGACTGAAACTCTTCAAATAGACCATTCCTCTGCAGACGATCAGTTAGCTGTTTTACAACTACCCTTTCAAGAATTTTTGAGAGAAAAGGAAGGTTGGAGATTGGCCTATAATTAGCTAAGATAGCTGGGTCAAGTAATGGCTTTTTAAGTAATGGTTTAATTACTGCCACCTTAAAAGCCTGTGGTACATAGCCAACTAATAAAGATAGATTGATCATATTTAAGATCGAAGCATTAAATAATGGTAGGGCTTCCTTGAGCAGCCTGGTAGGAATGGGGTCTAATAGACATGTTCATGGTTTGGATGAAGTAACTAATGAAAATAACTCAGACAGAACAATCTGAGAGAAAGAGTCTAACCAAATACCGGCATCACTGAAAGCAGCCAAAGATAACGATACATCTTTGGGATGGTTATGAGTAATTTTTTCTCTAATAGTTAAAATTTTATTAGCAAAGAAAGTCATGAAGTCATTACTAGTTAAAGTTAAAGGAATACTCGGCTCAATAGAGCTCTGACTCTTTGTCAGCCTGGCTACAGTGCTGAAAAGAAACCTGGGGTTGTTCTTATTTTCTTCAATTAGTGATGAGTAGTAAGATGTCCTAGCTTTACGGAGGGCTTTTTTATAGAGCAACAGACTCTTTTTCCAGGCTAAGTGAAGATCTTCTAAATTAATGAGACGCCATTTCCTCTCCAACTTACGGGTTATCTGCTTTAAGCTGCGAGTTTGTGAGTTATACCATGGAGTCAGGCACTTCTGATTTAAAGCTCTCTTTTTCAGAGGAGCTACAGCATCCAAAGTGGTCTTCAATGAGGATGTAAAACTATTGACGAGATACTCTATCTCACTTACAGAGTTTAGGTAGCTACTCTGCACTGTGTTGGTATATGGCATTAGAGAACATAAAGAAGGAATCATATCCTTAAACCTAGTTACAGCGCTTTCTGAAAGACTTCTAGTGTAATGAAACTTATTCCCCACTGCTGGGTAGTCCATCAGAGTAAATGTAAATGTTATTAAGAAATGATCAGACAGAAGGGAGTTTTCAGGGAATACTGTTAAGTCTTCTATTTCCATACCATAAGTCAGAACAAGATCTAAGAAATGATTAAAGTGGTGGGTGGACTCATTTACATTTTGAGCAAAGCCAATTGAGTCTAATAATAGATTAAATGCAGTGTTGAGGCTGTCATTCTCAGCATCTGTGTGGATGTTAAAATCGCCCACTATAATTATCTTATCTGAGCTAAGCACTAAGTCAGACAAAAGGTCTGAAAATTCACAGAGAAACTCACAGTAACGACCAGGTGGACGATAGATAAATAAAACTGGTTTTTGGGACTTCCAATTTGGATGGACAAGACTAAGAGTCAAGCTTTCAAATGAATTAAAGCTCTGTCTGGGTTTTTGATTAATTAATAAGCTGGAATGGAAGATTGCTGCTAATCCTCCGCCTCGGCCCGTGCTACGAGCATTCTGGGAGTTAGTGTGACTCGGGGGAATTGACTCATTTAAACTAACATATTCATCCTGCTGTAACCAGGTTTCTGTAAGGCAGAATAAATGAATATGTTGATCAATTATTATATCATTTACTAACAGGGACTTAGAAGAGAGAGACCTAATGTTTAATAGACCACATTTAACTGTTTTAGTCTGTGGTGCAGTTGAAGGTGCCATGTTATTTTTTCTTTTTGAATTTTTATGCTTAATTAGATTTTTGCTGGTTATTGGTGGTCTGGGAGCAGGCACCGTCTCTACGGGGATGGGGTAATGAGGGGATGGCAGGGGGAGAGAAGCTGCAGAGAGGTGTGTAAGACTACAACTCTGCTTCCTGGTCCCAACCCTGGATAGTCACGGTTTGGAGGATTTAAGAAAATTGGCCAGATTTCTAGAAATGAGAGCTGCTCCATCCAAAGTGGGATGGATGCCGTCTCTCCTAACAAGACCAGGTTTTCCCCAGAAGCTTTGCCAATTATCTATGGCAAACACAAACAGAAATATGAGAACGCAGTGAACAATCTCAAGAGATGTCAACTTATTGTATTGTAAAAATGGGCAAATTTAGCTGAAAACAAATAAAATATTTCACTCCTAAATTAGATTAAAAAAGTTGTCCATGGATAAATAAGCTAAATTTGTCACACTATGATGTAATTAACATAAGTGACGCAGGATGTCAGTGCGGTTCATGTGGTGATGGTCATTCACCAGTCATCTGCTGACTCTGTTCCTGAATCAACCTGTTCAAATCGTCCTTCTCCTTCTTCAGAGAGCCATTCTGATCCTTCAAGTCCAACACCATCTACAAATGTAGACACGCACATACACACACCTTAAATCTCTTATTCGTGCGCAATAGCTATCACCATTAGCAGCATGTTAACGCATGAAAGCATGCTGGAATTTGTTCTGTAAATCAAAAAAGAAAACTGAAGCTCTGCTGAGAAAGAGATAAATAATGATGTGGAAGACAAAAGCGTATTAGCGAAGACAAGACCTTGACTACGCAAGCATGAAAATGGTTTTGCCAAGGTGTAAGAAAACTTAAAGTGCATATCACTAAATAAAATGTCAAATGAGATCACTATTCTAAATAAATAAAGAATTATGAAATTTATTTGAGGTTTATTTTTTTATAAAAAAAAAAAAAAAAACTATATGGATTTGAATCATGTGCGATTACACCAGACATGCTTGAACCCTCATGCGCATGCGTGAGTTTTTTCATGCGTGTCGGTGACGTCATTCGCCTGTGGGCAGGCTTTGAGTGACCACTGGTCCAGCCCTCTCGGCTGAAATCCTTTGTCCGAGACGCTGCTGGAGACGGCGCTTTGCTTTATCAAATTTTTTTCAGGACCCGTGAGGGCTATCCGAGTGGACACTATTTGAGAAATTCAGCTGGTTCTCGCTTAAAAGTTTAACGGCTGATGAGAGATTGTGGAGTTTCTTTCGCTTTAAGGACAGCTCACAAAGCGGATCAGCGTGGCGCGGTCGGAGGTGGCGTCCGTCTGGCTGTTTCAAGCTGAAAACTTCCACATTTCAGGCTCTGTTCACCCAGGTCATCGTCAGAGAACAGAGAAGTTTCAGAAGAAGTCGGCATGAGGAGTTTATGTGGACATTCCACTGTTAAAGGAGATTTTGTAATGAAAGAACGTGCGGGCAAATTCGCCGAGTCGGTTCCGTGACGACGCCGCAAATCCGTCTGCGCCGCGACAGGAAAAACACCTCCATGTTGAAAACCATTTGTAAAATTCAGGTGGCTTTTGATGGCTTTCAACAAGTGAGTATCTGAGAAATTGTTTAACAGCTGGGCATGTTCCAACTTGTCCGTTAAGGTTTCCAATGGAGGTGTTTTTCCTGTCGCGACCCCCCGCGGTTGGGTCCGGCCCGACATGCGAATCTGCCTGCACGTTCTTTCATTACAAAATCTCCTTTAACGGTGGAATGTCCGCATAAACTCCTCATGCCGACCTCTTCTGAAACTTCTCTGTTCTCTGACGACCTGGATGAACAGAGCCTGAAATGTGGAAGTTTTCAGCTTGAAACAGCGAGATGACGCGCAGATCGCCGTCAGGCGCCGTGGGCCGTCCTTAAAGCGACACTTACAGACCAAAATCTCTCATCAGCCATTAAAATTTTTACCGAAAACCAGCTGAATTTATCGAATGGTGTCCACTCAGTTGTGCCTTACAGTTTTTGAAAAAATGTTGATCAAACAAAGCAGCAGTCTCTGAGCCATTCCTAAACAATGAAAAAATCGACGAGAGGGTGGGCCACTCCTCACTCAAAGACTGCCCACAGGCGAATGACGTAATCGACAGGCGTGAAAAAAAACTCTTGCATGCCCACGAGGGTTCAAGCATGTCTGATGTAATTACACATGATTCAAATCCATATGGTTTTTGAAACAAATAATAAAGGTCGGATACTTTTCTAATAGACCTCGTATTTCGTTTTATTCTTGGTGCCATATGCCCTGAGAAATTAAGCCATAAAAAGGCAGAAATTAGCCTTATTTCACTTGCCGCTCAGAAACGTTAGGCTGTGAGGAATGTGGACTTTGATGACATCATGTATGGTAACGGTCCCTCGAGGGCCTCTAATGAAATGAATGGGGGGGAAACTTTTTTTTTTTTTTACAGTGTGAAATCAGTTTTTTCTGGACTTTGATGATGAATACGTCAAAATGCTTAAAATCTGAGTTTTAGGAGGATGCATTAATGTTTACACTAGTGTTGCTTATTAGGTGGACAGGTTTTCCAAAGATGAGATTTGGCAGTGGATATTCTTTTGTGTCTGCAAGAGGACTTACTTTGACTACTTGTCCGGAACATGCTGTGATTGGTCAAATGCAATGACCTAATCACGTGACCCACTTTTGTAGGTTACTGGTTTTTAATATTTTTGTGCTACAGTTTTTTTTATTTTGATATTTCTAACCCTAACCCTCTCCCTTCCCCTAACCCAAACCTCCCTAGACGCCACTCCGCATTACTCTTCATTCCCCCAAGTCCAACCATAATCCCCCCCAGACCTCCCTGCATCACGGCAGTCCCCCCGTGTGTCACTCTCTTGTGCTCCCGTCACAGTGTGTTCTGGACAAATAGCTAAAGTAAGTCCTCTTCCAGTCACGGAAGAATATCCACTTCGATAATATTTTGAGGAGGAAAATGAGAGGTTTTTTCTTAAAGCATGTTTTCTCTTCCGAAAGTGTGGAACTGGTTGTGTTTGTGGATTGCGCCGGAACTTTGCGCTGCGTCACGCAAAGCTAAGCTGCTCCGTGTGGGACACCGGCCAGTCTCCCAGAGGAAGCTGCTTCTGTGATCAGTGAAATGGATTGTGATGACGAGTGGCCGCTGTAAACAGGACAGCCAGGATGGGGGAATTTCCACAGCCTCTATTCACATAACATCAGGATAATACCAGCTGAGTACTTTGTGTGCAAATGTGTCATCATTTCAGCCATTGAGTGTGGCCTAAGACATCTACAAGAGTGCCACATGACATCTGCACACAAATCAGCAGATCCTTGCATCTACCAAAGCCATGCTTGATATCTGCGAGAGTGCCATGCGGCATTCGAGCGGCACTGATGCAATATTTGGCTGACATTCTGGCGACATGTCGTTAGGACCAATTCAGTAAGATACTAACCCCTATGTAGTCGCTCACACGTTATTCGTAAATTCGCATTTCCAGCTACTCTCTGACAGTCACAGCCCAGTGGGATATAGTTAGGGATATAGATATATAGTGCAACTATAATTTAACAGTGCTTAGCTGTTAAATAAAGTCAATCTTTCGATAAAGCTTTGCAAAAAGCAAACTTAAGCATCTGAGCAAACAAGATGCTTTGTTGTGAAGTTGTTTAGAAACATTACGTGTGTGAATGCGCATGTGTCGCATTCTACAAAACAACAACATATGACATATTTACTTTCTGGAGGGGATTATGTCTAAAAACCTTCAATGAAGATGTGTACTATGAATCCCTTTTGCTTTCATATAAACTAAAAGGAAAGTAATATCACTATTATTTGGGTGGGGGAGGGGAGTGTTAAAGGCTTTCCTTTAATAACCTGACACATATTTGTGCCTATTAGTTATGTTAATTAGTTAATCAGATTCTCTCTGTAGGTTCGACTTTCTGAGCATGCTCTACATTCGCATAGTGACATGAGAAGATCACGGACAGTCAGAGGACATTTCTGGTGCTTAAACATCTGAAAAACCCTTACAGGTTTTCCAGAAAAAGGGGGATGGGAGGCAGAGACTAGTAAGAATATGGAAATATGTCCTATTTCATGCAGCTCCCATGCTCTGTTCGGGGTCTCTATCGGTGCCGCCGACTGAACGATCTCCCTTAAAAATTGGTCCACCCTGCCTTCACTGCGCATACGTCATCAGCCATGGTTCACAGATTATCACCTCGTTTCTGATTAAAACTGCACTCCAGTCATCATCTATCTCAGCAACAGATATCTCAAGCTTTTGTACAACAATCATTTCCACATAAATTCAGCCTTATTTCATCATAAAAGACAGAGGAATCGATCAGAGTGCTACGGCTACATAAACTGCTAGCTGTGTTCAGTGCGCCTCCGTCATTTCAAAGCGTCAATTATCGCCTCGTTTCTGTTTAAGATAGCCTCATTTCTGCTTCAAACTGACCTTACAATGATTTAAGAGGTTTTACCTTATCATCTGATGGTTAACAAACCCATTAATCCATTTGATCCCTTTGGGTGATGACAGTCCATCTCAGACAAGCTTCTGAGCTCCGAAATGATGCATGCGCAGTGGAGGCAGGGTGGACCAATATTCAGGGGGACACCGGTGTCGCAGACCGAATGGTCCCCCCTAAAAATCAGTCTGCCTTTTGCATTTGCCTCATTTCGGAGCCCAGCCGCATAACACAAAAACAAAGCTGCTTCTTCTCAAACCAGCAGCTGAAAGGAGTGAATTATATCTGTGAACTCCAAAAATGGTAATTAAAAAAAGAAAAAAAAAAAATTAAAGTCTAACTAAAGAAACAGAAAAATCATTACATAGCAATATTTAAATTCAATAAATTGAGAGAGAAATTCTTTAATCAGGAACCGAGACTCAGACAAGACACACTGAATGTTGGGAACAGAGATACAAAATCAGACAACAGACATCGGGGGATATCGAAGTCATGCCCTGGCTGACCTGCTCCATTTCGTTCCTGTAGCGTTGTGCCCAGTCCTCAATAGTCTTCTTCTCCTGCTGTGTGACACTTAATTCTTTCTTCAGCCTCTCCAGTTCTTCTAACAGGGAGGACAGTTGATTGGCTTTGTTTTTGGCATCCTCCTCTGCACCACGCAGACGGTTTAGCTCGCTACGCATTCGCTCCGTCTCTGATGTGTAATGATTTTCCAGACCGACCAGTTTCTCACTCATTGACCGATTGTCCTTGTGCTAGAAGTGCAGCACAAATAGCAACATGTCAAATAATGGAAATAAAATTCTAATAATTAATGTGACAACATAATTACATACAATAACTAGAAGAACACACAGAGAGCGCAAACCTCTGCTAAGCTTCAACACTATTACACTATTTACATCTCTGATATGTTCCTTTGATCCCTTCTCTAACTTTATGAGATTCTGCTCAATAATGTTTGTTTTGGGCTGCTGAGCGTTGATTTTGGTTGGTGGTCTTTGATCCTGATCATCAGGCTTTATTCCTGACAGCTGAGCTTTGATCTTGATTGCCAATTTTAAACCTGAACTTAGATCCTGACTACTGACCTTTGACCCTGTTCTTTGATCTTCACCAAAGACGTTATGTTTCCATTGCAGTTAATCTGATTCTTGCTTGCATGCTGTAATCAGGACCAATGGCTAAGCTCTACCCTCTGATCCTAATTCCTTTGATCTTGATTACTGAACTAATCATAAAATTAATTACAGGATCAAAGAAAACAATATCACAGATGAACGATGAAAGGCAGGCTCAATGATCAAAGACTTCCCCCTTGATTGGGATCTGCCTCAAAATTTACGTCAAGGTCTACCTCTGACAGAGACAACAATAAGCATTAATAACACATACGCGTAAATACAAACAATGTCAGACTAAGAAAGCAATTCTTGCACCATACACAGATCTGCTTTCCATCAACTTGTTATAATATGGAAAAACAGGAATGATAAAGATAAAAAGATGCTTTGCCATAATTGCTCACATCCCGTGAAAAGCTTGACCTTGAAATAAGTATCTCATTTACAGAGAAAAGAGTTGGTGGCTCTTGGCCAAAAGTTAATGTTTCACCTGCTCGTCAATCTTCCTCTGCAACTGCATGATCTTGTTTTCCATGCCTTTGTTGAGCTTTTTGAAGTGCTCCACTGAGCGGGCCTCAATTTTCAGCTTCTTCAGTTCGCGTTTGGCCCTCATCCTCCGGATGCAGCACTGAAGATACACAATGGCGTGAAGGCAGCGCTTGTACCAGCACCGGGCCAACCAACCACGCACATACTTCTGAATGATCAATGCCTTGTGCTCTCGCAGCAGCTACAAACACAGAAACACAATGACATCAGAACAATACAGATATGTGCATTCTCACCTCTTTTATTACATTTACAGAAAATTAAATAAATATAACTTTCAAAATCTTCCATTATTAAAGGACAGAAGCTAACATTTCATCAATATTTAGAATATATTGTTACAACGGTATAATTGTTTCATAGATTTATTGTCTATATATTGAATTCATACTTGTATTAGTGTGGTGTCCTAAAACCTCTTGAGTTTTGCAATAGTCTTACCGCCTGATACTTCTGTCGTGCCAAGTATCCTCTGAGGATTCTCTGCATGGCCAGAGTAGCAGCCTGCTTCTGTCTGTAGCGCTTCCGTGCCACGTACATCTTCTGGTACTTCTGGATGATGGTGGCTGCCTGAGTGCGACGCATGAACTTGGCCAGACTGAAGAGATGTGAGAAGTGGATAAAACATTTTAGAAGCCTTCTGTCTCAAGATGTACAACAGAACAAAACAAATCAAAGAGTTAAATATCATTTGGGGTTGTCTGAGCTGGAACAGTACCACTTTCACCAAGATGTTGCAAGCATCGCATTATGTGTATTAACATTGTATGTACAGAAACTGAACCATTCCAGAAATAACAAACTTAAGATTTGACCTTAATTTGATTGTGTGACATTATATAGCTATATTATAGCCTAGTGGCCTCTGTGTGCGTTTTTGGGTGTGTATGGCTTCAATGACAGGAGAACTGGGGAGAGCTGACCTTTGCCGTTTAGCATGCTTATGTATTTTGGGTCAAAGATGAATGCTGCGAAAACAGAAAGATAAGAGTAATATTTTTGGAGAAATTAGCTATATTAGCTAACAACAGTGAAGAATGGATGTTGTTCTGCAGTGCACCATGGGAGGTCACTGTTTCTGGGTTTTAAATGTTACTGTGGTTCATGTTATTTTAAGTGTTGTTAGTGTTATTGATTTATTGTATTTTGTAGTTCAACTGGTTTATTTAGTTTAGTTAACGGTCATGTTGCTGTTACCATGAGTGAGCACTGTAGTGAGTTTGACGTCTTCCGCCACGCCTCGGTTTCTGGGTGTGTAAAATAAAAGCACCTGCTTGTGGCAGAATGCAGAAAAGAGAGTGTGGAGAGCTGACATTTATCGTTTGGTATGCTTATGTACTTGGGTCAAGGGTGAATGCCGCCAAAATGTAACATTGATAGGACTAATATTTTTGGAGAAACTACAGATATTACCTAACAACAAGGAACAATGGATGTTGATAATTACATCCTGGATTCACACTCCAATACAGCAACGGCAGTAAATCATCTATATATTAAAAGTGTGCATGATTTTATTTAGTAAGTTCAATGTAAGTACATATTATAATTGTAAATATGTTAAAAATACATGGATGACAAAAGTAAGTGAAAACACATTTCCACTGTGGTACATTTAAAAATCAAATGACAAAACAGAAGCAATAATAAAATAAAATAATAATGACAATAATAATTATAATACTGTGTATATGATGAAAAGAACCTAAACAAATTATAAATACATTAAGACAATAAATTAACCTGCTACACAATGGTAATTATAATCGAGATTTTAATTTTAATTAAGTATTGTGTATGTTATAGATACAATTTCACTTTACTATCAGAACTATTTGCTTCAAAAAGGAATATTGTTGGCTACTTCACCCCCCCCCACCCCAATTTGTGGTGCCCCCTCAGTGGACTTTTTAAACTGTATTATAATTTTAAAAGTCTTAATGTTTTAGAATGTTTGAGTGTCCTCTTATCCTAATCCCTTTTCTTTGTATTTCTAAAAAAATGCAGGGTCAATGCTGAAATATGTGCAAGAAGGAGGACAGGGCCAAGAGGAAGAACCAGATGATCAGCGGTGGGCACAGCTAACCAAAAAATTAGCGTCGATAACAGCTAATCAGCTAACTGAAAAGTTATCTTTTATAAAGCTAAACCACCCAAAAATGTATCGTAAGCTACAGATAACCGATAACTTCCAGTATTGTCTCTGGTGCACTTACAACTACTAACAAGCTAATTTTGAGTTTTAACACCATGATCGCTTCTGGTAGCATCAAAGGCGACTACAGACCCAAACAATGAGTCAACACTTCTGTTTTTGAGTGCCCTGCCCACTGCTTGAAGCTCCAGTTTACTACATAGCTTCCAGCAGAGAAGCAGTTGAGAGGAGCCTCGAAGCTCAACTCTCTACTAAATAAGAGTGTTGCCGTGAGGCGGAGGTCTTGGAAAATAAAGCAGTGCTGACTTATGGTTTGGTTTATAAATAAAATTAATACTGATAGAATAACTCCATTAATGTCAATTCTGTAATTTGTACAAAGTTAAAATATAACATATATCTTTTAATGTTGAATAATGCACTAATTCTGAAGTTTTGTAACAAACAGACAGATGGCAAAGGATTATGGGTAAAATGTGCCTCCCCTAACACTGATTGGTTCCGCAGGTCAGCCCCCCCCCCCCACACACACACCAACAGAGCAGCGGTGGATATCATCTCCTCCATCAGCTATCTTGGAGTCCACCTCTCCGACACACCAACACCACAGCTGTCATCAAGAAAACCCACCAACGTCTCTATTTTTTGAGGAAATCGGCAAAAGCCGGACTGAACACCGAGGTCCTCAGGGCCTTCTACAGCTGTGCAGTGGAGACTGTCCTGTCCTGCTGCCTCCCTGTGTGGTATGGTGGCTGCACAGTGGCGGCGAAGAAAGCGCTGCAGCGGGTGGTGAAGTCTGCACAGAGGACCATCAAATGCAGCTTACCACCCATTGGGGACATCTACATTTCCAGATGTAGAGACAAAGCCACCTGCATCCTCTGAGACTCCACCCACCCTGCGCACAGTCTGTTCACACCCCTTCCCTCTGGAAGGAGGCTGCGCAGCATCCGGACAAAAATGTCCAGACTGAAAAACAGCTTCTACCCGAATGCTGTCAGACTGCTGAACAGTTCAACATCCACCACCAAACTGTGAACATTGCACTACATGCACACTGTCACTTTCTTAATACTCGAACGCTGCTGCTGCTGCTGACCCTGTGCCTTGTATATATATTCTATGGCCACAGGGGTGCGCATACTGCACATTGCAAAAGTTTATATTGCAAAAGTTTATACAATAGGTTAGGTTAAAAAAAATTGTCCCAGTTAACTACACCAAGACCTGGAGAAACTGCATTTCGTTCTGCCTGTAAGGGTTGAGTGACAATAAAAGTGAGTCTGAGTCTGAGTCATTCATTCTATGTAAACCAACACAGGTGAGGTGTGTCATGTGTTGGGGTTTACAGATAAATGTGCTTTTGTAAAATATGCCATTTTTTTTTTACTTGTAAAAAAAAAGGCATTTCAAAAAAAAAAAAAAAAAGCTAAGTTGTAATTACATAACCGGTGTCAAAATAAATAGAACACTGCCACCTACTGGACGCTCAGTACTAGGGTGAGTACTGCCATGAACACTACTGGGCAGTACATGGCAGTAGAGACCGTGAAAACTTGCCAAAACAAAATTCCAGATAATCAGTGTCTGCTACGTTTAAGATGCGTGGAATTTAATAAACGCAAACTAAATTTCAGACATCTTATATATATTACTCTGGAACAAAGACAACAGACAGTTTTGACATAAGCAGAACTCTAATAGCAAACAGGAATCGACGGCAATGATTCCAACTGAAAATAATGGAGGAGCAACCTGAGCTTCTTCTGGCATTTTTACATAAAACAAACAATAACGTCTATAAACCCAGAGAATTTAATTTAATTTAATTAGCTTATAATGCGCCAAATCACAGCAAAAACCGTCTCAAGGCACCTTACATAAAAACAAGTCAACATAAAATTTAATAAATAATTAAAAATGGAAAAAAAAATTAAAATACATAAAAAATAAAAACAGAAGTAAAAGAATAAAACAAATAAAAATAAAAACTATCCATAAGAAAGAGAATAAAAATAGGTTTTGAGTCTTGACCTAAAATGTCCACGGACTCAGACTGCCTCAGAATATATTCACGAGAGTTTTAGGCACAATATACAAAGAGTTTAATGCTGTTGTCCGTGTGGCGCCTGATCAGAGAGTCTCAAATGCATTTCTTCTGTCGTGAATGTACTGAGGTACCCATAATGCACCTGGGCACAGCATGTCCACACTAAAACCTTCAAAATTAGTCCATTACTTTTAAACTGAAACATATAGCTGATATTTTCACTTTATAAAACTTCAGACATGAAGCTAATTTAAATAACTTGTCCAAAATTAATTTGGTTAAAATTTTAACCATAAGTTAAAACCTCTGGATGACTTGGGTGATATTGCCAGCGTATCAGTATGGGGTCAAAAGAAGTGAGCCTTTTTTGTGACCAGTTCTCCTTTGCCTGCAGAGGATAGAGCAGTTTCTTCTACTAGAACCAGCTCTCCTCTGTTTATGGAGGATAGAACTGCATATCGACTATAAAACATTTAACAAGTAGGTGCTTAACTGATTTTAGATCTCATAAATGTTTATAACTATTCAGCTTTGTTTACCACATCTGCAAAAATACATTTGCGGTCTAAAAAGTATTGGACCAAAACTTATAGGAAGATAATTAGTCCGATGATGGTTTTCAAAGTTATCTGAAAAGCGAATCCGATAATGAAAACATTATCTTCGAAAATTAGCGGACTAGCGTAACTGTGCCCACCACTGCAGATGATGAACAACCAACGACCAGCAGTTCATTCATCAATCAAACCCATCTGATTGATTCACAGCCCCAGCCAACCCATCATCAACACCAACTCTGAATTTACTTTCCCCAAAGTGCCCAGATGGGAGGGGATATCATCGAAGCCTCCAGATCAAAACACTATCAAATGGAGAGAAAATCCAAAGAAGCTGGCTAATGTGTTTGCCACAGGACAATTCTGTGTTCCGTTTTGCAAGTAAGATTAAGCTTACTGAAGAGGGTTATAGTAACTTGTCCAATGTGAACAGACTTTTGATGGGCCATGACCCATCAAAAATCTGCCCAGACCATGCTCAGTGCATGCTGAAGTGGAAGGAACTGAACATACAGCTGAAGAACAACCTGGCAACAGACCATCAGGAGCTCAGGTTACTTGAGGCAGAAAACAATAATATGGCGAGAAGTCATCAAACGCTTAATTTCAATAATGCTGTCTCTGACGTCAAGGAATTTATCTTTAAGGGCCTCTTTACAGAGTCTATATGAGCCAGACAATGGAGCTGTTAGTGGAGTGCTATTATGGAGAATCATCTGGCCAAAACACAGAACGAAGCTTCCCAAACACACTACAGTGAGGAAAATAAGTATTTTACATGCTGCAGTTTTGCAAGTTCTCCCACTTAGAAATCATGGAGGGGTCTGAAATTTTCATCTTAGGTACATGTCCACTGTGAGAGACATAATCAAAAAAAAAAAAATGACAATGGAAATCACAATGTATGATCTTTTAAATAATTTATTTATATGTTACTGCTGCAAATAAGTATTTGATCCCCTACCAACCAGCAAGAATTCTGGCTCACACAGACCTATTAATTTTTCTTTAAGAAGCCCTCTTATTCTGCACTCTTTACCTGTATTAATTGCACCTATTTGAACTTGTTACCTGTATAAAAGACACATGTTCACACACTCAATCAATCACACTCCAACCTGTCCACCATAGCCAAGACCAAAGAGCTGTCTAAGGACACCAGGGACAAAACTGTAGACCTGTATAAGGCTGGGATGACTACAGGACAACAGGCAAGCAGCTTGGTAGAAGACAACTGTTATGATTATTTATTAGAAAGTGGAAGAAACACAAGATGACTGTCAATCTCCCTCAGTCTGGGATTCCATGCAAGAGCTCACTTTGTGGGGTAAGGGTGATTCTGAGAAAGCTCAGAACTACACAGGAGGACCTGGTCAATGACCTGAAGAGAGCTGGGACCACAGTCGCAAAGATTACATTAGTAACACACGATGCCGTCATGGTTTGAAGGCCCGTTTGAAGTTCACCAGTGACCATCTGGATGATCCAGAGGAGGCATGGGAGAAGGTCATGTTGTCAGATGAGAGCAGAATAGAGCTTTTTAGAATCAACTCCACTTACCAAGAAAACCATCCCAACCGTGAAGCATAGGGGTGGAAACATCATACTCTGGGGGTGCTCTTCTGTAAAGGGGACAGGACGACTGTACTGTATTGAAGGGAGGATGGATGGGGTCATGTATTGCGAGATTTTGGCAAACAACCTCCTTCCCTCAGTAAGAGCATTGAAGATGGGTCATGGCTGGGTCTTCCAGCATGACAATGACCCCAAACACACAGCCAGGGCAACTAAGGAGGGGCTCCGTAAGAAGCATTTCAAGGTCCTGGAGTGGCTTGGCCAGTCTCCAGACCCAAACTCAATAGAAAATCTTTGGAGGGAGCTGAAACTCCAAACCTGAAAGATTTTGAGAGGATCTATATGGAGGAGTGGACCAAAATCCCTGCTGTAGTGTGTGCAAACCTGGTGAAAAACTACAGGAAACATTTGACCTCTGTAACTGCAAACAAAGGTTACTGTACCAAATATTAACTGATTTTCACAGGTGTTGAAATACTTATTTGCAGCAGTAACATACAAATAAATTATATATATATATATAAAAAAAAATCATACATTGTGATTTCCAGATTTTTTTTTTTTTTAGATTATGTCTCTCACAGTGGACATGCACCTAAGATGAAAATTTCAGACCCCTCCATGATTTCTAAGTAGGAGAACTTGCAAAATCACAGGGTGTTCAAATACTTATTTTCCTCACTGTATCTTGGACAACAGACACAAAACGAGATCCTCCAAATAATCTCCTAAAAACAGCAGAATTGTCAGAAATTCAGAAGGCAAAATATAATGCAGTCATTCTGGACTGTTCTGCTAAAGCCCCTTTCACACCGGGGCTGCTCCCAGTTGCTTCCTGTGGTGTCATGACGACGCAGGAATATCTGCATCAGGTGCATGCAGAAGGGGGCACAGAGGAGGTGAGAACGCAGCCTGCATGTTCTCTGCACAGAGAAGTCAGAGTGCACAGTTTGGCTGCAGACAGACTGTGCACTCTGACTTCTCTCCTACTTTTTATTTGTCCTTGTGCAGAGCTGCAGAGCTGCGCTCTGAGTACTGTTATAGTTTATCTTTCCTCCTTTGACCGCGAGATGTAAGCAAATGTGGAGATGTCTGGAGTTCTACTTGATGTTGACATGTCCTGTCTCAGGACTTATGTCCTTTTTTTGTCCTTTTTTTTTTAAACTGTGATGTGAGAGTTTGAGCAGAGAACAAGGAACTAATGCCTGCAGCCAGACTTTTTTTTTTCTTTTAATTGTTCACATGTGCACGCATGAACGAACGTCCATGAGTGGACTAGAGATGTCCGGACTTTTTACTGGATATTTCTGGCAATCAGTCTGTGAGTAGGACTTTTATGGATTTTATTTAAACGCATTTGTGAAAGAGGAAAAGCTGCTGCTGCCTCAAAGTGCGTCTCTTCACCAGACAGCTCCACACAGAGAAGGAGCTGAGCTGCAATCAGCATTTTTTTTCTGTGGTCTTTTTTTTTTCAGCGTGTAGTTTTTACTGCATTAAGTACACGGTATAAAAATAATCCTGTGTGATTTATACTGCGGGAACAATGGAACACAGCAGGAATCATAAACTGGCTTCCGAGTCACGCCGGGTAACACCTCCTTGCCCCGAGTTACTCCTCTTTGCCCAGACTTGTGCTGGAACCACTTCCTTTCTGCGTCGAGCACAGGACGCCAAAAAAATTACACAGGTTTAATTTTTCGGTGCCTGACTTGCTTCCTCCTTTGCGCCCCTTGCGCTGTTGTGGCGCCGAGCTGCATGGTCTCGGCACTGAGTTGCTTCCAATGCAGCGTCGTTATAAGGACGCACGGTGCAACTGGGAGCAACCAGGAGCACCCCCGGTGTGAAAGGGGCTTAACATCAGTCACAAGGAGCAAATGTCTCTTGTTGTGCGAATTGTTGCATTAGCGCCTAAACCAGACATCAAAGAGTACTTTCTAAGGCACATGAAACCAGTCTTAATTTATCAAATGTTGTTCACAAGAAACCGAAGGAACTCGGCATTCCCTTTGAGAATTGTCGAGGGAACAAGGTGTTCAGGCCCGACTGCTACACCTGAATTCGAGAGTATTGTTTGTTTCTTGTGCAGCACATAAAATGAATCTCGTCATATCTGATGCTGCCAAGTCATCAAGGGATCCCAGTGGCTATTTTGGATATCTGCAGAAGCTGTTCTGTTTGTTTGTTTTTTTCTCCAGCAGCCACGCAGAGGTGGGACATCTTCAAAAAACATGTGAAAGTGACTTTGAAATCATGAAGTGATGTAAGATGGGAGAGCAGAGTGTTACAGCAGTCAGAGGTCAAGTTAAAGAAGTCAAAGAAGCTCTGTTGGAGGCAAGGCGAACTGTGACGGATCCTGTTGCAACAGAGACTCGAAGTCTGGCAGAAGAAGTGGGCTCTTTCACATTTTTGATCTGTTCAGTTGTGTGGTGTGAGGTTCTCAGTATCACCAACATGGTGAACAAGCTTCTGCAGTCAACGTCAATGCAGATTGACATTGCCACCAGGCTCATTGACTGCCAAAGCCTCCCTCACAATATACAGGCATTCTGGGTTTGCTGAGGCTGTCGCAACCGCCAAGGTAATTTGCAAGGCTTTAAATGTAGAGCCTGAGGTTAAAAGGAAAAGGCTGAGGAACGCAAAAAGGCAATTTGCCTATGAGGCTGCTGAGGAGCCCATCAGTGATGCCCTCAAAAGACTTGAGAGAGATTTTTGGTTTCCCCAACCATATTGTGGACTCAGCTTTGATGTCACTGCAGGAGCTGTTTGAGACCATGAGCCAGGTCACAGACTTGTTAGGAGTGCTGCTGGATTTCACCAGAGTCCATGGAATACCCAACAAGGACTCATGCAAACATTGCATCGAACTGCAGAAGACATTGACTGACAAAGGAAATACTGATACTGATGGATCAGAAATGGTCATTTTTCTCTATGACAGTAATCTACAAGAAGTGTATCCAGATCTCTGGATTGCTCTTCGAATTACATTAACTCTCCCTGTTATAGCTGCATCTACTGAGTAAAGTTTTTCCAAACTAAAACTCATTACAACATACTTGCATTCATCAATGGGGCAGGAACATCTAACTGGTCTTGTTGTCATCAGCATCCATGCCGAAGTGGTTAAGAAGCTGGTCTATGATGACCTAATCAGTGATTTTGCAGCTAAGAAGTGGAGATGTGCATATCTTTAGAGGAAAAGTGTGTGACTTTGAGCCTTAGTTAAGAAAGTTTACAAAATGTATAATATTATTTGTTCAGCAACAGAGGTAATATAGTTTTTTAAAATATATCTTTGGTTTATTTAAATAAGCCTTGTTTTGGATGTTTTATGCTACATTTGCACAGTCAGTTGAAGTTGTGAGACATTTCTATTTCTAAACTCCTCGTTAAGAATTTCTACTACTTGTGTTGAAAGGTGCAAATTCTATTTTTGCTTTTTTATGTATACACTATAACTGAATCGTGACTGGTTTCAACAACAGTAGTAATATTTATTTTTCTGGAAAAAATGTTTAATTTGACGAGATTTGGCCTACTGGAATAGATTTGGCACTTTCAGGCACTTTGTGTGTGTTTTGGCTGTTGTACTTACTGTGTTATGTTATGTGGTCATTTAAATGATTGAAGATCCTTTTCTGAAGTTTTATAATTAATAGTGTTGTTGTTATTAGTATAAATTATAACAATAAAAGCTAGACTGTTATTACTGTTTGTTTTATCGGGGTGGGTGCACCTTAAAGCAACTGTGCTTAGGGCACCCAAATGGTTAGCAGCGGCCCTGCTATTTATTCATTGGCTACATCACAGACTCCACTAACATTAACTTGTCAGATTGTCTGCAGGACTAACCAGAACTGTAATTTTGTGTCTTAGCTAAGAATAAATATGCTTATCAGACTTAGAATGAAAGTAGACAGCCTAAAGGATCTCGTGGATATTTATTTTTGTGTGACTTCCTTTTCTATTCCAAACATCTCCACTGTACAAAAGCCATGGGAGCATAAACAGCACTGTGAATGCTCACTCACCAGCGGGCTTGGTATCCTCTGGTGAACCTCTGGATGGTGATGGCAGCGCTGCGCTGGCGAAGATACTTCTTTCGTGCCAACCAGCAGCGAATAGTTTTTTGTATGCGGATGCAGGCAGCGCGTAACTTGTCTGCTCTCAGCTTCTCCAGGTAAGCCACTTGACCAGCCCGAAAGAAGATCTTGGTTTTACCAAACTGGTATTTGTCTTGGTCCTGAGGAAAGAGGGGAAGCAAATCTTGGAGGTGGCACATCTGTTAGATTAACAAAATGTGCTAAGCGTTCTTCGGAATCACTGACACACAAAACTGTCCCCCCAGATCTGACGTTTCAGCCCCATGTTGCTGTGTTTTTTGTTTTTTTTTTGGTTTTTTCGAAACACTGCATGTTCATGTTTAAAATTAAATGACAGACAATATAAATACTCAGATTTAAATTTTTGATGGTTTACTGTTTTTTTGTTGTTGTTTGTTTGTTTGTTTTTTTTGCAAAAAATAAAAAATAAAAGTCTGACCTGCACTAGTTTCTCCAGAACGTTCTTGCAGGTCATTTTCTTGTCAGGCAGCACATCCTTCTGCTTCATCAGCACTCTGTAACGGCTGAAGAACTCCTGATAGGTCCATCTGAGATGCACAAAATTTGAGTCAGAAGACTTCCACGTCCTAAACATTTCATGTTTGTACTCTGCTTTTTTCTGCTCTTTAACGACCTGACCTGCCTGAAGAACCTCATCTTATTCATTTTCATTGCCTGTAACAGAGCTTTCAAATATCATAAAAACCCAACATGCTCACTGATCCATGTTCTTGCTCTGAAAGATTTTTATATTTTAAAGTCTGCTCATAAGTTTGAGGATTTAAAATGACAGACAATAACAGATGTTAACATGATCAGAAAAATTAATATGAAACCAAGTTTGCTGTACAGGGACAAAAAACCCACAATGAATCTTGAGTGACAGCAGATAATTAGCATTGGTTGTTGATCACTGAGCTGTCTGTCTGCACTGTTGTGAGGGACTCACATGCATTCATGCATAACCTATATGCAATACTGACCATTAACAGCAATTTATATTTTTAAAAGTCTTAAAGGGAAGAGAATAAAAAAACCTCAACGGTGTGTGAGAAGGATTATGACATTTGCTGAGGTGTTTCAGTACCTGGATGGGAAGCCTGCAGCCGAGATGCGGATGGTTTCTAGGACGCCGCATGCTCTTAGCTGCTGCACTGCACGTTTAGGATCAAACCTGCCACGAATTAACAGCCACAATCTTAACATGACTACCACGAGTGACATGAATTAAAGTGACTAGACTGGCAATGTGGCCCAACTACTACGTTTGCAGGAAGAGCCATAAGTTTAAAATAGCTTAAGCGCATAGAGTGAAAATAGACAGACTCACGAGAAGGGAAGCTTGAAGTCGTTGGGTTTGATACAGCGGACATAATGTGGAGTGGTTGCATTCATTGTCTCCATCAGCATTTGCAGAGAGTTCCGAAACTGCAAAGAGAAAACTGTCATCATCACAAACATCTTTTCAGTATTCATTTAGTTTATTTTTTACAAACTGTGCTCAGACCCGGTGCCTAAACAAGGCAGGTCTTTATTCAAGGCCAGTGATTATTAACAAAATGCTTCTCGCTGCCTGCATTGTAATATGCTACATTTACACATATTCCTGGGTATGAAGAACCAAACAGCTTTAGATCAGAGCCTTCTGCATCACCGCCTACCCTCTCTGAGACCCGTCAAAACGACGGAGACCGCAAGAGCTGTGATTGGTCACTTTTCTGGTTTCACTCCATACTCTCCAATCATATTTTAAATGTTTTTCCAGTGCGTACATCGATTAGATTTCGATCTTGGATCAAGTAGAGGAACATTTGGCAGAAAAGTCCTCAAATATGACCAACTTTACAACACGGAGTCGAAAAACTACAAAGATGTTCAAATGATCCGCAATTCATGGAGAAATATTGCACGTACCGTAATGTTGGTTTGAAGGTTGATGATTATATAAAGAAGTGGCGGTCATTGAGGGACAAATTGGTACAGAAAAAGTCGCTATTACTGTGGTAAATTGCATTAAGACACCTACCAATGCGATGGAGAACTTCAAAAGGGTCACGCCCACATCGATGTCATTGCATGGCCACAGAGTTACGGAGTTGTAGAAGCATAAATCTGGCTTTAGCATTTTAAGGTACCACTATGCAGCTGACTTAGAAAAAAAAAAACAGTGATTCGACCAAATGTAACCTTTTTAATGCACATAATGCCTGGCGGTTATTTAAGGTAGGCGTTTATTTTTTTCAGACAAAGTTTTGACCCAGCCATTAAATGAGGCAAGCCCTTATTCAAGGTCAGGTTTTTAATCAAGGAAATACAGTAAGTCAGAAAAAGAATTTTCTTTGGCACTACGTTATTCCTGAGCAGTTAAATAAGATTTATAATATGATTTTGCCAATTTGATCAAAATTCGCGCTGTCTGGAAACAATTTAGAATTTTGACCCCTGAAGGGTAGAAATTCAAGCATGAGACCATGGGTTTCCTCCAATCTGTGTGAGGAATGTTGGGAAGGACAAGGCGACTGCCAGTTGGAGTAAAGAAAGGGAGTGCAACATCAGCTGGCTGCTTGCTCAACCAACATATACAGTAGTGTTCAGAATAATAGTAGTGCTATGTGACTAAAAAGATTAATCCAGGTTTTGAATATACGTATTTCTTACTAGCTGGGGTACCCGGCGTTGTCCAGGTTAACCTGTTTAAGATATAATCTACAAAATATTCCAAAGTTTATATTTTGTCATAATTGTAGATATCTTATAAGTATATATGTAGTCCGAATAGGCAAAGGTTTGAACTAAAAACCCAAAATAGGTGGAATCCCCAAACCAAGAGAGAAAACTGAATTTTGCTGCATGCAAGAAACAACAATGAAGTTCTTCAGACTTTATATTGCAGATCAAGTATGCTAATAATCATTAATCAGAATTGATGTTATGACCTTTATAATTGTTGATACATTGCAAATCTAGTTTATAAGAATGCTACAAAAATAAAATGGCTTTTAAGCAAATGTTAATTTTGGATTTGAGATGTTGAATATATATTTAAATGTAGCTTTTACTGACCAATAGTTCTGAAGAGCCTCTTGGTAGACAATGTTCCTTGTCCTTCTGTCAGGAAGGTGGATATACAGCTGATTGGAGTTACCAACTTTGGACCATCTGACTAACTAACTGTGGAAGATCGCAGGTTCTGCCATATTCAGGCCAGCCACATTATCAGCAAAAGTAGTGGTTTCTTTTTGCACACTTTGAGGCATTCCATCTTTAAATGGTGTAAATGTTGCCTTGTATATTTCTTAAAGTTATGCATTAATTGGTATATTTCGAGAACAATCTTTTCAATTGTAAAAAAAGAGGTTTGACCACTAAAAACAGTTTGAGCCATGAAACATCAACATACCAAAACTATTAGATCAACCCCAAAGCTAGTGCACTATTATAATAGGACAGCAGGTTGTGAAGCATTGATAAATAACAAAATTTAATTTATGATATTTACATCATAATGAGCAGCCTATATACAACGCGCCATTGGAGAACACAAGCTCTATGCCCGCTTACTGCCTGATTGAAAGGGTGCTGCCCCATCAGCAGTTAGAACTACATCACTTTTTCAAATGATCTGCAGAGTGCCACTGTGATACAGAAAACATGCGTTTGCCTGATACATTATGATCAACGCTAGGCAAGTGGTACACATCATGTACACTCGACACCTTTATTTTTAGAGAATGTGCAAATGTTTAGAAATACATGTACAAATCGCAAGAAAAGACAAAGCTTGATATTTTATCCAGTAAACTTTTAAAATTTAATTTACAGCCTTCCAGTAAATTTTTAAAGTTTAATTTACAGCCTGTGGTTGAAAGCTCTCTGCTAAGAGTGAAAACCTTCATTCCAAGAAGGAATAGGCTGTATTCTGATAAGTATTATATCATAGTGATTGTGTATAAGTTTTATCAAAATTCATGTGGATTGACCCCCCCCTTCTCAGCCACCAATGCCTGGCATGGGGAGAACTATTAAAATTCATGTGGATTGACCCCCCACCCCCTCTCAGCCACCAATGCCTGGCATGGGGAGAACCCATCTACATCTCTGAGCTGGCACCTTATCTGCAGGTCTAAATCCTTGTTCCTGGGGACAGCATTATGAAGAGTTTACCCTGTATTTATTTTGAAGTTGATAAACATAACGCAGTATTGGCCATTAGGTACAGAAAAATCTCAATTTGAGGGTGCATATTGCCATAATGATTAAACCAGATTTAAGGACTATTTTTAAGTAGGATGGCATATCTACTCATTCACACATGGTGTCAAATATCATGGGTATAATACTGGTAGAGGGGAGTATGGGGATAAAGCACATGGAAGAAAGTTACTTTGTATCGAATTGTGTATTTATATTCTTACAATCAAAATGTTCAGTATATGATTAGTCAGTAAATGACAGAATACTCACATTTGTTTTTGCTATAAACAGGTCTGAAAACACTAAAGTTTGTAGAGTTGTTCAAATCTTTTCAAGGAGAGTCAAACAGGTTTGTAGAACCCACATGCAGCATGTGCAGAGAAAGGATGCATTCATATCAAGGGGGATATTTGAATCTGCTTGGTTATACAACCAAGCTGGTATGCACACCCACGCTATGTGTGCTAGCCAGCAGCCAGCAGCAGATAGCCCAGGAGTCTGGGCTCTGTTTATAGCAGTAGGCAGGCTACTGAGCTCCTGCATATATGCACAGGGCCAGCGGCCAGCTGTTAAAGCTGAGAGATTTGTGCTGGAGTACAAATGCCACTGAGGTACATATGGTTGAACTGTATGTATCACATTATTGTTAATATTGTTGTCTTAATACTAATTTTTTTGTATGAAAATAGTACCAGGTTGTAGCCCATGTCATGGTGGTTCAGAATATGTAACTTTGGGGAGTTCACCTTTTGTAGTTTTAGAGCCTATTCCGGACAGACAGAAAGACAAAAGTAGCCATTTATGTATATAGACTGTTACATGGGAAACAAGGTACCAGTAGATTCTCACAAATCCAACAAGATCAAGCATTCATGATATGCACACTCTTAAGGCTATGAAATTGGGCTATTAGTAAAAAAAAAGTAGAAAAGGGGGGTGTTCACAATAATAGTAGCATCTGCTGTTGACGCTACAAACTCAAAACTATTAAGTTCAAACTGCTTTTTAGCAATCCTGTGAATCACTAAACTAGTATTTAGTTGTATAACCACAGTTTTTCATGATTTCTTCACATCTGCGAGGCATTAATTTAGTTGGTTTGGAACCAAGATTTTGCTCATTTACTACTGTGCTTGGGGTCATTGTCTTGTTGAAACACCCATTTCAAGGGCATGTCCTCTTCAGCATAAGGCAACATGACCTCTTCAAGTATTTTGACATATCCAAACTGATCCATGATACCTGATATGCGATATATAGGCCCAACACCATAGTAGCACAAACATGCCCATATCATGATGCTTGCACCACCATGCTTCACTGTCTTCACTGTGAACTGTGGCTTGAATTCAGAGTTTGGGGGTCGTCTCACAAACTGTCTGCGGCCCTTGGACCCCAAAAGAACAATTTTACTCTCATCAGTCCACAAAATATTCCTCCATTTCTCTTTAGGCCAGCTGATGTGTTCTTTGGCAAATTGTAACCTCTTCTGCACGTCTTATTTAACAGAGGGACTTTGCGGGGGACTCTTGCAAATAAATTAGCTTCACACAGGCGTCTTCTAACTGTCACAGCACTTACAGCTAACTCCAGACTGTCTCTGATCAACAATAAGAAATATACTCAAAACCTGGATTAATCTTTTTAGTCACATAGCACTACTATTATTCTGAACACTACTGTACAAGATGGCAGAAAACATTCCAAAAAAGCTCATTTCAGTATAAAATCTAATAGGTTTCTCATATGTTTTGTAAAAGTTATCAAGAAAAAACAAAAAAACACTTCTAAATCTAAAAATGCTGTTTTTGAAACCAGATAACACCACTGAAGTGTTTTACAAGACACTTAACTGATGTCAGTGTGCACACCCCAGGAATGCAAGCAAGTGGGTTTAGGTAATCTCAAAAACTCACACATGCTCCCGCAGTTCATCTGCATGATGGCGAAAAATGAACAGGCAATATTGCAACATGTTAAAAAAATGTGAATCTATGTATATATCTATGAAGATTTAGTGGCTTAATGGGGTTCTGAGCAGAAAATGAAGCAACCCTCCCACTGTGCTCTGAGCTTTTCTGCTTTCTGTTACATGCCCCACCTGGCTGCATCCACACATTTATTTGCATGAGTTTTCTTCTTGTGTAGACATTTAGTGTATGGGAGTCCATTAAAAAAAAAGTCAATAAAAAACAACAACAACAGACAATTGGAGGATAAGAATGCCTCCAACTAATAATGTGGTTAGACTACACTGCACACACACACACACACACACATATACATATATATATATATACTTTCCCACATACAGTTGTTATACATGTTAAAAGGCTCCAACTGCCTTTTCCTCTGCTCCATATGGAGGTGTGAGGTTTGTGGAGGAGTGGTCAAGAAGGGAAGCATTATTATGTGAATTCTAGTGGCTTAAAAATTATTTAAAGCACCTTTAAGAGTACTTTATCAATATGTTAATATATAAAGTCCTTGCAATCACTGAAAAATGATGTAGTTAATCACTGAAAAATGATGTAGTTAATTTTCCTTCTTAAAAATAAATCAAACAGTCAGTCAGAGCTGCGTGTCGTCAGAGCGAGCTGCAAAACGTTTGTACCTGAGTTTTCAGAGGTGGTGTTTGTGGTTGCCATCTGCCACGCCGGTGTTTGCCAACCCGGACAGTGGGAATACCACCTCAACCGGCAACTTAGCCCCGCGACTGGACAGCAACAACGTCCGAGGCCCGCTCAACGTGGTGAATTCACTGAGGCCGCGTGCTGCGTCATTAGAGCCGCGCGTCACGAGTGCCGCTTCCCCGAGGCCTCGTGCAGCCACCGCGGATCCATCAGCGCGGAAACACCGAGGCCGCGCGGCACCAGCGCAGTGCAGATCCATCCCGGTGACAAACAACGCAGGCTGTTAACATCGGCGATCGACAAGCTGCTCAGAAGCCGACCATGGGGCCTAAGAAGGTTCTGACAGCGGAGGAAGGTGGCGATATTAAAAAATCTCTGGACTTTCTATCAGAGGAGATTTCTGTTGTGAAGCAGCAACAGAAATCAATCATGGATCTGGTGGAGGAGGTGAAGGCATTACGGCTCCAGAATGCCGAGAAAGACCGGCATCTGGTGCAGCTGGAAAATAGAGTGGCTGAATTGGAGCAGTACACCAGAATTAACGACGTCATCATCACAGGTCTTCATATCAAACCACGGTCCTACGCACGGGCGGTAACAGATGAGAGCGGAGGGGAGCCCAGTGAACAGGAGGTCAGCTCTGTGGAAAAACAGGTTGCTGATTTCCTCCTATCTAAAGGTATAGAAATGGATTTAAATAACATTGACGCGTGCCACCCTCTGCCCCGGAGAAATGACGGTGATAAACGAACCGTCATCATGAGATTCATCAACAGAAAACACAAAACAGCACTGTTAAAACAAGGAAGAAAACTGAAAGGGACAAACGTATTCATCAATGAACATCTCACCAAACGGAATGCCGACATCGCCAGGAAAGCACGCTTCTTGAAGAAACAGGGAAAAATCCAGCACACATGGACTTCAAACTGTAAAATATTCATCAAACTGAACGGATCACCAGAACAAGCAAAAGTCATGGCAATAAGGAACATCGAGGAGCTGGACAAATATGAACAATAGTGTTTCTTAAAGCGAGGATCTGGACAAATATGACCAATAAGGTATGAGGACACAAACACATCACAACACCATGACACAGACCAGAGGAACCTATTCATCTACTACCTATTCATCTACATCTGGAGACAAGAAGGATATAACTCAAAGGATTGCTGATCATGGAAAACTAGAACTGAGAACATTTAAATACACAGACCACAATGTACTGGACTTGGAGCACGATATAGACCCGGACAATAATTTCTTCTCAAATATCAATGACAGTTGTTGCTATTATACAGATGAACAGTTTAATCAGATCATTAGAACGGATAACAAATTATCAATAATCCATTTCAACAGCAGAAGTCTATATGCAAACTTTAACAACATTAAAGAATATTTAAGTCAGTTTAAAAAAATATTTAACATAATTGCTATATCAGAAACATGGATCAATGAAGATAAAGGAATGGATTTTGAACTGGATGGATATGAATTTAATTGTGTAAACAGAAAAAATAAGAGTGGAGGAGGAGTGGCTGTGTATGTGGATAAGAACATGGATTATAAAATAGTAGACAATATGACAACTGTGATTGATAACTTATTAGAATGTATAACTATTGAAATATGTGAAGAAAAAAGCAAAAATGTATTAGTCAGCTGTATATATAGAGCACCAGGATCTAGTATTGAAACATTCACTGACTGTATGGGAAAAATGTTCTCAAAAACTAATCAAAAAACTGTGTTCATTTGTGGTGACTTAAATATTGATCTGCTCAATCCAAATAAGCATAAAATAACAGATGAATTTATCAGTATAATGTACAGTATGAGTTTATATCCAAAAATCACCAGGCCAAGAGGAATTACATCCCATAGTGCCACCTTAATTGATAATATATTCAGCAATGATATTGAGAATAACACTGTGAGTGGATTATTAATCAATGACATTAGTGATCATCTACCAGTTTTCATCGTTTATAATAGAAACCATCGGCGGAATCAGCCAGAGGAGAAAATAAAATACAGGCGAGGGATTTACAGGAGCAAAACTGGGAAAAGGTATACAGTGAAAGTGATGTTGATAGTGCATATGAAACTTTTTTACAAATATTTACATCATTATATGATAAAAATTGTCCAATTAAACAAGACTACAGAAAACAAAAAATCCAAGCTCGACCATGGATGACGAAAGGGTTACGAAATGCATGTAATAAATAATAATAATAAATAAATAATAAATACACTGTATAGAGAATTCATAAAACTAAAGACTAAAGAGGCAGAAAATAGATATAAGAAATACAAAAATAGATTAACTAATATTATACGGGTATGTAGGAAGGAATATTATAGTAACATATTATATAATAACAAAAACAATATTAAAGGAATATGGGATATATTAAATAGCATTATCAAAAATGGTAATAAAAAACAGAGTTACCCTCAGTATTTCATTGATAATAATGTGAAGAAGGAAAATAAGGATGAGGTAGTCAACGGTTTTAATAATTTTTTTGTAAATATTGGACCAAGCTTGGCAGAAAAAATTCCCGATTCCCAATCTGAGGATTGGGATAATAATCTTATAGAAAGAAATCCCTGTTCAATGTTCCTCACAGCAGTGGATGGAAATGAAATTATAGACATTGTGAATAATTGTAAATATAAAACATCTACCGATTTAAATGAAATTGATATGGTGGTGGTAAAACAGGTCATTGAATGGATTGTAGAACCACTAATATACATCTGTAACTTATCATTTCAAACCGGTAAATTTCCCAATCAAATGAAAATAGCTAAGGTTGTGCCGCTGTATAAGACTGGGGATAGACACCACTTCACAAATTATAGACCTGTTTCTTTGCTTCCACAATTTTCCAAATTATTAGAAAAGTTATTCAATAATAGATTAGACAAATTCATAAATAAACATAAATTACTTACTGATAGTCAATATGGATTCAGAGCACATAGTTCAACATCACTTGCATTAATAGAATCAGTTGAGGAGATTACAAACGCCATAGACCACAAATTACATTCAGTTGGAATATTTATAGACCTTAAAAAGGCTTTTGATACAATTAATCATGACATATTAATCAAGAAACTTGAACAGTATGGGATTAGGGGGTTGGTGTTGCACTGGGTGAGAAGCTACTTAAGTAACAGAAAACAGTTTGTGAAGTTGGGGGAATATACATCATCATGCTTGGACAATGCTTGTGGCGTCCCACAGGGGTCAGTATTGGGTCCAAAACTGTTTCTAATTTATATAAATGATATTGTCAATGTTTCCAAAATATTAAAATTAGTATTATTTGCAGATGACACAAGCATTTTTTGTTCAGGGGGGGATTTGCAGGAGTTACTGAGGAGGATCAGTATAGAAATGGGAAAATTGAAAACATGGTTTGACAGAAACAAATGATCATTAAACTTAAGTAAAACAAAATACATGTTATTTGGCTATTGTAATACAGACATACAGGTTCAGTTACAAGTCGAGGGGGTAGATATTGAAAGGGTACATGAAAATAAGTTTCTGGGGGTGATAATAGATGATAAGATAAACTGGAAGACTCATAAAACATATACAAAGTAAACTGTCAAGAAGCATTTCAGTTCTAAACAAAGCGAAACATATTCTGGACCACAACTCACTCCGCATTCTTTACTGCTCACTGGTTTTACCATATTTACAGTACTGTGCAGAGGTATGGGGTAATACTTATAAAGGTACAACACAATCACTATCAGTAATGCAGAAAAGAGCTATAAGAATTATTCATAATACTGGCTATAGAGATCATACAAATCCACTATTTTTACAATCCAAATTCTTAAAATTCACAGACTTGGTTCATTTTCAAACAGTACAAATTGTGTATAAAGCAATAAACAATTTACTTCCAGCAAATATTAAAAATATGTTTTTTAACAGATCAGGGGATTACAGTCTGAGGGGGAAATTTAATTTAAAGCATCAGTGGGCACGAACAACATTAAAAGGTTTCTGTATTTCTGTCTGTGGGGTGAGGATGTGGAACAGACTGGGAGTGGGGCTCAAGCAATGTCCAAGCATGAACCAGTTCAAACAGCGGTACAAAAATATGGTTTTTTCTGGGTATAGGGAGGAGGAAGGGTAATGAGGGTTAGGGTGTTTTTGTTTTTTGCTTCGGCTTGTAAATATATAGTATTTTGTATGTAAGTAGGTATGTGTAGGTGTATATTTATGTTTGTGTATATATATGTGTATATATGTATATGTGTATATATGTGTGTGTATGTATATGTGTATGTATGTTGATGTGTGTATGTATATATATATGTGTATGTGTATGTATATGTATATATATATATATTGATATCGGTTTAGGTGTGTAGGAATCTATGTGTATATGTGGCAAAGGGTATTACTGGTTGTGGGGAAGAAGGGGTAGGGATAAATAAGCTGATGCTTCACCCTACCCCTTTTCGGACATGTTGGGTACACAGTAGGAACTTTTTTGTTGTTGTCTTTACTGATCTATCTTGTAATTGTTGTTGTATCAAATGTTCGAAATAAACAGTTTTCATTCATTCAAGCAAATCAACACTCATATTAATGAAAATGTTCCAATGAAACATTCAAATGGGCCTCAAATGTAAGATATGTCTCAAAAGGACATGATGAAGACTAATTTGCAAAACAAACTGGATTTATTTAAATTTTCTCATAAAATTAAAATGGGATGTGGATGTGTAGAGGATGTGGAAAACACTGACCTGGCAGCCGACTGTCTTTTTGTGCTCCTTGCTGCTTGTGTCTGCCCGGCTCTTGTCAGGCTTAATGCTGAGGCGTGTTCGGCCTCCGGCTCCGGGGATCTGGCCTGTCGGGCTGGTAGCTTTCCCCTCATCCTGGAACAGCTCCACCAGCAGGTTAAACTACACACAGCCACCCAAATAAATTTCAACACAGCCAATGACAGCACTTGAGCTTGCAGACAATAGAGTTTGACTTAAAATAGGTGACAGATCAAGTAATTTTCCCTGGACAGATATAATATATAATGCCTTTGTTTTATTTTTCTATTAAAGCTGCTGATGTGTCTTATTTACTGCATGTACACTTATGAAGCATGGTGTAAACTATAAAAGCTTGAATACTGACAGTGAGCATGCTGAAGACTTTTTAAAATGAATAAAGCTTAGTAAAATGTCAAATAATCAACAATACGCCATTTTCAAGATTAGCTGCAATGCTGGTTGATGGCTACAGTTGTGACTATGAGATGATTAATTAGTATTTGTTAAAAACAGTCTGAGTGGTTATAAAGATTAAACATTATGGAAAGTTAGTAAAATATAACGCTTGGCCTACATGATACAAAGATGCCACCACATATGATTGCATAGCAAATTACGCTAGTTTGACACAAACAGTAGAATCATGGCCTAAACCAGATAGAGCTGGTAAAATAAATGTAAACATGTCACCATTTTTCTCAGTAAATATATTTCTCAAGGTGTGACTGACATGAAATTTTCACCAGATGTTTGTAACAACCCAAGTGCAGCCAGTCTGCTCTGTGTAAGCCTGATCCCGTCAGATCTCAGAAGCTAAGCAGTGCTAGATCTGGTTAGTACTTCGATGGGAGACCTCTTTGGAACACCAGCGGCTGTGTGTTCCTGCAGGTAGAACTGGAGTTACGTCAGGAAGGACATCCGGCATAAAACCTGTGCCAAATACCAATGTGGATCTGGCTGTATCTGCTGTGGTGACCCCGAACAAAACAGGAACAACCAAATGGACATGGTTTGTAACAACCCAAGTAATCCATACATATAAAGAAACCAAAGCAAATAGTGCAGAAATTAAGTTATGTGTAATAAAATGGAATGACAGGGAAAAATATGCTTACTGAAATTTATTTAATACTTCGTACAAAAGCCTTTGTTGGTAATGCCAGCTTCGAGACGCCTCCTGTATGGAGAAACTAGTCACATGCATTGCTCAGGTGTGAATTTGGCACATTCTTTCACACAAACAGTCTTCAAATCTTGAAGGTTCCGTGGACCTCTTCTGTGAACCCCGATCTTTATGTCTTTCCATAGGTAGGATTCAAGTCAGGCGATTGGCTGGACCATTCTAGCAGCTTTGGTGAGGGTTTCCTTGACTGTGTGTTTGGGATCATTGTCTTACTGAAATGTCCACCCTCATTTCATCTTCATCATCTTGGTAGATGACAGCAGATATATTTACTGAGAAAAAAGGTAATGTGTTAAATACTTCTTTTACCCACTGTATGTCCTTTAGTAAACCACGCACGTATCAGGCATGTTAGAACTGAGGCTATATAAGACAAAGCTGTATTATGCACAGTGTATGAGGTCATTCTGCAGGGCTCAGAGTGGTGCCATGCTGCTTCTGTTTCTCTCTCGGCATCATTCAAAGGAGGGGATCCCTTTCTTCCTGCGTTGCCTTTTATGCCCAACTTCCTTTTTCTTTCCATAGTGTCTTTCGTGCTCCCCATGCAGCAAGCATAAAGCACTCACAACTTCAATCTCCCCGGTGCTGTTAGAGTGATAACTCAGTATCAGAAATTTTGCAGGGAAGCAAGAAGGACAGCGTTAAAGGAATAAGGGGATAAAAGATGAATGAAAGGCAGGAAAATAAAACCACCACTGTTTACCTTCTGTAGGTAGGGAAGTGTTGTCATGATGAAGACAGACCAGACATACATGGACAACAAATGGAGACACATGACAACAGAAATAAAATAAAAGGCAATGATTAAATAAGCCACAGAATAAAAGCTGCACTCACCAAAAACAGGACATATTCATAATTTAAAAGAACAGGAAATACAATGATAAAGACTAGTGATGAGTAATGGATGAGAAAAGCAAGATAGAAAGATAAGTTCTGGTCAGACTGCACTTTAACAAACTTTTACTAATTTCCATGTCTGAAAAGCAGACTATGGTTTGAGGACGAGGGGGAAGCAGCAGTTGCCTTGCTGGCAATCAAATCTGGGCTTTTGGAATCAAAGAAAGTGACAAACAAGCTCATTTCAAGCTACAAGTAACTTCAAAACCACACATTTTAAGAGACACAGAGAGCATGAACAAGTGCCGAATTCAGCTACATTCAAACAGAATCCTTCTCATCCCGCTGTGTGCACTTGTGACTTGTGTTAGAGTTTTAGAATGCAACCACTGTTAAATAACCACTATAGTTTATCTGATTTTGCATATTTAGTGTGGAATCTCTCTCTTGCTCTCTCCCACACACACACACACAACAGGATACGTCTGAATAAAAGGAATCACAGCAAAAGTGAATTAAGCGGTCACAAGGGCGCAATTTAGAACTAGAAATTGGGAGGGACAAAGTGTGAGGCCCGCAGGGCCGAAAACCCACAGGCCAGGGGTCTGGGGGCCGCTTTAGGCCCCCAGAAGCCAACAGTTTCTAGATAAGCTCAGATGCATTCTGAGCATCCAGAACAGTAATTTTAATGTTTTGAGAAGACCATAAAGTGGACACCATTTGACTTGTACAATTTTGAAACTGTGGATACAAGTACTTTATTTTGAGAATAGCCAGCACTGATTTTATTAACATCCTGGTGTAAATAAGGTATCGCAACATGTGTAGAACTCAAAAAGAATGACAGGTTGAGTTTTCATTAAAAAACAAGTGCAATGTGGTAAAATGTATTCATAAATATGAAAGAACAGGCTCTTAATAATTATTAACTATCACATACTGTATTTTTTTTCCTCAAGATTTGTTTTTGCATAAGTTTGAAAAAAACAACAGATCATAAGTTTAGGATAAATTACTTATCATGAATTTAATTTTCGAACTGGCACTAATGACAACACTCATACTGAACATAATTTCGCTTGCATAGACTGATTTTGGAGATCAAGCAATAATTGCAGATGGGCTTTCTGAGGTCCCAGATAGCTTTTCTGATTTCCTTTTCTAACTTTCAGAATTTAGTAAATTAACATATGGTCCAATGATACTTATGTGTAGACACTAGTCCCTAGAGGCAGCTATTTTTGGTTTCAAATCTGGGCAAATGCAGTCCCAGAAAATTCAGAATGTGACAAACAAGAAACAGGTGTTGTAAAAAGTCAATGCTGCTAAAAATACAAACTTGCAGAAACAAAGATACTATTCTGACATGGTTCTGCACATAAGACTGGCATGGCTTGCACATAAGATTGGCATAGCATGTTTCAAGTACACACATATATGTCAGAAGGTGGGGGGGACATACCATATTCTGTCCCCCTGGTTGAAAAGGTGGGGGGAACATGTCCCCCCTATCCCCCACCAAATTGCGCCCATGAGAGGTCAAAACCTTTAAAGCTCAATTCTTCCTTACCAATGGTGTCAATGTGCTTGTTTAGGGGCAAAGCCCCTTGGGGAAATCTATGTTGTGATTTGGTGCAATATAAATGAATTGAACTGAAGTGTTTTCAGTCCCAGTGATTTTGATCTCAATATTCAGAATGTTTGTTTGTAAAGTTAACACTGTTCTGTTTTTGGTGGCACCTATAAGATAACTGTCAGAGGTCATTACGACAAATATATCACAGACCGTGCGTGTCTTTAAAGGATTAGGTCCGCAGCTGTATGATGTTATTTTGGCTTCTGTGGGACTAATTTAAGCTTAAAGGCATGTATGCAAGTGAAAAATGACGCAACATTCATTCACATGTATTATTGGTATCTTATTTCTATTACTGTTTAGTGCTCGTATGACACTTATGTTGTTTGTGGGAGGCAAAGCAAAATTAATAAAACACTCCTGGTGAACCTTATCCCATCTAAGATTTATACTTCAAAGAACCTTTAGTTGATAAAATTCCTGATAACATTTACAGTGAGGAAAATAAGTATTTGAACACCCTGCGATTTTGCTCCCACTTAGAAATCATGGAGGCTACCACGTGCTGGGTAATCGGGAGAGTCTGGAGTTTTCCCGGTGGGCTGGTCCAACCTGGGGCCGTTGTGAGGGGGTGTTAATATATACATACATATATGACCACCACTGTGAGGCTACACAGCAAGACACTTGGGCTGCTGTATCTTAAAGAGAAGACATTAAGTGTTATAAATGTCTTACAATCATGAAAATTCACAAGAAAATAACTTAAGACTGCTTCTTTTGCAATGTTATCTTTTCCAAAGCCCGAGGTAGGGACATCCCATTACACGTTTAACACCCCTATGCATTCATTACAGTTAGTTCAGTCCAACCAAGCCCTGTGCGCTCAGATGGGACTTGCACTACTAGCAAGTACAGGAGGAGTGACCTGTGAAGGAAAAGATGGACAGAAAAAAGCCAGGTGGAGCTGAAAAAGCTAGATTAAGAAAAAGAAGAAGACACTGACTTGGCTGGGCAGACACTGTACTATATTTTCAATCGTTGTACTCGGCTCCAGCTCAAACTGTGCGACAAAACCACAGGGTTTAAAAGTTCAGAGCGCACGATTCATGTTCTCACACTGTACGGCCGGATGCTCTGATGCGATCTGACTGCTCACATTGTACCTTCAAAAACCACACGTCGGGGTCGCGTTTCTTTTTTTTATTTTTTTATTTCATGCCTATCAGCGCGCACAGTGAGTGAAATCAGGTGGGTGGAGACTGAGCGCATATGCGCGCGCGCGCACACAGCAGACAGCAACGTGATTCATGACAGGACAAAAAAGAAAACAAACATTCATAACAAGTGTTGCTACTTACACTGTTGTATAAATAAACTATATTTCATACGGAGTCATACAGCTGCGCAAGGTGTAGCAACTTATTCCCTCATCTGTCGTGAATCCTGTTGTCTGCTGTGTGTGTGTATGTGTGCGCGCGCGCATATACGTTCAGTCTCCCCCCCACCTGATTCCACTCACTGTGTGCGCTGATAGGCATGAACTTTAATATGATATTAAGTTATTGCGAGGGAACGCAAAAAAAAACAAAAACACATGAGATCACTGTTTGCTCTCTCCGGTGTTGCACACACATAGTGCGCGACTTAATCAGCACGTAGACGCTTGTAGCGCTGCTTCAACAGCGCGGAACCCTCACGAGTCACGACGGCCGACCAAAATATCAAACAGGGTTGATATTCATCCGACCATATGATTCCCCATCGGGAGGTGGTCGTGAGATGTTACACGCAGCTCGTTACTCCATGCAGACTGCATGATGCAGGAAGCACAATTAAGATGAAACTCGGCGCGATCCATAAAATTCTCGCAGGAGTGAAAAATTGGCTGGAAAAGGGCCAAAAATGGTGAGTTAACAATACCGTTCGTGTTTTAACTAACTAGCTTTTACTTTATATTATAAGCCATCCAGTTTTCACAGTCAGTCAGCACATAAATGCTGGATTGAAATGCCACAGCAGAACTCTTATTATCGCTGTGTTTCTGTGTAGGCTCTCAGTTGTCCAGGTGGTTTCCATAGTAGAGAAGCTTGAATCTTCGACTGGACAGGGTTGCTTGACGTGAGGACGTTTCGCTTCAAATCACAGAAGCTTCCTCAGCTAAAATTCTTGCTCTGGTAGTCTGACTTCTGTCTTGACTCTTGTAGAGTTGTTGAAGTTGAAGTCAGTTGTTGAAGTTGAAGTCAGACTACCAGAGCAAGAATTTTAGCTGAGGAAGCTTCTGTGATTTGAAGCGAAACGTCCTCACGTCAAGCAACCCTGTCCAGTCGAAGATTCAAGCTTCTCCTCTATTATCGCTGTGCGCTGGCGGTTTTTGGGCCGGTTGGATATGAAACTCCCAGGCTGAAAAATGTTCCCAGCACGCCCCTGCATGGAGGTGTCTGAAATTTTCATCTTAGGTGCATGTCCACTGTGAGAGACATAATCTAAAAAAAAAAAAATAATAAAATTAAAAAAATCCCTAAATCACAATGTATGATTTTTTAAAATAATTTATTTGTATGTTACTGCTGCAAATAAGTATTTGAACACCTGTGAAAATCAATGTTAATATTTGGTATAGTAGCCTTTGTTTGCAATTGCAGAGGTCAAACGTTCCCTGTAGTTTTTCACCAGGTTTGCACACACTGCAGCAGGGATTTTGGCCCATTCCTCCACACAGATCTTCTCTAGATCAGCCAGGTTACTGGGATGTCGCTGAGAAACACGGAGTTTGAGCTCCCGCCAAAGATTTTCTATTGGGTTTAGGTCTGGTGACTGGCTAGGCCACTCTAGAACCTTGATATGCTTCTTACGGAGCCACTCCTTGGTTATCCTGGCTGTGTGTTTCGGGTCATTGTCATGTTGGAAGACCCATCCATGACCCATCTTCAATGCTCTAACTGAGGGAAGGAGGTTGTTTCCCAAAATCTCGCAAAAATGGCCCCGGTCATCCTCTCCTTAATACAGTGCAGTCGTCCTGTCCCATGTGCAGAAAAACACCCCCAAAGCATGATGCTTCCACCCCCATGCTTCACAGTAGGGACGGTGTTTTTGGGATGGTACTCAGCATTCTTCTTCCTCCAAACACGGCGAGTGGAATTAAGACCAAAAAGTTCTATTTTGGTCTCATCTGACCACATAACTTTCTCCCATGACTCCTCTGGATCATCCAAATGGTCATGAGCAAACTTAAGACGGGCCTGTACGTGTGCTGATTTAAGCAGGGGAACCTTCCGTGCCATGCATGATTTTAACCCATTACGTCTTAGTGTACAGTAATCTTGGAAACAGTGGTGCCAGCTCTCTTCAGGTCATTGACCAGCTCCTCCAGTGCAGTTCTGGGCTGATTCCTCACCTTTCTTTGGATAATTGATACGCCACGAGGTGGGATCTTGCATGGAGCCCCAGTCCGAGGGAGACTGACAGTCATGTTTAGCTTCTTCCATTTTCTAATAATTGCTCCAACAGTTTATCTTTTTTCATCAAGCTGCTTGGCAATTGTCTCGTAGCCCTTTCCAGCCTTGTGGAGGTCTACAATTTTGTCTTTGGTGTCTTTGGACAGCTCTTTGGTCTTAGCCATGTTAGTAGCTGGAGTCTTACTGTTTGTGTGGGGTGGACAGGTGTCTTTATGCAGCTAACGACCTCAAATAGGTGCTTCTAATTTGGAATAACAAGTGGAGTGGAGGTGGACTTTTTAGAGGTGGACTAACAGGTCTTTGCGGGCCAGAATTTCTGCTGATTGGCAGGTGTTGAAATACTTATTTGTAGCAGTAACATGCAAATAAATTATTTTAAAAAAAATCATACATTGTGATTTACGGATTTTTTTTTGATTATGTCTCTCACAGTGGACATGCACCTAAGATGAAAATTTCAGACCCCTCCATGATTTCTAAGTGGGAGAACTTGCAAAATCGCAGGGTGTTCAAATACTTATTTTCCTCACTGTAAATCTAATAAAGTGAATAATAAAATAAAGTACTTATCTATTGAAGTTTCTATTATACATACGGTCAGTCATTGTGAAAAATCCTTTTGATTTCAGATGTGCTGTGGTGATATGTGAGTTTTATGGCAACTCTGAATTATGATTATGCATTTCTGAAATTCATTTCATTTCCAGCAGTAAAGTCATCCATCCTTATACGACGCATCTGGAAAGTATTCACAGCACGTCACTTTTTCCACATATTATACTCACAACATCCCATAATGACAACATGAAAAAAGTTTTTTTCCCCCCAAATTTATTAAAAAAAAACAAACAAACTAAGAAATCACAGTACATAAGCATTGCCTAATACTTTGCTGATGCACCTTTGGCAGCAACTGCAGCCTCCAGTCTTCTTGAATATGATGCAACAAGCTTGGCGCACCTATCTTTGGACAGTTTTGCCCATTTCTCTTTGCAGCACCTCTCAAGCTTCATCAGGATGGATGGGGAGCGTTGGTGCACAGCCATTTTCAGATCTCTCCAGAGATGTTCAATCAGATTCAGGTCTGGGCTCTGGCTGGGCCACTCGACATTCACAGAGTTGTCCTGAAGCCACTCCTTTGATATCTTGGCTGTGTGCTTAGGGTCATTGTCCTGCTGAAAGATGAACCGTTGCCCCAGTCTGAGGTCAAGATCGCTGTGGAGCAAGTTTTTACCTAGGATGTTTCTGTACATTGCTGCATTCATCTTTCCATCAATCATGACTAGTCTCTCAATTCCTGCCGTTGAAAAACATCCACACAGCATGATGCTGCCACCACCGTCATTCACTGTAGAGATAGTACCTGGCCTCCTCCAAACATGACGCCTGTCATTCACACCAAAGAGTTCAATCTTTATCTCATCAGACAAGAGAATTTTGTTTCTCATGGTCTGAGAGTCCTACAGGTGCCTTTTGGCAAACTGCAGGTGGGCTGCCATGTGCCTTTTACTAAGGAGTGGCTTCATTTAGCTACTCTACCATACAGGCCTGATTGCTAGATTGCTGCAGAGATGGTTGTCCTTCTGGAAAGTTCTCCTCTCTTCACAGAGGAATGCTGGAGCTCTGACAGAGTGACCATCAGGTTCTTGGTCACCTCCCTAAGGCCATTCTCCCACGATTGCGGTTTTGACGGCCAGGTGTAGGAAGAGTCCTGGTGGATCCGAACTTCTTCAATTTATGAATGATGGAGGCCACTGTGCTCATTGGGACCTTCAAAGAAGCAAAACTGTTTCTGTACTCTTCCCCAGATTTGTGCCTCAAGACAATCCTGTCTCAGAGGTCTACAGACAATTCCTTTGACTTCATGCTTGGTTTGTGCTCTGACATGCACTGTCAACTGTGGGACTATATATGTAGACAGGTGTGTGTCTTTTAAAATTACATTCAGTAAATTCAATTTACCCCAGCTGAACTCCAATTAAGCTGTAGAAACATCTCAAGGATGATCAGTGGAAACAAGGTGCACCTGAGCTCAATTTTGAGCTTAATGAAAAGGTTGTACTTTTTCACATTGTCATTATGGGGTATTTATTGCCTGTAGAATTTTGAAGAAAAAAATGAATTCCATCCATTTTGGAATAAGGCTAACATAAAATGTGGAAAAACTGAAGCACTGTGAATACTTTCCAGATGCACCGTATCTATACCTGCAGCAGAAAAAACAACTAAAAATAAATACAAATCACTTTCAATATTAATTTCTCAGTTTTACAGTTAACCAATTAATTATTTAATTTGACAAATGTCAGACAATCTACACTACACTTTTGCAAAGCTCAAGAGATAATGTTTTTGAAAATTCCTTTGCCTCAAGAACTGTCAAAATTTTAAAGATTTTGACAAAGAGTGCAAAAGTAGCAAATCTTCAAAGAGATTAAATTAGTTTTTTCTTCAACAACAAAGAGTAACAACAATTATTTTCCAATTAAGTAAATGTAGTAAATTAAATGTAGTAATAATTGCCAAGTTTCCTAAACATAAACTGAATGTGGATGATTGTTAAAGATTTGTCACCACTGACGTCATCAAATGGAGCTTCACACATCCAGTGGAGGGCGCTGCTGCCTTAGTTTAAGGTAGCAACTGTGTGTTCAGGAGAAAATAGTCTGTGTTCTGCACACATAAATTATCCTGATGATTTTAAAATTCTTCTGTGAAACATCCACTTTACATACACACCATCCTGCTTAACTTACAAAGAAACATTAGTGCCCCTGAAGTTTTATAGTGATTTTATTTTGTACATTGATGTGTTTGTTTTCTCTTCTGCTGTTGTCTGCAGGATTATAAATCCTGAGCTCTCAGTGTCTGTTGTGAGTGTGAACGTCACCTTGCTGGCCTTCATCACAGTGATCTGTTCTTCATTCACCGTATCCTTGTTCTTCTCCAGAAAACCTTCACATTGATATTCCACCTTTTCCACAACAATAAAACAGAATTAAGAGCAGTCAGTTAGCTTGTAAGGCACCCATCTTGAAACAGACTTACTTGCTTGACTGTTTAAATACAAACTTCCTTTCTTGTAGCAAATGTGCCCCTTTAGATTTTCCTTAATCTAATGAGTCAGCTGACTTCTAAATTCAGTAACAACAGCAGTGACCTTTGTAACTAGCAGACTGAGGCTTTGGAAATAAGACAAACGGACCAACAAGCTAATTTCAATCCCACCTGCTCCTATTTTCCATTGTGCATGTGATGATAACATTATACCCTACAACAGGCCCAGACATGAAGTTGCACTTGCCACCTTTATGGTATGGTTGCATGATGCCTTGTTTCTTTTGCAACTGGAAAAATTTGAGTACACGCTCAAATGCAATAGGTTCCATCACCACTGGGAGCCTTTGTTTAACTTCATGAAGCATCTCTCCCCTCCGTAAAGGTACCCATAATGAAACGAAGTGAAATTGGCATATTCTCGCTCTTGGTCATCTTTGTCTTCTGCCTGCCTGCCACTCGCGCAGTCGCAGGAGCTACTCGTTCTTTTTCCTTTAAGTTACTGATCTGTCATTTGGGGTGTAACGATACACAAAAATCACGGTTCAGTACGTACCTCGGTTTTGAGGTCATGGTTTAGTTCATTTTTGGTACAGTATGGGAACAAAATGCAAAACCTAAATTTGCTTGTTGTTTAAACCAACAGTTTATTGTAACATTATACAAGCAGGAATATAAAATAATTGCAAAGTGTTGCCTGGTAATCAGTTAAATAAAATGTCCTCAAATAAACAACAAATGTATGAAATATTATTTTAAAAAAAATTCCTAGTAAACAGCTTTTAACAAAACCTTTCCACAAGTAAAGTGCAGCACAACGGTTCCAGCATGAAGCCCTGTTCAGCTTTATTCAATTTTCATATTTTTTTGCCAGAAAAATCAACTTGTTCAAAACTGTCACACTCTATAAGGAATTTTTAAAAGAGAATTAATGTTAAAGAATCCCTTTACTTTTGTACAATTTATTTTATTTTCTATCTCTTACTATTTATAATAATACTTTGAATGTTATTGTGGCCTTAACTGTTCATTTAATGTTTGTTAATATATCTTTTTAAATAAAGTTTTGCAAACAAAAACATTGTGGGAGAGGCAAAAAAAAGTGAGTAAAACCACCTTAAAAATATTTAGAACCACAAATAAACTTGACTCTTGATTTGTTTATTTATTTTGCCATTAAAATTGGCCATCACTTATTAAAATAAAATAACTTCCCCAGGCCACGGCTTCTCAAATCTGGCGACTATTTAATCAGTGCAGCAAACAAGGTCAGTAAGCTAAGCGAGTCCGAGTGAGGAGGATTGTAGATAACCCTCGTCTCAGTGCTTTCAGGCTGCAGAGGAGGGGGAGACCTGCTGCCGCTCAGTGACAACAGAGAGTTTCATTTTCAGTCGCCAAGCATCAGAAAAGTCTCCGGTAACACCAGGAAAAGTAGTTACATTTGTCGCTAGTCGCTTTTGAGAAAATAAGTCATCAAGAAGGTTTGGAAAGTCACCAAATTTAGCAAGAAAGTCACCCAGTTGGCAACACTGAATGTAAACACACAAACGCAAACTCAACTGTGCAGAGCCCTGTACCGAACCGAACGTCCCATACCGAAATGGTTTAATACAAATACATGCATCGTTACACCCTTATCGTTCATCATGTGTGCTTTTGTTTGTTTCCTTTGTGTGTGTGTTTTTTTATTTTTCCTTTGGTTTGTTTTTGGGGTTTGTTTTTGTTCATTTACAACCCCAATTCCAGTGAAGTTGGGATGTTGTGTAAAATGTAAATAAAAACAGAATACAATGATTTGCAAATCCTCCTCAACCTATATTCAATTCAATACACCACAAAAATAAGATATCTAATGTTCCAACCGATAAACAAGATATTTAATGTTTAAACTGATAGACTTTGTTTTTGTGCAAACATTTGCTCATTTTACAATGGATGCCGGTAACACATTTCAAAAAAGCTGGGACAGTGGTATGTTTGCCACTGTGTTACATCACCTTTCCTTCTAACAACACTCAAGTGTTTGGGAACTGAGGACACTAATTGTTGAAGCTTTGTAGGTGGAATTCTTCCCCATATTTGCTTGATGTACTACTTCAGTTGTTCAACAGTCCGGGGTCTCCATTGTCGTATTTTGCGCCACACATTTTTAACGGACGACAGGTCTGGACTGCAGGCAGGTCAGTCTAGTACCTGCACTCTTTTACCACAAAGCCACGCTGTTGTAACACGTGCAGAATGTGGCTTGGCACTGTCTTGCTGAAATAAGCAGGGATGTCCCTGAAAAAGACATTGCTTGGATGGCAGCATGTGTTGGACCAAAACCTGGATGTACCTTTCAGCATTGATGGTGGCATCACAGATGTGTAAGTTGCCCATGCCATGGGCACTAACACACCCCCATACCATCACAGATGCTGGCTTTTGAACTCTGCACTGGTAACAATCTGGATGATCTTTTTCCTCTTTTGTCTGGAGGACACGACGTCCATGATTTCTAAAAACAATTTGAAATGTGGACTCATCAGACCACAGCACACTTTTCCACTTCACGTCCATCCATTTCAAATGACCTTGGGCTCAGAGAAGGCGGTGGCGTTCCTGGATGTTGTTGATGTGTGGCTTTTGCTTTGCATGGTAGAGTTTTAAATTGCACTTGTCGATGTAGCGACGAACTGTGTTAACTGTCAGTGGTTTTCTGAAGTGTTCCTGAGCCCACGCAGTAAGATCCTTTACACAATGTCATCGGTTTTTAATGCAGTGCTGCCTGAGGGATCGAAGGTCACGGGCATTCAATGTTCGTTTTTGGCCTTGCTGCTTACATGTAGAAAGTTCTCCAGATTCCCTGAATCTTCTGATTATATTATGGACTGTAGATGATGGAATCCCTAAATTCCTTGCAAATGAACGTTGAGAAACATTATTCTTAAACTGTTGGACTATTTTTTTCATGCAGTTGTTCACAAAGTGGTGATCCTCGCCCCATCTTTGCTTGTGAACGGCTGAGCCTTTTGGGGATGCTCCTTTTATACCCAATCATGACACTCACCTGTTTCCAATTAACCTGTTCACCTGTGAAATGTTCCAAACAGGTGTTCTTTGAGCACTCATCACCTTTCCCAGTCTTTTGTTGCCACTGTCCAAGCTTTTTTGAAACGTGTTGCAGGCATCCATTACAAAATGAGCAAATATATGCACAAAAACAAAAAAGTCCATCAGTTTGAACATTAAATATCTCGTCTTTGTGGTGTATTGAATTGAATATAGGTTGAAGAGGATTTGCAAATCATTGTATTCTGTTTTATTTACATTTCACACAATGTCCCAACTTCAATGGAATTGGGATTGTATTTATACAGTATGACTGGTAAAGGGAGAGAGCTGGCTGATATGATGGAGAGGAGAAAGGTAGACATATTGTGTGTGCAAGAGACCAAGTGGAAGGGAAGTAAGAGCAGGAGCATCGGCGGTGGGTACAAATTGTTGTACCATGGTGAGGACAGGAAGAGAAATGGTGTTGGGTTCATTTTAAAGGAAGAGTATGTTAAAAGTGTGTTGGAGGTAAAGCGAGTGTCTGACAGGGTGATGAGTGTGAAGTTGGAAATTGAAGGGCTGATGATGAATATCATCAGTGCATATGCCCCACAGGTAGGTTGTGAGATGAAGGAGAAAGAAGATTTCTGGAGTGTGTTAGATGAGGTGGTGGAGAGTGTGCCCAAGCATGAAAGAGTGGTGATAGGAGCGGACTTCAATGGGCATGTTGGTGAAGGGAACAGAGGTGATGAGGAAGTAATGGGTAGATATGGTATCAAGGATAGGAATGGGGAAGGACAGATGGTCATTGATTTTGCAAAAAGGATGGAAATGGCTGTGGTGAATACCTACTTTAAGAAAAGGGAGGAGCACAGGGTAACATATAAGAGTGGAGGAAGGTGCACACAAGTGGACTACATTCTTTATAGCAGATGCAAGCTAAAAGAAATCAGAGACTGTAAGGTGGTGGCAGGAGAGAGTGTCGTTAGACAGCATAGGATGGTTGTTTGTAGGATGACTTTAGAGGTAAAGAAGAAGAAGAGAGTGAGAGCTCAACAAGGATCAGATAGTGGAAGCTGAAGGAGGAAGACTTGTGTGAAATTTAGCGAGCAGGTGAGAGACGCACTGGTTGGAGGGGAAGCAATTTTGGACAACTGGAAAAGTACTGCAGATGTGGTGAGGAAGACAGCTAGGACAGTACTGGGTATGACATCTGGACAGTGGAAAGAAGACAAGGAGACTTGGTGGTGGAATGAAGAGGTCCAGGAAAGCATAAGGAGAGAGAGGTTGGCAAGTTTTGGGATAGTCGGCGAGATGAAGAAAGTAGACAGGAGTACAAGGAGATGCGGTGTAAGGCGAAAAGAGAAGTGGCAAAAGTGAAGGAAAAGGCATATTGCAAACTGTACAAGAAGTTGAATAGCATGGAAGGAGAAAAGGACTTGTACCGATTGGCTAGACAAAGGGACAGAGCTGGAAAGGATGTGCAGCAGGTTAGGGTGGTAAAACATGCACATGGTAATGTGCTGACAAGTGAGGAGTGTGTGCTGAGAAGGTAGAGGCAATATTTTGAAGAGCTGAAGAATAAAGAAAATGAGTGAGAGAAAAGGCTAGATAATGTGGTGAGAGTAAATCAGGAAGTACACGAGATTAGTAAGGAAGAAGTGAGGGCTGCTATAAAGAGGATGAAGAGTGGAAAGGCAGCTGGTCCATATGACATTCCAGTGGAGGCATGGAAATGTCTAGGAGAGATGGCAGTAAGGTTTCTAACCAGATTGTTTAATAAAATCTTGGAAAGTGAGAGGATGCCTGAGGAGTAGAGACCAAGTGTGCTGGTTCCTATTTTCAAGAACAAGGAAGATCTGTGAGCAGCAATATGGTTTCATGCTGAGAAACAGCACTACAGATGCAATGTTTGCTCTGAGAATACAGTTGGAGAAGTACAGAGAAGGCCAGAAAGAGTTACAATGTGTGTTTGTGGACTTAGAAAAAGCTTATGATAGGGTGCCAAGAGAAGAGCTGTGGTATTGTATGAGGAAGTCTGGAGTGGCAGAGAAGTATGTTAGGGTAGTGCAGGACATGTACAAGAACAGTGTGACAGCGGTGAGATGCGCAGTCGAAACGACAGACTCATTCAAGGTGGAGGTGGGATTACACCAAGGATCAGCTCTGAGTCCCTTTTTGTTTGCAGTGGTGATGGACAGGTTGACGGATGAGATCAGACAGGAGTTCTCATGGACTATGATGTTTGCAGATGACACTGTGATCTATAGTGAGAGTCGAGAGCAAGTTGAGCCTAGTCTGGAGAGGTGGAGATATGCTTTGGAGAGAAGGGGAATGAAAGTCAGTAGAAGCAAGACTGAGTACATGTGTGTGAATGAGAGGGAGCCCAGTGGAATAGTGCAGTTACAAGGAGTAGAAGTGGTGAAAGTAGATGAGTTTAAATATTTGGGGTCAACTGTTCAAAGTAATGGAGAGTGTGGTAGAGAGGTTAAGAAGAGAGTGCAGGCAGGGTGGAGTGGGTGGAGAAAGGTGGCAGGAGTGATTTGTGACCGAAGAATATCAGCAAGAGTGAAGGGGAAAGTTTACAAGACAGTAGTTTGACCAGCTATGTTGTACGGTTTAGAGACGGTGGCACTAACAAAAAGACAGGAGGCAGAGCTGGAGGTGGCAGAGCTGAAGATGTTGAGATTCTCTTTGGGAGTGACAAGAATGGACAAGATTAGGAATGAAGATATCAGAGGGACAGCTCAGGTGGGACGGTTTGGAGACAAAGTCAGAGGCGAGATTGAGATGGTTTGGACATGGGCAGAGGAGGGACCCAGGGTATATAGGGAGAAGGATGCTGAGGATGGAGCCACCAGGCAGGAGGAGAAGAGGGAGGCCAAAGAGGAGGTTTATGGATGTGCTGAGGGAGGACATGCAGGTGGTTGGTGTGACAGAGGAAGATACAGAGGACAGGGTGAGATGGAAACGAGTGATCTGCTGTGGAGACCCGAAAGACAAAGAAGACATGAATCAATAAAAAATAGATTAAACAAACAAACAATACAGGGCCAATCACGTCCAACAGGCTCCTAAGAGTTCTAAGCTATATTGCATAAGCACAAGAAACTTGCGTGTGTATTTATTTGGTGTATCACTGTGAACCAAACTTTCATCAGTTTATCCTCATTATATGACCTTTATAATTTGGAGCCTTACGAGATTATAGCATTTACTGTTTTTGAGTTGTTGCATTAAACCAGAGGGGATAGATTCATTCATCTATGCCCAGGGTTTGAGCATTTTTCTAGGCTCCTTTATCTATTCGAAGGCTTTTTACACCTAGGCCTGTAGCCTCTAAAATGCAGAGTGAATGAATAAGGTCCATCTCGTCAAGCTTATTAACACAATAATGCAAAACTTGTAATTCTCAATCTTCTAACAGTAAATGATAAGTCTTTCATGTTAAAAAAAATAATTTAAGACTCACCTGACCTTATGTTCAATAATTACGTTTGCCCATTTTGCTTTGAAATTAGGTTGCGGTGGCCAGAGACAACTTCAAGTCAACAGTGAGTTTCAGAGTTGCCTATTTACAGTAAATATTTCCCCAAAGGACCCATTTTAATATATGGGCAAGCTTACTGTTGGCCTTTATGGTAAAGTGCTTTTAATGAATGAAAACAGTGCCATCACTGAAAAGAGACTCTCCCATCCTCCAGCGATTCTATTTATGGTTTTTAATAGCAATGCAACTGTCTCTGTAGACAGTTTCTTCCTAAATGTTAGAGAAGCAGTTGATCTTGCAAACCACAAACAGGCACTCCATTACTTTATACCCGAAACGGGGGTAACATATCATTTATGTGCTTATTTAGATACAGTGAAGGACCCCAATAATGTGCAAATATTTCAGAAAGAAAACAGCCAAGCTCACCTTGTCAGCAAAATGTTGGATGATAAAGGCGCGGTTGGACATGCGCGGCTTTTCAAAGAGAACACACTTCTTTAGATGGGTATTGTACAGTTTCTGAGCCCATGAATCATCTGACCCTTTCGGCATCTGTTGTCAAAAGAACAAGTCATTAATAAGAAACCATTTCTACATCCATCTGTGTGTAATTACACCAACTGCTACAGCTATGGCTGTGACTGCTATGAAACTTCAACTCAGATGAACACCTGAGCTGAAAGTTCGGGCAAAACCACAAAGCATTCTCTGCCAACAAAACATCAAATATGGGGTATCTTTTGGAAAGATGGTGTTTATCCATCCAGAAGTTTCAGGAATTTGTAAAAAAAAATTAATCCATGGAATACTGAAGATGCACTGGTGTCTTGTGATGGGTTAACATGTTTATATTACATTTATCTTTTGAATTTCTTTTGAATTAACTTTCCTATTAACTTGTGAAGAGCTTATACTGGTCTGACAAACCTGCAACATCATGTTCGGTCTATGAATATGCATGTGTCACATCACAGGACATGCAATGTCAAGTAAAGCAAATTAAATCAAGCATAAAATTCACTCTTATCAATCCAGAATGATTCAATTACTGAATTTTTTCAGATCTCAATACATACTGGAGAACAAAGACTTGCACTGCCATTTTTTTCCTGCTAATATTAGACACCATTAAGTTGACTCATAGTTAATGCAATGGAACTACTGAAAAAGTTTGGAAAATGACCCTGCACTCCTCGTCCAACAGGTCCAGAACACCCATCTTGGCTTCTATGAGGTTGATGCAGGGTTGATTGTCGTAGAAGTCGATCAGAGTCCAGGGGATCTGCTCCTTCATGTACTCCTCCTGCTCCAGCTTGAAGACGTGCTGCACATGCACACACACAGTAAGCCCAGGTTTAGGTCTGCAGATGTATCAAAGATAAGTGCACAGTATACACTGCCCAATGGCACCCTGTGTAAACACTGATACCATTGACAAGTGATGCTTTACACAGTACAATTCAGTGATTGACCTTTTGACCCCCAAAATCAACAGGCTTCTTGGGGTCACCATGCCTAATGCATATACCAAGTTGGGTGACAATCACACAATGAGGAAAGGCGTTGACATCACAAGATTTTTGCTGAGTATGCTCCAGTGACCTTGACCTTTGACTCCAAAACCAATAATCTTCTTAGGGTCACTATGTGTAATGCACATACCAAGTTTTGTGACAATTAGCCCAGTATAGTATAATGTCACTAACAAGTGAAATGTTGTTGGACTGACTCCCTGCCTGACTGAGTCAGTGACAAACTGACTGATTCCCTGCACATAGTGACCAAATCTGACATCTAGCCCACAGGCTGCAGTGTGGGAAAACAAACATTGTTTCATAAAGGTTAGCTGGTAAACTGTGCAGGACTAACCATGTTAAACTGCTGTTGCAGCTTCTCGTTGGCATAGTTGATACAGAACTGCTCAAAGCTGTTGATATCAAATGTCTCAAACCTTGAAAAGAAGGCAAAGAAAGCAGAATAAACCTACTGAATAATATTTAAGTCAATTCAAAGTTCTTTAGATTTTAGATAATTTTGTTGTCAAAGTGCACAGACGTACCCATAAATATCAAGAACCCCAATGAAGGAGTGCTGTTTGACATTGGTGATCAGAGCCTTGTTGATATGCTCCACTATCCAGTTGAAGAGTTTGGCATAGATATGTTTGGACAGCGCGTCACGGGCATTGGTGGCCTGCAGACGGGGGAGGGGCTTGATGTAGGTCTCCGTGGCCGTCTTCAGTTTCCTATGGCACAGCCATTGAGACATGTCCTGGTACGTCACGCCCACCAGATCGCAGAACGCCGTCAGATGGTGATTGTTGGGCTAAAGAAAAAATAATTAAATAAAAATAAATAAAATCTTTTTTTGGCAAAATTGCCATCCAGCCCAGACTCTGATCTTAGGCTAATATCTCAATGGGCTGCGACAGGCTGCGAATGGCATCCGCGAGGACATTCATGCAGTTCGGCGCAAGGTTTGCAGTCGTTCATCTCCTCGCCTCACTCACGGGGCAGTGCCTGCACATCACTTGAATTTTTAACAAACCAAAAAAGTGCCGCAATGAACTCCCTCGCCAAATCATCAGGTGGATGCCCCGTACCCCTCACCATGTCATCTCTGCGACTAAGAACGTGTGCAACATGTGAGACACCTTGTGAGGGATTGACACTCACTTTCCCTTTTATATGATCGGAATGGAACAGCCCCTCTGGAAGTGACTGAACACTCCAGCAGTCTCCAACCACACTGCTCTGCCGCTGGCCGGCACTCACCCACACACACATGAGCGAGCTGGAAGTGTATATATAAACATACATATATTTTTCCTGGCGCACATATATATGTATGTGCTGGCTGACGAGCTGCACAAATCAGATCTATTGTTTATTTATTTATTAATTATTCAGAGGACACAATTGGATTGAGATTTGTGGCCATATTTTCAGTGCTACTCCAGACGGCATGCAGCGGCCAGCCAGATGCCATGTGCACATGTGCCGGGAGGACCAATTCAGTGAGATTTCGCATGAGAAAGTTATTGTTTTTTATCTCGCGCAATGTTGCGCAACCGCCTCCTCTCCACCAGTCGTGGGTCACTGAGATACTACCCTCATCAGACTCTGATGAGACTTTGATCATAATTAAATGACCTCTTTAAATAATGTGGGAAACACCTTACACACACAGTAAAAAACAAAACAAAACTGTTTTGGGCTGAAAAGTGGTGACACATTTTACTTATTTACATCTATTTATAAATAATAAATAGTTTATAGTTTTCAGTTGTTTTGCAAAAGTTCAAAACACTTTTGCACAGTACTGTTTCTAATGAATAAATGAAAATCATGAGATCTGTTTAAATCACATTCCCCTGACTGCACCACACAGTAACATTATCCTCACAGCAATGATGCTGCTGTCAGAATCTCGGTCCTTGATCTCCACGTTTCCCAGATGAAGTACAGCAGCCAGCACCTGGAACAAGCCCATCTGATACGACTCATTAATACCTGTGGGAGACAAATGCACCCAAAGCACTCAAATTAATACTGAGGATACCAATGACTTACATTCATTATTCAAATCCAAACCTGAAACACGTCTGGCTGGGTGAGGATTAATTTAAAAACTCATACATACATTGCATGTTTATTTGCAGTTACGCCATAAGAGAGTGTGCTCATGTTACCTAGCAAGGTGAAGGCGTGGCGAGTGGTGCCAAGCTCTTTTACATCATCCACCCCATCAATAACGGGGCTGCGGCCCTGTCTGGTGTACAGGAAGTCATTTGCATTACCTGAATGGCACAAAACAGACACCGAATAACTTTAGAATATGCCCAATGATTCATTTTATCTCATGTAAAGTAGGCAGAACTGTGGCATTGAGGACATCGATTCAATTCAATTTATTTATTCAGGTACAAATCACAACATAAGCTCCCCCAAAGCGTTTCACAAGAGCAAGGTCAAAACGTACCCACTCCTTGAACAAGCACACTGGCAACAGTCAAGCAAAGTCAAGTCTGAGAACATACTCTGGTGCAGTGTTTGATTTATTTCAATTCAAGACTGGACAATATTATACACAAAAATAAACAGACATATAAAATAGGATACAAAAACAAATCGACTCTTGAATAATGGAAACTCAAGAAAATGCCAACACTTGCTTCCAGTTTCTTGGATGCGTTGCCACACACAAGCAGTGGTGGGCACAGATAACCAAAAAATTAACTTCAATAACAGAAAATCAGATAACTGAATAGTTATCTTTGATAAAGATAAAACAATAAACCACCCAAAAATGTATCAAAAGTTACAGATAACCGATAACCTATAAATTCCAGTATTGTCTCTGGTACATTTGCAACTACTAATAAACTGAATTTGAGTTTTAACACCACGATTGCTTCTGGTAGCATCAAAAGCGACAACAGACCCAAACAACGAGCCTGCACTTCTGTCTTTGAACATCTTGCCCCCTGCTGGAAGCTCTTGTTTACTACATGGCTTCCAGCACAGAAGCAAGCTGAGAGCAACCAAAGCCCAGCTCTCTACCCAATCACAACGCTCCGGTCAGGCGGAGGTCTTAGAAAATAAAGCAGTGCTGACTTATGGTTTTGATTTATAAATAACATCAATACCGATAGAATAACTCCATTAATGTCAATTCTGTCATTTGTACAAAGTTAAAATATAACATATATCTTTTAATGTTGAATAATGAACTAATTATGAAGTTTTGTAACAAACAGACAGATCGCAAACGATTCTGGGTAAAATGTGCCTCTGCTAAACACTGATTGGTTCAGTCATTCATTATGTAAACCAACACATTAATGTGACGTGTGTTGATGTTTACAGATAAATGTGCTTTTGTAAAATATTCCATTTTTTTATTTGCAAAAACAGGCATTTTTACAGAGCCCTGGAGAGTGGAGTGGAAGTGTCATCGCAAAATGTTTTGCATGTGGAGAGAATGTGCGGTCATTTTATTATATTGTGCCGTACACACGTTTTATGATGTTGTGCGCACGTTTTATTATATTGTAAAATGTGCACTCAATATCGTCTTGACACATAAATGTTAGCTTTACACTGTGCGAGTTTTGGCCCTTTTTGGATGGATGGATGGATGGATAGCGTTATTATCATTGTCATTACAACAACGAGATTTCCACACTCACATTCCACAGACAAACAGCAATTAATCCACAATTATTACTTGTTTACGGTAATAATGGCACACATCAGAATTAAGACAACACATATACATTTGACACTGTTTATGTGCACTAAACTTGAAACAGTCTGTTTTCCAAATTGAGGCGATGCGAGTGTGTGGTAGCCGCTGCAACTGGAGTCGCGCCGCTGCCAGCTTGGGGGGAACGGGGACCTGCCGCAGCAAAAAATCGCGCAGCCCCGGCAGGGGAAGGGGTGGCATGAGCGGTGGCTGGGATGGGGTGTGTGATGGGGGAGCAGGAAGGGAGGTGAAGGGAAAAATGGAGCATACTTCAGTCTTTTGTCCATGTGTAAGTCTGTCAGTTTATTGTCTTTGTGGGTTGAGATAAGAATGGAGCTGAATAATCTCACCAACGCCTGAATAAATTCCTCTGGAGGTAAACAGTGGGCAATTTGTCCATCAGTCTCGATAAAGCCTGGAGTGTTGTGGTTGAGCAGTGAAAAACACTAACAGTTCCACTTGAACAACCAAATCCCAATTATGATATGAATTAAGAATATTCCCAATTATGTACTAAGACTATTCACCGGCCTCCGAAACCTTCAACTTCAACTGCAAGGCATGCATTTTTCAGATGATTTTTCATTCATGCGAGAATTTTTTGGACCGAGTTTCAGGTTAATCGCGCGTCCTGCATCGTGTAGTGTACATGGAGTAACAAGCTGCGTTTAACATCTCACGACCACCTCCTGATCGCCGATCGTATGGTCGAATGAAAATCAAACCTGTTTGATATTATTCTGGTCAGCCGTCGTGAGGGTATCCTGCTGCTGAAGAGCTACACGCATCCAACCGCTCGCACTGCGCATGTGCAAACACCTCAGAGCTATGGGTGCAATTTGGTGGGGGATAGGGGGGACAGAATATGGTATGTCCCCCCCACCTTCTGACATATGTGTGTGTACTTGAAACATGCTATGTCAGTCTTATGTGCAAAACCATTTCAGAATAGTATCTTTGTTTCTGCAAGTTTGTATTTTTAGCAGCACTGACTTGTTTACAACGCCCGTTTCTTGTTTGTCACATTTGGAATTTTCTGGGACTGCATTTGCCCAGATTTGAAACCAAAAATAGCTGCCTCTAGGGACTAGTGTCTACACATAAGTATCAATGGACCATATGCTAATTTACTAAATTCTGAAAGTTAGAAAATGAAATCAGAAAAGCTATCAGAGACCTCAGAAAGACCATCTGCAATTATTGTTATTCTCCAAAATCAGTCTATGCAAGCGAAATTATGTTCAGTATGAGTGTTGTCATTGTGCCACTTCGAAAATTAAATTCATTATAAGTAATTTATCCTAAACTTATGATCTGTTGTTTTTTTCAAATTTGTGCAAAAACAAATCTTGAGGAAAAAAAACAAAATACAGTATGCGATAGTTAATAATTATTAAGAGCCTGTTCTTTCATATTTATGAATACATTTTACCACATTGCAGTTTTTTTTTTAATGAAAACTCAACCTATCATTCTTTTTGAGTTCTACACATGTGGTGATACCTTATTTACACCAGGATGTTAATAAAATCAATGCTGGCTATTCTCAGAATAAAGTACTTATATCCACAGTTTCAAATTGCATAAGTCAAATGCTGTCCAATTTATGGTCTTCTCAAAACATTAAAATTACTGTTCTGGATGCTCAGAATGCATCTGAGCTTATCTAGAAACCGTTGGCTGGGGATCGCTTTAGGACTCCAGACCCCCGGCCTATGGGTCTCGCACTTTGTCCCCCCAATTTCTAGTTCTAAATTGCGCCCTTGCGCAGCACTGTCTTGTAACGTTTTTTAGTTGTTTTGTTTTTAAACTTTGATGTCTCCCATCGAGAGATTTTGTAAATTAAGATTGAAAAAAGCTTATGTTCTGCTTCTGGAAACATGAGTCCGACCTGTGGTTTTTGAACGTACGTGTGTGAGAACATAAATCGGGCGCTCTGAACTTTTACCGTGAAACCATGAGACCGTGAAAACTTGCCAAAACAAAATTCCAGATAATCCGTGTCTGCTACATTTAAGATGCGTGGAATTTAACAAACGCAAATACAATAACAACGTCTATAAACCCAGAGAATATATTCACGAGAGTTTTAGGCACTAGAATTTAATGCTGTTGTCCGTGGAGCCTGAACAGAATGTCTGAAATGCATTTGTCCTGTCGTGAATGTACTGAGATTACCCTATCATACCCATAATGCACTGCTGGGCACAACATGTGCTCACTAAAACCTTAAAAATTAGCGCATTACTTTAAAACTAAAACATATATCTGATATTTTCACTTTATAAAACTTCAGCCGTGACAGTAATTTTAAATAACTTGTCCGAAATTAGTTTGGTTAAAATTTGAACCATAAGTTAAAAATGTATGCCTCTGGATGACTTGGATGATACTGCCAGCATATCAGTATGGTGTTAAAGGAAATGATTTTTTTTTTTTGTGACCAGTTCTCCTTTGCCTGCAGACGATACAGCAGTTTCTCATAGAAGCAGCTCTCTTCTGTTTGCAGAGGGTAGAACTATACTTCTGTTATGAAACTTTTAACAGGGAGGTCTTCAACTGATTTTAAATTTTAAAAATGTTTGTCGCTGTTCAGCTTTGTTTATTACATTATCGGTCTAAAAGTTATCGGAAGATAATTAGTCCGATAATCGTTTTTAAAGTTATCTAAAAAGATAGTCGGATAATGAAAACATTATCTTCGATAATTATCTGTTATCGGATTATCGGAACTGTGCCCACACCACTGCACACAAGGCATGACTGAATCACCTTGGGTCCTGGATGGCAACCAGCCAACGGTCCATCCCCACATCTCAAAAATAACGAGCAGTGTGCCACAGCCAGGTGAAGCAAAGGCTTTGCCTGGTTTTCTCCAGCCACTTGGGTATAAACACTGTGTAAACTATGCGTTGGATCATGAATAGAGAAATGTGCCACACAGTCAAAATGTCAAAGCTGACATTCCCTCAGTGGTAAAGCAGCAGTGGTCAGGAAAAACTCCCACAGGTGTTTTGAATACAGGAAGAAACCTCAAGTAGACCAGACTCAGTGAGGTAACCATCTGCTTTGGCCATGCTACCATGAACAATATATATATCTCTCTCACACACACACACACACACACACACACACACACACACACACACACACACACACACACACACACACACACACACACTGCATCCGGAAAGTATTCACAGCACTTCACTTTTTCCACATTTTATTATGTTACAGCCGTGTTCAAAAAGCAGTGAATTAATTTCCCCCCTCAAAATTCTACACATAACACCACATAATGACAACATAAAATTTTTTTTGAAAGTTTTTTCTTGAAATTTTTGCAAATTTATTAACAATAAAAAAAGCTAAGAAATCACATGTACATAAGTATTCACACCCTTTGCTCAATACTTTGTTGATGCACCTTTGGCGGCAATTACAGCTTCAAGTCTTCCTGAATATGATGCCATAACCTTGGTACATCTATCTTTAGGCAGTTTTGCCCATTCCTCTTTGCAGTACCTCTCAAGCTCCATGAGGTTGGATGGGGAGTGTCGGTGCACAGCCATTTTCATATCTCTCCAAAGATGTTCAACCGGATTCAGGTCTGGGTTCTGGCTGGGCCACTTAAGGACATTCACAGAGTTGTCCTGAAGCCACTCCTTTGACATCTTGGCTGTGTGTTTACGGTCATTGCTCCTCCTGACAGATGAACCGTGGCTTCAGTCTGGGGTCAACAGCGCTCTGGAGCAGGTTTTCATCCAGGACGTCTCTGTCCATTGTTGCATTCATCTTTCCCTCAATCCTGACTTCTTCCATTTACGGATGATGGAGCCCACTGTGCTCATTGGGACCTTCAAAGCAGCAGAAACGTTTCTGTACCCCTCCCCAGATTTGTGTCTCGAGACAATCCTGTCTCAGAGGTCTACAGGCAATTCCAGTGACTTCATGCCGAGTTGGTGCTCTGACATGCAATGTCAACTGTGGGACCTTATATGCAGACAGATGTGTGTCTTTCCAAATCATGTCCAATCAACTGAATTTACTCCAGGAAACAGGATGCACCTGAGCATAATTTTCATCTTAATGTCAAAGGCTGTGAATATTTATGTACATGTGATTTCCTTTTTTAAAAAAGATTCCATAAATCTGCAAAAATCTCAAACTTTTTTACACTGACATTATGGGGTATTGTGTGCAGAATTTTGAGAGGAAAAAAAGAATTTCATCCATTTTGGAATAAGGCTGTAACGTAATAAAATGTGGAAAATGTGAAGCGCTGTGAATACTTTCCAGGTGCACGAACACACACACACACACACACACACACACACACACACACACACACACACACACACACACACACACACACACACACACACACACACACACACACACACACACACACACACACACACACACACACACACACACACACCTGTGTGTTTGAGTGAGTGAGTGAAAGAGATATTTTCAGGTCCTACTCTGACATTATTAAATTTGGGAATGGTTGCTTTCAAGTGTCACCTGAGCTTATTATTAGTGAAGGTAGTCATACATTCTTAATCAGTGGTTTATTTCTACAATTGAACATGTCCCCTCTCTCATTTATATACAACTGTGCTCAAAGGTTTACATACATACCACAAAAGACTCCAAGCTGTCATAAATGTTAAAGGGGGCAATGCACGGTATTAAGAACTAGGGTATGTAAACATTTGATCTGGTTAATTTGGTTACTGGTAGTTTCTGTTGTCATTATGATTTAAAATGAGTAAACGGCTGTTTGACAATAAATGCATTCACACAACCACTAACCATGAGTGAAACATGTTTGTGTTATTCATATTCTCTGAAAAAAAAAAGGCCAAAAAAAAAAAAATCTAAAATTCTGCACAGGGTATGTAAACTTATGAGAACACATATACACACACACACATATAAATATATATATATACACATATATATATATATATACATATACATATATATACATATTAGGGCTGGGCAACGTTAACGCGCTAACGTTGCGTTAATTATTGAGGTCATTATCGCCAACAATTTTGTTCCTCCCCTTAACGCTGTGGGGTTTTTTTTATGTTTTTTTTGTTTTTTTTTTTAGCCTTTTATGACTGTTGTTCGTTGCCTTTTATTTTGAAAGTGTCAGTCGGGAGCGAGCTTATGTTGCTGCTTCCTGCTGATAGCTGAGTTCACACAGAAAACGACACAAGGATCGAGAAAAGTACAGGCTATGCAATGCACAACAAAACAAAATGCAGAAAGAACTTTTGAATGGACATTTTCGGTACAAGGTTCTACAGAATCAGGCCCGGATCCAGACCGGTTTGGACCGATGCAGCTGCATCGGTCAAATTTTTTTACGCATTGTTCGTCATCGGTAAAAAAAAATCTTGAATAACCCCGAATAGTGCCGAACATGTCCCTGCGGTGAACACAGCTTTTCGGTGGTTTTCATGTCAACCTATAGTCCGTAAATTATACGGATTTTTCAGAGTTTCAGAGTCATACGGCGTACAAATAAAGTCGGATATTCAGGGTTTGGTCTATAATCAACCGTTCCTGCAGCGCGGCTCCACTTTGAAACCATGAACCATTGAAGCAATGCTTCGATCCAGTAGCTCATTGGTTCTTTGATTCACTGCTCTACAAAAACGGCAAGTCCGCTTCTTAACCCCTTTCAAAGCCATTAAAATATCGTCAGTCACTTTTGTGTGGATTAAAGTCACTAACTGGGACTCTTGTCTTGTTGCTGTCAAGAAACGAGAATCGTCCTCCGTTCCGTTCACACAGCTCGAAACGCTGCGCGGCCGAGACCAGAGTCCGGTCAGAATTAATAACTTCAAAATGAATCGCCACTTTAAATAAAATGACACCTCTTTCCAAACGTTGTAATACAGATAAGAAACTACAATAGACTAAAACGTTTTTTTCCTCCCAAAACGAAACATGCTGTATTTTCTTTTCAAATTACATTCTGAAGTGAAGCACAGCGAGCTGTAGCTCAGCTCAGCCTCAGATATATGGAAACACATTCATGCCAATAATGCCTGAAAGGAAATGCTTTTGACAAAAACTAGATTTTGTTTATTCCTATTTATGTCCAGAGATCAAGGATTCACCATGTAGAGTTTATTATGTCCAAAGTTTAAGGATCCAGTGACCAACTTCGTATTTATTTACTTTAAGACTCAATAAAATGTTCAATTTCAATTCAATTTAATCGGCTTATAAAGTGCCAAATCACAACAAAATCTAAATATACTAAAACAAATACATCAAAATTGTACACATATCAAATTGTGGTATGTGTACAATTGTGACATATTTGTTTTAGTATATTTAGTCATGGACATGAATATTGTTACCTGCTGGACTGTTTCTAATTTTGATTGGTATCAATGGAAAATACTGTCTGTATCTCATATTATTATTATTAAGAATATATGCAGTCAAATTTTTATTGATTTTATCAATTGGAAAAAAAATCATATATAGATTCAGGTATAACTGAAAGATTTGGGCAATAAATTTGATCCTCTTTAGTCAATTTTTGTTATAGTGTTTTTTAGGACATCATATTTATACAAATAAAAAGTGTTCACTATGGTCCATGAAGTATAATAAATATATTAAAAGAAGTGTGACGGTGTATGTTGCACAGGAATAAAAGAATGCGGACTATTGAATAACAAGACATGTATGATTTTTATTTTATCATTGGGCAAAAATGCATCTGTTAGATTTTCAATCTGGATTCAGCCCTGAGGATGGCGCATTGGAGAAAAGCAAAGTTATCTGTAATCATTGCAACACAGAATTTGCGTTTCACCGAAGCTGATCATTCTCAGCATCTATGTGGATGTTAAAATCGCCCACTATAATTATCTTATCTGAGCTAAGCACTAAGTCAGACAAAAGGTCTGAAAATTCAAAGAGAAACTCACAGCAACGACCAGGTGGACGACAGATAACAACAAATAAAACTGGTTTTTGGGACTTCCAATTTGGATGGACAAGACTAAGAGTCAAGCTTTCAAATGAATTAAAGCTCTGTCTGGGTTTTTGATTAATTAATAAGCTGGAGTGGAAGATTGCTGCTAATCCTCCCCCTCGGCCCGTGCTACGAGCATTCTGACAGTTAGTGTGACTCGGGGGTGTTGACTCATTTAAACTAACACATTCATCCTGCTGTAACCAGGTTTCTGTAAGGCAGAATAAATCAATATGTTGATCAATTATTATATCATTTACTAACAGGGACTTAGAAGAGAGAGACCTAATGTTTAATAGACCACATTTAACTGTTTTAGTCTGTGGTGCAGTTGAAGGTGCTATATTATTTTTTCTTTTTGAATTTTTATGCTTAAATAGATTTTTACTGGTTGTTGGTGGTCTGGGAGGAGGCACCGTCTCTACGGGGGTGGGGTATTGGGGGGATGGCAGGGGGAGAGAAGCTGCAGAGAAGTGTGTAAGACTACAACTCTGCTTCCTGGTCCCAACCCTGGATAGTCACGGTTTGGAGGGTTTAATAAAATTGGCCAGATTTCTAGAAATGAGAGCTGCTCCATCCAAAGTGGGATGGATGCCGTCTCTCCTAACAAGACCAGGTTTTCCCCAGAAGCTTTGCCAATTATCTATGAAGCCCACCTCATTTTTTGGACACCACTCAGACAGCCAGCAATTCAAGGAGAACATGCGGCTAAACATGTCACTCCCGGTCCGATTGGGGAGGGGCCCAGAGAAAACTACAGAGTCCGACATTATTTTTGCAAAGTTACACACCGATTCAATGTTAATTTTAGTGACCTCTGATTGGCGTAACCGGGTGTCATTACTGCAGACGTGAATTACAATCTTACCAAATTTACACTTAGCCTTAGCCAGCAGTTTCAAATTTCCTTCAATGTCGCCTGCTCTGGCCCCCGGAAGACAACTGACTATGGTTGCTGGTGTAGCTAACTTCACATTTCTCAAAACAGAGTCGCCAATAACCAGAGTTTGTTCCTCGGCGGGTGTGTCGCCGAGTGAGGAAAAACGGTTAGAGATGTGAACGGGCTGGTGGTGTACAGGGGGCTTCTGTTTAGGGCTACGCTTCCTCCTCACAGTCACCCAGCCAGCCTGCTTTCCCAGCTGCTCGGGATCTGCTGGGGGACAGCTAACGGCGGCTAGGCTACCTTGGTCCGCACGGACTACAGGGGCCTGGCTAGCTGTAGGATTTTCCAAGGTGCGGCGCCGAGTCTCCAATTCGCCCAGCCTGGCCTCCAGAGCTACGAATAAGCTACACTTATTACAAGTACTATTACTGCTAAAGGAGGCCGAGGAATAACTAAACATTTCACACCCAGAGCAGAAAAGTGCGGGAGAGACAGGAGAAGCTGCCATGCTAAACCGGCTAAGAGCTAGTAGCTGCGCTAAGCTTGCGGATTCCTAAAAACAAACAAAGTGAATAATGTGTAAATAATTTTGAGGTGATTCAGCAGAGGGAGTGCTTCAGTTAAGGCACGTGAAGATTACACTGTGAAACAAACCGTTATCTAGATCAATCTAACTACGCAGATTAAACAGCTAACAGATACATCAAAACACTGCTGTGCTCCGGAACAGGAAGTGATACAATACAGCAGTGAGAGCCAACCACCAGTAGAGTATATATATATATATATATATATATATATATATATATATATATATATATATATATATATATATATATATATATATATATATATATATACATATACACACACACTCAACAAAAATATAAATGCAACACTTTTGGTTTTGCTCCCATTTTGTATGAGATGAACTCAAAGATCTAAAACTTTTTCCACATACACAATATCACCATTTCCCTCAAATATTGTTCACAAACCAGTCTAAATCTGTGATAGTGAGCACTTCTCCTTTGCTGAGATAATCCATCCCACCTCACAGGTGTGCCATATCAAGATGCTGATTAGACACCATGATTAGTGCACAGGTGTGCCTTACACTGTCCACAATAAAAGGCCACTCTGAAAGGTGCAGTTTTGTTTTATTGGGGGGGGGGATACCAGTCAGTATCTAGTGTGACCACCATTTGCTTCATGCAGTGCAACACATCTCCTTCGCATAGAGTTGATCAGGTTGTCAATTGTGGCCTGTAGAATCCTCCTCTTCCACTCCTCTTCAATGGCTGTGCGAAGTTGCTGGATATTGGCAGGAACTGGTACACGCTGTCGTATACGCCGGTCCAGAGCATCCCAAACATGCTCAATGGGTGACATGTCCGGTGAGTATGCCGGCCATGCAAGAACTGGAACATTTTCAGCTTCCAAGAAATGTGTACAGATCCTTGCAACATGGGGCCGTGCATTATCCTGCTGCAACATGAGGTGATGTTCTTGGATGTATGGCACAACAATGGGCCTCAGGATCTCGTCACGGTATCTCTGTGCATTCAAAATGCCATCAATAAAACACCTGTGTTCTTCGTCCATAACAGACGCCTGCCCATACCATAACCCCACCGCCACCATGGGCCACTCGATCCACAACAGTGACATCAGAAAACCGCTCACCTACACGACGCCACACACGCTGTCTGCCATCTGCCCTGAACAGTGTGAACCGGGATTCATCCGTGAAGAGAACACCTCTCCAACGTGCCAAACGCCAGCGAATGTGAGCATTTGCCCAGTCAAGTTGGTTACAACAACGAACTGGAGTCAGGTCGAGACCCCGATGAGGACGACGGGCATGCAGATGAGCTTCCCTGAGACGTTTCTGACAGTTTGTGCAGAAATTCTTTGGTTATGCAAACCGATTGTTTCAGCAGCTGTCCGAGTGGCTGGTCTCAGACGATCTTGGAGGTGAACATGTTGGATGTGGAGGTCCTGGGCTGGTGTGGTTACACGTGGTCTGCGGTTGTGAGGCTGGTTGGATGTACTGCCAAATTCTCTGAAACGCATTTGGAGACGGCTTATGGTAGAGAAATGAACATTCAATACACAAGCAACAGCTCTGGTTGACATTCCTGCTGTCAGCATGCCAATTGCACGCTCCCACAAATCTTGCGACATCTGTGGCATTGTGCTGTGTGATAAAATTGCACCTTTCAGAGTGGCCTTTTAGAGTGGCCTCTAAGGCACACCTGTGCACTAATCATGGTGTCTAATCAGCATCTTGATATGGCACACCTGTGAGGTGGGATGGATTATCTCAGCAAAGGAGAAGTGCTCACTATCTCAGATTTAGACTGGTTTGTGAACAATATTTGAGGGAAATGGTGATATTGTGTATGTGGAAAAAGTTTTAGATCTTTGAGTTCATCTCATACAAAATGGGAGCAAAACCAAAAGTGTTGCGTTTATATTTTTGTTGAGTGTATATATACACATGTATACACATATATATATACACACATGTATACACATATGTATATATATATATATACATACATACATACATACATACCTACATATATATAGGGCAGCACGGTGGATTAGTGGTTAGCACTGTTGCCTCACAGCGAGAAGGTCGTGGGTTCAATTCCCGTGGCCTTTCTGTGTAGAGTTTGCATGTTCTCCCCGTGTTTGCGTGAGTTTCCTCCAGGTGCTCTGGTTTCCTCCCACATCCAAAGACATGTGGGTTAGGTGGATTGGTATCTTTAAATTATCTGTAGGTGTGTGTGTGTGTGTAGGTCTGTGTTTGTTTGTCTGTTTGTGGCCCTGCGACAGACTGGCGTCCTGTCCTGGGTGTACACCGCCTTGCGCTGGGATAGGCTCCAGCCCCCCGTGACCCACACATACGTGTGTGTGTGTCAAAGAGCTAGAAGAGAGTGAGAGGACATCCTCAACTGTAGGGATAAGTCACTGATTAAGAATGTTGACTACCTTCACAAATAAGTTCAGGTGACACTTGAAAGCAACCATTCCCAAATTTAAGAATGCAGTGCCCACTATAAAATCTGAAAAACAAGCTGTTAACAAATGGGATAAACACATTAGACTAAGATGAAGTATTTCCATATTTATATTATGTTAAACTTAAATTAAAAATAATTCCCATGCCTTTATTAATTCTGACTATACTGTTAAATCAAGCAAATGTTTTTGGGTAATTTTAAATTTTATTACAAAAATATAATTCATTCAATTCTCTCATGTTCCACCTACAGTAACTTCACATGCATTAAAGCATGAGCTTGTTCAAATAAGGAAAATAACGAGGCATTCAAACAACATCTTCAATTAAAAACAGGCTTCAGTTGAAATGTTTTTTTGTCTTTTTAATCATGACAAAAACCATAACAGCACCAGCACATGGGCACATTTAATGGTGAGAAATCAAATCCTAAAACACCAACTCAATCACAGAAACGTGACTTCTGTGAGCAACCTGCACTTGGACAGACACAGTGACAACACTGTAGCTGGCTCAAAAAAGTTAACTGCTCTAAGCATGGCACTGACTTCTAAATTAATCACTTCCTTCATCACAATGAGAAAGACTGAGGAGACTGTGACAAATGCTGCTTTAACCGAGCCAAGCAGCCAGCGGGACAGCAAAGACAGCAGCTCTCTGTGTGTGAGAGAGAGAGCGAGAGAGAGAGAGAGAGAGAGAGAGAGAGAGAGAGAGAGAGAGAGAGAGAGAGAGTGAGTGAGTGCATGTCATGACTAGCCGTAAGATGAGCAGGTGCAGATCCACAGTTGGAGTTTTCCGTCAGAGACGTCGGTAATACAACCCCTGGCAAAAATTATGGAATCACCGGCCTCGGAGGATGTTCATTCAGTTGTTTAATTTTGTAGAAAAAAAGCAGATCACAGACATGACACAAAACTAAAGTCATTTCAAATGGCAACTTTCTGGCTTTAAGAAACACTATAAGAAATCAAGAAAAAAAGATTGTGGCAGTCAGTAACGGTTACTTTTTTAGACCAAGCAGAGGAAAAAAATATGGAATCACTCAATTCTGAGGAAAAAATTATGGAATCACCCTGTAAATTTTCATCCCCCAAACTAACACCTGCATCAAATCAGATCTGCTCGTTGACATTGACCCTATGTGTCTTTTTGCAAGGAATGTTTTCACAGTTTTTGCTCTATGGCAAGATGCATTATCATCTTGAAAAATGATTTCATCATCCCCAAACATCCTTTCAATTGTCCAAAATATCAACGTAAACTTGTGCATTTATTGATGATGTAATGACAGCCATCTCCCCAGTGCCTTTACCTGACAAGCAGCCCCATATCATCAATGACTGTGGAAATTTACATGTTCTCTTCAGGCAGTCATCTTTATATATCTCATTGGAACGGCACCAAACAAAAGTTCCAGCATCATCACCTTGCCCAATGCAGATTTGAGATTCATCACTGAATATGACTTTCATCCAGTCATCCACAGTCCACGATTGCTTTTCCTTAGCCCATTGTAACCTTGTTTTTTTTCTGTTTAGGTATTAATAATGGCTTTTGTTTAGCTTTTCTGTATGTAAATCCCATTTCCTTTAGGCGGTTTCTTACAGTTCGGTCACAGACGTTGACTCCAGTTTCCTCCCATTCGTTCCTCATTTGTTCTGTTGTGCATTTTTCGATTTTTGAGACATATTGCTTTAAGTTTTCTGTCTTGACGCTTTGATGTCTTCCTTGGTCTACCAGTATGTTTGCCTTTAAAAACCTTCCCATGTTGTTTGTATTTGGTCCAGAGTTTAGACACAGCTGACTGTGAACAACCAACATCTTTTTTTTTTTTTTTTTATATTTATTTCATTCATTTAAAAGAAAAACAGAAAAGCAAAAAAACAAAAGCACCACAATACCAGAATGAAAAGGAGCAGAAAGAAGAACAAGTCTTATGATTTCTGCCCCTTTTAACAATACAATCTTTCAATATACAGCATCATAGTCAACATTATTTAACAGATTGCATTTCTTTAACTTGTTACATACCACTGACCCATTTCATAATTATGACCATTAATAGATTACATCACTGATAGGTTACATTTAAACTTAAGACACTCCAAACATTATTAAGTTTACTTTTTTTTTTTTGACTTTCTTGCAGCCCACTGACTTACTTCATAGTTTCATACTTACTTAATACATCTAATTTAATATGTTTTTTAAATAATTTAAGCGACCTTAATTCTTTAATTTCTTTATTAAGATTGTTCCATAATTTGACATCATTTACTGCAATACTCCTTTCCTTTGGTTCTAAATCTTGGTTTTTTAAAGACTTCTATTCCTTTCAATTTATAACTACTTACTCTTTTATCAAACATATTTTGAATGTTTGTTGGTAAAGTATTTTTATTAACTTGGTACATCGTTTGTAATATTTTCAAATCGACTAAATCATGAAATTTAAGTACCCTATACTTAATAAACAATGGATTAGATGGATCTCTAAAACCACTGTTAAAGCTCTTTTCTGCAAAATAAATAAAGGTTGTATATAGGTTGTATATGTTGATCCACAGATTTCTACACAGTAAGTTAAATATGGGACAATCAATGAATTGTACAATGTTAATAAACCATAACTATTTAATGAATATTTTACTTTATGCAAAACAGCAATGGCTTTCGCTATTTTTCCTTTTATGTAATTTATGTGTGACTTCCATGTAAGATCTTCATCAATCATGACTCCTAAAAATTTCATTTCTTTTACCCTTTGTATATCCATTCCATCTATTTGTAATGACACATTATTTTTTTTCGCTCTATCATTAAACAATATGAAATTTGTCTTATTAATATTTAGTGACAATCTGTTTATATCAAACCAATGTTTAACTTTTTCCAACTCTGTATTTATCACTTGTGCTACTTCCTGTATATCTGATCCAGAGTAAAACAGCGTTGTATCATCAGCAAATAAAATGCTGCCAAGCACATTGGATACATTCACAAAATCATTGATATACAAAATAAACAGTTTGGGTCCAAGTACCGATCCTTGTGGTACTCCATAAATAATGTTACACAATTCTGATTTGGTATTATTTATCTGAACAAACTGTTTTCTATTTTCTAAGTAGCTTTTTACCCACTGATGTGCAACACCTCTTATTCCATATTGTTGTAACTTGTGGAGCAATCTTGAGTGGTCTATAACATCAAAAGCCTTTTTCAGGTCAATAAAAATACTTACAAAATAATCCTTATCTATTGTTGTTGATATTTTCTCTATTAGTTCCATAATTGCCATAGCTGTCGAATGTTTTGTTCTGAATCCATACTGAGCATTATTTAAAATATGATGTTTCTCAATAAATTTATCCAATCTTGTTACAAAAACTTTTTCCATAATTTTAGAAAACTGTGGAAGCAATGATACTGGCCTGTAATTAGAAAAATTATGTTTGTCTCCATTTTTATATAATGGGACTACCTTAGCAATTTTCATTTCATCTGGAAAAACCCCAGTTGACAGAGACAGATTACAAATATAAGTAAATGGTTCAATAACAATTTCTATTATACTTTTTACAGTCACCATGTCTAAATCTTCATGGTCAGTTGATCTTTTGCTTACACAGTTTTTTACAATATTTCTTATTTCATCTTTTTCCACATTGTCCAGGAAAATACTATTGACCGTATTTACCAATGTACATAATTTATCTTCTATTATTGGTTTATTTCCCACCAGACTTGACCCTACATTTGAAAAATAATCATTAAACCCATTTGCAACTTCTTTTATATCATATATCTCTTTATTTTCCTTAAAGTAATTTGGAATAGTTTCTTTCGTTCCATCACTATCAATCACACTTTTTATAATTCCCCATGTTACCCTCATATTATCTTTACTCTTATTTAGTTTTTCACTGTAATAATCTTTTTTTTGTTTCCTAATTATTGTTAATAGTTTATTTTTATATTTTTTGTATTTATGTTCTGATTCCTTTGTTTGCAATTTTAAAAAGCACCTGTATAAACAGTTTTTCTTTGCACAAGCATTTTTTATTCCCTTTGTCAGCCATGGTTTATTTACTCTTTTCTTACTAATTTCAATTAATTTACAATTTTTATTGTATGATTTCATCAATATTTTCATAAAAGAGTTATATGCTACATTAACATCACTGACATAAACTTCTTCCCAGTTTTGATTTTTAAGGTCATATTTTAATGCCAGGCTTTTACTGACTTATCTCTTTTAAAGTTTATATCAGTTTTTTTGTTGTACCTATTTTTAGATTTAAATATTGAAAAAATTGGTAAATGGTCGCTAATATCTGTCATGAAGATCCCATTCTTGATAATTTCATCTGTTCTGTTTGTAAATATATTATCAATTACCGTTGCACTTTGCGATGTAATTCTGGTTGGTTTTGTTATCAAGGGGAATAACCCCAAACTATACATTGAATTCACAAAATCACTTAATCTTTGGCAGCTGGAGCTTTCTATGTTAATATTAAAGTCCCCACACATAAAAGCATTTTGTTTTTAATTTGATGGAATAATTCAATTATTTTATCTGTAAATTTCACAACACAAGAATCTGGTGCTCTGTATACACAACTGATTAAAATATTCTTAGATGTTTCATGTACAAGTTCCACTGTTACAATTTCTATGACATCATTCATAATTGTCATTTCTTCAACAATTGTACACATCAGATCTGTTTTTGTATACAGAGCAATACCACCGCCTTTTTTATATCTTCTGTTTACAAAATACAGCTCATATCCCTCCATTTGAACTTCATCCATGAGATCATCTTTAAGCCAAGATTCAGTGATTGCAACAATACTAAATCTATTTTTAAACTGATTTAAATAATCTTTTATTTGTGACATTTTACAATACAAGCTTCGACTGTTTATATGTATGAGTGACAGGGTATCTTCTGCAATTTTTTCACTATTCAGCTGTTCTACTGTATAATACTCACAACCAAATCGTTTTTAAGTCAAATATACTTTCATCAATATTAGTGTCTATGTCATATATTTTATCCTCTGTTTCCATGTTTGATCTGATTTTTTGTTGGTCCAATTACCAACAGATGTTATATTTGATTGTCTATTCAGGTCTGTATTTCGTAAGGTCCTCCATGTTTTTGATTTGTATACCGTTTGTTCCTTCTTTCACTCTAATCCACACCCTACAATTCCAGACCCATGTAGCAACAATATGTTTCTGTTTTCTTAGTAGTCTTGCTTCCCTAGCAATATCTGCATTTTTTTTTGTTAGATGCTCATTTATATAGACACTCGTTCCTTTCAAATTCTTTGCCTGTCTTAATAACTCATTTTTATATTTTCTGCTTGTAAATCGTATAACAATGTTAGTTTATTTTTTCTATCTTTAGTTGGAATAGTATAACAGTCTGATAGTGTCTTGATGGATGACAACACCTTTTTGATATAAAAAGTTTGTAACTTGTTCCAATGATTGTCTTTCTTCAGGTTTTGCAACATTGCGTGATGATTTACCCTCTTTTAAGAGTTTGATAATCCTCTCCTTTGTTTCAATTGACATCTCTCGTGTTGGAGCCATGATTCATGTCAGTCCACTTGGTGCAACAGCTCTCCAAGGTGTGATCACTCCTTTTTAGATGCGGACTAACGAGCAGATCTGATATGATGCAGGTGTTAGTTTTGGGGATGAAAATTTACAGGGTGATTCCATAATTTTTTCCTCAGAATTGAGTGAGTCCATATTTTTTTTCCCTCTGCTTGGTCTAAAAAAGTAACCATTACTGACTGCCACAATTATTTTCCTGATTTCTTATAGTGTTTCTTAAAGCCAGAAAGTTGCCATTTGAAATGACTTTAGTTTTGTGTCATGTCTGTGATCTGCTTTTTTTAAACAACTGAATGAACATCCTCCGAGGCCGGTGATTCCATAATTTTTGCCAGGGGTTGTACCCCTATCCTTCCTGTTTCATTTCGAATAGCAAATCAGGGTGCGTTTTGAAGCATAACAGTAACTTCTTGATCCAAATCATTATGCGGTCACTTCCGGGTGTTCTTAAGGCTACAAGCACCTGGAAGTGACCACGTAAGCTCAAACATCTGTAACTGGGCTAGTCCTAGTGAGCACAGCATGAACTTGTTTGATTGTGTTCCAATGGAGTAAAAATTTGAAGCAAAAGCAACGTTTATGTGGCTGTGATTTCTCCAATCACAGCCACATAACCCCATAACTTCTTCTGGGTTGTCTGGGTGTCTTGGTGGCTTTCCTCACTCTTCTACTTCTTGCACAGTCACTCAGTTTTTGAGAACTGTTTACTCCATGCAGATTTACCACAGAGTGCCATATTGTTTTTCTTTCTTTGTAATTGATGTAAATAAAGTCCGAAACATATTCAGTAGCAGCTTTACCATCAGAGAGCCTCATCCACAACTACCACAAAAGACTCCAAGCTGCCGTTGATGTTAAAGAGGCAATACACAATATTAAGAACAGGGGTATGTAAACGTTTGATCAGGTTCATTTGGGTAGTTCTCTTGTCATTTTGATTTAAAAAGAGGTAACAGCTGTTTGACAATGAATGGCTTGACCCAACCACTAACCATGAGTGAAAAAAAAAAGTTGTGTGTCATAATATATATATATATATATATATATATATATATATATATATATATATATATATATATAATCTCGAAAAAGGGGCAAAATCAGATGGCACTTGACTGTGCAAATGTTCAGGCAGACTTTAGTTCCATCTTTGGTCCATTGAGGTTCAGTTGCAGTTTGTGCAGCAGTTTAAATATGGTTCTTGTTTCAGCAAATCAATAAGGAAATGGACAATTAACTGTTAATTGTTTACGTTAGACTGGACCAGAGTCCAGCTGCTCAAGCTTTGTGCTACAGAGTCACGGCAGCTAAATTAATATGAAATGACCTCACAGTGACTTTTGTATCAACTGCAGACTTTGGAAAACTGTTCTGGCTGTGAGTATTTGCTGCATCATATTACAGTTGTGTTTGTGTGCCTGTGAAAACATACATGCATGACTTACTCAGCTTTAGAGCCTTAAATTCAGGCAGATGGGATGATGCACAGAGCTGATAGAAAATATGGTAATTCCTCTCCTCTTCTGCCTGGGGACAAAAAGTCAAACTAGTCACACTGTGACAGAAATGTCCACAACACACATCTCACAGATAATAGACTACAACCAATATAAGATTAATGGAGGTAGTACACATAAAATTATGTAAGTAGCTCCAAAAGGAGCTGCATATTCAGCTCTTAAATTTGGGTTCTGAAAAATATAGTTGAGGACCTGTGAGTCTAATACTTCAGACCATGTTGGCAACTTTTAACATGCACAATAACCATAACACAATAAAAACAGCAGTATCACGTTGCTTGTGAAGCCTTGTTGCTAATCGTAGTTTCATTTGCAATTTTGCCACTGGTAGTAATGACCTGATAGTGCAGCAGTTTGTAAGAGACTACAAACGCAATGCCACAGTTTTGCTGTTGGGTTTTGTCCACCCCACCCCCCAACTTTTTTTTTTTTTGCATAAGAACCGCAGAACAGGTCCACATTACAATGATGGGCCACTCCTCAAAGTACAGAAGGAAGACCCATCAGCAGCGTAATAAGTTGTATTACTATATGGCTATGACAGAACATGTGCTCTGATTGGCTGATTTCCGGTCCGATTATTTTCCCTTATCAGACCGTTACCATGACAATCGGGCAGGATCGTATATCGGATTTATGATACGATACGTTATACTTTATTGTCCCTTCCGGGAAATTTGTCTTGGACTCCAAGAGCTGCACAAATAAATCTGCCATGGCATAATTACATAGCTCATGCATATTGCACATAACTTAATACAGACACCAATATTGCACATACCCCTTTTGCTCAACAGTCTTGCACAGATAAATCATGCATATTGCACATATCCCTAATACACATACCCCTACTGCACAGCTGTCTCACATATGGTTAAAAGGAAAATGCTGACAATATAGTGAATGACAATGAATAAATAACACTCAATAACAATGCCACCATGACATTAATGTACAATCCTACTATCTATCCCAGGAAGCATTATTTAAAACTCTAATTGACGTGGGCACAAATGAGATTTTAAAATGATTCAGTCGGCACTGAGGGACTCTGTATCACCTACCAGACGGTAGGAGTTCATACTGAGAATAGAGGATGTGGGAAGGATCTGACAAAGCTCGCTGTGCTTGTTTGAGAACAGAATGGACTGCAGGGAAGAATTTTCAGTCTTCCCTACAACTTTCATGGCAGTCTTCACCAGATGAGCAAGCTTAGATTTTAACTGGACAGAGAGATTACCGTACCAAGATGACATCCCATACCGGATAATGCTTTCCAAAACAGCCTGATAAAACAGAAACAAGATGTTCCGATCAACCCCGAACACCCTGAGTCTGCACAGAAAATATAGCATCTGCTGTAAACAGGAACATAAATTACTGACATGTTTCCCAGCTAAACTGGTTATCTAAGAAAATTCCTACATACCTGTAAAAGCTGACCTGTTTGATTTCTTTATCATGGATTACCAGAGGGGTATGATCAGCAATAGAGCGAGGGTCAATTGTCATCTCCTCAGTTTTCTTTACATTTATGGTAAGAAAGTTAGCATCACACCAGTGGACAAAAGACTGCACCTCCTTAAACTACAGTGATGGATCTGTGTCTTTGTGAAGTAGACTGAGGATGGCAGTGTCATCAGAAAACTTAAAAACATGGTTTCCATGAAAGTAGCTAATGCAATCATTAGTATAAAGAGTACAAAGAACAGGCGAACTGACACAGCCCTGAGGTACGCCTGTACTGATGTTTTTTGGATTAGAAATGGCGTTAACTCTGATATTTTGAATTCTGTCTGATAAAAAAGAATAAAACCATTTCATAATTACAGGGCTTACTGACAGGTGAATTAGTTTTTGGATCAGTAAATGAGGCTGTAATGTGTTAAAAGCAGAACTAAAATCAATAAATAAAAGACATGCGTAAGTCTTTAGGTCTTCAAGGTGTTTTAGTGACAGGTGAGTGATGCCATTAATGGCATCGTCTGTGCCCCGCCCTCTCCTATAAGCAAACTGTAGAGGATCTACATCAGAATTTATCTCTGACTTTAAAATAGACACCATAAATTTTTCTAAGCATTTCACAACAACAGAAGTTAAAGCTACAGGTCTAAAATCATTGTTAACTGTTGGCCAGGGTTTTTTGGTGAATGGAAAAATAATTGATTTTTTCCAGAGTAAAGGAACTGTGTGATGGTCTACAGAATGCTGGCAGACCAGGCACCAGGCTGGTGTGAGCTCCTCTGACAAAGTCTTTAAAAGAAAAGATGAGATGCCATCTGGGCCAGCAGACTTATTTTTCTGAACCCCACTAAAAAGTGACTTGATTTTTCCTGTATCAACTACTAACCTTGTGTGCAAATCAGTTGGTATAATGGAATTTAAAATATTAGCACAATACAAAGAAAAATCCTGAGTCTCAGATCTCAAATAAAAGTCATTGAGCTCATTCGTTTTTTTCTGATCATCATCTATTACAAAGCTTTTCCTTTTTATTGTCATGTTAGCTGCCACTTTCATTGAATCCCAAAGTTTTTCAGAGTCCATTGAGGCAAAATTCTGCACGATGTTGTCCTTGTGCCTCTTCCTTGCATACCTTAGCATCCGATTCAGTTGTTTTTGCACAGTTTTTAATGCCATCCGGTCATGATTCTTAAAAGCCATTTTCTGGGTTGATACAGTCTTTAACTTCTTTGGTTATGTAAGGCTTGTTGTTTGGATACACAGTAATATCCTTTTTGGTAACCACACAGTCAGTGCAAAACTGTATGTAGTCTGTTATAGTATCTGTAGCCTCATCAATGTCCAGTGTATGAAAAATGTCCCAATCTGTACAGAGGAAAGAAGCCTTTAAAGCCTCTATGTTATCGCTAGACCAAACAGACACTGTCTTGATCTGTGGCTTGCTGCTCTCTGATTTGCATGAAATAAAGCAAAACAAAAAGTAAACAAAGAAATTATGAGCGACTAAGATGACCATTCTCCAAGCAAATTTTATTACACTACCGAGTTTGAATTGGAGGAATTAACAGTAAACAAGCTCGAAGTGGACATGCAAAATGAAGACCAACAAGATGAAAACACAGCCATTCATACTGTAGAGACAAACTCGGAGAGTCCAGAACACGTCAACTCCATGACACTAGACCCTCCCAAGGGTCCACCTATTTCTTCCCCTCTCTCTCTTGTTCTCTCTCATTCACTTTGATTTTCTCTTTCTTTTTGGCTGCTACTTTGGAGTCTCAACAGTTCATCATCTGCCTCCACCTTACCCAAACTAGAATAATTTTTTTTTAAATCATCAGCATATTACACAGGGCAGACTCAAAGTACAGTATTTGGCAATGAGTGAGTGTGTTGTGTACAGGTCTGTGATATATGCACTTCCTCATACAACCCCAATTCCAATGAAGTTGGACTATTGTGTAAAATGTAAATAAAAACAGAATACAATGATTTGCAAATCCTCTTCAACCTATATTCAATTGAATACATCACAAAGAGAAGATATTTAATGTTCAAAACTGATAAACTTTGTTTTTGTGCAAATATATGCTCATTTTGAAATGGATGCCTGCAACACATTTCAAAAAAGCTGGGACAGTGGTATGTTTACCACTGTGTTACTTCACCTTTCCTTCTAACACTCAATAAGCGTTTGGGAACTGAGAACTGTTGAAGCTTTGTTGGTGGAATTCTTTCCCATTCTTTGTGGACTCATCAAACCACAGCACACTTTTCCACTTTGCGTCAGTCCATTTCAAATGAGCTCGGGCCCAGAGAAGGCGGCGGCGTTTGTGGATGTTGTTGATATATGGCTTTCGCTTTGCATGGTTGCACTTGTAGATGTAGCGAGAAACTGTATTAACTAACAATGGTTTTCTGAAGTGTTCCTGAGCCCACGTGGTAAGATACTTTACATAATGATGTCTGTTTTTAATGCAGTGCCGCCTGAGGGATCAAAGGTCACGAGCATTCAATGTTGGTTTTTCGGCCTTGCCGCTTACGTGTAGAAAGTTCTGCAGATTGTCTGAATCTTCTCATTACATTGTGGACTGTAGATGATGGAATCCCTAAATTCCTTGCAATTGAACGTTGAGAAACATTGTTCTTAAACTGTTGGACTATTTTTTCATGCAGTTGTTCACAAAGTGGTGATCCTCGCCTCATCTTTGCTTGTGAATGGCTGATCCTTTTGGGGATGCTCCTTTTATACCCAATCAAGACACTCACCTGTTTCCAGTTAACCTATTCACCTGTGAAATGTTCCAAACAGGTGTTATTTGAGTATTCATCAACTTTCCCAGCCTTTTGTTGCCACTGTCCCAGCTTTTTTGAAATGTGTTGCAGGCATCCTTTTCAAAATGAGCAAATATTTGTACAAAAACAATAAAGTTTATCAGTATGAACATTAAATATCTTGTAAAACAAAAAAGGAGAGTTCTCCGTGCTTCTGTATAGCAAAAACAATTATGGTGCAACCAGATAGGACTGACTTGTAAAAGAGAAAAACAGCTGGTGCAACACAGAAATAAGTGCTGGAAAATTTTAATAAGGTGCTGAAAACATGCAAAAGAGACTAACATTTCGATGTGAAAGTCACATCTTCATCAGAGTCCGTAAAAATATCTTGTCTTTGTGGTGTATTCAATTGAATATAGGCTGAAGAGGATTTGCAAATCATTGTACTGTGTTTTTATTTACATTTTAAACAACGTCCAAACTTCACTGGAATTGGGTTGTAAAACAAAGGCAGAGAACTCATCACAGACGTTTCAAGCATGCTACAAGGCAATTATAACATGCACACTGGAATACATTGCTATGAGGAACTGACACCAACAGTGTTCGGCAGCTGGCAACAACCTTGTGATTAACGTGCAAATAGTTTACAGTCAAACTTTTTTTTTTTTTTACATTTCCAAAACATTGTGATAACCCTGCACCCGTTGCAAAATGAATACCTGCAATGCACAACTGTATGTGTGTTAAGGTGATCACAAACAAGGTTTTTGTTGCAAGTGTGAGAGGGGTTATACATAAACCCCTCTTCTAAACAATCAAAATGAGTCATACTAAGCAATATTTTACTAGTATTACGAAGCATTACATCAGCATATAGTGCAACAGTATACAGCAGCTTAAAAATCTTATGCGAGTTTATAAATGAAAAATCTTGTTTTGTCTGTTTAAGAGATTGTGTCTTACATTAAGGGCAGATAACATTTTCTGACTAGGAATGAGAAATAAACTTGATTTGATTTTGTGTTTTTGCAGTGCATACAGCTGGTGATGAGGTGAGTTTTGGACAAATTGCAATTCAGGAGAACATTATTTTCTATGGTTTATTTAGATAGTGAAACAGATATAATATAGGAGGCATATGTAGCCCACAAAATAAGATAACTTTAATAAATCTGCTCAGTGATTGCAGACAGTGTGATCTCTATGTCTTAATACAGGGCTGGAAACTAAATGTCAAGGCCTCAGGTTGTAAAGTGCCCCACCTGTGACCTACTACACCCACACACAGAATGCAAACACAGACAAAAGGGTGCTCCAGGACCAAAGAATGTGAATAGTGTGAAGGAAAAAAGTTATCATGTTTTTTCAATCAACATCCTCATTCCAACAGTAGTGTGCATGTGTACATGTAGAAATGGAGTGTCCAAGAGGCTGCCCTACTGGCTCATAAATACACACTTCTGTTGTGTTTTCAACAGGTGAATGAAAAGTTGTTGGACTACTGCCCTGTCATGGATTGTCTGCAACATACCCTTTGAACACAAGGTTGATAATAAGCACACTTGGTACCAGAGTACCCAAGGTCAAAGGTGGACTGATTTTTTAATTGTGTCATTAGACCTGCGAGCGTGCATCTTGAGATACTTGGGTCTCTACAAAAAATATGCATGGATGGATATCTGGGACAGTACCTGTACAAGTATCCCACATCAATAACATTATCCGGTCTGCATACTTCCATTTACGTAACATCAACCGCCTCTGTCCCTCCCTCACGCCCCATAGCACTACTGTAATTCCCTTCTCTTTGGTGTCCCTCACAACAACTTCACTGGCTCCCGATTCGGCTCAGCACTGAATTCAAAATTCTCTTGTAAACATTCAAGACGATCCACAACCTTGTACCCTCATATCTGTCTGACCTCATCCGTGTGACCACTCCCTCTCGCACTCTCAGATCTTCCTCCTCCACTTACTTGACTGTCCACCCCTGCCCACCTCACCACTATGGGGGCAAAGCATTCAGCTGGTCTGCTCCCTAGTTCTGGAACTCATTACCACCTGTGCTCAAAAATATAAACTCTTCAAATACAAACTCAAAACTCATCTGTTTAAGACTGCTTTCACTAGCTGACAAGTTGCAGTGTCTAATTTTAATCTTTAATTTCCTATCTACTTAAATTTGTTTTTAATTGTTGTTTTACTTGTTTTTATTCCTCTGTGGTGTCCTTGGAGGCTGAGAAATCCAAATCAAATCAATCAAATCAATTTTATTTATATATTGTAAGGCAAAAGCCATATAATAATTACAGAAAAACCCCAACGGTCAAAACGACCCCCTGTGAGCAAGCACTTGGTGACAGTGGGAAGGAAAAACTCCCTTTTAACAGGAAGTAACCTCCAGCAGAACCAGGCTCAGGGAGGGGCAGTCTTCTGCTGGGACTGGTTGGGGCTGAGGGGAGAGAATCAGGAAAAAGACATGCTGTGGAAGACAGCAGAGATCAATCACTAATGATTAAATGCAGAGTGGTGCATACATAGCAAAAAGAGAAAGAAACACTCAGTGCATCATGGGAACCCCCCAGCAGTCTAAATCTATAGCAGCATAACTAAGGGATGGTTCAGGGTCACCTGATCCAGCCCTAACTATAAGCTTTAGCAAAAAGGAAAGTTTTAAGCCTAATCTTAAAAGTAGAGAGGGTGTCTGTCTCCCTGATCCGAATTGGGAGCTGGTTCCACAGGAGAGGAGCCTGAAAGCTGAAGGCTCTGCCTCCCATTCTACTCTTAAAAACCCTAGGAACTACAAGTAAGCCTACAGTCTGAGAGCAAAGTGCTCTATTGGGGTGATATGGTACTATGAGGTCCCTAAGATAAGATGAGACCTGATTATTCAAAACCTTATAAGTAAGAAGAAGAATTTTAAATTCTATTCTAGAATTAACAGGAAGCCAGTGAAGAGAGGCCAATATGGGTGAAATATGTGCTCTCCTTCTAGTCCCCGTCAGTACTCTAGCTGCAGCATTTTGAATTAACTGAAGGCTTTTCAGGGACCTTTTAGCACAACCTGATAATAATGAATTACAATAGTCCAGCCTAGAGGAAATAAATGCATGAATTAGTTTTTCAGCATCACTCTGAGACAAGACCTTTCTAATTTTAGAGATGCAAATGCAAAAAAGCTTAATATGCGCATTGAAGGACATATCCTGATCAAAAATGACTCCAAGATTTCTCACAGTATTACTAGAGGTTAGGGTAATGCCATCCAGAGTAAGGATCTGGTTAGACACCATGTTTCTAAGATTTGTGGGGCCAAGTACAATAACGTCAGTTTTATCTGAATTTAAAAGCAGGAAATTAGAGGTCATCCATGTCTTTATGTCTGTAAGACATTCCTGCTGTTTAACTAATTGGTGTGTGTCCTCTGGCTTCATGGATAGATAAAGCTGGGTATCAATGAAAATGTAAGCAATGCTTTCTAATAATACTGCCTAAGGGAAGCATGTATAAAGTGAATAAAATTGGTCCTAGCACAGAACCTTGTGGAACTCCATAATTAACCTTAGTCTGTGAAGAAGACTCCCCATTTACATGAACAAACTGTAATCTATTAGATAAATATGATTCAAACCACAGCAGCGCAGTGCCTTTAATACCTATGGCATGCTCTAATCTCTGTAAGAAAATTTTATGGTCAACAGTATCAAAAGCAGCACTGAGGTCTAACAGGACAAGCACAGAGATGAGTCCACTGTCTGAGGCCATAAGAAGATCATTTGTAACCTTCACTAATGCTGTTTCTGTACTATGATGAATTCTAAAACCTGACTGAAACTCTTCAAATAGACCATTCCTCTGCAGATGATCAGTTAGCTGTTTTACAACTACCTTTTCAAGAATTTTTGAGAGAGAAGGAAGGTTGGAGATTGGCCTATAATTAGCTAAGATAGCTGGGTCAAGTGATGGCTTTTTAAGTAATGGTTTAATTACTGCCACCTTAAAAGCCTGTGGTACATAGCCAACTAATAAAGATAGAATGATCATATTTAAGATCGAAGCATTAATTAATGGTAGGGCTTCCTTGAGCACCCTGGTAGGAATGGGATCTAATAGACATGTTGATGGTTTGGAGGAAGTAACTAATGAAAATAACTCAGACAGAACAATCGGAGAGAAAGAGTCTAACCAAATACCAGCATTACTGAAGGCAGCCAAAGATAACGATATGTCTTTGGGATGGTTATGAGTAATTTTTTCTCTAATAGTTAAAATTTTATTAGCAAAGAAAGTCATGAAGTCATTACTACTCGGGTCAATAGAGCTCTGACTCTGTCAACCTGGCTACAGTGCTGAAAAGAAACCTGGGGTTGTTTTTATTTTCTTCAATTAGTGATGAGTAGTAAGATGTCCTAGCTTTACGGAGGGCTTTTTTTTTTATAGAGCAACAGACTCTTTTTCCAGGCTAAGTGAAGATCTTCTAAATTACTGAGATGCCATTTCCTCTCCAACTTACAGGTTATCTGCTTTAAGCTGCGAGTTTGTGAGTTATACCACGGAGTCAGGCACTTCTGATTTAAGGCTCTCTTTTTCAGAGAGCTACAGCATCCAAAGTTGTGCTCAATGAGGATATAAAACTATTGACGAGATAATCTATCTCACTCACAGAGTTTAGGTAGCTACTCTGCACTGTGTTGGTATATGGCATTGGAGAACATAAAGAAGGAATCATATCCTTAAACCTAGTTACAGCGCTTTCCGAAAGACTTCTACTGTAAAGAAACTTATTCCCCAATGCTGAGTAGTCCATTAAAGTAAATGTAAATGTTATTAAGAAATGATCAGACAGAAGGGGGTTTTCAGGGAATACTGTTAAGTCTTCAATTTCCATACCATAAGTCAGAACAAGCTCTAAAGTATGGTTAAAGTGGTGGGTGGACTCATTTACATTTTGAGCGAAGCCAAATGAGTCTAATAACAGATTAAATGCAGTGTTGAGGCTGTCATTCTCAGCATCTATGTGGATGTTAAAATCGCCCACTATAATTATCTTATCTGAGCTAAGCACTAAGTCAGACAAAAGGTCTGAAAATTCACAGAGAAACTCACAGTAACGACCAGGTGGACGATAGATAACAACAAATAAAACTGGTTTTTGGGACTTCCAATTTGGATGGACAAGACTAAGAGTCAAGCTTTCAAATGAATTAAAGCTCTGTCTGGGTTTCTGATTAATTAATAAGCTGGAGTGGAAGATTGCTGCTAATCCTCCCCCTCAGCCCGTGCTACGAGCATTCTGACAGTTAGTGACTCATTTAAACTAACATATTCATCCTGCTGTAACCAGATTTCTGTAAGGCAGAATAAATCAATATGTTGATCAATTATTATATCATTTACTAACAGGGACTTAGAAGAGAGAGATCTAATGTTTAATAAACAACACTTAACTGTTTTAGTCTGTGGTGCAGTTGAAGGTGCTATATTATTTTTCTTTTTGAATTTTATGCTTAAATAGATTTTTACTGGTTATTGGAGGTCTGGGAGGAGGCACCGTCTCTACATAATTGGAGACGAGATGGCGCCTGTGTGTGTTCCGGCTGCTGCTTGCCTGTTACCATGTCTTTTTTGTTATTTTCCTGATTGTGTGTGCTGTCATATCAGCTTTGACGGATAGCGATTGCGTGAGTGCAATACAGATTTATGATCGCGACTCTCTTTTTAAAATTAAAGAGACAATGGAATGCCTCTTTCATGACTGGGATAGCTACAAGCAAACTTTCCCACCTCCGTTTGTGTGTTCCCCCTCCTCCCGGGAATACCTGATGTTGTGGCGACGTCCAGGTAGTCCGAAAAAGAGGAGAAGAGGCTGCAGAGCGGGTGTCCAGCTTCGGATCAGACGAGGAGTGTGGCGTGCGGCTCGTGGATACCGAAGCTACAGGTGGCTTCGTCCAGTTCCACTCTTGCAGGGCCATATGGCTGGTGGTGCGGCCCTGTTCACGCATCCCACCACTCCTCTGTGTTGCAGGACTCAGCCTGGACATCACTGGGTCCCCGATGGACGAGTCGCTTGGGTCCCGGGTCCGTCCCTGCTTTCCGTGTTTACATCTAGGGAGCAGCATGGGTTTCGCCGGTACAGTGGTGCCTCACGTGACCGTGGGAGATGTCTGCAGCCTATCCCGCTGTGTTCAGCGGACTCGACTACCGGCTCATTGTTGAGTCGGATTGGATTATTGAATGCGCGCTCTATTTCAAATAAAGCGTTCTCCATTAATGAGCTTTTTGGCAGGAAAAACTTGGACTTTCTTTTCCTCACAGAAACGTGGCAGAGGGAAAATGAATGCATCCATTTAAATGAGCTCTGTCCTGCGGGTTGCTTAGCGGTGGGATGTTCTTCTGAGTGACCATTGTTGTGTTTTCTTTGATTTGATGGTGCCATCTGAGCCTCGACCTGTTTCTACTAAGGCAGAAAGGAGAATTATCACAGAGACAACAGCTACACTTTTCTGTGATAAGTTCAACCCTTTACTTTTTAATAATCTCACTGAAACTGACTGTTTTATGAATAGCTTTAATAGCCACTGTGCCACTATCTTGAATCAAGTGGCACTACTCAAGGCTGATAAAGCTCCTCGTGAAAGTTTCTGCCCTTGGATAAATGATGGGATTATGACTCTAAGGAGAACATGTCGCCAGATTGAACGCCTATGGAAGTCAACAAAACTGGAGGTTCACAGGCTACATTTAAGAGACTTAATATCTTCCTTAAATAAGATGATAGAGGAGGCCAGGACGAGTTATTTTAACCGCCTGACTGCCTCCAATAAAAGAAATCCTAAAGTGCTTTTTGACACAATCAGCTATCTTGTGTCACCTGCTGCCATCACTCCTGTTATCTCTAAAACTAGTTGTGAGGAGTTCCTGGATTTCTTTATTGATAAGGTTAGAGTTATAAAGGACAACCTGCCTCCATGCCATGGTCCCCAGCACTGGGAACCTCCCACTCAGTGCTGGGCCTCACTTGAGCCTGTTACTGTAGAGGACATCTCAACCATCATGAATAAAGTGAAGCCATCCTCTGGTATTTTGGATGTTCTTCCGTTTAAACAGTTTGTGAATATATTTGACTCCATTGGGCCCTACATTACTAAAATGTTTAATATATCTTTGTCGAGTGGTGTGTTTCCCTGTTATTTTAAACATGCCATTGTGGAACCACAGTTAAAGAAGCTGGATTGGATTCTACAGAGCTCAAGAACTTTAGGCCAATATCTAAAACCCCTTTCTTGGCCAAAGTCTTGGAAAAGGTAGTCTGTGCTCAATTGAGATCATTTTTGCAGGCTAACAACATCCATGACACTTTTCAATCTGGGTACCGTGAGTTTCATTCTACTGAAACAGCCCTGTTGAAGGTGTCTAGTGACGTGATGATGGCAGCTGACACTGGCAAATGTTCTGTGCTGATTCTGTTTGATCTGTCTTTGGCGTTTGATACCGTTGACCATGGCATTCTGATAAACAGATTGCGGGATTTGGTTGGAATGTCAGGTTGTGTTTTAGAGTGGTTTACCTCTTACCTGACTGGTAGATGGGCAATGGAGTGTCGGAATCTGCAGATCTTCTGTGGGGTGTGCCACAGGGATCGGTCTTGGGACTTGTTTTGTTCTCGTATCTCCTTCCTCTCAGCAAGCTGATCCAGCAGTTCAGTGATGTGTCCTATCATTTGTATGCCGATGATCTGCAGCTGTACTGCTCTTTTAAGACAACTGAGCCACAGAAACTCTGCTCTCTCACAAATTGTTTGGCCAAAATTAAGGAATGGCTCACTGAGAACAGTCTGCAGTTAAATTCCAACAAGACTGACACTCTGATTGTAGCACCAGATAGTGCTGTACCTGGAATTAAGCAGCATCTCGGTAGCCTAAGCTGCACGGTCAAAAGCAGCCTGCATAACCTAGGTGTCATTTTGGATGGAGGGATGTCTCTGGAGCAGCACACAAATTACCTGGTTAAGAACTGTTTTTTTCCAAATTCGGAACATCTCTAAGCTCTGTAAGATGGTGACTTTAAAAGAGCTTGAGATGATTGTTCATGCGTTCGTCTCATCGCGTTTGGATTATTGTAACAGTCTCTTCACCTGTCTGAATAAGGAGGAGTTGGCCCGCCTGCAGGTTGTGCAAAATTCTGCTGCGCGCCTGCTTACCCGCACCCGCAGGAGGGACCATATTACTCCTATTCTTAATACTTTGCATTGGCTGCCTGTCTCCTACAGGATTCATTACAAAATCCTGGTACTGACTTTTAGAGCTCTGCATGGACAGGCACCGGAGTACATCAGGGACCTGATCCAGCCTTATGCTTCCTCCAGGAGCCTCAGGTCGTCCAATCAGAACCTGTTGATGGTTCCTCGGACCTGCTTTAAAACTCACGGGGACAGATCTTTTAAAGTGGTGGCGCCTAGCCTCTGGAATGAGCTTCCCTGTGCCCTTCGTTCTCTGGATTGTATAGATACTTTTAGAAGGCAACTAAAGACGCATTTCTTTAAGTTAGCTTTTTAGCCTAATATTGTATTTTATTGTTTTCGTATGTTATTTTTAGATTATTTTTGTATGCCATGTGCAGCGCTTTGTGACCCTGGTCTGTGAAAGGCGCTTTATAAATAAAGCTTACTTACTTACTTACAGGGATGGGGTATTGGGGGGATGGCAGGGGGAGAGAAGCTGCAGAGAGGTGTGTAAGACTACAACTCTGCTTCCTGGTCCCAATGTTGGATAGTCACGGTTTGAAGTGTTTAATAAAATTGGCCAGATTTCTAGAAATGAGAGCTGCTCGATCCAAAGTGGGATGGATGCCGTCTCTCCTAACAAGACCAGGTTTTCCCCAGAAGCTTTGCCAATTATCTATGAAGCCCACCTCATTTTCTGGACACCACTCAGACAGCCAGCAATTCAAGGAGAACATGCAGTTAAACATGTCACTCCCGGTCCGATTGGGGAGGGGCCCAGAGAAAACTACAGAGTCCGACATTGTTTTTGTAAAGTTACACACCGATTCAATGTTAATTTTAGTGACCTCCGATTGGCCTATAAAGGGGCCTATAAATAAAATGCATTATTATCATTATTATTATTATTATTACCTCTGGATTGAGAAACTGGGGTGGTGGTCCCCACCTTTAAAGAAGAGCCATAAGGAGATGACATGCACCACCACCCCCAAATCAGCAATACAAAGTGTCGGGGAATCACCCAAGTACTCCTTCATGCTAAATATGAACGGAATTGGTCAACCAGTTCTTGAGATAGCTTGCTAACAAGCGAAAACGGATGGACGGACATACAGACAGACAGACATGCTGATCGCTAATGCTGTGTTTACACATAACGTTGGCACGTCACGAATGCCACAAAGTATACATTCTTGGCCGCTGATCACGAATGTGATTCGGGGCAGAGGCGTCAGGTGTCCTCAGGAACTGTTGCAACCTGTTACCACGAGTTACAATTAATGGCCCGTGTTGCTGGAGAATTATCAGGAACCATTACGCACGGTCAAGAATAATGTTCCGTGTTGTTGCTTGCTATTGTGCATAATAGCGCATCGTTAAGTTCTGTCACATTGTGAATGAGGCGAATTCTCTCCACACACACACACACACACACACTCATCCAACCATCAGTTGCTGAACAATTCAGATCGCTCCTATTTGCTCCTCAAAATCCACACCAGAAGAACTTTGTGGCTGCATGCTTAGTTGGGCTCTGTGCCATGGAGTAGTCCAGAGAGGAGGAGGAGATGGAGAGATCCAGATGTGTGGCTCCACGCGGCTCTGGTCTTGTTCGTTTTCCCAAACATCAGGCACATGCAGCAGATGGAATACCTGCAGGAGCGCGCTGAGGAAAACTGGAACGAGACTTTTAGCCGACTTGGCGTCACTGTCCTCCTTCAGCATACTGCAGCAATAAAACTGAATGCTGTGCAGCAGGGTTTAATTGTGCGCACATCAGAGAAGAACACTGTCACGCTCTATTAAGGGTCACCACTAATCAAGATGGATCAACACGCTCAGTTGCGACCTCCGAGACATGAGATGAAATGAGGGTGGTGCGTGACATTTGTGGAAGATTTTTTGACAGCCAAAAACATGCTCCACAAAAATCACAAATATCAATGCACCAACACGCACTATTAAAAAACCTATTCAGAGCTGTGCCAAGAATGACGCAAATATGGCATTCTTAATGCATCTTGCCTATGCGCAAACGCACCTTAATAATAAGAGCTGAAGAATGTGCAATAGTTAGCGGGTTAGCTAAACAACACATTAAGCGGTATTTCATGCCAAAACTATTTCAGTAACATGTCCACAGACAGAAGTATGACAGTACTTTCTGTGCAATTCACTAAACTGGACCCAAAAAAAGGTCAGAAGTGCAAAGAACATTAAAAAATTTCTCCTGTTATTGCTGCCCAGAGCAGTCATGCTTGATTGTGAACTGGGAGAATGTGGGATTTGTACAAGCTGACAAATAGGAATTCAGACGTCAGAGGACGAAATTCCAACTTCAGAGTACAAATGGGACCCACCATTATGCTATGCTAACAACAGCTGACTACTTCTTCTATTCTATGCCTCCTGGTACTGTATGTGGTGCTGCTCTCAGTGGTGAACAAAACAACAGAGGCACCACCAAAGTGCTACAGCACAGTAACAAAAACCTGAATAAGATCCCTGGTCTTTCATTAAATTTAGCTGAAGGTAAGCAATGCAATCTTTGGTTTATTCTAATTCATCATGGAAAATTAATGTCTACGTTTTTGTACTGGATCATATCACTGAATCTAATTGTAGCCCATGTTTCCCGTTACAAATGCACATCCTCAAAAACCATACATAAATGTATTAAATACTAAAAATTGGGAATATGTAATAGCATAAGGTCAGCTAAGATGTCAGCCAGTCAGGAGAAAAATGTTTTGTTCTGTATGGTGCCCCTCTCCTGTCCAGCGAACAGAGTTTGACAATATACCAGGTCACTGCTGTGTGCGCAGCAATTCTGGAGTCATGTGAAAACCACTGCAAGTCAATAAACATCTGAGTCACGCTCTGAAGAATATCAAGTCTGTGCATATACCAGTATGCCTTCATTCACCAAGATTATTTTCTCAGCAAATGGAAAGCAGGAGTGTAAAAACGTCTGTTTATGGAAAATAAGCAAAATCTTTTCCCATTTTTGATGAAGTTCTGCACTGATTCATGCTTTTGTGTTCTTCACAACTGATGACTGTAATAGTTCATTTTTTGGTTCGTTATTTGTCTTTTGGCTGCTCCCATTTGAGCAGGATCACAAACTGAAAATACACTGAATGGAAAAATGTGTATTTCTAAAAAATGAATGAATTAATTTAAAAAACCTCCACAAATGTAAGAATCTTTAACTAGAGCATCGCGCTTGTGGAGCGCAAACCCCCGCCAACACTAGTTTCCAATTCCACAAATTTTTACCTTGGAAAAATTTCAAGGTCAAAGTCCCATTCGAAATGGCTTTTCATAAGCTAAAATATAATACAAAAAATATACAGATCACAAGGGCATTTCAATGTTAAAAAGAATCAAATATCAGCAAAATCCGCAATACTGATCAGACGCGGAGCAAACTTAGTCTATTCACTGAGAGTGCCAGTTAGTACCTCATTGTCACAAATGAGAGTGATTGAGGTACATCTCATTGAGATATAATGCAAAATGTACTACACCAAATGGGCTTTTCAATATTAAATTCAAATGTCTACAAAATCCACAATCCCGATCAAACTTTGTCAGGTGATAGTGAGTGCCAGTCTGCACCTCACTTTTAAATATGAGAGTGGATGAAGCACGTTTGATTAAGATATAATGTAAAATATACATTAAATGGGCTTTTCAATATTAAATTTAAATGGCCACAAAATCTGCAATCCGGACCAAATCCGGCTCAAACTTTTGTCAGTTGATAAAGGACATTGTCCTACATAATGCTCTCAAATATGAAAGACATTTGACCTTTTTTGACAATTTGTTCAATGTTATAGAGACTTTTCCAATTTTCCAAGATTTTTCCTGACTTTGCCCATTGACCTTGAAAACTGAATCAGTTCTTGCCTATCAGGATATGAATCTTCAGTAAAAAATTTCATAACAATATATGCAAAATTGTGGGTTCCAGGCTGTTCACAAACAAACAAACAAACAGACAAAGGCAAAAACATAACCACCTCCAACTTCATTAGCAGACGTAACTATCCACTGCAATGACTACTATTGGAATTACAGGTGAGTACAGTTACAGGTAATTTGGTGGACAATTATCTGATGTTGTCTCCCTTGTTGCCTTCCTGCTGCTTGAGCAGGGTTGCCACAGAAGATAAGTCACAGAGACCACACTGGGATTTCGCACAAGTTTTACGCCGGTTACCCTTCTGGACACAACTCCAGTTTTAGTTGGAAAATCATACACAACTTCTGGTCTTCCAAAGAGGTCTCCCATCAAAGTACTAACCAGGACCCACTCTGCTTAGCTTCTGAGATCTTACAGGATCAGGCTGACACAGAACGACTGGTGTATTTAATTTTCTCATTTACCACATAAAAATACAAGATGTCTTCAGATGAATGAGGACACGCCTGCTCAAGTTTCAACTGAAAGTGGGAGATTTTAATCATATTACTGCTGTGGTGGCCTCCCTTCACAGGCTTCTCACTGGCGGCATGGTGGATTAGTGGTTAGCACTGATGCCTCACAGCAAGAAGGTCATGGGACTGCTTCCCACCTTTTCTGTTTGGAGTTTGCACGTTCACCCTGTGCGTGCATAGGTCTCCTCCAGGCACTCTGGTTTCCTCCCACTATCAAAAAACATGCATATTTAGGGTCTGCGCATTTCTCTACAGCTGAGAAAGACTATCTCTGCATCTGGACTTGGTCCCCAGGTGCCAGACTGTGGCTGCCCACAGTGGTTGGATTTTGTCTAACTAATTATAATGGGTTAAATGCAGATGACAACTATTTGCTGTATGTATGTACACTGAACAAAAATATAAACACAACACTTTTGTTTTTGCTCCCATTTTTCATGAGCTGAACTCAAAGATCTAGAGCATTTTCTTTATACACAAAGACCTACTTATCTCAAATATTATTCACAAATCTATCTAAATGTGTATTAGTGAGCACTTCTCCTTTGCAGAGATAATCCGTTCCACCTCACAGGTGTGGCATATCAAGATGCTGATTAGACAGTATATTATTGCACAGGTGTGCCTTAGGCTGGCTACAATAAATGGCCACTCTAAAAGGTTTAAGAAGAATTCAGCAGGCTGTACAGCTTTTGCTTAACCAGCTCATATTCTGCCTGTGGATATTGGCATACAACATAGATCTGCATACATTTTACTACCTTAATTTTTGCTGTCTGTTAAATATTTATTTATTTTTATTTTTTTTTACTTTGAATCTGTTCCGATGTATACTTGCATTTTTCTATATTTAACATTTGTGTTTTAATATTTTATTATAGAGAGCACTTTGAAATTGTCTGTCGAAAGTGACTACATGACAATTGGTGGCAATTCCAAATGTTGTTGCACTCACCTGAAACACCACTCGTGACTTCTCGAGCAGATATGTTCTCATATTAGCACCAATGATGCGATAGTGATTGTCAAAGCCAATCTCAATGTATTTTCCAAAGCGACTGCTGTTGTCATTTCGGGTGGTCTTTGCATTTCCAATGGCCTGTATGAGAGAAAAAAGAAATAAACACAAAGACAGACAATAAGTTTGGAGACTGTTCTGAATGCATGTCAGCTCGTCTTTTTCAAGTGTAGACATGATACCTCAAAAAAGTCTGGTGACAAACTAAATCAGTGAAATTTACACACATATAAATCCTACCACCCACTAAGAAAACAAATTCAACCCTAACTCAAACAGTCTGAGGATACAACTGTCAAAAGCTCTCAGTCGTCCAGCCAAGAAATATCTCCAAGTCACCTGTATGTGGTGAAATATCTTTAAGACCAATAAGAAGCCCATTTGCTGGAAAATGTTATAGACTGTATCCCAGAATACAACGGCATCAGTATGAAATATTATCTTTATAGCAATCATGGCTTATCCAGCAAAACACAGACAAGCAACAAGTTACAAATAAAATGTAGAATGTTAAATTTGAATATGCCATATTCATTGGCATAACCATCATTCTTAAACTAGTATGCCACCATTCTTTATGAGTTACAAGATAAAACGGTTCGCAGATGTTGAGCCGCAAAGGGTAAAGGAATAGTACGCCTGAATGGATCCCTGTACCTTTACACACGCCTTGTTTGATTTAGACCAATGACAATATTAATAGGTTGTAACATTTAAATTCTAGTTTGGTTTAAGTTCATACTAAACAAAAAAGACAAAAAAAACAAAAAAAAAATATATCTGTCATTGCGGGCGACTGGGCACGGACAAGGGACTCTGAAAATGCATACCGCCCTCCAAAAGCATGTTAGTGTATTAGTGTGACAGGATTTCCTGTGAAATACAGTGATCAACAGCTTTTGCAAACATTTTAAGATAGACAATCACCAAATAATGTATGTGATAAACAAACAACATACCGCTGTCCACGGGCCAGTGTTTATTTCTGCACTGCGACACATAAGAAGAAGAGGATTATGGATAATCAAACAACGCAGAGGCTTTTTGACATGCAAGGTGGTACAGGGCAGCATCTGAGCTGCATTTCAAAAGTAGCTGACTGGTTGCATTTATGGTTAGGTGAAGGGCTTCAACACAACAACAGCAGATCAAATATAAAAACAGCACAAAGGGACATAATTGCATTGTTTTAAAATATACAATCTTCACAGGAACGATAAGTTAAAGCCATTTCCGCTCCTGGTTTCTTCGACTATGTTTTCTAAAACTAGTATGTACTACTGCCCCCAGTGGCAACACAGAGCTGTGAAGGTGCCCAGACACACAACCGGCATAAAGAATGCGGTTGAGGTAATGATACTGTTAATGGTCAGTAATGCAGAAATAAAATCCAGCCTTAATCAAGCAGGGAAAACCCACAGTGGTCACATGATGGTTACTCAGCGTTTACATTAGTAGGTTACATGAATTTCTAGCAGTTTAGCTAATTAATTCACAGATATCTCATATTATCACCTGGTTGGCCTGCTTGGCTTTCACACCACACACACACACACACACACACACAAAAAAAACAGACAAACCAAAACTTAAGTGGTCTCTGTTTCACTGTGGGCGCCAGAATGTGAATGAAAGCTTCCACACCAGACTGAACAAATTGACGCTGACAGAAAAAGGAGGCTGTCGGGTGTGAAAACGTTGCAAGTCTACAAATGCAACAGTCATCATCGTAAATTTAGATCCCGTTAATGTGGAGTGATTGTCAGTGGTGGAACTTTTTATGCTGCATATTATTCTACTGTAAAGTAATCACACACACGTTGCTGGTGAGCACAGAAGACAAGGAGGCATTTAGCAGAGCAAGAATCACAATTTCTCCTTGCATCAGCTAATGAATAGTAGCAGTCTCACACACACACACACACACATACACACACACACACACACACGTATTACAAGGCTGTTGCAACCAGCTAAACCATATGCAGACTTTGCGGTTGAAGTGACATCACTGCAAGGAAAGAAAGCTTTCTATTCATGGCACTAGCTCAACTCTGATTAGCCTGCACTGGGAAAAAGTGGTGGTTGGAAGGGAGGGCTGTTAGCAGTGCGGTTGGAAAGAAGAGGGTGGGGGGACAGCAGGAGTTGGAACACAGAAGGGGAGGGTGGAGAGGTGGTAACTGCAAGAGGTGAAACGGTGAAAGGGGAGGTGGAGGGACCATGGATTACACTGTGTCACACATTGACGACTGAGCCAGGGTATGCTGACCATTATTAAAAATGGCATATATGGCATATATCTAATAACTTATGGGTAGGTTTTGTATAAGTTAAGAGCACACTGAAGCATGTTGAAGCACACTGATACACATTGTAATACAAAGAATATGGCGAAAAATTTTGGGCATGCACAATATTTTTGACGCATGCCAGCGAATGGCTCACACGTCCTGCATATGTGGGACATAAGTTGTAGTCAAGTTATATGATTTTTGACACTCGTTTCTTGTAAGTTAATCAAAAGCTGAAATACGTTCATTGATGCTGTCCATTGATTGGCTGAACAACTGAAAGCTACAGTCCTCATATGAACAGTTCAGACTGTTTCATATATTAAAACCATTCACACACTGAGTAAAAATAAAGTCTTAATCTTACCTGTTAGTTTCGGTCGGATTCATCATCACAGCCTGACGAAAACATAACCACATAAAGCGTCCTGATTTTGGAAAACGATGTCTGAAAATACTTTAATTCTTTGTCTTGGCTGTAGTGTTTTACAGAAGTCCCTCTCTGTTTTGTGCGTTTCTCAGCCTGAACCAGAGGATGCTGGCACTTTGTGCCACAACAAGACAATTAACTTATTTTAAAAGTTGCAAGAGTCACAGCGCCTCATTCATTCACATCAGCGTTTATCACAGGCATCAGTCGACTCTTCAGCACTTTGCACGCGATGAAAATAAATCCCATGATCCACCAAGAAAAAATAATTTTTTTTTTTTTAAATGTTAAATTACTCTCTTTGGCTTCCTGGAGGGGAGAGGTCGTGCGATAGCGTACGTGTGCTCAATGACGTGCATCATCTATGTGTTCTGCCTGCCAAACAAAAGGGTTCTGCAGGCAGTGGAAATATAAACCAAGCCAGACATAAAAATTCTGACCCGTACCATACCGACCAGGACCACTCGGTGGAAACAAGACTGTTAGCATACACTGGCTAAATCGCCATGGTGTGACAGCTGCATAACTTATTCAATGTATTCAGCATATTCAATGCATTTTTCATACATCGGCATACACTAGCTAAATTGGTGACAGGGCCCTTACCAAACAAACGAATCGATGACTAGAATGTTTTTACTTGAACTATGTCAATGACCCATATTACGCCCTTGACAAATTATTTAAAAAAAAATTATCAGAGATTTTGAGAAAATTGCCTTGAAGTGCTCAAAATGGCTATTTTTGGCATAAAAGTGGCCACCATTTCCAAACAAATGGATATACAAATATGATTTGTAGATCTGCTGTTTGATCCATGAGTCAAACAGCGGGGAGAAAGTAAGACCACCAAGGAACAATGTCAATGACCCATATTACACCCTTGCCAAATTACAAAAAATGTTCGACAGATTTTGAGATATTGTAACAAATGGATGATGCTACGACCGATGCCGCACCACGACATAGGGTTAGCGACCTATCGGCTGGTAACCCCCCCCAAATCCTTTAAAATCCTTTCCTGTACAACAAAACAGCAAACCAATAATAATATGGGGCATTGGTTTGTTGGCAAATGCATGCGCTCTCTGAGTTCCAGAGTACTTTTAAAATGTTTAAAATGGACAAAACCAGTTAATTTTGAAGGTTATTCTGGGTGTACCAAATTCTTGTGAATAACAAACTGGATTAAACAGAAGTGTTTAGAATATTGTTGGAAACTATTGTTTTTAGTTTTAGTCATTTACATTTTGTTAGAAATTATAAAGATTTCATAGTGATATGAAAAGCCCCCCCCCCACACACACACACACATTTTTTTTTTTTTTTTTTTTTAACTTGAGGTGTTCATCACCAAATAACATCATGTCCTCACCTCCATGATGGGGTTGGAAGCCAGGACTTTTTCCTCTATGTTGGCCTCACTGGCAGAGCCGCTGACTGTAGCAAAGTATCGCATGGCGTATTTGGCCGATACAGTCTTTCCTGCCCCGGACTCTCCACTCACAATGATCGACTGGTTCCTTTCATCCCTGATGGATAAGACAAAAGAATCATCAATAGATAAGAGAGAGCGATAAGACAGACTTTATTTTCCATCATAAACAACAAAACTTCTTTGGTGACAACCAGTCAGTAGCAGCAAAGATTAAATGTAAAAGATGAAAGAGACAATAGATATGTTATTTACAATGTAAACTAAGATGTAAACATTGCACTGCCCATGGCTGTTTAAAATCCAGTAGGAGGAGCAATAGTCTGTGGCTCAGTCAGTACCTGAAGCTGATGAGTATGAGACTGGGGGACAGCAAAGAGGAGGGGTGACAGAGGGTACAGCTTTGGGGAAAAAGCTGTTCCTCAATCTGCTAGTCCGTGTTTTTATGTTACGGAATCGCTTCCCTGACGGAAGCGGGGCAAACAGATGGTGTCCGGGGTGTGTTTGGTCAGTGGAGATCCTGGTGGCTCTCCTCTGCAGGCATCCAGCATACACAGCATCCAGGACAGGAAGCTCAGCTCCAACAATCCTCTGGGCTGTCCTCACAATCCGAGTCAAGTCTTTTCTGTTTTCTGCTGTGCAGGTGGCATACCATACAGTCAATGCCCTGACAGAGGATGCTCTCCACAGTGCTCCTGTAGAAGTTCACCAGAAACTAAGGGGATACACCAGCCTGCTTCAGCTTCCTGAGGAAGAAGAGCCTTTGTTGTGCCTTCTTCATTGGGTGGGAGGTGTTGACTGACCAAGATAGGTCATTGGTGATGTGGAGTCCCAGGAATTTGATGTTGTACACCACCTCCACCGTCTCACCGTTTATGTGAAGTGGTCGGGGGGTGGTCTTCCTGGTCCTCCTGAAATCCACAATGACCTCCTTGGTTTTGGTGGTGTTCAGAAGCAGCTTATTCTCTGAACACCACTGGGTCAGATGTTGTACCTTCTCCCTGTAGAGAGCCTCCTCATCGTCACTATTAAGTCCAACTACAGTAGTGTCATCAGCAAACTTCACCATAGTCTTAGAAGAGTGGATAGTGGTGCAGTCCTGAGTAAAGAGGGTGAACAGGGCTGGGCTGAGCACACAGCCCTGTGGCACCCCAGTGTTGAGCATGATGGTGGTGGATGTATGTCTTTGTATCCTGATGTTCTGCAGCCTACAGGTAAGAAATTCCATAATCCATGTGCAGAGTGAAGTGGCAAGTCCAAGATCCTGGAGTTTGTAAACCGGTTTATAGGGGATTATTGCGTTGAAGGCGGAGCTGAAGTCTATGAAGAGCATCTGGGCGTATATATTTGGTTGTTCCAGGTGGGTCAGGACTGAGTGGAGTGCAACAGAGACTGTATCCTCTGCATGTCTGTTCCCCTGGTAGGCAAACTGGTATCTATCCAGATCTGCAGGGATGATGTCTCTGATGTGGGATAGGATGAGCCTCTCAAAGCACTTCATGATTACCGAGGTCAGGGCAACAGGGCGGCAGTCATTAAAGCAGGTCACAGATGTCTTCTTTGGTATAGGGATGATAGTGGTGGATTTAAGACAAGCTTGTTGCAACGAGAGGCTGAAGATGATGGTGAACACTCCCGTTAGCTGGTCAGCACATGATTGCAGTGTGCGGCCTGACACCCCATCCAGTCCTGCCGCTTTAGAGGTCTTGATGCGCCTCAGAGCAGATCTCACATGGTGTTGCTGCAGGACAAGTGCTGTTCATCACCTGAGGTGATTTGAGGATCTGCTCTGATATTCTGCATGTTAAAGCGTGCAAAGAAATGATTTAGGGTGTCAGGCAGTGTGCTGTCAGAGCTGATCTGTGAGCTGCTGCCCTTATAGTCTGTAATGGCTTTGATGGCAGACCACATGCTGCAGGGGTTGTTGTGGGCAAAGTGTCCTTCGGGGCACTGCTTGCACTTCTGTTTGGCCTCTCTGATCCACCTTTTTAGATCCCTCCGGGCGTGGCTGCAGGCCTGCATGTCACCTGACCTGAAGGCAGCATCCTGAATATTGAGGAGTGTCTGAACACGACTGTCCATCCACGGTTTGTGGTTCGGGAACACCTTGATGGTTTTGGTGGTCAACACTGCCTCAGTGCAGAAGAGGATGAAGGTCAGGACAGCTGAGGTGTATTCCTCCAGATTTGCTCCCTCTGCAAACACCTCCCAGTGTGTGTTCTCAAAACAGTCCTGCAGAAGAGAAGTGGTTTTCCTCCCCCAAACTTGGACAGTTCTGGTGATTGGTCTGTTCTGCAGATCAGAGGCGTGTAGGACAGGTTCAGGGTCAGGGAAAGTTGGTCAGAGAGGCCCAATACATAAAAATCATGTATTCACTGGCATCATATGCATCCAATGCAGTAACTATTTGTTATTCCCACTGGAGTGGATCACCCCAAGAAGGTTAGAGAAAAGCACAAGTTTGCAACAATCATGATTTTACAAAGCAGAAAACAACGTTCATTTTAACATAGTATCCCAACTGCTTTTAAGCAATCCACTTACGACACAGGGAATTAAATGGTGGTAATCAGCCAGTGAAAATGGTAGCGATGTCAGTACCAAAGAAACATGTGTGTATAAAGTTCTGTGTGTAAGTGTATGCCCGTGTGTAGATTACAAACTTCCAGAAAGTGGTGAGAAAGATCCTTGGCTCATCCAGAGAAAACCTGTGTGTGTGTGTGTGTGTGTGTGTGTGTGTGTGTGTGTGTGTGTGTGTGTGTGTGTGTGTGTGTGTGTGTGTGTGTGTGTGTGAGAGACCATGAGTCAAACAGGGGGGAGAAAGTGAGACCACCAAGAAGCTATTTCTGGTTCAGCTTTGACCTACAAACCCCAAAGACAGGGAGGGCTGAGCAACAAGGACGCCAAAACTCAGCTACTCAGGCAACACGCACAAACCTGGCCATCTGCTTGTAAGCCTCCTCAGCCACTGCAAAGATATGTGGATCCATGTCACCCATGTTCTGACCGCTGTAGGCATTGATGATGTCTGTGCCATAGATGGGCAGCGTCTCATAGGGGTTAATAGCCACCAAAACAATTCCTGCAGCACAACACACAGACAAAAGTGTGAAAAGCCTTTACTCAGCATCACATTGTGAAGCTTCTTTTTAAACATTGTGAAAAAGAAAGTATTAAGCGTGTATAATCTGTGTTCATTAGTCGTGTAGCGTTGCTGAAATTTTAATGTTCTGATTTCAAATATACAACACAGATTATGAAGTGCAATTTACCGTTGTCAACTCATCAGCTGATGAATATGTCCCTTCAGCTGCTCCACTGTTTTCACTCGGCGTCACCACAGCAGATCCAAAATGGATCTGCATGTTGAATTAGCACAAGTTTCACTCCAGATGCCCTTCCTGACGCAACTCCACATTACATGGAAAAATGTGGCAGGAATGATGTCTGAACCGGGAACCTTACTTACTGAAACCAAGCTCACTCACCACTTGGCCACCAGCTGATAAAAACACCATACTGTGAAAACCAAGGATGTGCCCTGTTCGATCACAGTGATTGGAATCAGGCTCGGGCAAAGCGATTTTTAACTGATCGGTATCAGGTACATTAAACAGGAGTCACACAGATTAGTTTATGCCCCATCTTGCTCCACTTCATACAACCCCAATTCCAATGAAGTTGGGACATTGTGTAAAATGTAAATAAAACAGAATACAATGATTTGCAAATCCTCTTCAACCTATATTCAACTGAATACACCACAAAGACAAGATATTTAATGTTCAAACTGATAAACTTTGTTGTTTTTGTGTAAATATTTGCTCATTTTGAAATGGATGCCTGCAACACGTTTCAAAAAAGCTGGGACAGTGGTATGTTTACCACTGTGTTACATCACCTTTCCTTCTAACAACACTCAATAAGTGTTTTGGAATGGAGGATACTAACTGTTGAAGCTTTGTAGGTGGAATTCTTTCCCATTCTTGCCTGATGAATGACTTCAGTTGTTCAACAGTCCGGGGTCTCCGTTGTCGTATTTTGCACTTCATATTGCGGCACACATTTTCAATGGGCAACAGGTCTGGACTGCAGGCAGGCCAGTCTAGTACCAGGGCTGTGAAATGAAAATTGTGAAATCCGAGAAAAATTCGCAGGGGGTCTGGGCCCCCCCTGCCCCCCGAGGAGCCGGGGTCTAGGGCCTTGTGGGGCCCCAGAAACCAAATTAAATTTTCATCTACTGATACATTTTCAACATCTCTTGGGAGAACAAATCTCAAAATTAGTGCATATTTAAATGATCCTAGATTCAACTTTTCATTTAAACCGTCAATGATCATGTTGAAATAACAGAATATGAGGTGGAAGTAGGACCTGGTATGATTTTCCTTTTAATTGTAAACCAAATTATGCATTAACTCAGAACAATTAAACTACATGAAATTCATGAAGACTGAAAAGACTGTTAAAGTATTTCAAAAACCACAGCTAAAGCTTGCAGAATATTTTAAAAATCAGGGTAAAATTTCAATAACAAACCTTATAGTAAAAAGCCACACATTCTTGTGTAAATTCCTGTAAAGCCACTCAGCCACAATGTCCTTTTTCCCATGAAAAAAGTCTACATTAATAACTTGAAAGTAAAAACTTGAAAGTTCTAAAAGTTTGCGATGTCCACATGCTACGTTTAGCTAAGCTTCGCACAGGAGCCACACAGTGTCACCGCAGCAACCAACCAGTCCCGCTTTACGACAACTGTCGTAACAGCCAGGTTTTGAGTGGCATTTATTCTCCTCAAAACTCCGCGGATCCGAGGAAACTGATTTGTATCTGTAACACACAGATCAGTGTCCGCGGACTTGCATGATGTTGTAAAAAAAGAACGCTTTGCGATAAGCATTTTAAGAACTTAGTAACGATCACAGTTAAAGAGTACAACACTAACACCCCCCGCCCCCCTCCCCATGATGAAATCCGCGGAATCCCAGAGTTTTCACTCTTTTACTATGAAGCCACACTGTTGTAACACATGCAGAATTTGGCTTGGCATTGTCTTGCTGAAATAAGCAGGGACGTCCCTGAAAAAGACGTTGCTTGGATGACAGCATGTGTTGCTCCAAAACCTGGATATACCTTTCAGCATTGATGGTGCCATCATAGATGTGTAAGTTGCCCATGCTATGGGCACTAACACACCCCCATACCATCACAGATTCTGAGTTTTGAACTTTGCGCTGGTAACAATCTGGATGGTCTTTTTCCTCTTTAGTCCAGAGGACACGATGTCCATGATTTCCAAAAAACAAACAAACCAAAAAACAAAAAAAAAACTGAAATGTGGACTCATCAGACCACAGCACACTTTTCTTCTTTGCGTCTGTCCATTTCAAATTTGCTCGGGCCGGTGAAGGCGACGGCGTTTCAGGATGATGTTGATGTATGGCTTTCGCTTTGCATGGTAGAGTTTTAATTTGGAAATGTAGATGTAGCGACGAACTGTTAACTGACAATGATTTTCTGAAGTGGTACTGATCCCTTACACAATGATGTTGGTTTTTAATGCAGTGCCGCCCGAGGGATTGAAGGTCACAGGCATTCAGTGTTGGTTTTCAGGCTTGCCGCTTACACACAGAAAGTTCTCTAGATTCTCTGAATCTTCTGATCATATTATGGGTTGTAGATGATGGAATCCCTAAATTCCGTGCAACTGAACGTTGAGAAACATTGTTCTTAAACTGTTGGACTACTTTTTCACGCAGTTGTTCACAAAGTGGTGATCCTCACTCAATCTTTGCTTGTGAACGGCTGAGCCTTTTGGGGATGTTCCTTTTATACCCAATCATGACACTCACAATTAGTGTCCTCAGTTCCCAAATGCTTACAGTGTTGTCAGAAGGAAAGGAGATGTAACACAGTGGTAAACATATCACTGTCCCAGCTTTTTTGAAACGTGTTGCAGGCATCCATTTCAAAATGAGCAAATATTTGCACAAAAACAATCAAGTTTATCAGTTTGAACATTACATATCTTGTCTTTGTGGTGTATTCAACTGAATATAGGTTGAAGAGGATTTGCAAATCATTGTATTCTGTTTTTATTTACATTTTACACAATGACCCAACTTCATTGGAATTGGGGTTGTAAGATGGAGTGAACGGTCACCCTACCCGTGCTTGCTGCCAGCAGTGCCATGGTACATTTTTATCCCCCCGGTATGAAATACAGAGGGATATAGCAATCTGCATGTCCATCTGTCTGTTTTTCGCTTGTTAGCATGATACCTCAAGAACCAATTGACCAATTTCATTGATAATTAGCATAAGGGTGTACTTGGGTGACCCCCTGGCACCAATTGATGACAGTGACCTTGGGGACAATTTCATGGACACAGTGAGATATTCAATATATTGCCATTGCCACCCTTGCTAGTGCGATATTTCAAGAAACACTTGACCAATTTCATTCATATTCATAAGTGATCCCCTGACACTTTGTATTACTGATTTGTTGGGACTAGGGGGATGTGCCATCTTCTGATATCTTTAACATCTGATTGTGACCTTGAAATTGACCTCAAGGTCACCGTAATTAACTGGTACCAGGGGTCTAACCGTAAGTTGCAGGTTACACCTTACCTGTGTTAAGCGTCTTGATGGAGCTTTGTTGTGATTTGGTGCTATATAAACTAAGTAAATTGAACTGAATTGATCGCTATATCCCTGTATTTCATACTGCTGGGGATAAAAAGCACTTGAATTTTTTTTTTTGAAGAAAACACTAAATTTCATAGGTGGTCTAATGGTATTATCATCTGTATTTTCAATCCTCTTTTACTGTATGATTGATTCCTCATTTACTGCTGTTCTACATTGTTCTCTAAACCGCTCCCTTAATGTTGGCTGCTCAGGTTTATGATGTCAATGTTCGGAGCAAGTACCTACCGCAATAAGTGTAGATGAGTTTTGAGTCAATGAAGCGGACTTTAAGATTGTGCAACACAGCTGGCTCATGGAGGTAGCTGAGTGCCGTGAGGTCATTCTCGCCCACCAGAATATCAGGGTTTCGCAGATGAGGCAGGTTTTTTGTCTTGGGGTCCAGCGTGTGCTCAATGTTCTGAGGATAAACACAGAAGGATGCCAGAGGAACATAATGAACTTAATTCTGGATCAGTAACCTAAGATGACTCAACATGTCTTGACATTTTTCTAGTATACCCACTTCTGAAATGCAATTTACAATTCATACACTTCAAAGACATGGGAAATTATTGAAAATATGACAACGACTTGCGTTAGCACCCTAATAAATAGAAATGTACATTTTAGGAGGAGTCATGAGAAACTTGAAAAAACATCCATTAAAACCAAAATGAGAAAAACGTTTAAATGCCACTGACCACAAATATATACAATAAAGTATTTCAGTTTCGTATGAAACAACAACAAAAAATCTTAAATGTGTTCAAATTAGTCTATTTCTGTAATAACTCATTATGACATGACTCATTATGAAGTGCTTATAATGCAGTTCCTGGTAAGCCTTCAAGTAATCTGTTACAATTTGCTGGAAAACAAATAATCAAGGAATTTCCTATTTTTCAGTTTGTAACAAATTACTTCTCTGCTCCACTAGACCAAGAAGCTGTGGCCAGTGAAGCAAGCGATAGAAATTACTGTATGAGTCTGTCCACTCATAGCCAATGAAGCTTGCAACCCCCCTGCCATGGTTGTCTTGGTGGCTTCCTTCACATAATAATAATAATAAATCTTTATTCAGGATATCTTGACTAGCCAGATTATACAAACACAAGTAATGGACACAGTCTATTTAGAGCAGGGTTTTCATATAATCCACCTGGGTTCTAGGTAGAACCATTTTAGTGCCGGGTAAATTAAGTGATTCCGGCTCATGGCCGGGGGTGCAGGGCCCCCGGCAGGGGTCAAGGGGGCCGAGCCCCTGAAGCTTTAGGGTTTTATACCTCTAAAATGTTAATGGAAAGCCCTGTTTTAACCAATTTTGAGTGGTTTTAGATGCACTGAAAGCAAGAATAATAGACAAAAAAAAAAGACATTTATGTTGTAATATTTGTAATACCAAAGTTCTTTTTAAAATGTTTCTGTCAAAGTCTAAGGTTATAAAATAAATAATGCTGAAAAGGTTAAAAACATTAATATTTGATATATTAATATTTTCTTTCATCCAGTGAAACAGGCTGTCTAGACAATTTTTTTTCCTCAACATGTTTGAGTGGGACTGCATTACTTTAAAAACACAACAACAAAAAACAATATAACCACTAATTGTCTTGTTTGAACAAGAGCTGAGTCCCCCCCACCCCCCGTGCGTGCTCTCTCATGCCCCTCCCTCCCTCCTCCTCCTCGCTCTCACTGCCAATGCGATTTTCCTCTGAACTTTTTGGAAATGGGAGTCTTTAATCTGTAAAATAAACCATAAACTTCTGAATTATTTTAATGAAACATTTTAATGGAGTTTTTTTTCCTTTAAGACAGAGCGGAGAGAGACGCTGTGCGTCTGTTCTGATCTGCTTTCAGCAAACGCTGAAAGCAGCTGACTGCTGATCCCTGCTGTTTGTGACAGAGATATGAAGAAAATGAGAAATATATTTCTTATTTTCTTAAAGAACTCATACACATAAAAAGACTCACAGGGTATGGTCCAAGATCTGACACAAGAGGTGACTGTGAGACTACTCATAGAAGGACCACCTTTGGTCAGAACGTGTTATCCATAAAAGGTGGGCAAGCTTGGAACAACCTCCCAGTCACAATCATGGACAGCACCACATTCAGGAATTTCAAAGGACAACTGAAAGCTTGGTTACTGCCAAATCAGACATGTAACCATTTGTAGCCTAAAACACAATTCATCTGTGGAGGCACCATTCGAGTTTCTTTTTAGTTATATGTATACAATTAGGGATGGTATTGATAAGATTTTATCGATATCGATGCCATTATCAATTCAGCTTATCGATCCGATTCCTTATCGATTCCCTTATCGATACCTCTTGTGAATTTTATGTGTACTAAAAGTAGGCTTCACAGGTTTTCTATGTCAACATTTTAAATTGGTCACAGGACCTTTGATCTCTGGAGATAAATAAAAATAAATAAAATCTGTAGTTTTTCTCAAAAGCATTTCCTTTCAGACATTTTGGCATGAATGTCTCTCCATACCTCTGACCTGAGCTCAGCCGGCTGCTGCATGTCAGAACAGGACGTTTCGTTTTGGGAGGAAAAAAGGTTTTGATCGACTGCAGTTTGTTTGTATTACAACGTTTAGAAAGAGGTGTCATTTGATTTAAACGGTGTTTTGCTTTGAATTTATTAATTCCGAATGGACGTTCTAACTTGACTCGACAGAGAGCCGCGCAGCGTTTGGAGCTGTGTGAACAGAACGGAGGATGATTCTCGTTTCTTTCTTGCAACAAGACAGGAGACCCAGTTAGTGACTTTATCCGCACAAAAGTGACTCACGATTGACATATTCAGGGATGAAATGGTGAAAAACAAAAAAAAGCTGAAACCCAAAATTACCCCCCAACACCACCCGCATGAAAATGTTTGAATTCTAGAAGCTCTGAAATGCAATCTGGGGGTATTCCAGACAATAAACTGCAGTGAGTGCAGCATCCAATTTGGTGAGGAAAAAACCCCAACTTTCCTTATACAAATTCATTCCAGTAGTATTCTGCTCTTACTAGGATGCAGCAGTTTTCTAGCTTGGCAGATAGTTCTGGAGGAAATCACTGAATAAATTGACATATTGAAAATATGGTTTAACCAAAACAAATTGTCATTAAACCTAAATAAAACAGGGATGAAGTGGAGGTGTAACAGTCACTAGGTGTTCACAGGAAGCAGTTATTTATTTCGATATTTATTTATTTTCATTATTAGTTGGTTTTATCTTTTGTGTTGTGTTTTGTTTCATCAGGTTCTTTTTGTCTCTTTCTCTAAAATTGTACTGTAGCATTATTAGTTATTATGAGTTATTATTACTGTTGTTGCTATTATTATTAATATATGAATAAAAATAAATTTAAAAAAATCACAATTTGACTCTTTTACAACAACGAACGCTGAGCCATTAATTATTATACAGAAAAAAATGCACACAAACATGCTGAGATGAGAACAGCTTAATGCTAACTTTAACATTGAAAACGCCATAGACATGCTAACGCGTTAGCATCTGTCCCATTTTTAAGTTATAAAATACATCTATCGACTGTTTCAGAAGACCATAACGGGTCTTTTTAACATAAAAAAGGTAAATATTATTCACAGACATATGCTCTTTAGGGTTTTAGTGGGGAAAAATTAAGATAAAGCAAAATAAAACAATGAATCAACGAAGCAGCAGATCAAAGCACTGCTTCAATTGGTTCAAGGTTCAAAGCAAAGCTGCGCAGCAGAAAAGATTACAGACCCACTGCAGGGTCTGTAATAAATGTAGAGAAATGATCATTTTCACCACCAAAACAACGGCCACTCTGAAGGACCGATAAGGGAATCGTTAAGCAAAAAGGTCCTTGATGTCGGTGGATCAAACCATTTCTTAACGATACCCGAAAAGAACCGGTTCTCGATACCCATCCCTATACACAATACCCTTGTGTATTTTATTTTATTACATGGTTTAGTAGTCTTTACATAATAAACTTGTGTATGACACCCTGTGCAATATTTACACTTGTGCATGTGCAAATGAGTGTATTGGGCATTGTGCAATACAATCTAGTACTCTAATGGGCATTTCCAACCAGGCACTGAAGCACTTTTTGCACTTAGCACTTGTCACATTAATACAGTACTTTTGCACCTCAACACCCATCATGAAAGTCTTTTGGTTCCTCCACCTGTCGGCAACTTATTATCTATCATTTATTGTTAGTTTGAATTGTAATGTATGTGTATTTTGTTTTAATTGTTTTTCTGTCATGATTAATTTACTTTGGTATGTTGAGTGGTCTTAGTCTGTTTTTATGTTATTGGGACTATGGATGGAAATTAGCATATTGCTACAACCCCAATTTCAATGAAGTTGGGACATTGTGTAAAATGTAAATAAAAACAGAATACAATGATCTGCAAATCCTCTTCAACCTATATTCAATGGGACAGTGGTATGTTTACCACTGTGTTACATCACCTTTCCTTCTAACAATATTCAATAAGCGTTTGGGAACTGAGGACACTAATTGCTGATGCTCTGTAGGTGGAATTCTTTCCCATTCTTGCTTGATGTATGACTTCAGTTGTTCAACAGGCCGGGGTCTCCGTTGTCATATTTTGCGCTTCATATTGCGGCACACATTTGCAACTGGAGACAGGTCTGGACTGCAGGCAGGCCAGTCTAGTATCTGTACTCTTTTACTACGAAGCCACGCTGTTGTAACACGTGCATAATGTGGTTTGGCATTGTATTGCTGAAATAAGCAGGGATGTCTCTGAAAAAGACGTTGCTTGGATGGCAGCATGTGTTGCTCCAAAACCTGGATGTACCTTTCAGCATTGATGGTGCCATCACAGATGTGTAAGTTGCCCATGCCATGGGCACTAACACACCCCCCATACCATAACAGATGCTGGCTTTTGAGCTTTGCGCTGGTAACAATCTGGATGATCTTTTTCCTCTTTTGTCTGGAGGACACGATGTCCGTGATATCCAAAAAAAACAAAAAAAAAACTGAAATGTGGACTCATCAGACCACAGCACACTTTTCCACTTTGCGTCCATCCATTTCAAATGAGCTCGGACCTAGAGAAGCCGGCGGCGTTTCTGGATGTTGTTGATGTGTGGCTTTCGCTTTGCATGGTAGAGTTTTAACTTGGACTTGTAGATGTAGCGACGAACTGTGTTAACTGTCAATGGTTTTCTGAAGTGTTCCTGGGCCCACGTGGTAAGATCGTTTACACAATGTCGTCGGTTTTTAATGCAGTGCCGCCTGAGGGATCGAAGGTAAAGGGCATTCAGTGTTGGTTTTTGGCCTTGCTGCTTACATGTAGAAAATTCTCCAGATTCTCTGAATCTTCTGACTATATTATGGACTGTAGATGATGGAATCCCTAAATTCCTGCAATTGACTGTTGAGAAACATTATTCTTCAACTGTTGGACTATTTTTTCACGCAGTTGTTCACAAAGTGGTGATCCTCGCCCCATCTTTGCTTGTGAACAGCTGAGCCTTTTGGGGATGTTCCTTTTATACCCAATCATGACACTCACCTGTTTCGAAACAGGTGTTCATTGAGCATTCATCAACTTTCCCAGTCTTTTGTTGCCCTGTCTCAACTTTTTTGAAATATGTTGCAGGCATCCATTTCAAAATGAGCAAATATTTGCACAAAAACAATAACGTTTATCAGTTGGAACAATAGATATCTTGTCTTTGTGGTGTATACAATTGAATATGGGTTGAAGAGGATTTGCAAATGACTGTATTCCATTTTTATTTACATTTTACACAACATCCCAACTTCATTGGAATTGGGGATGTAATAAAATCTACATGGTGGATCCTTGATCTTTGGACATAAATAGAAATATGCAAAATCTGTAGTTTTTGTCAAAAGCATTTCCTTTCAGACATTATTGGCATGAATGTCTTTCATACATTTGAGCTGAGCTCTTGCGGCTGGCTGCACATCAGGGTGTAATTCATAAACAGTGCAGGGCGTCTCACTTTGCGAGGAGAACAAAAAGGTTTTAGTCGATTGTAGTTTACTGTCTGTATTACAGCATTTGGAAAGAGGTGACATTTTATTTCAAGCGGAGATTCGCTTTGAAGTTATTAATTCCGACCAGACTTTGTCTCAGCAGAGAGCCGTGCAGCGTTTGGAGCTGTGCCAACGGAACGGAGAACGATTCTCGTTTCTTAACTGCAACAAGACACGAGTCCCAATTAGTGACTTTAATCCACGCAAAAGTGACTCACGATTAACACATTTTAATGGCTTTGAGAGGGGTTAAGAAGCAGACCTGCCGCTTCTGAAGAACAGCGAATTAAAGAACCAACAAGCCAGCGGATTGAAGCACTGCTTCGTTGGTTCACGCTTCAAAGTGGAGTTGCGCTGCAGAAAAGCTGATTACAGACCCGCTACAGGGTCTGTAATCAACATAGAGAAATGATCATTTTCCTGACAAACACCATCTAAAACAACAGTTGTTCTGAAGGACCGATAAGGGAATTGTTAAGCAAAAAGACTATTGATATCGGTGGATCGAATCATTTCTTAACGATACCCGAAAATAACTGGTTCTCGATACCCAACCCTATTCTTAATAAACCCTTTTTATTATACATCAATAAAAAATATATGTAAACAAGTAATAAATATGCATAGTCCTTCTTAAAGCCACTGTAGTACCTTGGGATGTTTTTGATGAAAGATCCAATTCGTGGAGGTGGCTGAAATGAACAGCCATGAGTCGCAATGCTTTGAAGGGTCGTTGTAATAACAACATAAAACATTACAAAGAACTGAAAGGAGGAAAAGTGGTTGACACAGACAAACTTCACATAAATTTGATCTGAGCAATAAGAGGCGTGTTCCATTACAGCAGACTGCCACCTTTCACATTCCTCACCGTTCCATCCTCCAGCATGAGCTGCAGTGAGACATCGCTGGTTTTGTAGTCCTTAGTCAGCTCTGCAGACTTCCACACATCCTCTGCATCGGGGATCCACACCCGAGCACGCTGAAACACAAACAGACAGAGAACAAAATCTCAGACCAACAAACTACGACAGCAGCTGGGGTAGATCAACGATCAGAGAAACCAAGGTGAAGACTTTCTGTTACCTCAACTTTTGCCATATTTAATGCTTTGGTTGAATTTGAAATCAGATCGGAACACCTTAAAATTTTTTTTTTTTTTTTTGCTGTCCTCATGGGTTGGAATATGCACACCAAGCTTCAGCTTCATTGGTTTCAGAGAAAAATAAGTTTAAAGTGACAACTGCAAAAATGGGTGTGGTCACAGTCCAGGGATCACATCAAGGTCAAAATTTTAAATTTTATTAAACTCATCAGATATGTTTTTGGGCTTGCTGATTGCTACCCATGAAGCAAATTGCAGCTCAAATGACTGACAAATGGCTACATATGATATTTTCAAGATGGCCACCATGGCAGCAATATCTGAAAAAGGATCAGAATAACTTGAATGAACTTCGGTGTCCTCATGGGTAGGAACATGCACACCAAGTTTCAGCTTAATTGGTTCAATGGTTTCTGAGAAGAATATGTTTAAAGTGACAACTGGAAAAGTGGGTGTGGTCACAGTCCAGGGGCGACAACTGGAAAAGTGGGTGTGGTCACAGTCCAGGGGTCACGCACAATCTAGGTCAAAATTGAAAAATTCACTAAACCTCATGGATATTTTTTAGGGTTGCTGATTGCTACCCATGTAACAAATTTCAACTCAAGTGCTGGGTAAATGGCTATATATGCAATTATAAAGATGGCCACCATGGCCGCCATATTTGAAATCAGATCAGAATGCCTTGAACAAACTTTGGTGTCCTCATGGATAGGAATATGCACACCAAGTTGCAACTTCATTGGTTCAGTGAGTTCAGAGAAGAAGATGTTTACACACGCCATCGACAGACATGCGACCCACGACATAAGCCCACCAGACTAAAAAAGTTGGACAAATGACATTTTTTTTATATTTAGACTTTTTTTTAAACATTTGAACTTAAAGTGCCACATATAAATAAGTATTGTTATTATAGCAATGAAATTACACAAGCAATGAAATTATCCCAGCCCCCGATCACGCCACACCCTTCCCCCTCCGGGGTGCAGTGCAGTTTTAGCTGCTGTAGCTCCCGGTTCCCCCCCAAGCTGGTGGCTGCGCGACCACATGTTGCTGCCCCCCACTCACATTGCCTCAATTTGGATAATGGACTGTTTCAAAGTTTAGTGCACATAAACAATGTCAAATGTATATGTGTTGTCTTTAATTCTGATGTGTGCTATTATTACGGTAATAATTGTGGATTAATTGCTGTAATTAATTGTCTGTGGTAATTGGAGTGTGGACGTAATCTCGTTGTTGTTGCACTCGTGTAATGACAATGACAATAAATCTCATCCATTCCAAGTACCGGAATAAATTCTTTATATAAATTTCCAGTAGTATCCCCCTACTTTGTAGTATTTGACAGCAGTGGGCGCACCTAACCAAAACGTTAGCGTCGATAATAGTTAATCCGCTAACTGAAAAGTTACCTTTTATAAAGCTGAACTGATAAACCCTAAAAAAAATTAGAGGAAATTACAGCTAAATGCTAAACTGATAACTTTTAGTATTGACTCCAGTACACTGGCAGCTACTGACAACTGAATAAATTCAAAGGCAATCACAAACAGCAACCTTCTCTCACCAAGAGACCTGGTGACCAGAAAGAAAGGGGAGCAAAAAAAAAAAGATCATTTACGAGGTCTGTGAGAAAAGTATCCGACCTTATTAGTTTTTTTTTTTAAAAACCATATGGATTTGAATCACGTGTGATTACGTCAGCCAAGCTTGAACCCTCGTGGGCATGCGAGAGTTCTTTCACGCCTGTCGGTGACGTCATTCGCCTGTGAGCACGCCTTATGGAAGGAGTGGTCCAGTCCCCTCGTCGGAATTCCTTTGTCTGAGATGTTGCTGAGAGAGTGGCGCTGTGCTTGATCAAAATTTTTTCAAAAACTGTGAGGCACATCTGAGTGGACACCATTCGAGAAATTCAGCTGGTTTTCGGTGAAAATTTTAATGGCTGATGAGAGATTTTGGATTGTTTCTATCGCTGTAAGGACTTCCCGCAGAGCGGGACGTCGTGCAGCGCTCCGAGGCGACGTCGTCATCCTGTTTCAAGCTGAAAACCTCCAAATTTAAGACTCTGTTGACCCGGGACGTCGTGAGAGAACAGAGGAGAAGAGGTCGGAATCAGCAGTTTATCCGGACATTCCACTGTTAAAGGAGATTTTTTTAATGAAAGACGTGCGGACGGATTGGCGCGTCCCGCCACAGGAAAAACACCTCCGTTGGAAGCCTTAAGGTCAAGTTGGAACATGCCCTGCTGTTAAACAATTTCTCAGATACTCACTCAACTGAAAGCCACCAAAAGCCCCTGGATTTTACAAATGGTTATCAACACGGAGGTGTTTTTCCTGTGGCGGGCACCAATCCGTCCGCACGTCTTTCCTTAAAAAAAAATCTCCTTTAACAGTGGAATGTCCGGATAAACTGCTGATTCCGACCTCTTCTGAAAGTTCTCTGTTCTCTCACGACGTCCTGGGTCAACAGAGGCTTAAATTTGGAGGTTTTCAGCTTGAAACAGGATGACGACGTCCCGCTCCGTGGGAAGTCCTTACAGCAATAGAAACAATCCAAAATCTCTCATCAGCTGTTAAAATTTACACCGAAAACCAGCTGAATTTCTCGAATGGTGTCCACTCGGATGTGCCTCACAGTTTTTGAAAATATTTTGATCAAGCACAGCACCAGTCTCAGCAACTTCTCAGACAATGAAAATCCAACGAGGGGACTGGACCACTCCTTCCACAAGGCGTGCTCACAGGCGAATGATGTCACCGACAGGCGTGAAAAAACTCACGCATGTGCACGAGGGTTCAAGCTTGGCTGATGTAATCACACGTGATTCAAATCCATATAGTTTTAAAAAAAAATAAAACTGTCGGTTTCTTTTCTAATAGACCTCGTATTTTCACAGCCATACGGGCATGCAGATGTGTCACAGGAGTCATGCACAGCAAGGCAGTTTTGACTTATGGTTAAGATTTTAAACAAACTAATTCCAGACAAGTTCTTGAAATTAGCTGCTCTCATCACCCCCCCCCCCCCCCCCCGTCAAAATGCAGAGAACACTGCCATCTACTGAATGGGTGTGTAAATAGACCAACTGGAATTTGTGTGTGAGAGGTTTCAAATCACGCAAAATGTCACAAAATTTCAGAGAGTTCGCATTGAGACTGTCTGATCAGGCTGCAATTTAACCACTGCCCTGCACACGAGCAACAGCATTAACGTCATCCCAACTTAAAACTCTTTGTATATTGTGCCTAAAACGCTTGTGAATATATGATCTGGGTTTATAGATGTTGTCATTGTGTTTGTTTTATGTACCCTATGAGAAGCTCAGGTTGTTCCACTGTTATTTAGAGTGGGCGGGGAATTGCTGTAAACCGCAATCGCTTCATGTTCATACCATTCTATCTGGAGGAAACTGAAGTTTGCTCTTTAACATCCTGCTTATTGTCCTTTACAGCATTGTTTGTTCCAGAGTAATATATATAAAATGTTTGAAATTCGGTTTGTGTTTATGAAATGTAGCAGACACAGAATATTTGGAATATTATTTTTCGCAAGTTTTCAGGGTCTCATGCAGCAGTCTCTTAACGATAACATACATCCAAAGATGCAACTCTTCGAGTCATCTTACAATGACCGGAGCTCTCAACCAGGAGGTTGTGTCATCAGATGGTTACCAACAATCATTGAATGTTTCGACCCTTAACCATAACACTCTCCTGTTGGCGGGTCAGCAGTGGTGGCCAGCCACTACTCACTCCCTCCTGGCTGCCAGCTCAACTTCTCCCTCCTATTCCAAATCCAACAGGAGGCGCTCTCTGCTGCCTCTCCGAGTCTTCTCACTGCCTTACCCCTCTCTGCTCCTCTTAGTCCAACGGCTGTCAACAGTTTCCAAACTGACTGGGCTGGGAATCCCCTGCATCCCACGTCAACAGGGTACAACCACGACTGCCAGCCTTTGTCCCTGCAATCCTGCACCAGCTCTCTATAACGTTCAGATTTCCTTTCATATGCCTCTTCACACCCCTCCTCCCATCACACAGTAAGCTCCACCAGGATGATTTTCTTTCCTGTAACAGAGTAAAGGACTGCATCTGGCCTCAAAGTTGTGTGGACAAAATCCGGAAACTGAAGTCTTTTCTTTAAGTCTACCCCTAAGCTCCCATGCCTGGGCAGACTGCAATAAGCTGGAGCTGGACATACTAGGCCCTGATAGCTTTGACCCCTCCTTAACAAAGGCTATAGCCGGGGCCACCTTCCCCTTGTACTGATGTTTCCTTGTTCTCTCCTGCTCCAAAATGTCAGCAAGGACTGTCAACACTTTGTCATGGCGCCATCTATACCTGCCCTGGGTGAGAGCTGTACGACACCCTGACAGAATGTGAGCCATTGTTCCTTTCTGCCCACAAAGCTTACATAGTGGGTCATCTCTCAATCCCCACCTATGGAGGTTGACAGGGGATGGAAGAGTGTCGTAAACGGACCTCAGCATAAAGGAGATTCGGTATGGCTCCAGCCTCCAGAGCTCCTTCCATGACACTTTCCACTTAGGGAGATCCCACCGTGTCCAAGCGCCTGGGGAACCAAGCTCAACTGCTTTTGCTTTCCTTCGCTCCTCTTCCAGGTCCCTTACTTCCGCCTGGATCATGGCTCTTTTTTCCGCTGGATTGGCTTTCCCCCAAGTTTGAAAGTGGGACATTCTCAAACCCTGTTGTCCAATGCAAGGTGCTCCAATGATATCTTTGAGCATCAGATTTCGTTCCGCTAAGGCCAGAGAGACAGAGGCCTCCCACTTACATCCTGACCTTGTTTTTATTCCTGCTTCTCTGACCTTGCTTGCTCAACCCCCTCTACAGCAGTAAGTGGGGTGTCATACACCGTCAGATACCACATCAGTCTGGGGAGCAGGCCATGTTGATATAGCCATGCTTTAAATTTCCCTGGTAGTCCACATGCATCTATTTTCTCCAGCCACAACTGTGCTTGCTTCTCAGTGGTATGGACATTATTATGGTCCTTTAATGGCTCATCATACCATTTCCCAAGATACTTGATGGGGTTATCTTTGATGGTAGGAATGGTCTCCCCTTGAATGGCCAGATTGTATTTGAAGGTGATATTCCCCTTTCTGATAATCAAGCTCCTGGATTTCTTTGGCTTGAATGTCATTTTGGCCCATGTTGCCATCTCTTCAAGCTTTACTAAGACCCACGAGCCTGGACATGGGAGGATGTAGTGATTGTAAGGTCATCCATGTAACCTCTGACAGCTGGTTGAAATGACTATATTAGGCAGAAAAAGCCCCTTCCAAAAAAGTGCTCCTACGCTAAGAGCCAGAAGATCACGGAGGTCCCAAAGAGTGTACTGTGCAAACCGCTGATGAAGTGCACATCTCCAGAATATGAAGTTGTGTCGAACTTTATAAACCTGCCTTTCAACAACAAATAAAAAATGTCTGCTTGTACATAAGATTGAAATTAAGGTCTGAAATTCATCTTTAAAACATGTAACTAAACAGCAAATAGAATAATTTGTTTTTGATCAGATATAGGATGATAAATAATTTGGACTATTCACATTATTTCACACTGCCATTCCTACACAGCATCCTCTGACACATCGGTTTTATTTCCAGACAGCTGTTCAAACAGAGATATGATGTGGGCTTGTACAAAAAGCACATGATGATGAAGTCACAGCATCTTTCTGGAAGCCATACAACAGTTTAATGCTTCATGTGGCTGCAGTGCAAGAACTGCTTATGACATATTCACAGAAGCACAAGAAAGCCCTCTTTGTAAAAGCCCACAACAGGAAGAACAACTGGTCAACTGAGTGTGCTGCTTCATTAAAATCATCTGAAACAAACCACGATGGACAAACATCTGTGAACCGGAGGGAACACAGTCATGTGAAGAAAGTCACAACTTAAACCAATTCAAAGATGGAAAAAAAAAGAAGATATAAAACAGGTAATAAAGAATGCAGAATATGTTAAATTCTTTTGTTTTTCCAACACCTTCTGCTGATTTTATCCCAAGTGCATCAAGAAAACTGTACTGCAGGATTAACTCTCACCTGTGTCCAAATTTTAGATTAGATTGAACTTTATCGATCTTTATTGAACTTTATTATTATTTATTGATCTTTATTGATTTTTATTGATCCCTTGGGAAGACTTCCTCAGGGAAATTGAGGTTCCAGCAGCATTGTGTAGCAGCACACAGGATAAGAAGCACACAGAGTATCAAAAGCGAAAGTAAAAAAGAAAAACAGTTTGCAATATAAATACCAGACATACTGATCAATACTGGTTTACCGGCTACTACTGTTCATCTCATTCCTGACCTCTGTCTTCCTGTTACTCCTCCTCCCCCTGAGTGAGGAGCTGTACAGTCTGATGGCCTGATGTCTGAGGGACAAAGGAGTTTTTCAGTTTGTTGGTCCTGCACTTGGGAAGGAGCAGTCTGTGGCTGAAGCGTCTCCTCTGGTTGCTGATGATGTTGTGCAGAGGCTGACTGGCATCATCCATAATGTTCAGCAGTTTGTCCAGTGTTCTTTTCTCTGCCACCATCATCAGAGAGTCCAGCTTCATGCCAACCACATAGCCAGCCTGCCTGATAAGTTTGTCCAGCCTGGATGTGTCCTCTTTGGATGTGCCGTGTGTACCTTTCAGCATTGATGGTGCCATCACAGATGTGTAGGTTGCCCATGCCATGGGCACCAACACACCCCCATACTATCACAGATGCTGGCTTTTGAACTTTGCGCTGGTAACAATCGGGATGGCCTTTTTCCTCTTTTGTCTGGAGGACACGACATCCATGATTTCCAAAAACAACTTGAAATGTGGACTCAGACCACAGCCAACATTTCCACTTTCGGTAAGTGCACAATCAGGTGTTACCATTTTAATAATGCAATGTTACCAACCTATATCTCATAAAATAATGCCATTAGGGACATTAGAAGCCATTGCTAAGGACCCTTGGGCATACCTTTATCTGTGCCCTGCTTTTTACAGTTTGGAAATGCATAAAAAACCTCAAAAATGGTGAATATATGGTGAAAAAAATGCAATTTTTTGCATGTTACCTCGTTTCATGTGAAATTTGCTCATTATATAATAAAGTTGATATTTATCCTCTCGAACCTTTAAAAGAACTACACCAATCAGTGACATTCCCAGTATTTCTCTGGTCATGACACAAGTTACGGAATCAAAATATCTTCACTTGGAGCCAAGCAGCAATCATTTGAGTAAAATAATAGGTTTGTAACCAGAATCCAAATTTGTCAATTCATTTGAGAAAACACTATGTTCTAAACATAAATCCTTTGATTTCATAATTCCTGTTTATTAGATTTGACACCTAAATGGATCCCCTACAAAACAGTGCTAGTAATTTGTTTTAGTTTTATTGCTGGAACTTCTGGGATTTCACATAATCAGGGATGTGGATGTCCCCCAAAATATTGTAGTTTCCGTAGTAGCATACTCACAGAGAAGCAACACTAGATGCAGGAATGATACCAATAAATTTCACTAGAGTGTCTTTGTCTCAACCATGATCTAGAAATTGGAAGTGATATATTTATTTTTAGTACCTCAAGAATGACAATTTGTGCCAAATGTAGTCTCCGTAGAGCCTTGTAGTCTCCGTAGTAGTAGCTCTATACTGGAATCACTTGTAAAACTATGATGGAGGTTTTACAGCAGAAATTTTGGTCCAGTCTTTTGACTCACATTATAGGACACAGAAATAACACCATTTCCAATGCTTTGGTGTGTAACTTTTTGGAATAAAAGAGTTCTTCACAAACCTAATGTACTCTCCATAGTACCTGTTTTTGTTCACAAGGATCAAGCACTCAGTCTGTCACCGAAAAAAATCTAAATGGTATTTGCTCATGAAATTCTGCATGAAGATCCCTTGGGATGTTGTTGTCATTGTGAAACAAACTATTAAGCATTATACTGAATTTCATTTTTCGCCAAAAGTGAAACACTAGTGGTACACCTGATTGTGCAATTACCCTTTGCGTCTGTCCATTTCAAATGAGCTCGGCTCCAGAGAAGGCGGCGGGGTTTCTGAATGTTGTTGATGTATGGCTTTCGCGTTGCATGGTAGAGTCTTAAGTCACACTTGTAGACGTAGCGACGAACTGTGTCAACTGACAATGGTTTTCTGAAGTGTTCCTGAGCCAACATGGTAAGATCCTTTACACAATAATGGTTTTTAATGTAGTGCCGCCTGAGGGATTGAAGGTCACGGGCGTTCAATGTTGGTTTTTGTTGCTGCTTATGTGTAGAATATTCTCCAGATTCTCTGAATCTTCTGATTATATTATGGACTGTAGATGATGGAATCCCTAAATTCCTTGCAATTGAACATTGAGAAACATTGCTCTTAAACTGTTTGACTTTTTTTTTCACGCAGTTGTTCACAAAATGGTGATCCTCACCCTGTCTTTGCTTGTGAATGGCTGAGCCTTTTGGGGATGCTCCTTTTATACCCAATCATGACACTCACCTGTTTCAAAACAGGTGTTCATTGAGCATTCATCAACTTTCCCAGTCTTTTGTTGCCCCGTCCCAACTTTTTTGAAACGTGTTGCAAGCATCAATTTCAAAATGAGCAGATATTTGCATAAAAACAATAAACTTTATCAGTTTGAACATTAACTTATCTTGTCTTTGTGGTGTATTCAATTGAAGAGGATTTGCAAATCATTGTATTCTGTTTTTATTTACATTTCACACAACGTCTCAACTTCATTGGAATTGGGGTTGTAGATAAAAACTCTTTAAGCAAGCACATCTTGAAAAAACATTGTTTTGAGTCTAAAGCAGCTACAAATGATTATTTTGTTATTGATTAAATCGATTAGTTCTTTGGTCCATAAAATGTCAGAAAATGGCAAAAAAGTCAATGTTTCCTAGACCCTATGTTGATGTCTTCAAGTGTTTTGTTTTATCCACAACCCAGAGATATACAGTTCACTGCCAGAGGAGTAAAGAAACTTATACAATTAACCAGAATGTATTCACCATTAAGAAGCTGAAATTAGTGAAGCTGGATGTTTTTAAAATTATTTAAAATGATGGATTATCAAAATAGTTGTCAATTAATTTAATAGCTGATTAATAATCAATTAATTGTTCCCGCTCTAATATCTGAGACAAGCGTTTTAAGGTCACCATAACATTTTTAGGCTGCGTTGTTATTGTTAAAAGATGCAAAACTTCCTAATACTAGTAAAATACAGCTCAAATTCCCTGATCACCTAAGACCTTATATCAAGAAATCTGAAGTAAAAATTCACTTCAGATTTCTTCAAAAATGTCCATGCAATTTGCTGAGAAAATTCTATTTACTTTACTAGTATTTAGAAATTTACACTTTGCAAATAACAGCAGCTTAAAAATCTTATAATGAGTTAAAAAAAAGAAGTTTATTTCGTCTCCGTTAAGACTCAAAACAAGATGTTTCTGACACTCTTAAGATTTTCAAAATGTATCATCTAAAAACAAGTCCTTATATCATTCTGTAATGTTGCTGAAGTGATTGTGTCTTATATTAAGTGTAGATTTAAAATCTTCATGAGAAATTAGACAAATCTACTTAAGATTTTGCTTTTTGCAGTGCACCGTTTGTCAAGTGCTACAAAGAAGGCTTCCACTGAATCCACAAAAATCAAAGCATCAGTATTATTCCTCACTTTTCAGCATATGCCTCATTCTAAAATAAAAAGGAGACCTTTCATCACTAATCCTTACTAATATATTAAAAAAAAAAGTCACTTGGATCTGGTGGTGAGGACAGAAGCTACTCTCTGATGACGTGGGGAAAGATCAGCAGGGGTGAATGTTTGATTTCAGACTGCTCTCCATTAAAATAAGCTCTTTGCATGACACAATAGTAATGATAAGCAAAATACTGTTTAGCTGCTTATGGTAGTTCTCAAATAGAAAGCTTCCAGTTTTGTGTTTCCAACAGAAAATCAGAAGATACTCTTTCGTTCTGGTCCACACAGAAGATTGTCCCAAAACCCAGCTTCCTAGCAACAGAGAGGAAGAGAGAGAGAGAGGACAGAGCGTGGAGGGGAGGGGAGAGGGACAGATTAAAAATAGCACCACGATGCTTGAAGCAGCATCACACCTCACAAAGTAGCTGTGTTACAGAGCACACGTCATGATCCTGATAATTACACACACCTGTTTCACACACTTCAGCATGTGTCAAACACAATTAACTCAACTTAGTTAGCCACATCTCCACTCAGACTTATGCTGCGTTTACACATAACGATGACAAGTCACGAAGGCCACGAAGTATACATTCTTGGCCACTGATCACAAATGTGATGATTTGGGGCAGAGGTGTCAGAGTCCTCAGGAACTAGGGCTGCGGCTATCGATTATTTTAGTAATTGAATATTCTATCAATTATTCTGGCGATTAATCAAGTAATTGGATAAAAAGTAGTTTTGCGTTTTTAAACATAAATAATCCAGGGCTCTCCCTAAGCAATGGCACAATGTCACTGCACCACCATGCAGATTGTTGAATTTAGTGCTTTACAATAATGCCTTACATTCACCCCAATGTCATGGTGCTGCCATAGAAGATGCTCATGACACACCTGGAGCAACTAGGGGTTTAAGGACTTGTCCAAGAGCGCTTAGTGATTTTACGGTCAGGCTGAGATTCGAACAGAGGATCCTCTGGTCTCAAGCCCAACGCTTACCCACTAGACCAGGGGTGCCCAAGTTCGGTCCAGGAGATCTGCCTTCCTGACACCCATTAAAAAAGCTTTTGTGGAAACGCTGCACTCCACAGCCATTTTTCAAAAGCTGTGTTATTCGCCAAGTATCCACAGAAAACACAGGAATTTGACTTCGGTTTGAGCTGCACTTTGTACGCCATGTATAAATATACACTAAACACTGAATAAATCACAGTAATTAAAAGTGCAAATGTGCAAAAACAGGAAAAAAAAGTCCTGTCTGCAGACTGAAGACTTCACAGAGTGTCTGTACAAATCAGAGCAAATCATGGCGGAACAGCTTGTATAAGCGAACCATGAAAACATCGAGCCAATGGGCAGGTGTGAACGAACCCACTGCGGCAGTGTCGTGCACCGGACGGTGTCATGCGAGCAGGCTAGTGACTATAGTGCTATAGGCTAGTCACTAGCCTATAGCAGTCTGCCTCTCGGTAGGAGGGGTCTGGTTAGGTTTAAAACTCCAGCTTTTGTGGCTTCTGTTTATTCTTCTCTACAAGAGTCAAGACAGAAGTCAGACTACCAGAGCAACAATTTTAGCTGAGGAAGCTTCTGCGATTTGAAGCAAAATGTTCTCGCGTCAAGCAACCCAGTCCAGTCGAAGATTCAAGCTTCTCTACTACAGTTCCAAAATGCTTATTGAGTGCTGTAAGAAGGAAAAGTGATGTAACACAGTGGTAGACATACCACTGTCCCATCTTTTTTGAAACATGTTGCAAGCATCCATTTCAAAATGAGCAGATATTTGCACAAAAACAATAACGTTTATCAGTTTGAACATTAAATATCTTGCCTTTGTGGTGTATTCAATTGAATATAGGTTGAAGAGGATTTGCAAATCCTTGTACTCTGTTTTTATTTACATTTTACACAAGGTCCCAACTTCAATGGAATTGGGCTTGGAGATGTTCATGTGTGTCACCTGGAATTTGGCTGACACCTACCCCAAGAGGGATTGAATGGGCTCTCACAGAGCACACTCTGTCTTTCAGACGCTGGTGTGCGTAAATAGTTGTAGCAACAGGTGTACGTTTGAGGCAGCTACAATTTTACATGTATTGCATATGATTCCTGCTTCATGCGCAATTCGACCACATTCGTACTATGTGTGAAGGGGTCCTTACGGAGAGCCCTGCCAGTGTGGATATTGTTTAAAAACACTAAAGTACTTTTTATCCGATTACTCAATTAATCAATAAAATAACTGATAGAATACTCTATTCCAAAAATATTTGCTAGCTGCAGCCCTAGCAGCAATAACACTGAATGTGATGCAGCAGGGTTTAATTGTGCGCACGTGAGAGAAGTGATTCATAGTGGTGGGCAGTGAAATATGACACCGCTAGGGTTGGCTATTGAGGACCGGTTGTTTTCGGGTATCGTTAAGAAATGATTCGATCCACCGATAGTCTTTTTGCTTAATTCCCTTATCAGTCTTTCAGAGCAGCCGTTGTTTTTGAGGGTGTTTGTCGTATGTTGATTACAGACCCTGTCGTGGCTCTGTAATCGACCGTTTCTGCAGCATCAACCAATGAAGCACTGCTTCAATCCGCTGACTCATTGGTTCTTTGATTCGCTGCTCTTCGGAAGCAGCAAGTCTGCTTCTTAACCCCTCTTAAAGCCGTTAAATTATGTCAATCACGAGTCACTTTTGTGTGGATTAAAGTCACTAACTAGGACTCTTGTCTTGTTGCAGTCAAAAACGAGAATCATCCTCCATTCCGTTGCTCCAAACGCTGCACGGCTCTGCCGAGACAGAGTCCGGTCGGAATTAATAACTTCAAAACGAACTGCCGCTTTAAATAAAATGACACCTCTTTCCAAATAGTGTAATACAGACAAGAAACTGCAATCGACTAAAATGTTTTTTGATTCCTGATGCGCAGCACAGCCAGCTGCAAGAGCTCAGCTCAGAGGTATGGAAAGACATTATGGAAAGACATTCATGCCAATAATGTCTTAAAGGAAATGCTTTTGACAAAAACTACAGATTTTATTTCTATTTATGTCCAGAGATCAAGGATCCACCATGTAGAATTTATTATGTCCAGAGTTTAAGGATACAGTGACCAATTTCATATTTATTTACTTTAAGACTCAATAAAATGTTGATGACATAGAAAACCTGTAAAGGCTACTTTTAGTACACAGAAAATTCACAAGAGGTTTCGATAAGGAATCGGCTCAATAAGCAGAATCGATAGATAAAATCTTAATACCCATCCCTAGACACCGCGTTACAATTTGTTACAAAACTCAGGGCTCGAAATAGTACGTGCATGTGCTAGTTTATGCATGTATTATTCGAGCAGTGCACGCAATTTTATACTGCACTTGCACAAGTAACTTTATCCAAGTTTTATCAACTATAAGCACCAGTAGAATGAACCAATAAAGGAATAAATAAGGAAAAAACAATTTCCACTGTGTTGTCTTCATCTTCCCTGCATTTTATGACTCTCACATACAGCGCGAGTTGCTGTGACAATTCGTTCGTGCGTGCACATAAAAAAAAAAAAAAAAACAACTGTCTGCTGCTGCTCTTCCCTCAAACTCTGTCATAACCACACCGGACCTGCTTCGAGTTGTTTCCTGTGGCGTCATGATGATGCAGGAATATCTGCTTCAGGTGCGCGCAACAGGGGGCAGAGAGGAGGTGAGAACACAGCCTGCAGGTTCTCTGCACAGAGAAATCAAAGTGCACAGTTTGGCTGCAGCCAGACTGTGCACTCTGACTTCTCTTCTAGTTTATATTTGTTCTTGTGCTGAGCTGCAGGTCTGGGCTCTGAGTTCTGTTATAATTTATCTTTCCTCCTTTGACCGCAAGATGCGCACGAACAAACCATCAGTGAGTAAATGTGGAGATGTCTGGAGTTATTGTAGATGCGGACATGTCCTGTCTCTGGCAATCAGTCTGTGAGCAGGACTTATGTCTTTTTTTTTTGTAAACAGTGATGAGAGAGTTTGAGAGGAGAACAAGGAACTAACTGCCTGCAGCCAGACAGTTTTTTTCTTTCTTTTAATTGTTCACATGTGCATGTGTGAACGAATCGTCCATGAGTGTACTGGAGATGTCCGGACTTTTTACTGCATGTGGACATGTTCTGTCTCTGGCAATCAGTCTGTGAGCAGGACTTTTATGGATTTTATTTAAACACTTTTGTGAGAGAAGAAGAGCGAGGAGCAGCAGCTGTAATCAGCATTTTTTTCTGTGCTCTTTTTTGAGCGTGTAGTTTTAAGGGCCCTTCACATTGAACACGTCAGGCCAATCTGTCGAAACTTCCCAATCCGTCGGATGCGTTTCAGCGTCGTGACGTCAGATGCTTCGCTTTAGAAGCGGCAAGGGGGTGGAGTTTTTTACGTCACACTCTGGTTGTTTCCACAACCTGAAAAAAGTTCAGCGATCACCATCTTGAATTAGCGTCATCTGAACCACAAAAAACCTTTAAAAAACAACAGAACGATTCTCCCATCACCCTGCTGGGAAAACCTTTTTTTCAGCTACTTTTCGGAGTGACGCCGACCGAGGGAGGACTGACGACTTGGTGGCATATCGATCGAACCGCGACAGCAGGCCGACCCGCACAGAGAAGCCAGCCTTCAGGCATCATTCCTGGGCAGACCGAGGCAGGCGGCCGGGGGGGGGTTGGAGCAAACCCACTCAGTCCGAAATCTCCCACTTTTTGGATATAGGCAAAGTCACAGTTTGCCCAACAGAGTTTAGTTCTGCAACTTTATCGAGGTGAGAATAATATTAAAATAAAACGTGACGTTTGCACTGCTGTGAAGGTTTAATGATCGGCTAACGTTAGCTTAGCCTTTTAGCACAGCTGATCTGAGTGAACACTTTAAATTTGTAAAATGGTTCAGTCTTTTTTATTTTTACCAAATAAAGCTACAGCTTTTTTCGGAGACCACAAAAGCTCAACTTTAAATAACTTTTCTTTTTTTTTCCCCATCGTTTTTTTCCGGGGTTTTTTTCCTTCCTTTTTTATATATATAAACTGTTTAGTGTTTCTTTATATTTAAAGAAATATTTTTAGTTGTCCCAATCAGGAACATTTGCTGTGCAGACAACCAAACTTCCATTGATGAGCTGAACACCACGAAGTCCAGTCGAAAGAAAACATCTCTGCTCTTCAGCAACATCACCAGAGTTCAAAGCTGCAGAAGAGACCTTCATCTGGTCCCGAGAATTCAGCATTACATCACCTGCTTTAAATAAAAGGCTCTTTCAACAGCAACTATTTTATTATTTTTTAAAAAGCTGTTTCATTTTATATTTTAACAATAAATGAACGGATCATTAAAAATGTCCACGAATCAAAGTCAAGTAGAAGCTCTCCACTTATTGTGCTCAAATTCATATTTTAGAAATGACTCTGTCCTGATAACAACATTAAAGGCAATTACATATTTTGACAAAATTACAAGTTGAAATGACTATATAAAAAAAATTCATCATGAGGTTTATGTCACAGAAATCCTGCTTTACAATCACACTGCAGTCATTGTTAAATTATTTCCTGTTGCATTTATAATAAACATTTGTATTTATTTAGTGTCTGTTTTTCTGGTTGAAATGAGATATACGAGGTCTGTTAGAAAAGTATCGGACCTTTTTATTTTTTGCAAAAACCTGATGGATTTGAATCACGTGTGCTTGCATGAGCAAACCTTGAACCTTTGTGCGCATGTGTGAACTTTTTCACGCCTGTCGATTGCATCATTTTCTGGTAAGCAGCCTTTGTGTGGGACGTATGTAGTGCTCTCGGCGGATTTTCATTTCAAGGAAAAAGACGGAACGACTGGAGCAGTGCTGCATCAAATTTTGCCAGAAACTGCGCGACAGCCAGGTGGAAACCATTCGGAAGATTCAGACGGCTTTCAGTGACTTTTCAGCCGTGTGATTATCCGAGAAATTGTGGAAGAGGTGGGCATGTCACAACATGTCCTGCGAGACTTCAACACGGAGGCGCTTTTGCTCCGCCGTTAGCAGCAGCATGAATTTCACAGCCACTCTTTTCATGGCCAAATTTTCTGTCACAGTGGAATGTACAGAAAAAGTGCTGATGTCCATCTCTTCCGCAATTTCTCAGATAATCACACGACGGTCCCGCATCACCACAGCACTCACTTTGGAAATGAGCTGGTCATTTCAGCATGTAGATGGCCAACTGGAGCGTGGCTCGCTATCCACCATTGTGCGGACATCTTTAAACCAGTTGTACCGCTCCTTAATCTGTGTGATGCCCATAGCATTGTCACCGAAAGCTGTCTGAATCATCCGAATGGTTTCCACCTGGCTGTCGCCCAGTTTCTGGCAAAATTTGATGCGTTGCTGCTCCAGTCGTTACGTCTTTTTCCTTGAAATGAAAATCCGCCGAGCGCACTGCACACATCCTCACACAAAAGCTGCTTACCAGAAAATGATGCAATCGACAGGTGTGAAAAAGTTCACGCATGCGCACGAAGGTTCAAGGTTTGCTCATGCAAGCACACGTGAGTCAAATCCATCAGGTTTTTGCAAAAAATAAAAAGGTCTGATACTTTTCTAACAGACCTTGTAAATAATCTACCAGACTTAAAAAAAAAAATGTACAAATTTCCATGTTATTTTATTTGTCTAAAAATAAATGTCCAAGGTTCCTTATGTTAAACAACAAATGATCTAATCTGAAATAACAGGTGGTTTTAATTTACAGATGAAAGGTTTCTAAAGAACCATTTATTGATTTATTTAGCTATTTTAATTACAAGTGTTCTAAACTTTTTTTTTTTTAACAGTAATCAGAAATTTTGAGGTAAACAACAACAACAAAAAACATTTCCAAGGATTTTTCTTCAGAAAACTGCTCTATAAATGAGCAGTCCTGTGACACGTTTCTGTTTTGTACAGATCAGTGGTTTCTGCCACTAGTCTTCCGTGTTTTGGCCCGACACGTTGTTCCTATTGGACAGCGTGAAGGTACGTCACAGCTCAAAGCGTCGAAACTTGGATTGGGTTGAACTTTGAACGTGTCAGCCTGCCAACAAGCGGCAATGCGTGCTCCCATCAGAAGCGTCGGTTTAGCTCGGCTTTTGACTCAATGCTTCTGACGCATCTAAAAAGCAATGCGTCTCATTGAAAATAATGCTTTTTAGACTGATTTTTGATGCATTTGACGCTTCTGACGTGTTCAGTGTGAAAGGCCCATTACTGCATTGTGTACACGGTATAAAAACAATCCTGCGTGATTTATACTTCAGGAACAATGGAACACAGCAGGAATCAAACTGCCATCGGGTAACGTTGTCTTGTGAGGGTGTGGCTTCCAGTCATGTTGAGTACTGTCCTGTTGCTCTGACTTGCGCTGAAACCACTTAATTTCTGCGAACCCAGGACGCAAACAAAAATTAAACATGTTTAATTTTTGGCGTCCGATTTGCTTTGTCCTTTGCACCCCTTGTGTTGTTGTGGCATTGAGCTGCTTATTTCGGCACTGAGTTGCTTCCACGTGGCGGCGTCATGACGACATGACGCAACTGGAAGCAGCCCCGGCGTGAAAGAGGCTTTACAGGCCCAGAGAGGAAGAGTCTGACACATCAGAGGAGGAGTTTTAAAGTTCATATAAGACTGATGTTTGGTTGTGCAAGTAACTTTTTTTTGGTGCAACTAATTTTTTTGTTACTAGGACCAGTGCAAGTAGGTTAAAAAATGTATTTTGACCCCTGAAACTGGACACTTTCCGTGTCAATTCGTAACAACACGTGACAGTATGGGCTCCAAGAACCATCACAGGAACCACTACGAATGGTGTCACGCTCTAATAAAGATCACCACTAATAAACACGCTCAGTTGTGAACTCCACGACATGAGGCGAAATCAGGTTGGCAGGGCTATGAAATGAAAATTGTGAAATCCGAGGAAAATTCGCAGGGGGTCTGGGGGGCGCCCCCCCAGGAGCCGGGGTCTAAGGCCCTGTGGGGCCCCAGAAACCAAATTAAATTTTCATCTACTGATACATTTTCAACATCTCCTGGAAGAACAAATCTCAAAAAAAAAAAAAAAAAAAAAAAATAGTGCGTATTTAAATGATCCTAGATTCAACCTTTCATTTGAACCATCAATTATCATGTTGAAATAACAGAATATGACGTGGAAGTAGGACCTGGTATGCTTTTCCTTTTAATTGTAAACAAAATTATATATATGAGGTCTGTTAGAAAAGTATCCGACCTTTGGCCAGGGGAAAAAACTGGCTTACCTGGAGGGTTGGAAACCTAATCACCCTTGAAGTAGTCTCCTTGGGACTCCACACACTTCTCCCAGCGGTGTCGCCACTGTTGGAAGCATTCCAAAAAAAGCCTCTTTTGGGATGGAGCGCAGCTCCGCCGTCGTTGCAGCCATGATGTCCTCCCTCGTCTCAAAACGCGTTCCTTTTAATGGTGTTTTAATTTTTGGGAACAGCCAGAAGTCGTAAGGGGCCATGTCAGGAGAGTATGGAGCCTGTGGAACCACAGGAGTTTGGTTTTGAGACAAAAAAGTCTGAATTAAGTTCGAGGAATGTGCTGGAGCATTGTCGTGGTGGAGGCGCCAATTTCCTGTGGCCCACAACTCCGGTCTCATTAGCATTACGGAGGCGACGGAGGACATCCCTGTAATACTCCGTTATTGTTTGACCCTGTGGTGCGTACTCGTGGTGTACCACACCGCAGGAGTAAAAAAAACAGCATTACCTTCACATATCTGCGCAATTGGCGCGCCTTCTTCGGTCGTGGAGACGTGGAATGCTTCCACTGTGACGACTAGAATTTGGTTTCCAGGTCGTACCCGTACACCCAGGACTCATCACCGGTGATAATAGTGTCTATAAAGCTGGGATCAATGTGAATGGAGTCCAGCATGTCCTGTGAGACTTCAACACGGAGGTGCTTTTGGTCCGCCGTCAGCAACCTCGGCACGAATTTCGCAGCCACTCGCTTCATGCCCAAATCTTCTGTCACGATGGAATGTGCCGAAAAAGTACTAATGTCCACTTCCTCTGCAATTTCTCGGATGGTCACTCGACGGTCCCACATCACCACAGCGTTCACTTTGGAAATGATCTCCTCATTTCGGCACGTCGATCGTCGGCCGGAGTGCGGCTCGCTCTCCACTGTTACGCGTCCATCTTTAAACCGGTTGTACCACTCCTTAATTTGTGTGGCACCCAGAGCTTCATCCCTGAAAGCTGTCTTTGTCGAATGGTTTCCACAAAATCTGATGCAATGGCGTTGCGCCAATCGTTCCGCCATTTTCCTTGCAACAAAAATCCGCCGAGCGCACAACACCACTCCTCACACAAAGGCTGCTCACAGGTAAATGACGCAAGCGACAGGCGGGACAAAACTCACGCATGCGCACTAAGGTTCAAGGTTGGCTGATGCAATCACACGTGATTCAAATCCATAGTTTTTGAAAAAAATAAAAAGGTCGGATAGCTTTCTCACAGACCTCGTATATAAAAAGCCACACATTCTTGTGTAAATTCCTGTAAATCCACTCAAAGCTACAGTGTTTTTTCCCATGAAAAAAGTCTACATTAACAAAAACTAATTTACATTGTTGTGTAAATTCATGTAGCCTAAATTAATTCAAAGCCACAATGTCTTTTTTTTTTCAAAGAAAGAAAGTCTAGATTAATGAAAGGGGAAAAAAGGCACATAATCTTTTCTGAAATCCTGTTTGAACAGCACAATGTTTATTTTCCAGAGAGAAAAAAATTCTTACCAGTTCGCTTTTCCCGTTCATCTTTCGGGTGTGTTCATGAAGCCAGCAACAACTCCACGGATTCTTGTCCTTATCAGACTTTTTCAAACCGTCTTTCTCGCCATCTTCGCTCTGTCTGATGTCACTCCGTGACAGACATGCTGCAAAGTTCTTTTAAAAACTTGAAAGTTCTAAAAGTGTGCGATGTCCACATGTTACGTTTAGCTAAGCTTCGCACAGGAGCCACACAGTGTCACCGCAGCAACCAACCAGTCCAGCTTTACAACAACTGTCATAACAGCTAGCTTTGAGTGGCATTTATTCTCCTCGAAACTCCGCGGATCCGAGGAAACTGATTTGTATCTGTAACACAAAGATCAGTGTCCGTGGACTTATAAAACTTGCATGATGTCGTAAAAAAAGAACGCTTTGCGATAAGCATTTTAAAAACTCAGTAACAATCACAATTAAAGAGTACAACACTAACACCCGCCGCCCCCCTCCCCATGATAAAATCCGCGGAATCCCGTGGATCCGCGGACTTTTCACAGCCCTGGGGTGGTCTGTGACATTTGTGGAAGATTTTTTGACAGCCAAAAACATGCTCCATGAATATTACACACCAACTCGCACTGTTAAGAAACCAATTCAGATTTGTTAAGTCCCATTAAGAATGTCAGAAATGTGCCACGAATGAAAGAAAAATGACATTCGTAACGCTTCCTGCCTATGTGTTAATGCAGCATAACAGTGGAAGAAACCTGGACCTCCATCACAAACACAGGACAAAGACAACACGACAAGGCAAGTGCAGCTGCAAAGCAAATGGCCGATATTTATGGTGCACTAAATTCCCCCGAGTTCACACAAAAGAGGAGAGAGAAAGGACACACATTTATATGTTTCAAGGACACACTCATCACAATGAAAGAAATGCTGGTAAAGAAGAGGAGAAGAAAATGCGATGAGTCAGAATGCAGCCTGTCTGGGTGGATGGATGGAGGAAAGCGCAAATAAAATGAGCAGACTTTAGAAATCACCTGATTCATGCCCTCAGAAATAACCTGCAAGCTCATATGTTCAATAACATGACATTTTTACTGCTGTGGTCTGCAACATGTGGCCTATAAGCCATGTCTGACCTTGAGCCAAGGAGTCATGTATATAAAAGACAATGCAGAAGTATCTTGTCCAAAAACATAGACAATCATCTTTAAGCAAGCAGCTGGCATCAAACTCTAGCCTATACACTGGAAGGCCAACATCTACCCCACAGAGCCACGTGCTTTACCGTAAGCACATCATCAAACAAAAGAAGACGATTAAAATGAAAGTGAATGTATGACATGATGGAAAATATGTCTAAACATAACCTCTTCGGCAGAAGTAGTTATCTGTATTAATTAGCCTATACTTCCCCTCACAGTAGGTATCAGCAGATCAATGCACAGCAAGGAAGGAACAAGTCTGGAATTACAGGAATGAGAAAGTTAATCCTGGTTTACAGGCCTGATACACTTTGACAGTTTAGCCAGAGTATACCAACGTATGAAAATACGCTGAATACAGTGAGGCAAATAAGTATTTGATCGACTGTCGATTTTGCAAGTTTTCCCAAATACAAAGAATGGACAGATCTGTAATTTTTTTTTAAATCATAGGCACTTCAACTGTGAGAGACAGAATCTAAAAAAAAAAAATCATATTGCATGAATTTAAATAATTAATTTGCATTTTATTGCATGAAAGCAGTATTTGATCACCTACCAACCAGCAAGAATTCTGGCTCTAACAGATCTGTTAGTTTTCCTTAAGAAGCCCTCCTATTCTGCACTCTTTACCTATATTAATTGCACCTGCTTGAACTTGTTACCTGTATAAAACACACCTGTCTACACAATCAATCACGCTCCAACCGATCCACTGTGGCCAAGACCAAAGAGCTGTCTAAGGACACCAGGCACAAAATTGTAGACCAGCACAAGGCTGGGATGGACTACAGGACAACAGGGAAGCAGCCTGGTGAGAAGGCAACAACTGTTTGCATAATTATTAGAAAATGGAAGAAACACAAGATGACTGTCAATCTTTCTTAGATCTGGGGCTCCATGCAAGATCTTGCCTAGTGGGGTAAGGATGATTCTGAGAAAGCTCAGAACTACACAGGAGGACCTGGTCAATGACCTGAAGAGAGCTGGGACCACAGTCGCAAAGATTACATTAGTAACACACGATGCCGTCATGGTTTGAAATCCTGAAGGGCAGCAAGGTCCCCCTGAGCAAGCCAGCACATGTCCAGGCCCATTAGAAGTTCACTAGTGACCATCTGTATGATCCAGAGGAGGCATGGGAGAAGGTCATATGGTCACATGAGACCAAAATAGCACTTTCTGGTATCAACTTCACTCGCCGTGTTTGGAGGATGAGAACAACCCCAAGAAAACCGTCCAAACCGTACAGCATGGGGGTGGAAACATCATTTTTGGAGGTGCTTTTCTGCAAAGCGGAGAGGATGACTGCACTGTATTGAAGGGAGAAAGGATGGGGTCATAAATCGCAAGATTTTGGCAAACAACCTCGTTCCCTCAGTTAGAGCACTGAAGATGGGTTCATGGCTGGGTCTTCCAGCATCACAATGACCCAAAACACACAGCCAGGACAACTAAGGAGGGGCTCCATAAGAAGCATTTCAAGGTCCTGGAGTGGCCTAGCCAGTCTCCAGACCTGAACTCAATAGAAAATCTTTGAAGGGAGCTGAAACCCAAAACCTTAAAGATCTGGAGAAGATCTGTATGGAGGAGTGGAGCAAAATCCCTTGTGCAGTGTGTAAAAACTTAGTCAAGAACTACAGGAAACATCTGACCTCTATAATGGCAAAGGTTTCTGTATCAAATATTAAGGTCTGTTTTTCTACTGCATCAAATACTTACTGCATGCAATAAAATGCAAATTATTTAAAAATCATACCATGTGAATTTCTTTTTTTTTTTTTTTAGATTCTGTGTCTCACAGTTGAATTGTACATAACCTCTCCATTCTTTGTAGGTGGGAAAACTTGCAAAATCGACAGTGGATCAAATACTTATTTGCCTCACTATATGCTGGTATGAGACTAATAAGTTATGGGTAAGTTTTGTGTAAGATAAGAGCACATTGAAGCACGGTGGTATAGTATGTCAAAAAAATTTTGCTGACGCAAAATATTTTCAATACATGCTAGCATATGGCTCACATGTCCCACATACGCGGGCCATAAGTTGTAGGTAAGTTATGCAATTGTTGACATACATTTCTTGCAAGTTACTCAGAAATCAAAATATGTCCATTGATTAGCTGAAAAACTGAAAGCTGCAGTTCACATGCAAACAGTTCAGACTGCTTCAAATATTAAAACCATTCAGACACTGAGTAAATATAAAGTTTTGATTTTGGAAAACGATGTCTGAAAATACTTTAGTTCCTTGTCATGGCTGAAGAAACGTAGCATTTTAAAAGAAGTCCCTTTGTTTTTTGTCTGCTCTCAGTGCGTTTCTCAGCCTGAGCCAGAGAACGGTGGCGCTTTGTGCCACAGCAAGACAATGGACAATTTTCCAGTTGCGCTGCAGAGACTTCTGGTTAGTGAGCCTCTCACTCATGTGTTTGGCGTCATTAGAAACATCAGCTCAGCTGTCAGATTTCCAGGGAGAGAAATGGCCACTGGAGGCGAATTCCATGCCGTATTGGTAAGTAATATTGTTGTTGTTGTTGTTAATCCACAAGGAATGAAAAGGAGTGCTGTAGTGGTGTAAATATTGATGTAAAGCCCCGGTCACATGGCACTAACGAAGGACATTGAAACAACAAGAAAACAACAAGAAAACAAGAAATCTGGACTTACGTTGACTTTCAGAGACAGTCGTCCAGCTTTGTTCCTGTAGCAGGTGCTTCGTCATAATTTTCAAACTGTTGAAATACGAGAACAAATCCTGACAACCTCAATTCATCTGTAATCCGTTTTGGTTCCTGTCTTGACGGTTCCTCTTCATTTGCGTAGTTCCCGTACCGTCAGCATTCCATTTGATTGTCGTCCAACTTCGTCCAACCTCCCAAGTCCAATGTCTTGCACAAACATTGACAATATCTTAACAGTTCAATAACTAAAGATCCTCTCCAGCCACAGATGACATGCGAACGTGCCCACAGCCATTTGTATGTGTGCACAGCCTCTCCAGCCAGAGACAGCATGCGAATGTGCAGATTTATTGTTGTGTTTTGGCTTCAGTGTCCTTTGTTAGTGCCGTGTGACCAAGGCTTCGTTGCTAGGAAAGTTCAACAACCAAAATACCAACATTCTTGGCGCAATGAACATGTTTTCACTATTATTTGATTTCTTTGTGCGACTAACCTCGTTATTCAAGTATTCAAAAGGCTATTTCTACCTCCACACAACTCCAACCACACACAAGAAAGTTTCTTGACAGCTCTTGTTGAACAAAACCGCATCTCACTAACCGGACAGAGTTGTGACGTCATCACGCATGCGCGTAGGTGCTGTCTAGCGACAATGTGAAAATCCCCCATTAACTTATTTTACAAGTTGAAAGAGTCACAGCGCCTCATTCATTCACATTAGCGTTTTTTTCACAGACATCAGTCGATTCTTCAGCATTCTGCAAGTGATGAAAATAAATCCCATAAGCTACCAAGACAAAAAAAATAAATAAAATTTAAAAAATGTTAAATTATTCTGTTTGGCCTTTGTGTGGAGGGTAGAGGCAGTGTGTATAATGTACAACATTCTGCTGGTGGTGGAAAAGCAAACCAAGCCAGACTTTACTGTTCCAACCCACATCGTACTGTGCCGTACCGACCTGGACCGCTTGGTGGAAACAGGGTTGTCTTCATACGCTTGCTAAATCATGAAGGTGTGACAACTACATAACTTATTCAACGTATTCAGTGTATTCGCCAGATTTCTCATAAGTCGGCAAATGCTGGCTAAATCATCAGGGTGTGACAGGACCCTTAAATGGGAGACAAAGGATCATGACCTGATCAGGCTAACTCAGGGTTTAAAACCGGTTAGTCTTATTCCAGTCAAATACACCTCTATGTCATTACATCAACAGTGCATGGACTACAAGCACAGCTGGATGGTTTCCCTTAAAATAATTTTTGGTTTTCATCAGAAATAAAAAAGCAAATCAACATCAATCTAAACATAGGAATAGAAGTTATAAACTCAAAATATGAAACAGAACTTCAGATGGTGGCGTTTTCATTTTTTAAAGCAATGAACAGCTGTGTTGTACTCATTTGCAGTCACATTAATTTCAGCCATAAATCTCAGTACTTTCTGATCTTGATCCTGTTAGTGAAGGACAGTACAGGATAAGTGTGGAGGTCACCGAAATCAGGGCATCAAGACAACATGTAGATGTGTGGGTAGTGGTGGCGGCGGAGGGAGCTGTAAGTACAGGGTGAGGCATTCATCAGATGTGTTTACAAGTCTGCAAAAAGTCAACAGCAGATTAGACCGACTTCACCCTGCTAATACTGAGGCCTGAGCTTTTGCTTTTGAACTGGAGTCTGCACTGACCTTCTCGCAGTTTCTTCATCTCGTCAACTTTTTTGTGGATTAACAGATAAAAGGAATTAATTTCACTGTGACAGAACTTTAGGCATTAATTGCACAAGTGTCTGTCCTTGTATGACGAATTATTTTCCTAGTCTGGTTTTAAAATACTTTGGATACTGACTGGAGCTCATTCAGTGGCTGGAGAAGGCAGAGGAGAATGGACTGGTTGTTTACCATCCAAGTTGTTTTTCCAAAACCGTCCCATTACCAGCAGATAAAATATTATGAATTGATATGTCTATTTACAAACATTTTAGTCAATTGTTAAATGAGTACAAGCAAACCCATTTTGTGTAATGTGAAGGCTTTGCATCCGTCTGTCTGTGCTCAGCATAAGTTCCCGTCTTATTACTGCCAGGGTCTTCAAATTCACAAGGAACATTCTTGGGACACAGATCTTGGACAAGGTCAAAGACAGCTAATCCTGACCTATTTTAAGAGGTCAAAAGGTCACATTGTTTCCTATTTTTATGCTCATACGGCCGAGGGTATTTTAGCATTGCGTGGTTTTATACTTTCACCTTAATTTTAGCTGCTCCCCTTTTGCTCAGGGTTGCTACAGTAGCTCTGGTATAGATCCATATGTTGATTTGGCTGATGATTATCAGATGGTTATGGATGCTGTATTCCAGTTCTACCAATAAACACCTCCAAATCCAACACACCGCAGCTTTAAATGTTTTCAAAATCAGTCTCGATGTAAATTCCCATCCTGTTATGACATTACAGAAAAAGGAAGACACTTCCAGCTTCAGTTTCATGGGAGACTAAATGTTTAAAGAGGCTTCAATTCTCTGTATGTAAAAGGAGAATCAAAGAACACATCATCAAATACCAGTCATAAATTAGGTGAATTAAGTAAATAATATCTCATTGGTGCTTTAGCATCATCTTTGCTAAATTTTATTCATTTGGCTTGTTGTGAAGTAAAATAATCTGGCTTCTGAAACTACCATGACGAAAATTCACCACATGGAAGTCAATGAGGACAAAATAATTTAGATTAGCACCTTACATTTTACAGTTTTAATATGTACAACACTTTGTAATATATGACCAGAAAGTACATCATAAATAGAATGATCAATATTACTACTACAGTAGGCCTACAGCAGTACTAGCATCTGCAATGGAATGTAAAATCTGTTTTGTCCACATACCCACAGAAAAAGCCAATCTATGTAGAGCCATTATGAGCAAACCGCAGAAGCCTCATCACATGATGCCACTCGTGAGAATCTGCTGTTTTTCTGCTCAGACGGGCACACGCAGCATGAAACCAAGATTTAGATGTTCAGATCTGGTGGAGAGCTTAGTGGGACAGAGTACTGGTTGTCTCACAACACCTATGAAGTGTGTTCCCAAAATACCACTGGAGTTTTGGCAAGAGACTGCCAAAGATCTTTGTCTCACAAAGAAGCTGTGACGCACCTGAACAGCTAATCACATTAGTTCAGTCAGTGCTGACTCCTGAGGTCTGTCAGTTCTGTTAGGGGATGTCAGCACATTGTAGTCCTCTTGCTGCACACAGAGCTAAAGCACCAGTTTTAACTTGAGTTCAAACAGTTTAGGAAACCATGATTGGAACAAGCAGTGGTGGCTTTGGTGGCCACCAGACCTTCAGCTTTGGAAATGAAAGCAACTCACAAACAAGCTACATGTAATTTCAATCAGATATGCTCCAAATGTCTCTTATGCATGTGATGATGAGATGATTCACTATAGCAATCCCAAACATACCCAGCAAGTAGCAGACAGGTATATGGTAGGGAAGTAAATGTAGTTATACAAAAAATTTCAACCCTCAAATTTCGGTTCAGCACACCTCCTAAATAAAAACAACCAGAGCGTGTTCACCAAGCTGGGCATCAAAATGTAACAGCAAAAGTAAAAGAAAAAAAAAATTCTTCAAAACAAGTGGAACAAAATTTTTTGCAATTTTATTTCAGAAGATGTGGCAACAGAAACAGTTAATCTGTGGTAATACAGAGAGGCAGTTATTGCCTTAATCCAAAGTAAAAAATAAAAAAGTCACTAAAAGACACAAAACATAAATAATGCATGGCCTGTGGTCTTCTAGTATTTCAAAATGTGGTGGTGATGGACACGTAATGATCCTGACATTTACTTTGTCTTCTATTTCTGTAACTGCAGACTGTATGAAACCAACATACTTCATGTTTTGTGAGATCACCTTTATTTTTATTTATTTTTGTTAATATATATCCATTCCTACAATTGAGGCCTGCAGTATTTTCCAAGAAAAAAGGTTGGGACAGGGCAGTTTATTGTTAATGGAAGAATTAGTTAATAATATTTATAGCCAGTTTTCTTGGGAAATGTCAGGATGAATACATGAACATTTACAACTCACTGAATATTTCTTAGACTTTATTTACATCAATCATTCATAAAGACAAACAGTGTGGTACTTTATGGTAAATCTGTCAGGTAGGCAGTTCTCATAAAGTAAATGTCCATGCTGGAAGAAGACAAGTGAGGGAAGCCACCAAGACAACTATGGAAGAAGTTATCTTGGTGGCTGATGGAGAATGAGTGGAGAAACTGAGAATAGTGTAACATTTTTATTTTTACCTTCATTTTACATACAGTCCCAACTTTTTCTGATTTGTTTTTGTTGCATTTCTGAAATTGTTTCTCCTCAGTCACGTGTTGTGCTTAAACACTACATTAAGCTCAAGACTGAACAATTAAATACCTCTGGAAAATAACAGCTAAAGTTCAGAGTTCTCACCTGTTTTTTGTGATCTGTGCGTCTGAACATCACCACAGTGTATGTGTAATTTTTTCTCAGTTCATTCATATATTCTCATTTTTTAAATATGTTTTTAAAGATATCTGACCGTTTATTTCATCTCATGATCTCATAAATTCAGTATACGACGCGCACATGGTGTGAACAGGACAGTAACGGCAGAATCACACAAGGAGACAAAGTTCAGAGAGAAGTAAAGGCAGCTCCATGGTTTGGTTTTTTGTTCACTTGGGTTAAAATCCTCTCTCTGCTCCGTGCTCACTGTTTTCATGCACTGATGGTTCTCAGGAGACTGTAACGTGTCATGCTTCCATTCAGCAATCTCCCTCCCCCACCCCTCCCTTGCAGCCTGTTGACTCCGCGCGTGCGCACGCACGCACGCACACACACACACACACACACACACACACACACACACACACACACGGACAGCTCCTTTGGTAAACTCCGCATTTTAGACGGCTTTGAAGAAGACAGCCACTGTTTTAATCGGTCGTCTTATCCAAACGGCAGGACGGATCGCTCCTCACCCTCCATGTTATTGTCCTGCCTTAAGACGAGAATGAAACAGAGTGAGCGAGGCTGCATCACAATGACATCAGATTCTGAGTCATTTTATGCTTTGTGGATAAAATAAATTTACGGTAATCGCGAATATGAAAAATAATCGCGAATGGCGAATACTGTAATAATTGTGACTGCCCTACACACAGGTTCTCAAGAGTACTTTGTTTTCTGAAGTCTCCGTAGCTGTTTGTTGCGAATGCTATATACTTTGAAACCGGTCACGGAAGTGCACAAAGTAATCCCAGTGGAGATCATCGGATGGTCACTAACAGCCTAAATCTTAACTGTTGTTATGATTTCAGTGCGACATGTTTGGAAAGCAAAGTAGTATAGTTGTGTTCAAAATAATAGCAGAGCAGCGTGTTTAAAAGAAGAGAGTAAAGCTCAGAATCCTCATAATAGCTTTTATTTCCAAACATGTAAATGCATTGGGAACACTGCACATTCTATTCCAAATCAGAACTTGTCACGTTTGTTATTAATTTACAGAAAGTGAATAAAAAAGAACATTAGGTTGTTCAAAAAAATAGCAGTGTGCATTTTTCTTTACAATCGTAAACATTTACTGTATAAACTGAAAGTTTTTCAAATTTTCAACTTATTTTCAATTATATAGTGCCAAATTCCAACAAAGTTGCCTCAAGGTGCTTCACACAAGTAAGGTCTAACCTTACCAATTCCTAGAGCAAGCAAATCTTCCTCTGATGATTTGAGGAAGAAACCTCAAGCAGACCAGACTCAAAGAGGTGACCCTTTGCTTGGGCCATGCTACAGACACAATTTACTATACAAATATACAGGACATTTTGGGCATTTATGCCGGTGCACAGGATGGGAGGCTTACAGAAAAACACACCACCCCTCTGAATGGAGCTGCACTTCAAACAGAGAGAAAAAACAGAATCGGGCATCAGAAAGGCAACAAATACAGTATAATTTGACAGCATTAAGCAACTAAAAAAACAGAAGAAATACAAAGGTGATCGCTGGCCACTAGCCCCAATGCCGCGTTCACACAGGACGACACACGACGCCACAAATTCGCATCCCTCGCATGGCGATGGATGCACCACCATCGCCCGGTGTGTCGTTCTGCTTTCGCCCCAATGTTTTATCAAATAGGAGGAGCTTCCATTCCGCTCGTCGTCAAGTCAACATGCCGGACCTTGATCACACGGAGCAAGTTGCTGTGCTCTATTTGTTGTTGAAAGCTGACAAACGTCGCCAGCGGCACCGTCCCTGGGTTCACAACATCCTCATAAGACGTTCCCAATTTGGGGAGTTTCATTATTTGCTGCAGGAGCTGCATCTGGATGACAACCGCTTTCAGCAGTACTTCCACCTCTCCAGGACCCAGTTTCAGGACCTCCTGTCCCGTTCTTGAGCGCACATGTGAACAATTAAAAAAAAAAAAAAAAACTGGCTGCCGCTGCAGTTCCTTGCTCTCCTCTCCAACTCTGTCATAATTGTGTTATAAACCAATCACCATTTGTTTTATTATACATCTGTGTAGTTAAAATAATCTTCATGGACGATTCGTGCACGCACACGTGAAAGAAAAACTGGCTGCTGCGGTGCTGCTGCTCACTCTCCTCTCAAACTGTCAGATTATGGAATAAAGGACAAAAGGGACATAAGTCCTGCTCACAGGCTGGCTGCCAGAGACAGGACATGTCCACATCAAGTATAAACTCTAGACATCCCCACATCACAACATATCCAGTCCCTGATTGGGCATCGTGGTGCAACAAGGCGAAAAAGTTCAGATTGTTCAACTTGGGGAGGAGGGCAAAGCGACATCGCTCCACAAACGCGCCAAACGCTCAAAATCACTTCATTCACGTCCATCGCGTCGAATTGTGTGGCTTGAACCTTTGTGGTGTCACAACGTGTCCTTCCATAGGAATTACATGGCAACCGGTCGCCGCGGTCGCTCGCGTGTTGTCCAGTGTGAACGCGGCATAAAGCCTCGGTCCCACCGAGTGAAGAAGGAACCACCCTGTTTTTTTTGTTTCGTGAGCTATCGTGGCATTATAGTGGCTCAGAGTGGTTCTTAGAGGCATTATCTTCAGTTAACGAGGCTACTCTCTGAGCGTGGCGCTAATTTCAAGATGTTCAAAATTTAGCAACAACAGCGTGGCACAGTTTGTGTTCGAGTGACTGCGACGGCTTAGAGGCATTTGCGTGGTGCTTCCGAGTCTGCAAAAAGTCCATTATCCGTGCGCCTGGCACCTTCGCAGGACCTGAGAGGCTATTTTTGGAGCAGCTCCTCCTCTTGCGCACACAATTGCACCTGCTTTGTGCACTGGACTCTATATATTTTGTAGTGGATTAATCATTTTCTGCCAAACCTTGGATGTTGAAAACACTTCTAATCACTTCTGGCATCACAGAGGACTGTTTCATCTGGACACTTTTTTTTCCCCTCTCTTTCCTGCTCCATGTGGGATGTATTTTGAGCAGCTTAAGGTAATTATTTTAATGTTTTTTATAGCTTGATAAAACAGTTCCTAGCTGTAAAAGTATGTCTGTATGTTGATGTCTGTTGTATGTAAAAGTATGTTAATTTAATATCTTGTTAATGGATCACATGAGCTCCGCTGTGTGTGCGCACTGAGGCAGGACCTGAGAGGTTATTTTTGGAGCGGCTGTCTTGCGCACACAATTCCACTGGCTCTGTGCGTTGGACTCTATATAAAATAATGATTTTGTAGCGGATTAATCATTTTCTGTCAAACCTTGGATGCCGAAAATACCTCTAATCACTTCTGGAATTAATGGATCACATGAGCTCCGCTGTGTGTGCGCACTGAGGCAGTGACTCATCATCACGCTTCAAACGAGCATTTAGGCAGAACGCCAGCTCACAAAAGAGTGATATTTCAGTCAATATTGGACGAACACAAAGTTAAAATTTGGGTGACTGCGTGAAAGTGGATGTGTGTTTAAAGCCATGGAAGATAACTCCAGTGGAGCAGCTAAGAGCAAGAGCTGTGCGGCAACACAGGTGGAGAGTGCGCAAAAGACCGATTTTGAAGACATAACACAAAGTTAAAAGTTGTATCATGGTGACTTGTAAGCTGCGGAAGAAATAAAGAAATATATATATAGAAAATGATCCACAGGTGTATATAATAAAACAGCCACCTCATTCTGTATGCAGAACGGCACCGCATGCAAAACAGTGCTTTTGCAGAAATAAACGGACGAACAAAGTCAAAAGTGGATTCACGGTGTTAAAAATGACCGTTTAAAGCCAGGGAAAAAATAAAGCCAGCAAGCCACGGATGGAAAGGAAGCCACTTAGAAAGAGCAAAGAGGCGGCTGTCCATGAAAGGACAACAGCAGCGCGCGCACAAAAGAGCGCTTTTGCAGAAATAAACGGACGAACACAAAGTTAAAGTGGATTCACAGTGTAAAAATGACTGTTTAAAGCCAGGGAAAAAATAAAGCCAGCAAGCCACGGATGGAAAGGAAGCCAGAAAGAGCAGAGAGGCGGCTGTCCTTGAAAGGACAACAGCAGCGCACGCGCAAAAGAGCGATTTTGCAGAAATAAACGGACAAACGTAAAGTTTTGTGTGTTTAAAGCCGCAAAAAAAGAAAAAAAGAAAAAAAAAGCCAGAGAGCCGCGGAGCCAGCGAGGAGCGCAGAGGCAGCTCTCCAGGAACCCGTGGTTCGGGTCTAGCTGGTCTGGTGCATTACAAGTGGACAGCAGCCTGGCGCACAGAGCACAACTGTGGAACTGTGATGGAGTGTCTATTTTTGGACTGCGTTTAAAAAAAAAAAAAAAAAAAAAAAGAAGGGACATCTTTAAATGCTGCTGTGAATCTGTGAATTGAAAACCCACACTTTAAAGGGCCCAGGTGTGGGAGGGCTGGAGGTTTGGACCAAACTCATGCCTAAACGTGCGCCAACATGGCGCTATCATGGCACTACGTGGCTTAGTGTGGCTGATGCAAGCCATTCGAGGCTGTAATGACAGGTGGTCATGGCTCACTAGAGGCTGCTACGTGGCACATGCGGGGTACAGAGAGGCACATAGTGGCACCTTCATAGTGGATACGTGATAGATAAAAATGTGGGTCATTCTTCAAATAATTACCCCACACCCATGCGTGGCTCCTTCTTCAGCCTTCATTATTCGGTGGGACCGAGGCTCAAGTTTCACTAAAAGACCCAGAATTTAGATAAAGTTGAGGCTGTGACCTGCTCCTTTTCCTAATAAAATGAATTAAGAGAGTAAAAAGCATAGTAACATACTATGCCAGTATGTCAGCCATAAGAAAGGGAATATAAGCGCGTCTTAAGTCTGGACTTGAAAGTCTCGACAGAATCTGACTGTTTTCTTGATGCAGGGAGATCATTCCACAGAACAGGGCCATGATAAGTGTTTCATTGAAATCCTAAAGCCTGATTTATGCTTCTGGAGCTCTGTAACTCCATGCCACACAATGATGTTGATGTGTGTGACTGTTTTAAAGTTCTCCGTCATGTCTTTGTGCAATTTTTCTGGATTATGCTTTTTTCTGGATTAATTTGCCACTCAATGAGGTCTTCTTTCTACAATCAACATCTCCAAACCAAAGGTAAAGTGTACTTTCCTCCACGAATTGTGGGTCTTTCTCTGACTTTGTGTTGTAAAGTTGGTCATATTTGTGGACTTTTCTGCCAAACGTTTGATCCATGACTGAAATTAAAAGGAGTGAAAACATTGTGGGGTTTGCTTTAATAGGCACGTCAGGCTGAGGCTCCCAGGATTTTTGCATGATCCAAGCTATAGACACGCACACAGAGGCCACTTGGCTATTATAATATAGATTTTAAGGATTTGAGCTGTTCTCTATTTTTTTTTTAACACACTATTTTGAACAACTTTATGCCTTTTTTAATGCCAATCCCCAAAAAATGATCCGATGTGAAAGAGTTACTCAGTTAGCCAACCCCTGCTGATAGAGGCATAAAAGTCTTATTTTTGCTCCAGAAGAAGGGTGTGTCATGAACTGGGCTGCTCTGTAGTAGATTGAAGACCAGAATTCAAGAACTAACAAAGAACTGTATTTAAGGGAATAAAGAAAGAAGGCTCTCCTTAATGTGATCAGGTTTTTTTTTCTTTTTCTTTTCTTCAACAATTCAACATCTGTACTGCTGCGTAGCTGATAACTGGGCAATAGAATGATGGGATACAAATGAGGGTGAAAAGATGAAAAAAAATAAGACAAACTTACTTCAACAAGCATATATTCCAACTCGTAGCTCATCTTGTCCCTTGAGGAAGCTCGTAGCTCATGCTATGAGCCTGCTTGTTCCCTGGATGCCTCCAGCCACACAGGCTCCAAAGCCAGACACTAAATGATCAAAATGCGAGTTGCAGAACTTGTTGAGGAGATGAAAAGTTTCCATTGTCTCTGCAGGACCAAGCAACGTTGAGCGATGTTCTGCAAACAGTTCCTACCACTGTGAAAAGTGACTGGCCTGCCATGCTGTCTATCACATAATAACCCAGCTTCCTTTCCCCATCACGAGTTCTGATACGGATGCAACAAACAAGGACGACTTTCCCACAAACCTCAGACATGGCTGCAGTTAAACAAATATCCTGACATCTGAAATAACAAACATAACCTGCCTGGCTAAAACAATGAACCGCTGAGAACTCAAAAGGTGCAGAACTCCTCCAAGGCCCAACAATCCACTGCTTATCTCTACTTAGGGCCTCTTCTCGCGTAGTACGAATAAGTACAAATCAGGACGAATCACGGCGGAACAGCTTGTATGAGCGAACCCCGAAAACATCGAGCCGACGGGCAAGCATGAACGAACCCGTTGCGACGGTGTTGTGCGAGCAGCTGGGATGTGTTGCGCCACATTGTGCTGCTGATGTGGAGAACAATAACATAAAAACCAGCTGTATAATTAGTGAATATCACTGGGTTGATATAAATAATACATAAAAGGGGATGCAATACAGAACCCTGCAGTTAAATAACCCTGGTTAATTAAAAAATAAATGCCACTTACGGCATTCAAACCTGCAATTTACAAAAGCTTTGATTACCAGACGGAAACTTTACCACTGCGCTACAATCACTATCTTATAACAGGACCGTGAAATGGCTAAAATCAACAAGCAGATAAACATATTTTTTTTTAAAAAGAGAAAAAAACGCAGTGATAACTGACCAAACAGTGTTTGTTATGGCATATTTCTGCTGATATGTGACTGAAAGTGGCCTATTTGTCACACTGCTGGCTTGTCATCCTGCGCCACTCGCAGGACACGTGTGTCCTGTCAGACAGACGTGACATTCAGATCCCCAGCAAGCACACACACACGTGTGTCCGTCAAAACAAGGTACGTGTTCTGCAGCTGTGACGTTCAGGACCAAAGATGTCTTAACAGCTGTTGGCAGCCAGCCACGCCCCTGTCCATTGAGTGCACAGACCAAGGTGTTACTCTGTGATCAGATGAGAGGTGCCTCATCCGGGGGGGGTTGCAAACCACACACATGCCATGTGTTGGGGGGAGGAACATGCAAAACACATACAGGTGTTGTAGGGGGAGCTGACACTCTGGCATGCCACATGCGTACTTGGCAACTTCGCAGTTGTGGGTGCACTTAGACAAATTTCACCACCAGCTCAAAAGTGTTTGTCTGCTGATTGTTTTCATGCTGACAGCGCAAATGGCCATGCACATTTTCTAAGTCCCAAGCAAATGGTGTAGATGTTCGTTTGTGTCACCTGGAATTTTTACGTTATGAAATAGTGTTGTATGAAACAGTATGTTTCTATGCTCTTTACTCTTTTAATTCATTTTATTAGGAAACGGAGCAGGCCGCGACCTCAACTTTATCTAAATTCTGGTTCTTTAGCGACGCTTAGGGCTAGTGGCCGGCGATCACCTTGTTTTTCTTGTTGCTTAATGCTGACAAATTACACTGTATTTGTTGTCTTTCTGATGTCTGATTCTGCTTTTTCTTTTCTCTCTGTTTGAGGTACGGCTCCATGCAGAGATGGGTGTGGTATTTGTTCTGGAAACTTTCCTGTGCACTGGCAACATTTCCTGTTTGTTCATTTTGTGAATTATTTTGGAATTTGTGTCTGTCGCATGGCCCAAGCAGAGGGTCACCCCTTTGAGTCTGGTCTACTTGAGGTTTCTTCCTCAGAGGGAGTTTTTCCTTACCACTGTTGCTCTTGGGATTGGTAAGGTTAGATCTTACTTGTGTGAAGCGCCTTGAGGCAACCTTGTTGTGATTTGGCGCTATATAAATGAAAATAAATTGATGAAATTGATTGTAGATGACCATGGGTCATCTACAGAGGAACAGACGGATCATATTTGTTTTGCCCACTTGATAAGAGGGATTCAATATAATCCAATGTTTTTATATGGTGTATGGTTTTACATATACATATTTTTTTAAATACATCCATGTCCTTCCTGATGTCAGGCAGTTTCCTGCACCTTTCACAGGCCAGCAATGGTAGCTCAGTGGTAAGGTTTCTGACTAGCAATCACAGCTTTTGGAAAGCACAAGTTCGAATCCCGTGGGTGACTTTTTTTTCCACAGCAGCTGCACGATGTGGTTACACATTACACTGCTGCTCACACTGTGCTCCTGCATGCACGAAACCATTGCAACATGTATTTTTTTTCCTTACAGCAGCTGCACAATGTCTTTCACATCGTGCAGTTGCTGGCACTGTTCCCACATGCACAAACTGTTGCACCGGCATCGTGCACGCCTGCCCATCGGCGCAATGTTTTGTGGTGCGCTCATACAAGCTCTTCTGCCGGGAGTTGCCCTGAGTTGTACATTCGCACTGTGTGTGAAGGGGCCCTTAACACTCAATGAATTTCAAAAATTCACATCTTTGTCCAAAAAAAAAGATCAAATTTCTTAAAGTTTGATCCGGATCTGATCCAGGTTACAGAATTTGTGGCCACTTAAATTTAACATTGAAAATCCCATTTAATGTATATGTTACATTATATCTTCATCAAAAAACACTCTCATATTTAAAAGTGAGGTGCAGACTGGCACTCACTATTGCCTAACAAAGTTTGATCCAGATTATGGATTTTGTGGACATTTGAATTTAATATTGAAAAGCCCATTTGGTGTACATTTTGCATTACATCTCAATCAAAAGTGCCTCAATCACTCTCATTTTTCTGTTATGGATTTACCTACAGCACCAAAATTGGATGGAGGTGCCAATTTTATGCCTGTTTGTCTGTCTTTCAGTTATCAGTTGGAAACCAAGTGCAAAAAAGCAATGACAAATTGTGCATAACAGAGATAACCAATGTTCTGTGAAAATTATCTGAAAAAGCATTCAGAAACTGAAAAACAATTTATTACATCTAATTTAGCTCACGAAAAGCCACTTCTAACAGGACTTTGACAATTAAATTTTTTTCCAAGTTAAAAATTTGTTTAATTGGAAACTAGTGGCAGAGGTTAGCACTCCACAAGCTTGGTGCTCAAGTTATTTAGACACAAATCCGATTCCATATGCAAAGGTTTTGCTGTTCAAATCCCACACAAAAACAGTAATCAATGCCACAAAGTCACAGCAAACAACTGAAGCAGATTCATAGTTTTGGACACAAACGCTGTTATACATCTAACTAGTCTGTTGCGTTGGTGAAATTAAAACATGCAAATGCATTCAGACCACAAATATCAATCAATCAATCAACTAGAGCCCGACCGATATGGATTTTTTGAGGCCGATGCCGATATTTGGATGAAAAAAAAAATGCAGATAATCGATAAATCGGCTGATTTGCCAATAGCCAATAAATCAGCCGATATTATTATTATTATTTTTTTTTTTTTTAATGAATAAAATGTTCTTTTTTGGAGCCTTAACAAAAACGGTATGAGCTAAAAGCTGAAATACAATTTACAAGTTATTTACAATTTAGTAAAGCTTGGTCCCAGCCGTCGTAAGCCCCAGAGGGTTAATGGCGAACGGCAGTAATTCCCAGAACCCTTCCGGATGACCAGTGAATCTGAATGTTTCAACCTCTTAGCAGTAAATGAAAGTTTTTCATGCTAGAAATAAGGTCTACACAACGTGGGCTTAATAAAAAGCGTGACCGACGCAATGAAGCACATTTGACACATTACTACATAAACTGAGTTAATCAAACTGAGTTGAACTGAAACAGGAGAAATGTGGGGTGAATGTAATCGCAAAGTTATTACAAACAACATCCTTATAAACTTACTTGTATGCTTTTGTCAGCTGATCAGTGAAGTGTGACGGCGAACTATGGGGGCCCTTAATGAACACATTTAAGCAGGGGTGTAAGCAGCTCTCAGTTGAATGGAGTCAGAGCTCCATCTACTAGACAAATGGTGCAAGGACATTTTACATTGCCGACACAAACATTATTTCAGTAACTGTTCCGTTTATGAGAAATTATCGGCGTTCTATCAGCAAAATTTTGGCCGATAGTGAGTACTCTGAAAAGGGCTTCGGCCGGCCGATCTATTGGTCGGGCTCTACAATCAACCAACATTTATTTATAGAGCGCTTTACAGCGCCGACTGCTGTCCAGAGCGCTTAACATTAAAAACACAAATTCACAAAATAAATCACATATACAATGAAATGATAGAACATGTCACCTCCCCACTAGGTGTTAAAAGCCTTTTTAAATAAAAAAGTCCTTAACTTAGATTTAAAAAGCTCTAAGTCAGGAATAGTACGTAATTCAAGAGGTAGCTCGTTCCACAGTCTGGGGCCAGCTACCGCGCAAGCATGATCACCACAGCATTTATATCTTAACCTCAGAACGTCTAAGTAAAGGTGGCCAGATGCCCGTAATGTCCTACTGTAAGTGCGCAAAGTTAAAATTTCAGACAAGTAGGGAGGTGCAAGGCCATAAATAGCTTTAAAAACAAACATAAAAATTTAAAAATCAATTCTAAAACGAACAGGAAGTCAGTGGAGTGAGTACAGGACGGGCGTAATATGCTCATGTCTAAAAGTGTTTGTTAAAAGACGAGCAGCATTATTCTGCACCAACTGGAGACGTGCAAGAGAAGACCGATTAATGCCAGAATAAAGTGCATTACAATAATCAAGTCTGGAGCTGATGAAAGCATGAATGGCTGTTTCAAGATCACGTCTACTGAGAAAGTGCTTTATTTTAGCCAAAAGACGAAGGTGGAAAAAACTTGCTTTGACAACAGAATTTATCTGTTGATCAAACCTCAAACAGCTGTCAAATATCAATCCCAAATTCTTGACAGCTGGTTTTACATAATTAGCCAGAACACCAAAATGTGGCGTTACCAGATTTGGTATGCCAGAGCACTCAAACACCATGATCTCCGTTTTACCATGATTCAGGTAAAGGAAGTTTTGGGACAGCCACTGCTTTACATTGCGAATACAGTTAATGATGACAAAGGATCACTTCCATTAGTCCTCATAGGCAGATAGATTTGCAGATCATCTGCATTGCAATGAAAGAACAAGTTATGCTGGGTTATAACTGACCCCAATGGCAGAAAGTACAAAGAAAATAGAATAGGCCCAAGAACAGAACCCTGCGGCACTCCACAACACAAAGGAGCAGTTGATGAGGAGAAGTCCCCAATCATAACAGAAAAGCTCCTGTCAGCCAAATATGATCTAAACCACTTAAAGTGCAGTACCCTTAATGCCAATAAAATGTTCTAACTGGAAAAGAAGTACTGTGTGATCCACAGTATCAAAGGCTGCTGTGAGGTCCAACAGAACCAGCACAACAGGATTCCCTGCATCCACCGACAAAGTGATGTCATTATGAACTTTTAAAAGTGCTGACTCAGTGCTGTGTCGTGAACTAAACCCGGATTGGAATTTTTCAAGGATGTAATTATCTTCTAAAAATGACTAACTGTGAAAAGACAACCTTTTCTAAAACCTTAGACGGAAATGGCAGATGAGACACAGGTCTAAAATTGGATTAAAGTGATGAGTCCAGATGAGGTTTTTAAGAAGAGGTCAAATCACAGCATGTTTAAAAGCAGCTGGAACAGACCCTGAGCTAAGACGAGCATTGATAAAAGTTAGGAGACCCGTCCCAACAGTATTAAAACCTCCTTCAACACCTTAGCTGGAACAACAACTAAACTTGTAGGTTTTATGTGTTTCACAATTTCAGCAAGGGATGCAAAAGAAATGGGCTCAAACTGCTTGAGCACAGCAGAATGTGCACGAGTAGCCAAATCGTGTTTTACTTAAAGTGAAAAAAATAAGCCAGTCTTTAAAAAATGTAAAATTTAACTCCTGATGCACTTCACAGAAAATCAAGAGATGAAGAAAAAACATCCCTCTTGACTTATGTGATGTACTTGCACCTTAATACAAGTTACTACAATATGAAGTAGAAAGAATGTAGAACCGCATGTAGAAAGAATGCGGTTCACCTACAAAATATCACACAATCATTTTATTCTGTACCCCATACTCCCACAGCACACCCCACCAGACAGAACTCAAGAGACCCAGTCGTACGCAGTTTCCAAATCCACAAAATACATGTTGACTGGTTGTTCATACTCCGAAACACCTAATATCGTTGTAAGGTTTAAGACCTGTCCGATCCTTCCATGATCAGGATGAAACCTGTATTGCACCTCCTGAATCTGAAGTTCAACTAATGGTCTAATTCTCTTAGTACCCTTAGGGGTAAAGAAATCCACTGGTCCAAGGTCATGGACCAGTACTTTTTGGCGTATGTCTAGCAGATATTTTCCCCTGCTAGATCGATGTCCAGTTAAAAATTTTGTCGGTCTTGTGATTAAAAGTGTTCACAAGTCCAATGATTTTTTTTTTTTTTTAATTTGCACCCTAAATAGCTGAGCCATCCAGAGATAACAGTTTTGGACAGCAAACTGTCCAGCCTTGATTTGGACAGTCAATTTTCAAAGCTTGCTGAAAGCTGTCTAAAATGTGGAGTTTATCAAACAAGCTGTCTGTGTGTGTGCGGAGCTATTCAGTCAGCTGACTTAAATAGGCAGGGAGAGTGCGAGGGGCAGGGGGCTGAACAGAGCAGTGTCGCAATGCGCAGGTTCTCACATTAACGCTAGGGTAGGTAACTCTGTTCAGAAACATTTTTTTGCTATATTGGGTGAAATGGTCCGTCTATCCTAACAGTGGTCAATACATCATGTATTTAGAAAAAGGGGAAAAAAACATCTGTAGCAGCTGTAGGAGCGATAAAACTGACTAGTATAAGCCCTGTGGTGCGCTCTCAAAAAAACAATCAGATGCCTCCATGTCTAGTTCTTTCTGCTCGCGTCAGCAGGCTCAATACCCCCCTCTGTCCCTCCCTCTTCTGCGCGTGCACACTCATCTCGTTTCACCGAAGAAGTTCACTTTGGTACAATGGCAGAGGGAATACAGCCGAAACTACCACTTGCACCGTTACGTTTAACAGCTCACCCCGAAAGAAAGCCAAGGAAAAGAAAGCCGGAGGGAGAAAAGGCTGCGATGAAAAAGGCTCGGGATGAAGCAACATCGGTGCGGCATTTTCTCGGTGGAAACAATTGAGGCATCTGAACGTTATTCTTCTATCCATTTTGATGGTTGTTTTCCCATTTTCTTCCATGCGTCTCTGTTTTTTTGTCCATTGTAGAGCATTGGAGATCATTGTAGATGAACAGCCTATAATTTTTTGCACCTGCGTATAAGTTTTCCCCTCTCCAATCAACTTTTTAATCAAACTACGCTGTTCTTCTGAACAATGTCGAACATCCCATTTTCCTCAGGCTTTCAAAGAGAAAAGCATGTTCAACAAGTGCTGGCTTCATCCTTAAATAGGGGACACCTGATTCACACCTGTTTGTTCCACAAAATTGACAAACTCACTGACTGAATACCACACTACTATTATTATTATTTTCTACTTTTTTTTTTACTAATAGCCCAATTTCATAGCCTTAAGAGTGTGCATATCATGAATGCTTGGTCTTGTTGGATTTGTGAGAGAATCTACTGGTACCTTGTTTCCCATGTAACAATAAGAAATATACTCAAAACCTGGATTAATCTTTTTAGTCACATAGCACTACTATTATTCTGAACACTACTGTATATGTTTTATTTATTTCAAAGTAAGTTACTTCTTTTTTATTCTTATTTTCAAAAAACATGGGGAGTCTAATCAGCCTGCTTTGTTCTGTACAGTTTATATTAACCCTCTGGGGTCCAAGGGCATTTTTTGACAGTTCACTCGCCTGGTATAAATGTTTTATTATTGCTGTTAACAGCTCTCCCTCCATCCCACAATCAAGTTTTATGTCTCTTTTTTCAGGACAACCTGTGCTTTCAGAATATATATGTTTTTGTTGTGTTTTATAAGTGTAATAAAGGTTTACAATAAGAAATAGGCAAGGAAAAAATAAAGTGAAAAATAATTTTCCACACACATTTACTCAAAACACACAGCAAACTATAATAAACAACTGTTGACACATTATAAAGGTAATTTGAGGTCTTGTGTGAAAGACTGAACAACAAAGGTTCAAACAATAAACAAATGCACATTTTGAACAATATATACAAAATGGTCTATGCGTTTTGTTGTCCATTGATACGGTAAACACTGCTTTACGCAGAGAAAGCAACAGAGTTATCCAAAAACATTCACATGCAAACTAGTGGAGCAATCCTGATCGTTACACACTCTTTGTTTGAGCACGTGAGATTGTCATCAGAGGCTCTCTGTGTGCTCCTGCTTTCAATGATCGCTGTGCGTAATGGCGCAAGGCACACTGAGTATATACTAATAGTATGTACTCATTGGAGCACCCAGGGGGTTATTCAAACGGGCCAACGAGTAACATATCACTCCTGAAAATGATCTTTGGCTTTTCACGTGAGGTAAATCTGCCCTACGATTGGATTTTGGAAAACCATGTGACGGTGAACCATTTCCGATTGGACACTCACATTGCACACATCATCACACAGCTTCTATGAGGAGTACAAAGAAGATGGATGGCTGGCTCGAAAGTCCTTGGAGTAAACGTTTCAGCAAAAAAAAATACGTTTCTAGCTCATATCATTCAAAAAAGTTATTTATAATTTAGTAAAACTTGGTCATAGCTGTCGTATATGACGGCGTTGACCCCAGAGAGTTAAAAAGTTTTCCTGCACATGTGTATTTTTCCTTCTTTATAAGAGTTTGGCATTTACATTCGTTCTACAAAGTTAAAAAAAAAAAAAACAATAAAATGTTAACACTTTTCTTTATAACAGTTCTGTAAATTCAGAAATGCAACAGAAAACAACCACTAATCAGAAAAAGTTGGGACTATATGTAAAATGAAGATAAAATAAAAATGCTGCACTATTCCTAGTTTCTCCACTCACACCCACAGAAGCCAAAAGATCTTCCAGAGTTGTGTCTTGGTGGCTTCCCTCACTTGTCTCCTTCCAGCATGGACATTTAGTTTTTGAGAACTGCCTACCTGACACAGATTTACCATAAAGTACCACATTGTTTGTATTTCTGAATGACTGATGTAAGTGAAGTTGAAAAAATAGTCAGTGACTTGGAAATGTTCACGTTTTTATCCCCACATTTCTCAAGAAAACTTACTGTATGAATGATTAATTAATTCTTACATTTAGAATAATTTATTCTAAATGTAAGAAATAAATGGGGGGAAAAAAAAGGATTGGGACACAGCAGTTTATTATAAACTGCTGTGTCCCAATCCTTTTTTTTTTCTTGGAAAATGCTGCAGGCCTTAAAATGTAGGAATGGATATATACAACCCCTGGCAAAAATTATGGAATCACCGGCCTCGGAGGATGTTCATTCAGTTGTTTAATTTCGTAGGAAAAAAAGCAGATCACAGACATGACACAAAACTAAAGTCATTTCAAATGGCAGCTTTCTGGCTTTAAGAAACACTATAAGAAATCAGGAAAAAAAATTGTGGCAGTCAGTAACGGTTACTTTTTTAGACCAAGCAGAGGGAAAAAAAATATGGAATCACTCAGATCAGCTTTGCAGGTTGGAGCCTTGTCATGGACCATTTTCTTCAACTTCCACCAAAGATTTTCAATTTGATTAAGATGCGGACTATTTGCAGGCCATGACATTGACCCTATGTGTCTTTTTGCAAGGAATGTTTTCACAGTTTTTGCTCTATGGCAAGATGCATTATCATCTTGAAAAATGATTTCATCATCCCCAAACATCCTTTCAATTGTCCAAAATATCAATGTAAACTTGTGCATTTATTGATGATGTAATGACAGCCATCTCCCCAGTGCCTTTACCTGACATGCAGCCCCATATCATCAATGACTGTGGAAATTTACATGTTCTCTTCAGGCAGTCATCTTTATAAATCTCATTGGAACGGCACCAAACAAAAGTTCCAGCATCATCACCTTGCCCAATGCAGATTCGAGATTCATCACTGAATATGACTTTCATCCAGTCATCCACAGTCCACGATTGCTTTTCCTTAGCCCATTGTAACCTTGTTTTTTTCTGTTTAGGTGTTAATGATGGCTTTCGTTTAGCTTTTCTGTATGTAAATCCCATTTCCTTTAGGCGGTTTCTTACAATTCGGTCACAGACGTTGACTCCAGTTTCCTCCCATTCGTTCATTTGTTTTGATGTGCATTTTCGATCTTTGAGACATATTGCTTTAAGTTTTCTGTCTTGACGCTTTGATGACTTCCTTGGTCTACCAGTATGTTTGCCTTTAACAACCTTCCCATGGTGTTTGTATTTGGTCCAGAGTTTAGACACAGCTGACTGAACAACCAACATCTTTTGCAACATTGCGTGATGATTTACCCTCTTTTAAGAGTTTGATAATCCTCTCCTTTGTTTCAATTGACATCTCTCGTGTTGGAGCCATGATTCATGTCAGTCCACTTGGTGCAACAGCTCTCCAAGGAGTGATCACTCCTTTTTAGATGCAGACTAACGAGCAGATCTGATTTGATGCAGGTGTTAGTGTTGGGGATGAAAATTTACAGGGTGATTCCATAATTTATTCCTCAGAATTGAGTGAGTCCATATTTTTTTCCCTCTGCTTGGTCTAAAAATGTAACCATTACTGACTGCCACAATTATTTTCCTGATTTCTTATAGTGTTTCTTAAAGCCAGAAAGTTGCCATTTGAAATGACTTTAGTTTTGTGTCATGTCTGTGATCTGCTTTTTTTCTACAAAATTAAACAACTGAATGAACATCCTCCGAGGCCGGTGATTCCATAATTATTGCCAGGGGTTGTATTAACAAATAAAATAAAGCTGGCCACACAAAACATGAAATGTGTAGGTTTTACACAGTCTGCAGTAAACAGAAGTCAAAGTAAATATCAGGATCATTACGGCATCTCCGCTCACATATTTCATATCAACCAAACTTTTCTGATTTGGAGTTATAAAAAACAAAACAAACTTTACATATATTCAACACAAAATGAAAATGTTCTATCATGCTATATATTTACAAATACAATATTGATTAAATGCATGTGCATGATGTGATTCATGCCATGCTGAGGCTCGCCATCTCTGCAACACAAAGTCATGTTGAGACAGCCCTCTTGTTCAATGGGGAAAGCTAAAAAATAACAGAAACTCAGCTGGGGACTTGTGAGTATGTGAGTATCCACCTGGCACTTCTTACCCTGGACAACTCCAGAGAAACAGAGAGGCTAACACCTCTCCAGGAGTTTGGTTCCAGAGCCCATGCTGTGCATGGAGGGGAGCCCAACTATATCTAGGGGTTATTGCTCAGCCTCAAGCACAAGCTCAGTCTCCTTTCCCAGCAGAGAGGTGATTAGGGCTGCAGCTATCGATTATTTTAGTAATCGAGTATTCTATTGATTATTCTGGCGATTAATCAAGTAATCTGATTAAAAAGTCCAGGGCTCTTCCTAAGCAATGGCACAATGTCACTGCACCATCATGCAGACTGTGAAATTTAGTGCATCCCTTTCTGTTTTCCTGGGTAATTATTCAGCACTCCTCTGACACCGGACCGTTAAGCGCCAGGTGGTCAGTGTAATCCTCAGTCAGTCAGGCTGAACCTGAACGCGAGAACAGCGGTGTAACGATTTACCTAAAATGACCCAGGCAGACCAAACCTGATTCCAAATATGGCAAAATGAAGTACTTTTATTTATTTTCAAAACAGTACATGAAGCGCGCTCTCTCCCTCCCTCTGTCTCGCTGTCTCTTTAGAATGCTGAAACAATAAACAAGGGATGTTTAAGTACATTTGTGACTACTGGCAATTTTTTTGGGGGGGGGGACATAAAATGGACTCTGAACTTTAATGGGCTTTTCACACTGAACACGTCAGATGCGTTAAAGCGTTGGTATGAGTTGCGTGAAGCTTCTGACGTATTCAATGTGAAAGGCCCATTAGATCTGATGTTATGAGCCCTGACGAGGCAGCAGTGCATCCCGCTGTACATCTGCAAAGGCGAGTGCCGTTTAAACAACTGACTGTATTTGCTTTAAATGTGCAATGCGTATTTAAAGTTAATTGCAGTCAGCCTATTTCAGATGATCAGCGTGGACCCTCTTTCTCTTAAAATACTTTATTTTGCTCTTTTGTGTTGCAGTGGAAATCTGTAGCTTTTCAGCTACAGATTAGCTCTTATATGGCTTAAGCACATGCTCTTGTCTTCTGTTTTTTTCTGGGGATGTTACAGCGCCACACACAAGCCTGGCATATGTACTACAATGTTTAACAGAACTTTGAGGGATAGAATTTTCCTTGAATATTTTTGTAATCGAATTATGTGAGTTACTTGACTAATCATTTCAACCCGAGAGGTGATGTTCCACATTCAAACAGCCAAGTACCATAATAGTGTCAGATCACGTGCACTTCTGCCCCTTGTCAGTCTGCTCACCTCAGACCAATCTGCCAAGGGTGGCTCTACCAAGAGCTAATGCCTGAGACAACACAGCTCCCAACATCAGTGGAGCACATACCCCCACCCCACCACCATGAAAAATTGACTAACGGCCTTGGCAAAGGTCTCCTGAAGACTCAAAGTACAGACTTCCAAGGTCAGTAAAGGTTAACTTCCCCAAAAATGTACCGAACAAAACATTGTTGTCAGGTAAATATAAAATATCCAGTTTTAGAAAAAGGTTTAAAAAAAAACTGTGGCTGCACTCCAACAACAAATTGATTATTCCTTGGACCAGGTATGGCAGTACTGCACTGTATGATTTTTTTCTCTAGGAATAAATTAGAAGTGTAGCCTACATTATTTACATTTGGTAGGCATATAATCCAAAGAACTTTCTAATCTTATTTACTACACTTGTCATGGTACGCCTCCCTCACAGCTTGGTATAAATCAGTTTCAAGGTCATGGTACATTTCAAATTATGGTACATTCCTGTTTTATGATACAGGTGTAAAATCAAATACACAAAATTAATAATAATTAATAATATCCCTTGGAATGTTTAACATTGGTTGAGAATCTACAGTTTCCACCTCCAGAACATTCTACCTGAATTTTTCCAGCGCAGTCTGTGTAATCACATTAAAAACAAACATCTGAATATGACAATATAATTCATACTATTCAGTGCTGCAGAACTGCAACTAAGTTTTATTTTCATCATCGACTAATTGCATAGGTTATTTTCTCGATTAGTTGTTAGGTCCATAAAATGTCAGAAGAAGATGGTGAACAATGTCTATCAATATTTCCCAAAGCAAAAGGATGTTGCCTTCAAATGTCTTTTCTCCATAACACAAAAAGATAGTTTACTGCCAGAGAGGAGTCAAGAAACCTGTAACCAAAAAAAATTCACATTTAAGAAGCCAAAAATCCAAGAATCAGAGACTCAAAATGATTGTCAAAACAGCTAATTAATTCAATAGATGTTTATAATGGCTTAATCATTGAAACTCTGATGTGAAATAGTTTGTTTTTTCGGATTCACATTACTGCTGCGCCTCTAATATTCACCAACATTCATACTACTATCAGGAACATTCATGCAAGGCCTTGATCTGGATACTGCAATATGTTCACGTCTGCATGCAAACTGGCAAGGATCAGTTAACAGGAAACTACCGGTATATAACTACATTAACCACAGTCACCACATCATAATGACATAAGTAATTGCTGTACAGCTACAACTAATAATAATATACAATTCCAATGGATCATTAAATTATTGTTATTTAAATTGCTGACCCAGAATCCAAATTGTTGTCTCAATACTGTGATCAAAATTTTAAATCTGAAAGAAAGAGCCATTTCTTACATTTTGAGAAGTTGAACCCACAAATCCTGTGCAATCCCCCACCCCAAGATACATGACCTAAAATAGTCACTGAAACGGTCAAGGCTTTTGACTACAACCCAGTCCGATGATGTCATAGCAGGTGTTTTCCCCATCAATGGTTCAATGCAACACTCACCTCGCTTTGATTTCCCTAACCACCTTGGGGTGGTTTTTGATCCTACATTGTCCTTTGACCTCCACATTAGAGATATTTTGAGGACTGTTTTCTTCCATCTGAGAAATATCGTGAAGATTCATCCCATCCAGTCTATGGCTGATGCTGAGACCCTGATTCATGCATTTGTCTCTTCAAGATTGGATTATTGCAAAGTTTTATTTTCTAGGTTGCCGCAGTCCAGTATTAGGGGTCTCCAATTAGTTCAAAATGCTGCTGCCAGACTTTTGACATGAAGCAGAAAATTTGACATTACTCCCATTTTGGCGTCTCTTCACTAGCTTCCTGTCTCTGTGAGATCAGATTTTAAGATTCTGTTACTAACCTAGAAAATTGTTCACAGATTGGCACCATCCTATATGGCTGATCTACTTAAACCCTACATACTGGCCCGGGCTTTGCGTTCACAGGACACAGGCTTACTTTGTGTCCCTAGGGTGAATAAAAAGTCTGCGGGAAATAGTGCCTTCTCTTATCATGCCCCGGTCCTGTGAAATGATCTCCCTGCGTTAGTGAGGCAGTCAGACTCTGTTGAGACTTTTAAGTCACGACTGAAGTCGCATTTGTTTTCTATTTTATATGATTAACATATTGTTTTACTATGTTTTTTATTCTTTTTGCTTTTTTATTATGCTTTTAATCTTTTAATTACACTCTTTGATCTTTTGGTTTAATTTGTTGTTTTTTTGTCAAGAGCCTTGAGGTGACGCTGTCGTGATTTGGCGCTCTATAAGTTCAATAAATTAAATTGAATTGAACCTGCATGGAGCCATAATTACAACATTCCTGAAATATCTCACACTGCTTTCCGCTCCAGTACCGATTTACCCTGACACTCTCCCAGCCTGGAGACACACACATCTCCTTCAGCAAACACTCCAGATCAAGGATGGGCAGCCATGTGTCATGAAAGGCTCAGAGTCTGCAGGTTTTAATTCCACCCCATCATCTCAACACGTGTGTACTGGTAACCACGCAAACACTGCAGGGAACGCACTGCTCTGAAGACCCTGAAATCATGGCATATGATTGTACAGCACAGATGAGTCATCTTGAGCTAAATTACATATTTTGAGCTACATGTCCTCTGATAACATTGTATTATGGAGTGAATTTTGATGGCAACATTCTGTGACTTCCTCTTGGCCTGAAAGTGACTCTGACTTTTAATCGCTGCACTCTTCCAAAGTAAATATGAAAAGACTCAAATAATCCCAGAAAGAAAGGAAAAAGTTCAGACTGCAAAATGATTTCTGGGACTTCTCTGAATTCAATTCGAAAGGAGGGACTGGCATCAGACACAACGGATCCACATTAGGTATCATTTCTCCAAGTCAAAAAGCTGTTTATTCAATAACAAAATGATGCCGGCAACATTACAGCTGACATTCCAGAAAGCGCTTTTTCATCAATAAAAGGGTTTATATTTATAGCATTGTGTCATCTACACAAAGAATGACCTCAATGGCCACCACACAGAGTTATACACAGATCTAATAAGCAGTTTTTATGGACTTAATTAGCACTTGGCACCGGACGCAATGGCTTTCAAAACCTAACTGAATGTCTTCAGATTTTCGGTTGATTGGACAAAACATGAACATACCTCACAATGTGATGGCCACATTTTAAAAAACATTTTCAGACATTTTATACAGTAAACAATAGACTTAGACAACAATTCATTGACTGTTAAATTAACTGCCAACTATTATGGTAATAGACTAATCTTTTGTGGGTCTTTTTTGTAATGTTATAATTCTCCAATTTCAGCTTCTTAAATATGAATATTTTCTGATTTATTTGCTTCTCACTGACAAGGTCAATGTCTCTGTCTTGTCAATAAAAACAAGACAATTGAGGACGTTGAGGTGGGCTTTGAGAAAAGCTGATGAATATTTTGGACAATTTTCTGTGTTTTTCTGTTTACATGTGGTCTTGCGACAGACTGGTTATCTGTCCAGAGTGTACCAGGCTCCAGTTCCCGCGCGATTCTTAATTAGAGTAAGTGGGCACAGAAAATGAATGAATGAATGAATTAACCTTGTTGGAGTGTTCATGTCAGAGTGTGCTGTTGATATTTGTTTGTATGATGCAGATGTGATCATTCTCTATATTCCAAGAGGTGCTTCATTTGTGACCTTTAAAATTGATTTATTTTAAAAAGTTATAGTACATCTCCCCCATGACCTGATCCCGGATAAGCCATTGAAGATTTATGTACATATAGTACATCTCTGTAAAACTCAACCATTTCTCTAAAATATTAGGCACAGTCATAGTTTGTCTAAAAAGCTCCATAAATAAAGTAGAGTAAGTTACTGTCATCATTATCTTTTTATGAATATCATTATTACCACTGCTGTTTTAAAACCAGGGCAAACTTTAGTAACGCAGTTGGACATACCTTCAAACTTTGTTGTGGTTTGTGTATTACCTGTATTGTGAATGGAGCATCATTCGGAGCTATGAGTCACCTAATGGTGCATACAGCCTCACTTACTTTTCTATAAGAATATTCTCACTCAGTTTTCCATCTCTGCTTCTTGTTACACAGCACTTTTATTGACCTCAACTGAGTCCAAGCCCCCTACGTGGATCACCTCTGGAGTAGGGCTGCAGCTATCGATTATTTTAGTAATCGAGTATTCTACTGATTATTCTGACGATTAATCGAGTAATCGGATAAAAAGTATTTCTGCATTTTTAAACAACAACACTGCGCCAAAGTGTTGGCATTTTGCTGAAATGGCGATGGGATGTGGCTTTCTGTTTTGTTTTCTCCAACTTGTAAAATGTAACCATTTTTATTTTTATTTATTTATTTTTTTTAAGGTTGATGGACTGGTTCCCTGTGTGATTTTTTTTCCCCCCTCTTTCTCTGCAATTCAGCAGTTGCATTTCAGCTGGAGGTTGAACATGCAGCCTCGCAGTCAGTTTTTTAATTATTAATTTATTTAAGTTACCGTGTTTGTGAAGTGTTGTGTGTTGCCCAAAAAAGCAAAAATTAAAAAGTCACTCAGTGTGAGTCTGAGGGAAACACAAGAAAGAGTGGACTTCTGCTGTTTGTCAATGTAGCCGGGGACAGAGCAGTGACTCGCCCAGTCTGAGAGCCCCTCACACTAGGCAGACAGCAGCCGGCCACCGGGTCAATAGTCCCTCACCACGTAGAGCAGACCGTGTGTTTTTTAAAGACAGACAAACACACTGCTTCGCTTTAAATGCACAGTAAGTCTATTTCAGATGATCAGTGTGGACCATCTTTCTCTTGGAAAGCGGTAGCTATCGTTGCTAATTCGATTAGCTGTTATGCTCACGGTCTTCTTGTTTTTTATTTTTTCTGCGGACGTTGCAGCGCCACACACAGACCTGGCATATGTACTACAACGTTAAACGAAGCTCCGAGGCACAGAATTTGCCTCGAACATTTTTTGTAATCGAATTATTCGAGTTACTCGAGTAATCGTTTCAGCCCTACTCTGGAGCTCCGTCGGGGGTGCTGCATCTTTGGATGACCCAAAAGTCTGTGTTTGGCATCCAGTTTTACATGCTGAGCATGGAAAAATTTAATCTGAGGCCTTGCTCTCACTGCCTCCGATGCGCTGACCGAGTCTGTGGGCTCGGTAAATGCAGCAGCGGGCCACTCACACCGCCATCCCCCGTCTGCTGTGCAGAGCTGCAGCCAACTCCGGCAACACGTCCAGAGACTACGCTCGCTGTTTTATGCGGAGCGCTTCGGCAGCCCGTAATTATAGACTTCTTACAGAAAAATCCGCAGTGCCGCAGGGTCTCGATAACCGCAGCCGCAGAGCTCCGTGGCCACTGAGAAAGGTTTGTATCTTTTTTTAATGACTTGGATTCTCTGCGGGTCCCGCATCCGTACCCCGCAACAGTAACACCAGAGGCGGTGTGAGCGAGGGGGGAGACTATATCAAAGGCTGAGTACGAGTTAGTTGAGTGCATACCAAGTTTGACTAGAGTTACTCACAGTTGCACCAGGCAGTGATGAGCTTAGTGTAGGCTAAGCTGCAAGGACTCCCACTGAGTTTAGTGGGTGGTGGGGGGTACTTTTCCAAACTTTTGTCAAATGGTGTGCTGCTCAGGAGGCACTGCAGCCAAATGCAGTCAGGCAAGAGTTTGTGGGGGATCAGCCGAGTCCTTATGCGGCCCATTACGATGTGAAATGGGGCCAAATCTTGGCCAGGTGTGACAGCTGCCTTGCTGTGGCAGAACAACACTCTACATCAGGGGTGGGCAATCATGTGCCATAAAGGGCCAAGACATTGCAGGTTTTCCTTGCTACCAATCACCTTCGCAGGTGATTTCATTAATGTTCAGGTGTCTCAGCAGGTGATTTCATTGATGACCAGGTGTTTATGTGCAGGGGAGAAGCTCATCAGCAACCCACCTGGTGAGGTGATTGGTTGCAAGGAAAACCTGCAGTGTCTCAGCCCTCACTGCCCACCCCTGCTCTACATCATCCAAAAAGCCTCAGCGTTGTTTGAGTACTGAAACATTCTCTTCTTTGCATCAACAAGAAGTGACGCAGAAGTGCAACAAAGAAAATCAAATGCTTTATAACATGCTTAAGCAAATTTTCCCGTTACAGTTACGCAGGCATTTACAAATTTTAAATCCAATGTAAATTTCAAAAAGATACACTGGACCAATCAGTATGCCACCAATCATCCGGTCAGAGTGTGAACGAACCTAGAAACAGACTGCAATAATGTGGTTTGATGCTCTTTTAATCGTAATGTGGTCAGCATCACAGACAGCTACATTCACACCCCACCCCCAAAGATGATGCAGGCTGAATACACCAGCTATCAGTGTAGGGGGATGGGTGACTCACATCCTCCCTCACACCCACACTTTCTTCATCCAAGTCTCCATTTAATCCAAATATACAACTACAGCAGCATGTGTGACCTTGTGCATGTACGAAAACAGGCCAACTCAGTGGTACCGTATTCATGCTGCACCAGCCCTGTGGATTCAGCATCCTGGATGCAGGATCCTGAACTCATCGCAGCATCCCAGTGGTACCCAAATGACAGGCCATCATAAAGAAACGGCTGAGATGCGCCACCTAAAGAAACCAGAAGATCAGCACCAGGCTTTGTTTGTTGTCCATGGTTTTTTCCCCCAAAGGCAAAGACTGTGATTTATCAGCTGGAGCCTCCATGATGGCTGGCACCGCCTTTGCATCCTCCCAACACCAAACATCAACCTCCTCCTCCTCCAGAGGAGGAAAACGTGAAACATTCAATGAAGACGACATGTGCAGGAGAAATAATATCAGATGACGTCATTTTCAGCAGGTTTCGGGTGGTTTGCTAACCGTTTTCATTCATTTAAGGTCAACAAAGCTAGCGAGTAGAAAACCGCGTTAGCCTAACACTTTTTTTAAACATTATCCTGCAAAGGTGCCAGATTTTCCTGCCACAAGCACGTTTTATTTGACGTCCACGGAAAGCAGCAGTGTACAGGTTTGTTTGTTTGGTTTTTTTTTACCTTTGTGTAGAGTTCCGACGCTGCCATGACGGCTCCGGCGCCGCGTCGTTCCTCCGCTGCGGGATAAAAACACTCCGGCACGTTTCCACGCGTGGCAGCGCTCGGCGCGTGCTCTCATGAAGCGCGGAACTCACGTCACTCTGTGGAGACTCAGGTGGAAGAGGAGGTTCTTGTTGCCATGATAATAACCTGACCAAAAAGAAAAAAGAAAAGGGGGGGAAAAAAAGCTCCAAACTGACTAAGCGCTGTGTGAGACTCACTTGGCATTCTGGGTATGAGTCAGCCAAACCACAGGAAATGGCGCCACTCAGTGGTCGACACATTACATTACAGGAAGAAAAGAAAATAGCCAACACTCAGCCATAAGTATAAAATAAATATTAATATACCAGCTTACATTTTAAGTATCTACCGCATATTTCATTTCGTTTTTTGTACTTTCTTGTTTTATTGATTTTACTTATTGCTTATTGTCATTTTGAATCTTTAATCATTTTGAACCACAATGGAAAAAGTGGAAACATACTTCATGTATTATCCTCGGTAATCATTCACACATGTATTTTGTATTATTTACATATAAATTAATTTATTTTACATGTACAATTTTTTTAGCCAATAAATCCATACCATATAAATAAAAATAGAAACAATTTAAAAAAAAAAAAGATTTTTGTTGGTAATTTTCAAATATTTGAAATGCCACCAGAAGGTGCTGCAAACTGCATTTTAGGCCGATTCTTTGAACGTTTTAATTGTATACAAACTATGGATTGCACACGTACACTCACACTCCGGTAAAGTTAGAAAGATAATGAATTGAATTGAATTTATTTATCCGGCATACAACTGAACAACAAAGGCAATAACAAAACATAAAAGAAACAACGTACGAAAACCCGTGTGGCCGAAAGGGTGAAGGCAGAAGCAAAGCTTATAAGCACCCTCCCCTTATACCATTAAAAATAAAGAATGTATATATACACATATACATATATACACATACATACATATACATACACACACACACACACCTACACATATCGTCATAACTGTACAAGAAAAGGGAGAAAAGGAAAAAAGTGCATAAACAATTTAACTTAATCACAAAATGTCAAAACAACCACCAAACAAGTAAGAGTGAACAGTGACAAAATGTAAACCTAATCCTTCAACCTATAACGGGTAAATATATTCTTTTTGTAAAGCCTTTTAAAACCAACCAATGTACCAAGTATTTTAATATTATCAGGACAATTATTCCAAATATTAACACCCCTGAAGGAAACACAATGACTTAACAGTAGTACGGATCTTCAATTTCTCAAATAATAATGTTCCTCTCAAACAGTAGCTGGAGTCTCTCATTTTAAACAGATTCTGGACATGTAGAGGCAAAAGCTTATTTTTAACTTTATACATAATCTGTATTGTAATATAATCAACCAAGTCCCAGAATTTTAAAATTTGCAGACAAGCAAATAACGAATTTGTTGGCTCTCGATATGGTTTATATTCACAGATTCGAAGTGCACGGCTCAGTAATTCTTAAGAGACACGTTGCAGAAAAACAAACACTAGTTTCTAAGCCCAGGAAGGCAGACAACGAGCTACAACCTTATTCTTATCCATACTCGTATGACGGTCCTCATAGCTGGAAAAATAACAATCTGAAAAAGCAGGCGGCAGAGAAACGGAAGCGTCTACGAAGTGCAAAAAAGAAAAAAGAAAAAGAAAAAAAAAAAATACCACAAAAATATTCAATAAATTCATTGTAAAAAGGTGTGGTGCCACCAAATTCAGTGAACACATCAGTGGTCTCCTGCTTGTTATACTACACTGCTTAGTTTGGAAAAGTGTCATTATGGAAAAACTTTGGAGAATTTTTTTATTTTTTAAATTTTCAATAGCATCAATGTTACAAGGTGTGATGTCATGAAATTCACTGCACACAACAGTGGTGTTCTGCTGGTTATTCTACAGCACTCAGTTTGGAAAAAGGTAACTATTTAAAAAAAAATGTTTTAAATACTTAAGTTTTTGCCACACACATATCCTTCTGCTCCCCCCACCCACAAAGCCCTCCCACCCCAAAACAACACAAATAAACTAAAGAGCGGGGGAATTTTCAATAGCATCAATGTTATAAGGTGCAGTGTCACCAAATTCACTGCAGACATCAGTGCTGTCCTGATTATACTACAGGACTCGGTTTGTAAAAAAAAAAAAAAAAAAAACTAATTTTATAAAATTTTGAAGAATTTTTTTATTGTTTGTGTTATTTTGGGGTGGGAGGAGCAGACGGATGTGTATTGTGTTCTGTTTCTTGTTAAATGGAAAGTTAGAGTATTTAAAAAAAAAAAAAAAAAACTTAGATTTTTTTAAATTACATTTTTCCCAAACTGAGTGCTGTAGTGTAACCAGCAGAACACCAGTGTTGTGCCCAAGGATTCAACAAAAATACAGTCATTATCAGATTAGGGGTGAGGTGTCAAAAACTGCAGGAGTGGAGAAGGTTACAACTAATACAAACTAACCCTGAACGCAGGGTGTGGGGGGAAAACAGTGAAGCAGAAAGTACAAACGAGACAAAATTTGGATGATCAGTATTATACATAGCATCATGAAATAAGAAGCAGGAGCAACAAACAAGGGACCAGCAAAGACTAATTCATAATGTGACCTTATATAACCATGAACTAATGAGGCACACCTGAACTGATTACACAACAAGAACAGGTAAAAGGAGAACACAAGAGTGCAGCAGAGAGCAGACTTCTATGTGAAAAGAAATACAACACTTGACCCTAAGTCATAACCTGAACACACCAGAGAAAGGAACTGCAACAATCAAGTGAAACCTGAAGGACTGTTAACACAGGGGGGGGAATGCCACAAAGACCTAACAGACTAAAGGGGGACAGACCTGAACAAACACCAAAAAAATAACCCATCACAGATGGCTACATGACAGTACCTGTCCTCCTGGGCCCACGGTGGAGTCTGCAGTCTCAGCAAGTGTGCTCTTGAGCACGTCCAAACTGGGTCAACGTAAGCCATAGTGAGCACAAATACCTTGTTCATCATTGCCATTTCCCTCTAAACACTGGCTGACCCCTGGACTAGAAGATTCAAGATCTGGTGTAGATACCCCTGTAAATCTCAGAGGATATAGATTCATTTTCTGTAAACTGACTCATTTGTTCGGGAAAGTACGGAGGCTCTTTTACACTTATACTTTGCTCATTACTGTCACTGACATCTAAACATTGACGAGTACATGACAAACCAGTTCTGTTACCATCTTAGTTCAGAGAAGTGGTGCTGAGAGTCAACAAGGGAAACAAACGCTTGCATATGAGCTACTGTGCTTCAAGCCAGATCCGAAATGATTAAACTTACTTGGCTCTACTGTCATGAGATTCATTACATTGACTAAAACTTGGTCTGGTATGGACTGGATCTTGAGAAGCATTAGATCTTACTGTATTGTCAAAAGAACCAATATTTGGAATTGGACCTGGTGCAATCGGGATCTGGGGCTATATCAGCCCAATCAGAATCATCAGAAGGATGAATATTTTGACTGGGATCGGCACTGGTACCCGTGGCGTCTTGGGAAATAGACCAATCTGTATCATCAGGAGAATAAGTGCTGTGAGAGATGGAATGGTGTGAGCAGGATCCTGAGATGTAGTAGACCTTTCTGTTTGAGCCTGTTTGTCCAGGCCTGTCCCCCAGGTCCGGACTCTGCAGACAACAGGACCCAGAGTGATTACCATTACTTCCCTTCAAATTGTCTTCGAAACTGCTTAGGTCTCTGTCACCAGTCACTACATGACCACCATACCCTGGCTTAGAGGATACCATGTCTGTTTTGTCTAAAAGAACCTCCTCAACTGTGAGGAGGTGAGGCCTCGTGGCAATACAAGTTACTGCAGGATCAAAGAAGCTAGCTTGAGGAGGGACGGCTCGCTCCTCCATGACGTCCTCAGGGGATGGGATAGGATTTCTCTCAGTGATGTCACTGGAGGCAGCGTGGGCGTTTCCTGCTTCCTCATCGGAGCTGCTGGGCTCACTGACAGATCTGTAAAGAAAGTCACAATCATTATAGGTGATCCCCACCCTGAAGCCTAGAGACGGCTCCACAAGAGAACCGGGCTTCTCCTTCTGAGCTGGCTCAGAGGAAGGGACGAGAGAGGCATTGGCTATCGTGGTTCCTCACTGGAAGTCTCCTCTGACAACCTCAGTGTGGCTCCACTTCCTTGTCAGAGGACCCCTACTTGAGCCGCTGTCGCCGTGCGCCGAGACATGACTGGGCTGGCACAAGTGAAGATGAAGCCGAGGAGAACGAAGTGACTGTGTGGAGCGGCTGGAGGCTCTTTGGGCATGCATGACACCTGGCAGCCCAGCTTACAATAAAACACTTTGGGATCCCAGGCCCAGTCTGGGGGGGGTTAATGCTTTCCAATACTTTTCCCACAGAAGACAGTAGCATGGGTGCTAACCACCATTTCGGCAGTAGCCAGGAATCGCTTCTTCATGTTCTTATAGTTTGTACCATGGAAGGAATTGTAGCAGAAGAATTGTTCACAAAACGTTTCAAAGACTAGGAAGCCCAGAATGCTACCTGCAGGACCCATATTCTGACCGGTCATCTCAGGCGTGAGTGAAACCTGTGGAGAACTGGCCAGTGCTGCTGAGTGCGATGGTGTGGAAGGCCCTGGTGATGACGACGGGACTGAACTGCACTGAAGACCCTGGGAGGTGTGGCTATCGGCCCCCAGTCTGCTGGAAGGCTGAGCTAGATGGCAAGAGGTAGCTGTGGATGGCATAGGAATGGGAGGAGTGAAAAGAAAAGTTTGAGTCATCTGAGTCTACTTCCTGAGCTGATAAAATAGTCCTCGGGGCTCCTCACCCAATCAGGAAGACTCCCCCTCTCAAACAAAGCCCCTACAAGTGCAAAGTCTGGAACTAAGTCCACAGTCCATCTATTCTGCACCACCAGATCCAGTGCTTGTTCCAAAAAATTAGTTTTCTGGCTCGGGGAGTAGCAGCAATGATAATTAAACAAATAATTCAATTCAGAAAAGAAAAAAAAACAAAAACAGCCTTAAGCTTAGTGCTGGGTTCTGGTTTGGCTGGTCCATTTTGTCAGGATTCAGAGCCAAGTATTTAGCAAAACAGAACCCAAATGCAAGACAACCAAAACACAGGAGGTGAATTAAAAAACAAAAAAAAGACAACTTTTACTACACAGTCTAAGGATTCAAAACAAAAATACTGTCTTCGTCCAATAGGGGTGTGGTATCTAACACACAGCAGGAGTGGGGAAAGTTACAACTAATACAAACTAACCCTGAACATATTAACTAACAAACTTAAAGAATTTCGATGATCAGTATTACACATACCACCATGAAATAAGACTGCAACAATCAAGTGAAACCTGAAGGACTGTTAACACGGGGGGAATGCCACAAAGACCTAACAGACTAAAGGGGGACAGACCTGAACAAACACCAAAAAAATAACCCATCACAGATAGCTACATGACAGTACCTGTCCTCCTGGGCCCACGGTGGAGTCTGCAGTCTCAGCAAGTGTGCTCTTGAGCACGTCCAAACTGGGTCAATGTAAGCCATAGTGAGCACAAATACCTTGTTCATCATTGCCATTTCCCTCTAAACATTGGCTGACCCCTGGACTAGAAGATTCAAGATCTGGTGTAGATACCCCTGTAAATCTCAGAGGATATAGATTAATTTTCTGTAAACTGACTCATTTGTTCGGGAAAGTACGGAGGCTCTTTTACACTTATACTTTGCTCATTACTGTCACTGACATCTAAACATTGACGAGTACATGACAAACCAGTTCTGTTACCATCTTAGTTCAGAGAAGTGGTGCTGAGAGTCAACAAGGGAAACAAACGCTTGCATATGAGCTACTGTGCTTCAAGCCAGATCCGAAATGATTAAACTTACTTGGCTCTACTGTCATGAGATTCATTACATTGACTAAAACTTGGTCTGGTATGGACTGGATCTTGAGAAGCATTAGATCTTACTGTATTGTCAAAAGAACCAATATTTGGAATTGGACCTGGTGCAATCGGGATCTGGGGCTATATCAGCCCAATCGGAATCATCAGAAGGATGAATATTTTGACTGGGATCGGCACTGGTACCCGTGGCGTCTTGGGAAATAGACCAATCTGTATCATCAGGAGAATAAGTGCTGTGAGAGACGGAATGGTGTGAGCAGGATCCTGAGATGTAGTAGACCTTTCTGTTTGAGCCTGTTTGTCCAGGCCTGTCCCCCAGGTCCGGACTCTGCAGACAACAGGACCCAGAGTGATTACCATTACTTCCCTTCAAATTGTCTTCGAAACTGCTTAGGTCTCTGTCACCAGTCACTACATGACCACCACACCCTGGCTTAGAGGATACCATGTCTGTTTTGTCTAAAAGAACCTCCTCAACTGTGAGGAGGTGAGGCCTCGTGGCAATACAAGTTACTGCAGGATCAAAGAAGCTAGCTGGAGGAGGGATGGCTCGCTCCTCCATGACGTCCTTAGGGGATGGGATAGGATTTCTCTCAGTGATGTCACTGGAGGCAGCGTGGGCGTTTCCTGCTTCCTCATCAGAGCTGCTGGGCTCACTGAGAGACCTGTAAAGAAAGTCACAATCATTATAGGTGATCCCCACCCTGAAGCCTAGAGACGGCTCCACAAGAGAACCGGGCTTCTCCTTCTGAGCTGGCTCAGAGGAAGGGACGAGAGAGGCATTGGCTATCGTGGTTCCTCACTGGAAGTCTCCTCTGACAACCTCAGTGTGGCTCCACTTCCTTGTCAGAGGACCCCTACTTGAGCCGCTGTCGCCGTGCGCCGAGACATGACTGGGCTGGCACAAGTGAAGATGAAGCCGAGGAGAGCGAAGTGACTGTGTGGAGCGGCTGGAGGCTCTTTGGGCATGCATGACACCTGGCAGCCCAGCTTACAATAAAACACTTTGGGAACCCAGGCCCAGTCTGGGGGGGTAATGCTTTCCAATACTTTTCCCACAGAAGACAGTAGCATGGGTGCTAACCACCATTTCGGCAGTAGCCAGGAATCGCTTCTTCATGTTCTTATAGTTTGTACCATGGAAGGAATTGTAGCAGAAGAATTGTTCACAAAACGTTTCAAAGACTAGGAAGCCCAGAAAGCTACCTGCAGGACCCATATTCTGACCGGTCATCTCAGGCGTGAGTGAAACCTGTGGAGAACTGGCCAGTGCTGCTGAGTGCGATGGTGTGGAAGGCCCTGGTGATGACGACAGGACTGAACTGCACTGAAGACCCTGGGAGGTGTGGCTATCGGCCCCCGGTCTGCTGGAAGGCTGAGCTAGATGGCAAGAGGTAGCTGTGGATGGCATAGGAATGGGAGGAGTGAACAGAAAAGTTTGAGTCATCTGAGTCTACTTCCTGAGCTGATAAAATAGTCCTCGGGGCTCCTCACCCAATCAGGAAGACTCCCCCTCTCAAACAAAGCCCCTACAAGTGCAAAGTCTGGAACTAAGTCCACAGTCCATCTATTCTGCACCACCAGATCCAGTGCTTGTTCCAAAAAATTAGTTTTCTGGCTCGGGGAGTAGCAGCAATGATAATTAAACAAATAATTCAATTCAGAAAAGAAAAAAAAAACAAAAACAGCCTTAAGCTTAGTGCTGGGTTCTGATTTGGCTGGTCCATTTTGTCAGGATTCAGAGCCAAGTATTTAGCAAAACAGAACCCAAATGCAAGACAGCCAAAACACAGGAGGTGAATTAAAAAAAAAAAAAAAAAAAAGACAACTTTTACTACACAGTCTAAGGATTCAAAACAAAAATACTGTCTTCGTCCAATAGGGGTGTGGTATCTAACACACAGCAGGAGTGGGGAAAGTTACAACTAATACAAACTAACCCTGAACATATTAACTAACAAACTTAAATAATTTCGATGATCAGTATTACACATACCACCATGAAATAAGACGCATGAGCAACAAACAATGGCCCAGCAAAGACTAACTCAAAATGTGACCTTATATAATCAGCTAACTAATGAGGCACACCTGAACTGATTACACAACAAGAACAGGTACTGACAAAAGGAGAACACAACAGTGTAGCAGAGCAGACGTCCATAAGGCAGTGACTGAAACATGAAATAATAAAACAGACCACAAGAATGCAGCAGAGAGCAGACTTCCATGTGAAAAGAAATGCACTTGACCCCAAGTCATAACCTGAACACACGAGAGAAAGGAACTGCAACAATCAAGTGCAACCTGAAGGACTGTTAACACAGGAAAAAAAAAAAAAAACACCACAAAGGCATAGCATACTAAAAAGGGTAAGAGACCTGAACAAACACCAAAAATAACCCATCATAGATGACTACATGACAGTAGTATAATCAGGACACCACTGTTGTGTGCAGTAAATTTTGCATCACTACACCTTATGACATTGATGCTAATGAAAATTAAAACAATGAAAAATTCTCCAGAATTTTTTAAAAATGACTTTTTTATAAACCGAGTGCTGCAGTATAATCAGCAGGACACCATTGATGTGTGCAGTGAACTTGGTGACACCACACCTCACAACACTGATGCTAATGAAAATTAAAACAATGAAAAATTCTCTGATCAATGTCATTTTTCCAGCTCCAAGGACGGCTCATGTGGATAAAAATAAGGTTGTAACTTGTTGTCTATCTCCTTGGGGTTAGAAAGTATTGTTTGTTTTCCTACGTGTCTCTTAAGATTTATTTAGCCGTGAACTTTGAATCACACACACACACACTCATCTTCAACCGCTTAGCCAAGATTGGGCCGTGTGGGGCTGGAGCTGTTTGTCTGAATATGCACCATATTAGGCTTATTAGTTTATTTCTGTCGCACCTCTGTATCTTGAATGCATGGAAGCTTTATATGAAATTAAAAGACATAATCCAAATACTGGAAGTGTACAACAGTATGCATGACCCCAACAGTCACCACCCTTTGAGGTATTTTGTAGTGGGGATCACTTGGAACAGCCCTTGGACATGATGGAGAAGGAGCTACAGAAGTTTAAACAATAGTTTGATTAAAAACAAATTATCGCTCCACTTTGGTAAAAACAAAGTGTATCATATTTGGAAACAAGTCCAGGAATTCCTGCAGAAATTTATCATTAGATGATATTGAAATTGAAACTGTAACTGATACAAAATTTCTTGGTGTTGTTATTGATGATAAACTGTGCTGGAAAACGCATATTAATTTTGTTAAATCTAAAATGTCAAAAGCCATTACAATTTTGCATAAAGCCAGAGATTTCATTTCCCAACACTCATTAACTATTTTAATATCATTCATTGCTCGTTCCATGTATGACCTACTGCATTGAGGTATGGGGAAATACATATAAAACTAATACTAATCCAATATTTTTGTTGCAAAAGAAACCTGTAACAATTATTTGTAACAAATATCGCGAGCCAACGAATCCATTGTTTGCTTGTTTACATTTTCTAAAATTGGTTGACTACCACACAAATTACGTATAAAGTTAAAAATAAACTGCTGCCACAACATGTCCAGGATCTGTTTAAACTGAGGAACTCCAGTTATAACTTGATAGGAATTTTGTTTTTTGAGAAATTGAAGATCCGAACTACTGCAGAGTCACTGTGTCTCTGTTAAAGGGGTTAACACCTGGAACAACTGTCCTGACAACATTAAAGTACTTGGTACTTTGCCAGGCTTTAGGAGGCATTGCAAGAATTATAAAATTTCTTGTTATAGTTGAAGACTTGGGTGTATTGTTTTTGTTATTGCTTCTGGGATTGTGTGTTGTGTGACAGTATTTATCTGGTAGCATTCTGAAAATTGTGTTTATGGTTGCATGCTTGTATAAATGTGTGTATAATTCTTATTTTTAGTATAAGGGGTGGGCATTTATAAGCTTTGCTTCTCTCCTCACCCTCTTGGCCACACAGGATCTTTGTAAAGTTGTTTTATTCTATGTTTTTTGTTTTTGCACTGTGTGCCGACTGCTGAATAAATTCATTCATTCATTCAGGTCACTGGTATAGACTTTTATTGCAGCAGATAACAGAATATTTGCAGAGGAATTCTTCAAATCCGATTACAAGCACCAAAGTTTGACTGTGTATAACTTTTGGTGCATATTTTAGAAAAATAACGTTAGCCATTTGAATTTTCAATAGGGGGCCAAGTAGGGGTCAATTGAAGAATTGCATAGGGGTCAAAAAAAATGTTCCAATCATATTGAAAGCTATACCACATTATGTGTCTGATCACAAAGATTCCAAAAAGGTATAGTTTGGATTATCTGTGACTGAATGTTCTGGAGTTATGGGATAAAAACAGCAAGCATGGCGGCAAAGGTCACTTGCAGTTTGTACAGGGGTCAAAAGTTAAAGTTGCTCCAATTATGATAAAACATGATGCAAATTATTTGTTGAGTTAGTAGGATTTTAAAAAGGCATAATTTGCACCATGTGTCATGCTTAGTTATCATGTTACAGAGTAACATATGTCACATGTCATAGAATCCAATGGACGTCGACATTGTTTGACCTTTACTTTGGAGACCAAACATTCAACACAGTAAGAACTATTCCATTTGTTAGTTCATATTAGTTCAACCAATTTGCACCATGTTTTACCAAAACTGGAGCAACTTTAACTTTTGACCCCTGTGCAAACTGAAACTGACCTTTGTCACCATTCTTGCTGTTTTTACCCCATAACTCCAGAACATTTAGTTATACATAGTGTTATGTTTCGGACGCGGTCAGAACACCGACCCAGCGTTTGAAAGGAGCCAGCATAAAATAAGCAGAGCACGGTTCAAAAGATAACAGAATTTAATAAACATAACAGTGTAGTGATAAACAACCAAAAATGTCCGCGGTCTGGTGAGGTGAAAACACGGCGCGCTCTCAACAGCACAAACGGTCCGGAGCCACAGCAATTCGGACCCAGGGACCCCGCCGACACCCCCCAGGTGGCCGCGACAAACCGAGTCTGTGAAGAAAGAAAACATGAGGTGAGTCCAACTCCACACAGAGAGACACAACTCAAAGGTGCACGCAATCAGCAAACACTTCCTGGCTTAAATCTATACATCAGCTTCTCACCCTGCAGGCACGGAACAACCCAGTTCAAATCTCCACTGCAGCAGAAGCTGATTAGACAATTAGCATAACGTGACAGCTCACTAACACAAGCTGTGAGGGACACCAAATCCACTGTCATTACTTCATAAAAGTCACCAAAACCAAATTACCTCAGGAAGTGTGCTGAAGAGCGTGAGACCTCACCCAATCCTCCTTCACAGACTGTGGCGTCAAACCTGGAGCGGTCTCTGTGTCCGTGATGGTGAGATTGTTCTCCTGACGTCGATCTCACACGTCTGCTCACAAGGTCGAGTCTCTGGCAATCACACACTGTGCATTCAAGGTTCAAATGCAGCAATCTCTGATCAAGACAAAATACACCACAGCTGTGAGTCCTGATGACCTGCATGTGAAAACAAGCCTCAGGTGTTCAGGGTGAGGTCCTGATGCTCAGCCACTCAGTCCTAACACCTGGTGGGAGAAACGGAAAACAAAAACCAAGCCAGCCAAACACCCCAGCCCACAACACATAGTCCACACTATACATTTTTAGAATCATTGTCATCCGATACATAATGTGGTATCATTTTCAATATGATTGGAACATTTTTTTTATATTTTGACACTGTGTAATTCTTCGATTGACCCCTACTTTGGCCACTATTTAAAATTCAAATCACTAAAGTTATTTTTCGACAATATGTACCAAAAGGTATACGCAGTCAAATTTTGGTGCTTGTAACCGGATTTGAAGGATTCTTAGTTATCTGCTGTACTATTTGCAGGACCACTCTATGTGAAGCCACAAGGTCCCATGAAGAAATCATAGATTGCATTGTTTACCTGTGCAGTAACAAAAGTAGTACACTTGAAGCTAATCTCTGATTAGTCCACTGAGAACTTTCTGTTGGCTTTGAAAACATTCATTTCAAGAAGAGGAATATGCAAGGTAATCTAATCTGATAATGTCCGAACATTCAAGAAGGCTGATCAGAATCCGAGGGAGCTATGGAATAGCATTAAAAGTGCACAGTTGCAAGAGTTCTTCTGTAACACTTTACTTGAAGGTATCATCATAATAGTGACATGACACAGTCATGAACGTGTCATAAACATGATATCAATGTCATAAATGTTCATGACTGCTGTCATTGTCATTTGGTTTTTGTAATGACAAGTTGATATTTTTTGTGTTGTCTTGAATATGAATATGAACATTCAAGAAGGCTGATCAGAATCCGAGGGAGCTATGGAATAGCATTAAAAGTGCACAGTTGCAAGAGTTCTTCTGTAACACTTTACTTGAAGGTATCATCATAATAGTGACATGACACAGTCATGAACGTGTCATAAACATGATATCAATGTCATAAATGTTCATGACTGCTGTCATTAAGTGTCATTTGGTTTTTGTAATGACAACTTGATATTTTTTGTGTTGTCTTGAATATGACAACTTGATATTAATCAAAGCGACATGACCAGAAGTTGTCTTTGGCCTTTTTGGTCTTCAGTTGTATGCCAACTTATCATTAGAAAAAATGAATGGCACTTAATGACAGCAGACAAACATTTATGACACTGACAATGTTTTTGACACATTCATGACAGTGTCATGTCACTATTATGACGATACCTTCAAGTAAAGTGTTACCAGTTCTTCTCAAGAAAGGGCATCACTTGGCGGTTTATTTCTGAAAGAGCTGCTTTGTGAGGCATTCTACGAGACTTGTGCAGTCAGTTAAACGAATACTGAGAAGGGTGCTTGGAAGAGCCAAACAACTTTGAAGAGACGTGCACCATCCTGACTGAAGCTGAAGCCATAATAAATCCAAAGTCTCTAACCTTCCTGCACAACGACATGAACCTGAGTCACTAACACCAGCTCACCATTTGGTGGGTGAAAGATTCAGCTGCATGACCCCACAAGCCATGTCCAGTTGACACTTGCCATCCAACAGCGAACAAGGAAGACGACTCAGTGATAGAGATACAGGCAAAGACTCATGATCACCTTCTGAACAGCTGGCGGAAGGAATATCTGTTCGACTCAAAGTCAACCCATCACTGCAAGACACACAGCCTTCTTCACTGAAGGACGGCGATGTTGTTCTCATTAGTGACGATAACACACCAAGAAAGTCCTGGAAGCTAGGATGAATTGATCACCTGTTTCCAGGCCAAGATGGACTTGTGCGACCTTGTGCTATTCGCACATCTTCGGGGACTGTGTTAAGGAGATCAGTCCAGTTATTGCAGTGATTTTCAACCTTTTTTGAGCTGCGGCACCCTTTTTATATTTACAAAATCCTGCGGCACACCACCAACCAAAATATTATAATGCTATTACCTCTGGTTTTGCGCAAAACCCAATTATCGCAATAGAAAATCGATACAGAAAACACCGCATTTCGAAAATCCTCAAGCATTTTGCGCTCTGATCTCAAGTAGGGCTGTCACGATTAGGAATTTCTGGAGACGATTAATTGTCAGACAAATAATTGCGATTGACGAATATATTGTCTATTTTTTTTTCTTTTTTCCCCTTCTTTATATTCTACTATTGTAGTATAATTACACAACTCTGGAAGAACGTTTGGCTTCTGTGAGTGGAGAAACTGGGAATAGTGCAACATTTTTATTTTTTATCTTCATTTTACATACAGTCCCAACTTTTTCTGATTTGTGGTTGTTTTTGTTGCATTTCTGAAACTGTTTCTCCTCATCAGTCACGTTTTGTGCTTAAACACTACATTAAGCTCAAGATTGAACAAATAAATACCTTTGGAAAATAACAGCTGTTAAAGTTCAGAGTTCTCACCTGCTTTTGTGATCTCTGCGTCTGAACATTGTTTTTTTTTTTGTGGCTCAGTTCATTCATATATTCTCATTTTTTAAATATGTTTTTAAAGATATTTGACCATTTATTTCATCTCATGATCTCATAAATTCAGCATACGACGCGCACATGGTGTGAACAGGACGGTAACGGCAGAATCACACCTTTAGAGAAAGTTCAGAGAGAAGTAAAGGCAGCTTCACGTTTCCGTTTTATTAACGTTCACTCGGGTTAAAATCCTCTCTCTGTTCCGCGCTCGCTGCGCACTGAACGTGTCGCGCCTGCATTCAGGAATCTCCCTCACCCACCCCCTCCCTCGCATCCGGCAGCCTGTTAACTCCGCGCGCGCGCACACACAGGCACCGACACACACACCGACAGCTCCGCATTTTAGACGGCTTTTGAAGGAGACGGCACTGTTTTAATCGGCCGTCAGCCTCCTTGTTATTGTCCCGCCTTAAGACGAGAGCGAGGCTGCAGCACAATGACGCCAGATTCTGAGTCGTTTTATGCTTTATGGATAAAATAAATAATTCACGGTAATCGCGAATATGAAAAATAATCGCGAATATGAAAAATACCCACGGCACCCCTGACGATTGATCACGGCACCCTAGGGTGCCGCGGCACCCCGGTTGAGAATCACTGAGTTATTGTATCCATTGGAAATTTAGATGAACTGTGACTCATCTGGGGGAGGATGTTTTAACTTTCTTGTGATTTATTAACATTTGCTTATTGGGGTTAATATATGGAGAGCAGTTCATGTCACAGAAAAAAAAGTTGGATAAGGACGCGAGTATGTGAGTATTTACTTGTGATAAGAACAAGAAATCTGAAGTATTTGTTCAAAGACTCCATTACCCATAAGCCTTGGCGGGGGCTTAGCAAGGTGTTGTGAGAAGTTTTTTTTGGTTGCAGTTAGTTTGTAGCAGAAGGAAAATCTCCATTATATATAAATCAACTTTGGTTTCATTAAAACGGTTGTTTACATCCAGAATCTCATCTCATTATTTTGGAAATAGTTGAAGTAAGTCACGTCAGTGTTATTGCTCTGGAATGGAGAGACGTAGGATCACCAAAATTACAGGAAAGGTACATCAGGTTCAGACCTTCAAGTTCTAAAGTGGATGACGTTGACCTCAGGTCACAGGACAAAAGGTCTTGCTAACACCACAGGAATTATGCTACCCAGAGATTTCACAGCCATGGAGGTTGAGGGGTAGTACTGGTAGATGCCAGTATGTTTTGTTGTTTTTAATTTAACCAGGCGAGTCCCACTGAGATTAAGAGATCTTTACAAAGACAACAGTCACAGTAAAACAGGACTTAGAAATATCAGTACACAACATGACCTTTTTCAAAACATATTATTCATGGAAATTTCAGCACTAACCTTCATCGTCATACCAGGTTAGAAATCAAACATACCTTAGGAGGAACAGACCAAAAATACAGGCTGACCTGACCTTTGGCAAATGTGATTTTGCTCTGCAATTCCAGAACCCATCTCCATGTGTACAAAGTTTGACACAAATCTGAGTGGAACAACTTAAATTGTTGCCTTTGACCCCAGAGTTTGATACCACCTACATATATGTGGTGGTGGACATCACAATTGGGGGAAAAGATCCACATTTTCACCGTTGACCCAAATTACCTTGACCTTTGCCAAAACAAACCCTGAAGGGAAATTCTGGGATTAACTGTCACCCAACATACTGAATTTGGAAGAACCTGGCCAAAGGCACTGGGAGGAGTTGAGGAACAAACTGTGCTCATATTAAGACATTCTACTTGATTAGCGATAATCAGCTCAGCGTCAGCTTAATGAACATCCCTACATATTCAATACAAGACATCTGATATAATACAGATGACAAAGGTTGTGGACATTTGTGCAAAACTATTTTATTTACAAAACAAAATGGCACAGAGTGACAGCAGGGCAGCCATTTACATGCACAGCACAGCCTGATATAGTGCAAGCTTAAATCGACTTTACATCATACATTTTGTAAAGTTGGCAAGTGCCCCTGAAAAGCAAAGAACCAATGGCATTTTATCTCAGAAGTACGTTCGGTTTTCGATGTCCACTGATTGCCCCCAAAAGTTGAACACAGCACTTTATCCAAGAGTGGTACAAAGTACATTCTCCCCATTAATTTAACCTTGCACAGCCACAGACACATGACTAGTCTATAGGACAGCTGAAATAACTAAAAATCTGTCTCCCCTGGAAGATATTGAACCCAAATTATTTTTCTTCATATAGTATGGTACTGTCAAGTTTCATTAAGAGCAGCTTAAGCGCTGCCTGTATGAGGTCAATATACATATGATGTGTAATTTAAAAACAAAACTCCAATTATCTCTTATTAGGGATGTTATGCCACATGTATTTTCCTTCATGCACATCTTCATATGGTATGCCACCATTGTGTGAAGTTTCATTGAAATCCACCATACAGTTTAGGATTTGTCATTAGAACATCAGCCATCAACATAATTTGATGATCTTGATTGAAGAAAAATTCAGAATTTCAACTGATTACAATTTCTCAAATACTTTGAGCTTTGATAGACTGAATGATTAAACAATTATCACACAAATAATTAAGATAACAGATTATAAAGCTCAACTACAGCCCACTCTGAAAAACAGAACTTTGTGGTCCTTCATAGTTATTCCTCTTCAAACATTAAAAAGCAGGTTGGACCGACAGAGAAGCCTGTGTCATCACCTCAGGCCAATACAACAAAACTCACCACACCCAAGTTCAGACAGAACCAAGAAAGCACACCCACTGCTGCTCTTACCCTCATATGGCAGGATTTCCTACATCACGTGTTGGTAAACTATCAACTACCTGCATTCCACCATTTCAGCATTTGTGCATGCGATTGTGGTTAGCGCACCTCATGACTTTAAAAATATGAGGTATGATTTGTGCATCCCTGTATGTGTGCATTACACTGTGACACTCTGACCTTTAACCATGTGGTCCTTCAGTGGAGTCTCCCTCCGACATTCACACAGCCCGAGTTTGGCCTCTGGGTTAGTAACCAGTGAACCACGGGAGCATACAGACAGCATAATTTAGAATCAAGAGATACATTGACAAAAATCACATGTAAAATGTTCACGAAGGCTGACGAAAGTGTCTGCACTGAACAACAGGAAATATATACACACTTCCAAACCATCACCATCATAAAACTCTCCAATCACAAGAGTTGCTCACTTTGCAGTCGGGAAATGCTGTGCTATTGGTTGTCCAGTTGTAGAGACATCACTGTGCACGCCTTCACAAGCACATTTGAATGTCTTTTCTTTCAGTGTATCTTATACGGAAATAAGTGGAGAAAAAATAAAAAGCAAGGGGAACAAGGAAAGGTAAGAGGACAATTAAATGGTCAGTTCCTGGGAGTAGCAAGAGAGAAAACACCAAAAATCATGCTAGGTGAGCGGGAAACAAAATTATGATTTTAAAGTATCAGCTAACCAGGTCACTGGGTGTTAGGTGTAGGTTACTTTTGGATGGGGGTCCAAGCTGGTCAGGGGACAGGTGGTACTGCGAGAGAGAGGGAGAGGTAAGATTACAGCAGTGACACTTGAGAGGGTTCGGCTGGGAGGAGCTGTGGAGACCATGCGCACATCAGACTGCCAGTTTACTGGCTACCAGAGAAGGTTTCCTCTGGGGCAGGTCCTGTGGAGTGGGGATGTGGTCCCCTGTGATCTCTGCCTTCTCTGGTGCCGCCATCGGCAGCTGCTTGTTCTTCATCTTTGCTTTAGCCATGTTGTAGTCCCCCGAGTCAAAGTATTTTGGCTGCAAATGGAGACAGACGGGATTTAAATTTGAATGTAACCTTGAACCGCTGAGTACACATTTCACAAGAGTGATAAATATTCTATCACACAGAGGAAAAAAAAGGAGGGGGTGATTATTTTATGTGCTAACGGACAATAGTTAAACTGGATAATCAAACCAAACACCAAACATCATAATCTTGTATGATTCATGTCACCTCGCCCAGAGGGCAAGACAGCAGAAATGAAACATGTTCAGTCTGCACAATGAAGAAAGAATTACCCCTACTGACTTGATTCTTTGGCTGTATTCCAATTCAGGGTCTGTGCCCAACAAAAATCTGGCGTTAAGAGAGGATGGAGGCCCAACCAACTGTTTTGAAATGAGACCGTCTAGCCCACAAAGCATTTTTCTTATCGTGCCCCTACTTCGTCATCTGGCATATAAGCACAGCTTATTTACAATTGTACATATGGTGTGCAACATTTTTTTGTTTTTAAATTTCTAACCATTTTATCTGGGGAGAGGGCTGTCACGATTAGGAATTTCTGGAGACGATTAATTGTCAGACAAATAATTGCGATTGATGAATATATTGTCTATTTTTTTTTCTTTTTTCCCTTCTTTATATTCTACTATTGTAATATAAGGCTACACAACTCTGGAAGAACTTTTGGCTTCTGTGAGTGGAGAAATGGATTCAATCTCGGAGCAAATCACTGCATTGCATAAGATTGTACTGCTGAGGACCACAGAATATTCTTCATAAATTTGGACTCTCGACGCTCAGGGGTGCAGTAAATAGAATTCTGTATCTCTCCGCCAAACATCAACATGGCAGCCTTATCGGCTCCTGAAGGCCAAATTCCCTGTTCTTCCCCCAGAAGGATCTACAGCCTTGGTGAAGGAATTCGCCCCCCCCCCCCTCTTTTCATCTACCCCCCCTCCCAGCCTGCTGTTGCCTAGCAACATCAGACTTTACACACACACACACACACACACACACACACACACACACACACAGAAACTGTCAGACTTTTCACATACACGGACAGAAATGGACAGAAATTTAACTCATCTGCACATGACACATGTCTCCCTATTACCCCCCCGTGTCTCTCCACTCCTCCCACCCAGGCTTCCTCGCCACCTCGAAGGCAGCGCGGTTTTTACTGCTGCAGCCTTCAACCCCCAGGCTGGGCGGCGCGGGCCCCTCCTGCTGCGGCCTTCACCCACTTTGCCTCAATTTGGAAAATGGACTACTTCAAGTTTAGTGCACATAAACAATGTCAAATGTATATGTGTTGTCTTTAACTTTGATGTGTGCCATTATTACGGTAAACAAGTAATAATTGTGGATTAATTGCTGTATCCTGTCTGAGGTAATTGGAGTGTAAACGTAATTGCCCTTTTTTGGGATCAATAAAGTTGTCTGAAGTCTGAAGAAACTGGGAATAGTGCAACATTTTTATTTTTATCTTCATTTTACACACAGTCACAACTTTTTCTGATTTGTGGTTGTTTCTGTTGCATTTCTGAAATTGTTTCTCCTCATCAGTCACGTTTTGTGCTTAAACACTACATTAAACTCAAGATTGAACAGTAAAATACCTTTGGAAAATAACAGCTGTTAAAGTTCAGAGTCCTCACCTGTTTTTTGTGATCTGTGCGTCTAAACATCACCACAGCGTATGCGTAATTTTTGCTCAGTTCATTCATATATTCTCATTTTTTAAATGTTTTTAAAGCTATTTGAGCGTTTATTTCATCTCGTGATCTCATAAATTCAGTATACAATGCGCACATGGTGTGAACAGGATGGTAACGGCAGAATCACACCGGGAGAGAAAGTTCAGAGAGAAGTAAAGGCAGCTCCACATTTTGGTTTTGTTTTTTTAACATGTTCACTCGGGTTAAAATCCTCTCTCTGCTCCGCACTCGCTGCGTGCACTGATGGTTCTCAGCAGACTGTAACGTGTCGTGCTTCCATTCAGGAATCTCCCTCCCTCACCCCTCCCTCGCAGCCTGTTGACTCCTCACACACACGCAGGCACGCACACACACACACACATATTCAGTTTTACTTTTTGTCAGATTTACAATCCTTCCCATTATTTCACCTGATCTCTCCTTGGAAGAACATTTCCTTTCATTTCAATAGGTCCAATAACTCATTAAGGCCTGTCAGCACAATTCACTGCATATCAATTTGCCTTTTTTAGACTTGTCACACCTTGACGATTTAGCCTGCATATGCCGATCGAATTAAAAATTCTGGCGTATGTCTAATAAATTAATGCAGCTGTCACACCTTGACGATTAACCGGCATATGCTAACAGCCTTCTTTCCACCCATTGATTAGGGTTGGTACTGCACAGTGTGGTGCCGGTCAGAAACAGAGTAATTTAAAATTATTTTATTTTATTATTTTCATTTTTTGTCTTGGTGGTCCATTTTCATTGTGTACAGAATGCTGATGAGTGGACTGGCTGTGGTAAATGCTGCCAAACGAATGTAGTGCTGTGACTCTTAAAACTTTTAAACCGCTGTTTATTTCTGATCAGGTCCACTGATCAGACCTGATCAGGTCATCACAGACCTGAATAATGAAACGCTGTGATGATTTAAACTTTTAAAGCGCCAGCTGACCGCGATCAGGTGTGATCTGAAAGAATTGCTGTGTGATCTGTCGGTGTGGTGATCACCCACAGTGACGGTGCTTTAAATGTTTAAACAGCGCATTAATCAGGGATGACCACACCTGATCGATCGATCAGGTCATCTGATGGTCACACCACAGTGACTTTAAAAGTTTAAAATCTTCACAGTGCTTCTGTGTGTTCAGAGCGCAACACCGGCATCCTCTGAGAAATGCACCTGCAGCAGAAAAACCACAGAGGGACTTGCTTTAAAATGCTATGTTTCCAGCCACAAATGAAAGAATTTCAGAGGTCATTTTCAAAAATCAGGAGCTTTATGTGGATTCATGTCCGTACGTGATGGTGAATTGGACTGAAATGAACAGGTCAGATTTACTCCGTGTGTGAATGAAATAGTCATTTGGCATGAGGACTGAAGGTTTCAGCCAATCAGTGGCCAGCATTAATGGACGGATTTAGACTTATGAGTAAATTACAAGAAACGTGTGCCAACAATCACATAACTTACCTACAACTTATGTCCTGCATGTGCGGGACATGTGAGTCACACACTGGCATTCACTGAAATTTTCAGCATGCCCAAATTTTTTTTGAGGAGCTCAGCTTATTACGGCGTACATCAGCGAGCTTCAACATGTTTCACCGTGCTTCAACATGCTCTTAACTTATAAAAACATGCCCTTAACTCATTGGACTTATGAGAGTGTTTTTAATATGATTGGCATACGCTGGCTAAAGGTGTAACAGGGCCTACAGATGATTTCATAATTTTTTTCCTCAACACAAATAGAGTCCCAAATTTCTTCCTTTACATGATCTGGGGAGGAGCCATGAACCTGATTTAATTTGTTTGAGGTATCGCATGTGTCACAAAACCAGACTGTTAAATGTGTGAACAATTGTTTTGCATCTAAAGCCTCGGTCCCACCGAATAAGCCGTGAATAATGAGCCATGCATGGGTGTGTCAGCGATGATTTGAAGAATGATCCACATTTCAAGCTATCACGTATCCGCAACTAAAGTGCCTCTATGTGCCACTCTGCGACAGGTATCAGTCTCTAGTGAGCCACGACTGACCTGTCATTTGAGCCCCATCCAGCCTCGAATGGCTCAGGTTGCTGTGTATGGTCCACGTCAAGCCACATATGATCCATGTAGCGCCATGTAAAACGACAGTGCACGTTTAGGCATGGGTTTGGTCCAAACCTCCCACACTTGGTCCTTTAAAGTGTGGGTTTTCAATTCACAGCATCCATTCAAGATGTCACATTTTTTAAACACACTCCAAAAACAGACGCTCCTGTACAGTCCGGTGTGCGCATCTGTGCACCAGGCCGCTGTTCACCTGTGTTCCAGAGTTATTAAATGCACCAGACCAGCTACAACCGAACCATGGGTTCCTGGACAGTCGCCTCTGCGCTTCCTCTCGCTGGCTTTATTCCTTTTGACACCTTGATCCAACTTTTAACTTTGTATTCGTGCGTTAGTGTCTGCAAAATTGCTTTTTCGCGCGAGCTGCCATTCTGCATTCCTGGACAGCCGCTTCTGCTCTCCTTCTCGCTGGCTTCCTTGGCTTTAAACACACAGTCATTTTCACACTGTGATCTAACTTTTAACTTTGTGTTTGTCCAATATTGTCTGAAAAATCATTCTTTTGCCAGCTGGCGTTCTTGCTAAATGCTCATTTTGAGTGCAAGTTATTGCGTCAGTGCATGCACATAGCAGAGCTCCTCTGATCCATTAACAAGATATTAAATCTATCATAGACATACATTTATAGTTGATTATATAGAAGGAATGAAGATGCAACTGTTTACCAAGCTATTACAATAAAAACATTGCAAATAATTACGCTGTTTCAAATACGTTCTCCACCTCAGTGCACGACAGAGAGAGAGAGAGGAAAAAGGGTCCAGATGAAAACAGTCCTCTGCGATTCCAGAAGCGATTAGAGGAGTTTTCAACTGCCAAGCTCTGACAGAAAATCCTTAATCAGCTACAAAATAATTTTTATATACAGTGTCCGGCACACAAAGCAGGAAGGATTGTAGTGCACGAGAGGGCGGAGCCTGTCAAAAATAGCCTCTCCGGTCCTCCTAGCTGCCAGGGTTGGGATAATGGGCTTTTACAGCCTCATCCTCACCACACACTTGCCTCTAAAATCCTCATTTGTTCTCATAGTAACTCATACACAAAGTGCCCCACGCAGCTGTTGCTAAATTTAAAACTTCTTGAAATTAGCACCACACTCAGAGACGAGTCTCGTTAGCCGAATATACTGCCTCTCAGAGCCACTACTCTCCCACGGTTGCTGAATACCTCCTCTTGTACCAAAAACATGCTGTGTGGCTCATTATTCACTGTTCAATATTTGGTGGGACCAAGGCTATACCTCAGGGCTCTGAAATGAAAATTGTGAAATCCGAGGAAAATTTGCAGGGGGATACAGCTCCCCAGCAGCCGGGGAGCTGTATGATCCTATATTCAACCTTTTATTTGACCTGTCAATGATGATGTTGAAATAACAGAATATGACATGGAAGTAGGACCTGGAACAATTTTCCTTTTAATTGTAAACCAAATTATGCATTGACTCAGAACAATTAAACTACATGAAATTTATGAAGACTGAAAAGACTGTTACAGTATTTCAAAAACCATAGCTAAAGCTTGTAGAATATTTGGAAAATCGTGGCAAAATATCAATAACATACCTTATAGTAAAAAGTCACATATATTCTTGTGTAAATTCATGCAGCCTAAATCCATTCAAAGCCACAATGTCTTTTTTACAATGAAAGAAAGTCTAGATTAGTGAAAAAAGTCACATAATCTTGTCTAAAATCCTGTTTGAACAGCAGAATGTTTATTTTCCAGGGAGAGAAAAATTCTTACTGTGTGTTTCTGAGAGGGCACAGTTCACTTTTCTGGTTTCTTTTATTTTTCAGGTGTGTTGATGAAGCCAGGGACGATTCCACGGATTCTTGTCCTTATAAGACTTTTTCAAACAGTCTTTCTCACCATCTTCTCTCTATGGGACGTCGGTCCGTGACACAGACATGTTGGATCCGCGGAGTTTTCACAGCCCCGATACCTGTGATAGCTTTACTTGCTATCAAGTAACAAGCTGGGAGAACATATGTGTGGTGATATTTTTTCCATATTTCTGCAAAAACAGCTGCCATCTCACCCCTTTTTGTATACGTTTACGAAGCAGATCAGAGCACCCAGGTTTATTGAGCAAATTTGGGTATTTTGCCTTCAGTTTTGCCTCCTCTGCCTTCTCAGGATTGATCGTCGTCTTGTCCTGTACATCCTGCAAACAACCAAAAAGCAAAAGAAAACAAAAAAGCAACAGGTTAATAGATAGAAGACTTGGTCAATAATTGTTGTACCACATGGTCAGCATGTGCTACAAAAATATTCTGTGAAGCGAATTGCATCAGAGACATTGCATTTCTTACCATCTTATAAATGAGTGATGCTGTGTATGAAAATGTTATTAAAATGGATGTCTGAAATAACAAAAATAGTTGAGTATCAAGGGCAGCATGTCCTTTTTATACTATACTGTTACATTTATTACATACAGACAGCATGACTTCATGTTTCCTGCAGTAAGTGTAATAAGTAGGTCTTGCCTCTTTTTTTTAGCCGATTTACTCAACCTCATAGCAATTATTCAAGTAGTCTGACTAATGGCAGTCACTTACTATAACATTCTTATCACTAGTTGCTGCTCTATTTAAAATAATTTTTCAACAAGAACTTCTGGCTCAACAAGGGCATGGCGTGAGAGTTCAACGAAAGGCTCTCTGCTGTGTTTATAACAACTGTATGTAGATAAACAAAGGAGGCAAAGGAGGATGTCTGGAGGCAGATAGAGAGGGCGGGGGAGGAAAGGAGAGGTGTGTAAGCTCAGCTGTAGTTTAATTAAGTAGTAAGTTGTAGTTTAAAGCCACATCAGCATCTGTGGCTATTTTATGGCAAAAATGTTTTGGAAGAAAAACGAGTAGTTTTTAACCAAAAAATAAAATAAAATAAAAAATTTGATGAGCTGCATTTCAAAAATGGGTGTAGACTCCAACCTGAGATTTGGGTAAGTGTGGTAGGTGAACTGCAATTATTGTTAAGCAAATTCTCAGAGGATGACCTGGGTGTGCCTGGTTGATATCATACTGAATGACCAAAATGCCAAAAAATATTAACTACAAGCCACATGGCCACTTGTGTCAGACTGTGGCTACACATTACGTTGCTGTAAGTCATGTTGAAAATGCTCCAAGCACTTGAGTCCCCTCCAGTGGTGACTCAAGTGCTGACTCGTGTGGAGTGTTCTTTAATTGGAATAATATGAACCCCAGTAACAAATAACTAAAATCACTGAATAATCACAAGAGAAATATTATCTGAATTCCACTTCAAAAATGGCACTGTAAAAACAAGGAAATGACATTATTATTATTTATACAGTGCCAAATCATAGCAAAGCTACCTCAAGACGCTTCACACAAGTAAGGTCTAACTTTACCAACCCTGAGAGCAAGCACACAGAGACACTACAAACAAGCATGCAAATAACTGGTGCTCAAGTGCTTGTGTGTGTTAAAAACACAATGTGAAGCTGATAACATGGAGGGAAGTCCTTCTCAGGAGGAAAGCAATGACAACTGATTGTATGAAAAGCACTCCCCCCATGTCTTCGGCCGCACATCATTTTTGCACAGTTCCATCATCTACTGATAATGGCTGACCAACCTCACAATGTGTACCCACAACTGTGATGGCACCCAAACTGCCATACACACAGCAAATGAAGGATGAGGCCAGCAAGTCTTTACTTATATGCGAGACAGCTAAGATGGACAGCGTGTAGGCCCAAACCATAGATAGACTGTATATAAACTGGACAGAGCCTGCGTGATGTCACTCATCGGTTTTCTAGAAAGACCCGAAAAAGCCAAAATTAGTGTGCCTTAACTGAGACAGTGGAGAATGACGAGTCGAAAAAGACAGAAAAAGATGAAGTTGTACAGCTTACCTTTGATTTGGAGGGGATGATTGTAGAAAGAAAAGTTTGAGGGTCAAATTAGTCCACAATAAAGCATACTCCAGAGAAAGAACTTTAAAACTGTCACACACATCATTGCATGACACGGAGTTACAGAGCTGCAGCTGCATAAATCAGGCTTTAAATGAATTAAATAAATCATCATAAATTGTAAATTTATATAAATTCGATTGCTTAACTATTTTTTAAGGTTGCGACCAATCCGATATTGGGATCGGGTTCCGATACCGACGTAATTCACGTATCAGAAAATACTGATCCAACCTGTGACATTTTCCGATACCGCAGAAGACCCACTGTGAATCCCCTCATCTGCGATTGTTTGCTCTCTGCTCTTTGCTGCCGAGAGGGAGAAGAGGAAGAGGAGGTTGTCTGGAGCTGAGCTGTTTGAGAGAGCTCTCTTCCGCAGTGTTCTAGCTGTGGGTAGCGGCAAATTTCTGCATGGCTTTCGGTTTCAAATTGTCTGTTCGCCAAGCACAGATTTTCAGGAAAATTAACTGAATTGTTGTTGAAAATGTGTGCTAAACAGTTAGCTGCTTCACTGTCTCAAGGCTGTGAAACGCCAGCTCAGCATGCAGCCGAGGAGGAGAAGCTGAACAGAGATTCTGTCCGCTGAAAAGGAAAAAGTCTCCATTAAAATCCTGCGCGAGTGTCGCTGATGATACATTTATTTTGCAGTTGAAAGGCTTCCTGTTTCCAAAAAGTTCAAAGTTTGCGCAGCACGAAAACAGTGAGAGAGAAAGAAAAGGGAGAGATGGAGGGAGAGAGAGCATGAGTGAGAGAGAGAAAGAGAGCGAGCAAGAGAGACAGACAAAGAGAGAGAGAGGGGTGGGAGATGGAGAGACAGACAGAAAGAGAGGGAGAGAAATGGAGAGAAAGACAGAGAGAAAATGCTGTCTTTTCTCTTTAAGTCTATAAAAATAAGGCTGTAAAAGTCTGTAAAAAATAAAAGTACTTAATTCTTTCATGAAATAAACAAATCTAGGCTTTCATGTCAGATACACCTTCTGGCAAATTGTAGCTCAACTTTCAGGTCTCCTTTTTAAGAAAATCCTTATATAAAATCAACAACAATAATAATAATATTAAAGCAAACAGAGCTCTGGTATCGGATCAGAAAAGTATCAGTATCGGCTAGGGATGGGTATTGATAAGATTTTATCTATATCTATGCCATTATCGATTCCGCTTATCGATCCGGTTCCTTATCGATACCTCTTGTGAATTTTCTGGATACTAAAAGTAGGTTTTACAGGTTTTCTATGTCAACACATTTTAAATTGGTCACTGGATCCTTGATCTCTGGACATAAATAAAATCTGTAGTTTTAGACAAAAGCATTTCCTTTCAGACATTCTGGCATGAATGTCTCTCCGTACCTCTGAGCTGAGCTCAGTCGGCTGCTGCACGTCAGCGCAGGACGTCTCGATTTGGAAGGAAAAAATGTTTAGATCGACTGCGGTTTGTTTGTATTACAACATTTGGAAAGAGGTGTCATTTGATTTAAACTGCATTTTGCTTTGAAGTTATTAATTTCGACTGGACTCTATTGTTGTAACTTGACTCTGCAGAGAGCGGCGCAGCATTTGGAGCTGTGTGAACAGAACTTAGGACAATTCTCATTTCTTTCTCCCAACAAGACAGGAGTCCCAGTTAGTGACTTTAAGCCGCACAAAAGTGACTCACGATTGACATATTTATGGATAAAAGTGGTGAAAAACAAAAAAAGCTGAAACCCAAAATTACCCCCAACACCACCCGCATGAAAATGTTTGAATTCTAGAAGCTCTGAAATGCAATTTTGGAGTATTCCAGACAATAAACTGCAGTGAGTGCAGCATCCAATTTAGTGAGAAAAAAAAACCAACTTTCCTTATTCAAATTAATTCCAGTAGTATTCTGCTCTTACTAGGATGCAGCAGTTTTCTAGCTTGGCAGATAGTTCTGGAGGAAATCACTGAAGAAATTAAACTGAAAATATGGTCTGACCAAAACAAATGGTCATTAAACTTATATAAAACAGGGATGAAGTGGAGGTGTGAGAGTCACTAGGTGTTCACAGGAAACACTTATTTATTTCTATATGTATTTATTTATTTTCACTGTTAGTTTGTTTTATCTTTTCTGTTGTGTTTTGTTTCATCAGGTTCTTTTTGTCTCTCTAAAATTGTATTTTAGATTGTATTAGTTATTGTATTAGTTATTATTACTATTATTGTTGTTGCAATTATTATTAATATATGAATAAAAAAATACAATTTGACAATAAACACTGAGCCATTAATTATACAGAAAACATGCACACAAACATGCTGAGATGTGAACAGCTTAATGCTAACGCATTAGCATCAGCCCCGTTTTTAAGTTGTAAAATACATCTATCAACTGTTTCAGAAGACCATAACAGATCAGTTTAGCATAAAAACGTAAATATTACTCACAGACATATGCTCTTTAGGATTTTAGCGGGGAAAATTAAGATAAAGCCAAAGTGTGACTCAACAAAGCATCAAATCGAAGCAGTGCTTCGATTGGTTCAAGTTTCAAAGCAAAGCCGTGCTGCAGAAAAATTTATTACAGACCCGCTGCAGGATCTGTAATCAATGTAGAGAAATGATCATTTTCCTGACAAACACACCCAAAAACAATGGCAACTCTGAAGGACCGATAAGGAAATCATTAAACAAAAAAGTTACTGATGTCGGTGGATCAAACCATTTCTTAACAATACCCGAAAGGAACCAGTTCTCGATACCCATCCCCAGTATCGGCAGATATCCAAATTCAGGTTTCGGGATTGGATCGGATGTGAAAAACTGCGGCTCGTGCATCCCTACTATTTTTATATTTATTTTGATAGCACCTGTACCTGGATGTGTTGCTGTATGTGGTTAAATGATTAAAAAAAAATGTATTAAAGGTTCATTCAGTAGTTCAGCGCAGTTGGAACCAAAATGACGTCATGTTCCGAGTTGACACGCTCTCACTTAAGGCACACTAACTGAAATGACACCCCCTCCCTTTTTTTTTTCTTGCCGTCGCCCTGTTGAGAGCTCCGCCAGCGTTGATTCATTGCTGAACTCATTAATGCATAAAGGGAGGGAGCACGAGTGGCTCCGTGTGTGACAGAAAAAGCCTGAACACGCCCTCCTCCCGGAGTCTGAAGCACAAACTAACAACTAACCTTGGTTTGGGTATTATTTAATTATTTTTAGGGACTGCACAATGGTTTGCATAATAATTTACTTTGGTGTGGACAGTAAAAGTTATCCGCCGCATATTTCCTCAGTAATCATGCATTAGGTGGACCTACCAACAACTGCTAAATGTGCTAACACCACTCCGTTAGGGTGTTTCACTACAAAACAAGCCGTATTATTCCAGGTGGTTGCAATAAAATACTCCGACACAAAAGCATGTGGTTCCATTTCGGTAGGAGTCTACGAGAGCAGTCGATAGACACAGCCGCTGTCACTTAAAGCAACCATGCCCACAATTAGAAAGAATTTTATTACTTAAGGCTATAAATATGTTTATTTATGCTCTAAAGTTGGACATTTTAAAATGGGTTTCTACAGGAATGTGCTCTGTTTTAGAGCCAGCCTTAAGCGGCCCGTCAAGGAACTGCACATCCTGGTTGGGGTCAAAATGTGAGCTCAAGCACAGCCAGCATGAACTCCAGATTCTATCCTGCTGCTCAGTTGGTCTGGTGATTGAGGTGGCGCACAACCCAGTGTCCAATTTTAACGCTGTGCAGAGAAAGAAATAATCCATAATATCACGACGAGTTTGCCTTCCTGAAGTTATACAGACATGCACTAGGGACATCTTTAAAAAAAAAAGTTTTCCTCAATTTTGCCAAATAGTGAGGGGGACTTTGCTGCTCCAAACATGGTGACAATGACATGGCACACCTCAGCACAGATGAGGTGTGCTGTTGCTTGGCCTATTTTTGGTAAATTAACAATAGTAAATAAATAAATAGTTAATCAATTCATTGATTTACTGCCCCTTATCTGGGTCCAGGTTGTGGTGGCAGTAGACCATCTCATCTCATCCCGCACATCTTGGCCAAGTTCTCTCACTCTTTCTAGGGGATTCCAAGGCTTTCCAAAGCTAGCTGGGAAATATAATCCCTCCAGTGTGTCCTGGGTCATCCCCGGGGCCTCCTCCCAGCTTGACATATCTGGAAGACTCCGCAGGGATAAGACCAGGGGGACATCGGCACCAGACACCTGAGTCACTTCAACTAGCTCCTTTCAATGCAAGAAGTAGTGACTCTATGCAAAGTCTGTCCCGGTGGAGCCGCTCCTCTTTCCATGACAAAAACTCCTGTAACAGTGGAATGTGCCGTTCATTTCTAAACTGGACGCTGTCTTGATCCGGTATGTCGTCTGACTAGCATGGGAATTTTGAAAAGACGTGGACATCAGTACTTTTTTGGCACATTAAGACAGACGTGCGGAGGAGTTCCGCGCGTCGCGGTGGAGCCGCATGGCGCAAAGCAACGCCGTGATGAAGCCTTCCAGGACATGTTGGGGCATGTCCAGCTCATGCACAATCACAATCGGATAATCACACGACTGAAAAGCAACCGGAATCCATCTGAAATCCACCTGAAAGCCGTCCTGTGAGACCAACACCAAGGTGGTTTTGTCCCGCGTAATGAACGGCTCCGTGGCGCGTCCCTCCGCTTTTCTTTCCATGAAAAAAACTCCTGTAACAGTGGAATGTGCCGAAAAAGTGCTGATGTCCACGTCTCCTGCCTTTTTGTGAAAGTCAGATGAGGTCCCGGATCAACAAAGCCTTCACGTTGGAAATGATCTGGTTGTTACAGCGGGGTCTGAGCATGTCGATCGGCGCTGGGAGCGCGCCACGCTCTCAGCAGTTGTGGGCCGTCCTTAAAGCGGCAGTAACACTCCTTAATCTGTATAATCCCCATAAAATCTTCCCTGAAAGCCATATTCATTTTCCGAACCGTGTCCACCTGGAGGTCTCTCACAGTTTCTGGAAAAAAAATTGATGCAGCAAAGCTCCAAATCATTCAGACATTTATTCGCAATAAAAATCCGAGGAGAGGGGTGGACCACTGCTCACGCAAAGCCTGCTCACAGGTGAATGACGCAACCGACAGGCGTAAAAAAAACTCACGCATGCGCACGAAGGTTCAAGCTTGGCTGATGCAATCACACGTGATTCAAATCCATATGGTTTTTGAAAAAAATAAAAAGGTCCGATACTTTTCTCACAGAGCTCGTAAAAAGGAGCAATCTGCCCTTTTCCAACAGAGCACCATGGCCTCAGATATGGAGGTGCTCATCCCAGTCACTTTACACTCAGCCTCAAACCTGCCTAAGTGTTGAGCGATTGGGATGAGACATAAATAAGTAATAATTCATTTATTATTTAATTTATGAGTAGACATTTTTAACAATCATAAATTCAAGTATGCTGCCCATGCCTGCCAATCAAGATGTTTAACTGAAGACATCCTGCCTTTCCAATTAAGTAAACAACATCCAAACCAGTTCTTGGTGATAAGCTTGCTTTTTCTACAGCCAAAATAATTTCCTCAACCAAATCCTCCTTGCTTGTGTGATAAATTAAGCCTTGTTTACACTGTCAGTTCAAATCAGATTTATTGCAAATCTGATTCAAATCAGATCTCACTGACTGACTGTCCACATTATATAGCAAGTGACCAGATCTGATCTGTGTCCACATTGACAAGTCTTATCCATACTGATTGCTATGCTAACATGCTATGCCCAGGTAAATCATGGATGATAGCAGAATGTACCAGTTTTTGTGTGAAATGGTTATGTGACATCACCAGGCAAACATTCTTGTAACTGCAAGGAAGCGACAGAAACAGAGGAGACAGCTGAATTTTGCTGCAATGCTCTGTTGTTTTTGACTGTTCACTTCAAAATTTTTTTTCCACTTCACAGGTAAGGCACCTTGAATCAACTTCCATCTCTCTGGAACTACATCATTATTGTTCGTGTCACAACTGAGAGTGACTCAGAGGACACTTTGTAATCCTATTTGAGCAACTGAGATGTGCAGATTGAAACGGATGTGCAAAAATACGATTTCAATTGCATTTCAAACCACCTCCGTATATGGTTTGAATACACTTCGGAAAAAAGTGATCTCATGCGTTTTTTTGCTCTCCAGACTGCCAATAAATACATAAATAATCAAGCTAGGTACAACCTGGATATGCTAGTAGTGAGTAGTAATATGAACAAGTCTTTAGTCTTGATCAAACATGAGCTCGCAGCAATGAGCAACTGATGCTCAAGAAATCAGTGACTCATTCACTACCCCACAATCAAACGTGCTTGGACTGAGATGGACTGCATTTATAGAGTGCTTTTCCAAATGCATCAGAAGCACAAAGCGCTTTACAATTATGCTTCACATTCAGACACACACACACACACTGATGTCAAGGTAGGCCATGCAAGGAGCTCACTACACATCAGGAGCAACTAGGGGATAAGGACCTTGCCCAAGGGACCTTGGTGATTTTTTTACTGTCTGTACAGAGGATCTTCTGGTCTGAAGCCCAACACTTAAGTAAGTAAGTAAGCAAGCAAGCTTTATTTATATAGCACTTTTCACAGACCAAGGTCACAAAGTGCTTCACACAATATAAATAGACAATAAAAACACCACATACAAATATAGAACAATAAAATAAATTGACACTAAAATGCCAATTTAAAAAAATGTGTCTTTAGTTGCCACTAGATTATCACCTCCCCCCTGACAGATCCTCTCTACTTAGAAGGTGGAGCTAAAAAGAGGGGCTAGACAATCGAGACTCGTTCCAGAACCACCACCACGAGCGAGTAGGAGGTGATGGAACTTGGAAAGAAAAATGATCTCAAACTCAGCTTCAGTTACAGGAAAACCTGTGCATGACTGATAACACTGTGGAGAAATTAATATTTTTGTACGACATATGACGCTCGTATACACTACAAGAATGTGTACACATTTTTAATTTTAAAACGTGGGTAGTCAGGCATTCGGAAAACCAACTCAAGTGTCCTGCCCGCATTTAGAAGAACACCAGCAGCTAAAACGGAAAATACTGGCGCTTTAGCATCACAGAGAGGCTACTGTATCAATGTCGTGACAGCTAGCTAGGGTATTAGTTAGCATAGAGGTACTCAGTCCCACACCCGAAACAGAAGCTTTGTAACAGCTGAGAAGGTACGGAAGCTATTTTTGAAGGCAAAGTTCGAACTGGTAACACAAACCAACAAAGCAAGCAACACTCATGCTCGTTTTTTATTAACATGTCACTAACAAGGAGTGGGAGGAATGACCATGCTATGCTAACAAGAAAACTAACACCCCAAAAACTTACTTTCTCTTCTGCCGGTGTCTCCTCGACAGTTTGTGTTTCGTCGATTTCCTCCGACATCTGTGGATTACTGTTATCTAATTATTCAGAAGAACGTTTTCTGCCTGAACCAGTCTGCACTGACTGACTGCGTCTGAGCGCGCGCCCACACGCTTCCCACACAAGAAACTACGTCACCGCGCGCGCCCTGAAAGCGATCAATTGTATGAAATACGTGCGCGCGACACAAATCCAGATTTAAATCTTCAAATTTGCAGGCTGACGGATGCCACGCTGTTATCAGACGGCTGATTTAACATAAAAATGTCTAAAATAAAATTAATAAAATGTACAAAAATAGTGATTAAGTAATTACAAATAAAATGTTTATTCTGTAGTTCATCTGATTTACATTTAGGTTTTTTTTTTCTTTTCTTATATTCTAGCATTTATGTTAATGTTTGTAATTTGACTTATTTTTGGCTATTAATGAACAAAAAAACGCCGCAAGACTTGGAGTCGGTTTGGAGCATAGATATTATAAAGAGTAGACGCTGCATTGGTTGCCGAAGCGCAAGAAATGCAGTCGCAATCTTGGACCAGTCATTGTAGTGATTTGGTGATTAAGTTTGATTTTAGAATCTTGTTCACTTTTTTATTTTAATGTTTCTATATTCAAGTTGCTTTGTTCTTTATTTTCTCTGTTCTATAAAGTGTCTTTTAGCACTGTGTGAAGCGCTATATAAATATAATGTATTATTGTTATTGCTATTATATTGTCGTGATTTGGTGATTAGGTTCGATTTTAGAATCTTGTTCACTTTTTTATTTTAATGTTTCTATATTCAAGTTGCTTTGTTCTTTATTTTCTCTGTTCTATAAAGTGTCTTTTAGCACTGTGTGAAGCGCTATATAAATATAATGTATTATTGTTATTGCTATTATATTGTAGTGATTTGGTGATTAGGTTTGATTTTAGAATCTTGTTCACTTTTTTATTTTAATGTTTCTATATTCAAGTTGCTTTGTTCTTTATTTTCTCTGTTCTATAAAGTGTCTTTTAGCACTGTGTGAAGCGCTATATAAATATAATGTATTATTGTTATTGCTATTATATTGTCGTGATTTGGTGATTAGGTTTGATTTTAGAATCTTGTTCACTTTTTTATTTTAATGTTTCTATATTCAAGTTGCTTTGTTCTTTATTTTCTCTGTTCTATAAAGTCTCTTTTAGCAATGTGTGAAGCGCTATATAAATATAATGTATTATTGTTATTGCTATTATATTGTCGTGATTTGGTGATTAGGTTTGATTTTAGAATCTTGTTCACTTTTTTATTTTAATGTTTCTATATTCAAGTTGCTTTGTTCTTTATTTTCTCTGTTCTATAAAGTGTCTTTTAGCACTGTGTGACGCGTTATATAAACATAATGTATTATTGTTACTGCTATTATATTGTCGTGATTTGGTGATTAAGTTTGATATTAGAATCTTGTTCACTTTTTTATTTTAATGTTTCTATATTCACGTTGCTTTGTTCTTTATTTTCTCTGTTCTATAAAGTGTCTTTTAGCACTGTGTAATGCGCTATATAAATATAATGTATTATTGTTACTGCTATTATATTGTAGTGATTTGGTGATTATGTTTGATTTTAGAAACTTGTTCACTTTTTTATTTTAATGTTTCTATATTCAAGTTGCTTTGTTCTTTATTTTCTCTGTTCTATAAAGTGTCTTTTAGCACTGTGTGAAGCGCTATATAAATATAATGTATTATTGTTATTGCTATTATATTGTAGTGATTTGGTGATTAGGTTTGATTTTAGAATCTTGTTCACTTTTTTATTTTAATGTTTCTATATTCAAGTTGCTTTGTTCTTTATTTTCTCTGTTCTATAAAGTGTCTTTTAGCACTGTGTGAAGCGCTATATAAATATAATGTATTATTGTTACTGCTATTATATTGTCGTGATTTGGTGATTAGGTTTGATTTTAGAATCTTGTTCACTTTTTATTTTAATGTTTCTATATTCAAGTTGCTTTGTTCTTTATTTTCTCTGTTCTATAAAGTGTCTTTTAGCACTGTGTGAAGCACTATATAAATATAATGTATTATTGTTATTGCTATTATATTGTCGTGATTTGGTGATTAGGTTTGATTTTAGAATCTTGTTCACTTTTATTTTAATGTTTCTATATTCAAGTTGCTTTGTTCTTTATTTTCTCTGTTCTATAAAGTGTCTTTTAGCACTGTGTGACGCGCTATATAAATATAATGTATTATTGTTACTGCTATTATATTGTCGTGATTTGGTGATTAAGTTTGATATTAGAATCTTGTTCACTTTTTTATTTTAATGCTTCTATATTCACGTTGCTTTGTTCTTTATTTTCTCTGTTCTATAAAGTGTCTTTTAGCACTGTGTGACGCGCTATATAAATATAATGTATTATTGTTACTGCTATTATATTGTCGTGATTTGGTGATTATGTTTGATTTTAGAAACTTGTTCACTTTTTTATTTTAATGTTTCTATATTAAAGTTGCTTTGTTCTTTATTTTCTCTGTTCTATAAAGTGTCTTTTAGCACTGTGTGAACCGCTATATAAATATAATGTATTATTGTTACTGCTATTATATTGTAGTGATTTGGTGATTATGTTTGATTTTAGAAACTTGTTCACTTTTTTATTTTAATGTTTCTATATTCAAGTTGCTTTGTTCTTTATTTTCTCTGTTCTATAAAGTGTCTTTTAGCACTGTGTGAAGCGCTATATAAATATAATGTATTATTGTTATTGCTATTATATTGTCGTGATTTGGTGATTAGGTTTGATTTTAGAATCTTGTTCACTTTTTTATTTTAATGTTTCTATATTCAAGTTGCTTTGTTCTTTATTTTCTCTGTTCTATAAAGTGTCTTTTAGCACTGTGTGAAGCGCTATATAAATATAATGTATTATTGTTATTGCTATTATATTGTTGTGATTTGGTGATTAGGTTTGATTTTAGAATCTTGTTCACTTTTTTATTTTAATGTTTCTATATTCAAGTTGCTTTGTTCTTTATTTTCTCTGTTCTATAAAGTGTCTTTTAGCACTGTGTGAAGCGCTATATAAATATAATGTATTATTGTTATTGCTATTATATTGTAGTGATTTGGTGATTAGGTTTGATTTTAGAATCTTGTTCACTTTTTTATTTTAATGTTTCTATATTCAAGTTGCTTTGTTCTTTATTTTCTCTGTTCTATAAAGTGTCTTTTAGCACTGTGTGAAGCGCTATATAAATATCATGTATTATTGTTACTGCTATTATATTGTCGTGATTTGGTGATTAGGTTTGATTTTAGAATCTTGTTCACTTTTTTATTTTAATGTTTCTATATTCAAGTTGCTTTGTTCTTTATTTTCTCTGTTCTATAAAGTGTCTTTTAGCACTGTGTGAAGCGCTATATAAATATAATGTATTATTGTTATTGCTATTATATTGTCGTGATTTGGTGATTAGGTTTGATTTTAGAATCTTGTTCACTTTTTTATTTTAATGTTTCTATATTCAAGTTGCTTTGTTCTTTATTTTCTCTGTTCTATAAAGTCTCTTTTAGCAATGTGTGAAGCGCTATATAAATATAATGTATTATTGTTATTGCTATTATATTGTCGTGATTTGGTGATTAGGTTTGATTTTAGAATCTTGTTCACTTTTTTATTTTAATGTTTCTATATTCAAGTTGCTTTGTTCTTTATTTTCTCTGTTCTATAAAGTGTCTTTTACACTGTGTGAAGCACTATATAAATATAATGTATTATTGTTACTGCTATTATATTGTCGTGATTTGGTGATTAAGTTTGATATTAGAATCTTGTTCACTTTTTTATTTTAATGCTTCTATATTCACGTTGCTTTGTTCTTTATTTTCTCTGTTCTATAAAGTGTCTTTTAGCACTGTGTGACGCGCTATATAAATATAATGTATTATTGTTACTGCTATTATATTGTCGTGATTTGGTGATTATGTTTGATTTTAGAAACTTGTTCACTTTTTTATTTTAATGTTTCTATATTCAAGTTGCTTTGTTCTTTATTTTCTCTGTTCTATAAAGTGTCTTTTAGCACTGTGTGAACCGCTATATAAATATAATGTATTATTGTTACTGCTATTATATTGTCGTGATTTGGTGATTAGGTTTGATTTTAGAATCTTGTTCACTTTTTTATTTTAATGTTTCTATATTCAAGTTGCTTTGTTCTTTATTTTCTCTGTTCTATAAAGTGTCTTTTAGCACTGTGTGAAGCACTATATAAATATAATGTATTATTGTTATTGCTATTATATTGTCGTGATTTGGTGATTAGGTTTGATTTTAGAATCTTGTTCACTTTTTTATTTTAATGTTTCTATATTCAAGTTGCTTTGTTCTTTATTTTCTCTGTTCTATAAAGTGTCTTTTAGCACTGTGTGAAGCGCTATATAAATATAATGTATTATTGTTATTGCTATTATATTGTCGTGATTTGGTGATTAGGTTTGATTTTAGAATCTTGTTCACTTTTTTATTTCAATGTTTCTATATTCAAGTTGCTTTGTTCTTTATTTTCTCTGTTCTATAAAGTCTCTTTTAGCAATGTGTGAAGCGCTATATAAATATAATGTATTATTGTTATTGCTATTATATTGTCGTGATTTGGTGATTAGGTTTGATTTTAGAATCTTGTTCACTTTTTTATTTTAATGTTTCTATATTCAAGTTGCTTTGTTCTTTATTTTCTCTGTTCTATAAAGTGTCTTTTAGCACTGTGTGAAGCGCTATATAAATATAATGTATTATTGTTATTGCTATTATATTGTCGTGATTTGGTGATTAGGTTTGATTTTAGAATCTTGTTCACTTTTTTATTTTAATGTTTCTATATTCAAGTTGCTTTGTTCTTTATTTTCTCTGTTCTATAAAGTCTCTTTTAGCACTGTGTGAAGCGCTATATAAATATAATGTATTATTGTTATTGCTATTATATTGTCGTGATTTGGTGATTAGGTTTGATTTTAGAATCTTGTTCACTTTTTTATTTTAATGTTTCTATATTCAAGTTGCTTTGTTCTTTATTTTCTCTGTTCTATAAAGTGTCTTTTAGCACTGTGTGAAGCGCTATATAAATATAATGTATTATTGTTATTGCTATTATATTGTCGTGATTTGGTGATTAGGTTTGATTTTAGAATCTTGTTCACTTTTATTTTAATGTTTCTATATTCAAGTTGCTTTGTTCTTTATTTTCTCTGTTCTATAAAGCGTCTTTTAGCACTGTGTGAAGCGCTATATAAATATAATGTATTATTGTTATTGCTATTATATTGTAGTGATTTGGTGATTAGGTTTGATTTAGAATCTTGTTCACTTTTTTATTTTAACGTTTCTATATTCAAGTTGCTTGTTCT